>NC_142684.1:175120000-175745000 GCF_056320005.1 Nelumbo lutea | reverse complement strand
TATTAGCCACAAAAAATTTTTAGCAATGTGAGGTAACTAGGACATCACCATGTAATTCGCATGTACCCACCGGGAGGAATTTGTATCAAGTTTCTTCTCCTCCCCAATGATGTACCCTAGTTTCCCATGAGCACTAATGGCCATCTTGGCTGATTATGCCCATTCTAAATCATCCAATTTCATTGTGGTAAAAATCCCAAACCTAAAAATATCACTAGTATCTCCTACAACTAGACCCATGTTATTGGTGGACTCCTGCTTAGTACTCTAACTTTCCATTTCAACTTCAAACAATTCAAAAACAAGAAATAACTAGGTAGAAAGCCTCCAATATCAAATTGATCTCACACACAAGGGTAACAAACCTTTTTGAAAGAAGAAAAACCTATCCGGAGAGAAATCCCTCTTCTCCAATCGTCTCCCATTGGAGAGAAAAGTGAATCGATCACTCCAGAAGGCTCAAAAACTCCCAAAAACCAAACCTCCCCCTATATAAAACCTAGATAAGTCCAACAAGGTCCAAGCACCCAATATTAGATAAAAAATGAAGAGTACAACCTGACTAAGACTCTTCCCCACACTCCAGTTCTTCCTGATTTTGATGCCAAAACACAGATCACCTTCTTGATGACTGAAACCCACCAAAAAATCCAAGAACTGGGCAGTCTGAAGTATATCGATCAGCCCTTTATCTCCTCATGCAACTGATTGATCTAGGACTGCATGGAAGAACTCCAAGAAACCCTAGTCTTGCTCTGATACCAAGTAGAAAACTATTGAATCAAAGAATCTGTAAAGAAAAGAGATATTTCTTGAAGAAGAGAAAGAAAAGAGAAGAGATTGAGATAGAAAAAGAGAGCAATCAGTTCCGGTCACCCTCCTCACTAGTATTTATACTTTTAAATAAAAAGGGTACAATGACTAATATGCCCATATAGGGTGTCTAACACATTAAACTGCATAAATAACATAAAAGAACCACTGAAAAGGGACCCAAAAAAAGTGCTGTGGTCCCCACTTCCTATCTAAACAAACAATAAACAAAAGCAACTACAATCTGCACAAATCTGCCCAAAACCCTCAACACTTACCATGTCAATATAATAAATTTAGAAAAAGACCAACCCAAGTACAGAAATTATAGCCAATTTGGTGTAGTTCTAAAACAGAAATAGTTTCCAAATTAAAAAACAAAAATTATATAAGATTTCCCAAGAAGGAACATAGAGTTTGAATGTTAACAAAACTCACTTCTTTTGATAATTTTTCAATTTCAGCAGTGTAATAGTCAATCGCATCAACAGTTGTTCCCCAAAGGCTCCAAAAACCTGTCTATAATTAAGACTCCATATAAGATGATGAACTCATATAAATTAGTAATTGAGGATTAAAAGATAATCATGATCTCCAAAAGAAAAAAAAAAAACAGTACAAAGAAAACCACAATATCAAGTGAAGAAAAGTACCTTTGTAGTTGGCTTGTTTTTAGGATTTCTCTCATATTTATTTTGGTAGTAGATAAGCCAATTTTGCAAACTCTTCTTTTGCTCCACTAAATTTGCAAGTCTGTTTGCATTGTATACAACCTACAGGTCCAAAGCAACAATAGTATATGATGTATGTTTTAGATGCATGAAATGAAACTCTTTTTGTTTTTTTGTTTTTGCTTTTCTTGAAAAGGTGCATAAGAAGGAAATTATATCCATGCATTTTTTACTCTGACTAACTTGAATATGACAAGTCATTTTGCCTATTCAAGAAGGCAAGAACTCGAAGAAAATACAAAACCTGATGGGTAAGATAGTGATCTGGATGATTCACACAGAAGAAATGTTCAACATGCTCACTAACTGACTCATCAGTGTCTGGAGGGACATTTCTTACAAGAACCTGTTGAAGATTTTAAGAGTCAATGGTATAGAAAGGTAGACTAAGACGTAAGAGCAAGATAAGGGAAGCATATTCAGTGTAAGGAAAAAGTTAAAGAAGCAACTCAACAACTATTGATCATGATGATCATAAACTATCCTATGTTTAATGAATAAAATAAATTTTTGGACAAATAGATAAAGAAATGTTTAAATGTCATCTTGTAATATGAAATTGCTTCCACAACTTTAGCCTTTGGGATGGAAATGTTTGTATTCAGTCTTGAAGAAAGAAGAGAAACAGAAAAGAAAAGGGTTTAGAAGAAATGGGTGGCGCACAATGAAACAGCCTCACAACAATATTTTATATTAGGGCAATAAGAAAAAAGATACAATGACTAATCTGCCCCTGATTAGTAGACAGGAAGAAACATAAGAAACAGAATAATCCCAGGCGCATTAAGCCCAGGAAAGGAGAAACAAAGAGAAATATCATAACATAACACAAATAGGCCCAAGCCCACAATGCTAGTCTACACAACAGGAAATACACAAGGAAGAACCAATGGAAAAACTGCGAGAATATAATTGTTGTAAAAATAACCAAGTTCTTAGATATGAAAATAAGATTTTTTCAGAAGAAAATCTTATCAAATCAAATCACCAATAAAAAATTAAAATGTAAATGACTAGATAAAAAATTGGTGTAGGGTGCAAGTAAAGCTTGGTCAAATCAGGTTGGCGCCAACATAGTCCAACCCAACCCCACCAATGTTTAACCTATTGATCATTCTAAACACAACCCCAATGAAGTTCATCACTATAGCATACGCAACAAGGTATAAGACCGGTACTGTGAAAACACTTGAGATTGTAAAACTTGCATGCTCAGTATTACCAACAAAAAAATGAAACTTGCATTCTCAGGTTGTAAATGTTGCATGTAGAGACCACTGGAAACTTATGCTGTAAAGCTTGCAAACATGGGGTGCAACATTTACAGCCTTGATATGCAATTTACAACTTGAAGTGCTTTGCAGCATCAGTACTGCAAAGAATGTTTTTGTACCATAGATTTTGCAAACATGATACATTAGCTAGAGCTGTCAATGGACCTGATCTGGGCCAGGTCAAGGTGGACCTGGTCCCAATACACAGACCCTTTAGGGTCTGTAGTTATTTGACCCAGAACCAACCCTATTATTATTAATCAGGCTTATTAGGTCCAATCTGAAAAGACTTGATTATACTAGAAAAAAACTATAGCTTGGAAATTTGACAATAAATCTCTCTCTCTCTCTCTCTCAAAATATCTTGTATATCCCATATAGAATGGTGGTTTTAGAACCTTGTATGAAGTTATCACAGGTAAACCATAAGAAAAACGTGTAAAAGGTTATAGGATATCCTTGTCATGTGTGTGTGTATAATAAAATAGATATCCAACTTATGAGAGAGCATATGGAGAAAAACTATATCTTCTTGTGTATATAAAGTGAATACCTTCGGCAATGAACACAGAAAAGATAGGATTTCTTTTCTTTTTTAACCCACTATCAATACATGTGCAGCACGTGCCTCCTCATTTGTGTTGCATGTATATGACTGTATGTATATAAATACAAACATACATCATTGTATTGGTCTTAAGCGGATCAGAAAAGGTAAAACCAATCGTTATCCTATTACAATTGAGGCTCGAAATGCAGATCCAGACCCTGTGTAATAGGATCAGGCCAATTCATGACCCAGACCATTGACAACCAAATTGTTACTTTGTTAGCACGGTTTTCCCTTACCATCAGGTCATTCTATTGTTATCTTACTACTATTTGTATACATGTGCATAGGCAAACACCAAAACCTGATTCATGAAAACTCAACCCATTTGGGCCCAGAAACTAGGTATGGTGAGATTGACTTAAGTTAAGCCCAACCCAAGTTGCAGTCTTAGAATGCCTTGCATGGCCATAAGCTCAGTGAACTTCTACAAGCAATGCCATTTAACCAATGTAATGTCTTTTCAAATATTACTAGTTGTGTATCAGTACTCACCAACATGTTCTGATTACTGACCTGCATGATGTATTATTATAAACATGCATCTCATTTTAGGGGCCATTTCTTGGTGAAATGGTCAATCTTAGGTTCACAAGCATGAGAATGCAGGTTTGAGTCTGAGAGTGGCCACTTCAAGGAGGAAAATGCAAAAAGTTATGTCATATCCTCTCTGCCCAAGACCATGGACAGCCAAGGCCACCATTAGGTAATGGTCCCATTAGGCATATGCCATTTTGGGGATCCACCAACATCATCTATAAGTCGATCTAGTGACACTAATAATGAAACAGATGTTAAGGGTTAAGGTTTTGATTTTAGGATTACTCTTTGTAAGTGAAAATAATTATAAAAAAAGAAAAAACAAACTTGATAGTTTATGCAATCTATATTTATATTATATAGACGAAAGAGGGTAGGTATGGAGTCCTCTCACCTCAATGGTCACATGAGCCTCCTCTCCATTTTACACATGTTGTTTATTAAAAATAAAAATCACAAATGAAAGCCCTCTCAAGTCTTAATTCTATCTGATAAATTTCATCGTAACTCCTCCCCAATCATCAGTGTTTGTAACTCTCCCTACCCTTATTAAATCCCTCTTTCTCTCTTAAATCCCTTTGAATTCTCATTAACTGTCTGTAATAAAGTAGAGATATAAATTTGGTGGACGTTCAGGGCTATATCAATACCAAGGTTAAAGCCCAAATTTGCTAACCCAAACCCACCTAAGCTAAACTCAGCACTACTTATGGTGGGCTGTTCAAGTTTGAAAGTTTTCTCACCCATGTCTTTTACTTTTTATCTTTTTATTTTGCTTTTTATATGTCATAATTACCTAAACACTGCAAATCAATCATTGATTGATATTTTATGACTTTCTGTTAAATCTTCTATTTTCTTTGAACGCTTCTTTATTAATTGGCATGTACATAAAAGTCTTTTTTCAAAGCCTCTTACCAAATTTCTATTCAACCCCATGCATTGCATGGGTTCAACCGCTAGCAGATATAACAGCACAAGAAAAACTTTACAATCAGTACTCATGAATCTTGCAAAGAATTTGAAGCACCAAATTATGATTTTCAGAAAATGACTACAGCAGTTAAGCATGTTAATTTTTATGTTAGAACACTTAATTGACATTAAGTATGTTTGAATTGAAGCACTATCCACAGTGCCATTGGCTCACAAAAGAAGAACATTTTCTTTTAAAACATTCACCTATTTTGCACATCTTACAGCCATGAAACATTTCATGTCTATCATGTCAATTTCATAGCATGCGACATTCATGTAATTAAGAAATGAAGGCATTAAAACTATTATCAGAAAACAGAAACCAGTCCCAATGTTTCAAAGAGACTAAGGTGTGAGAATTCCTTACGGAGGTAGAAAATGACAAGGAATAAGTTATTATGAATCTCCAAAGCATGAAACATTTACCACTTTGCTCATAATGAAAAGATAAAAAAAGTCTCCAAATCTCAAAATAAACTTACTGTATATTGATCCGGACGACGCTTTTGAGATGCAAGAAAATGAAGCCTAGAAGAAGCTATTTTCTCATATTCCTTATAGAGAACATATAATGTCCAAAATGTAAAAACATAAAACACCAGTATGTGTGCCCAAAACCTGCATAGTAAGAAGAAAGAGACTAACCTTTAGTCAGTAAAAAGAGACAATTATATGTCCAAATCATCCATTCATAATAGCATAAAGAAATCAAAACTACTAGGACATAGATGCAGAATAATGTTAATCCGTGAAGAAGGTCAGGACAAAATCACTAAAATCATCCTTGATGTAGAAGTAAAACCTTTTCATAAACTGTGTACACAATGGACTTTGAGGTCCATAAAAAATGCAGCAACATTTATAAAAATGAAAAAAACAACATAGATAACTTGGCAAAAAGGAAAACATAATAAAGATTAGATGAGAATCAGCTAGTGTTCAACACACCTTTTTTTTATCAGAAGTAAAGTATCCATTCATTCAAAGATAAAGATCAAATGTACAACCAGAGGCTGTACAAAAGAGAATACATAAAAAAAAAAAAATCAGACCACTATCCCATGAGGCATTACAAACAGACTTTCAAAATAAAAAACGGAACTTCCTTGAGTACAGTTTTCCCACAATTCTCTGCCACACTTCATCCTCTCGACAGCTTTTGTTATGGAACATCCTTGAGTTTTCTTCTTTCCAAATCAACCAGAAAACTGAATCTGGAATTAATTTCCATAAAATTTTCCCTTTCTTACTCAGGCCTTGCAATCTCTAGCTCTTCACAAAAGCCTCCATTATTGATGGGTAGCTACAACTTAATGCAAACATCTTTAAAATCCTTACCCAGATATTGTAAGAGAAACTGCAGTAAAAGGTGGTTGCCTGATTCTTCAGTCAGATAGTGTTCAACACACCTTCCCATCACATCTTTTACTATTAGCATATCTACTTCACCCAAAACCCCTAATAGCTGGGACCAGTGTTGGATAATGGCCCTTTAGATCTACTTCTCTATCAACAAGGCAAGTTTAATTATATCAAACAATTATCATCATGCAGTTTCTTCCCCACTGTTCCAATGAAGTCTCTATTGATGTGAATGATATCCAAATGGGTTCACCCACCAACTCCAAACAACATACTTCATAAGCATTTTTGTTGAACATATCACTTTCTTCAAAACAAAATTAAAGGTTAAAAATACTCTCTGTAGATCATATACAGCAGTAAAGTTACTCCTAGAATTGAATTAATCAGGGAATGATTGATACTACTTAATTGAGTGGGACAACTCCCTCGTCAACACATGCAGATAGTATAAATCGAGTGGATGCAAGGGGCTACACAAGATCCTGGCTGGGCCTTTTTGGGAGAGTGGGCCAGGTCTTAAGGAGCTCGGTTCTAGAATTGGATTGGCTAAGAGAAATAGTGGAGAGTTAAATGTTTCAAACAAAAAGATTTCGACAGGCAGAGCTTCGAGAGAAGGGGAGACAACTCAGGTTGGGGCAAGAACAGCAACCAGGATGAAGGAGTGAAGAAGATAACCAAGGTTGGTTCAAGGTAGTCAAAGGATGGATTTGTGTGGTCTATGACGAAGTATTTTTGCAGTGGAAATGCTGGTGCTTCAAATCAAAGAAAAGCAAAAAGGGGTTTGAGGAAGTTTAGTGGCAGAGTGGAAAGAAGTTTTTCGGTGGAGAATGGGCATCTCCAGCAGTCAATAACATTAGAATGATGAATGTCAACCAAGGATCAAAATTTCGCAACATATCAACCTGTATCAGCCAATAAATATCATATTGGTGACCCACTGATATAGCACTTTAATTTGGGTTTTGGGGGTTGACCTGTTTCAAGGGGTAGACAGGCCTTATATCGGGCCCCCTGAACAGGTTTTAAAAAACTAAAAAAAACATAAAAGTGTCCAAAGGTACAGGCCAATACATTGGATATTGATATTTAGAACCTTGGCGTCAACCTATATTGCAACAAGGTAAGGATTGCTTTCTCAGAGAGGGGGTCAGAAAGTGAGGGGGTTAAATATTTTTTGGATAGAAATAGTTCTGCAGTAAGGAAGGTAAGTCCCGATGCAATAGTTGAGCAAAGATAGGCAATGAAGGGGACGTTGAGGGAAGGAACTCAAGTAGGGGAGGGAAGTAAGGGAATGAAAGACTTCAGGGGGACGCCAGTAGGAAGGTGGATGGATTTTCAACAAGTGGGGGAGCAGAGAGCAGGTACGATGGGGGTCATCTTAGCAACAAAGGAGGTAAGAGTATCAAAAGAAAAAAAAAAAAAAGAGAGGGGAACTAGGTTCTAAAAGGGGAGAAAGGGGAAAAGTATTGGGAGAATAAAAGAGGAGTGTCAAGCAGGTGAGTAAATGGTGGAGAGTAGTTTGAAGTTCAAGGGATGGTGATTGAAGAGTCTATTGTGTTAAAGGAAAATCAAACCAACTCAGTAGGTTTGGCAACATCGAAGGTTATTACTGGTAGCAGCTTTCAGAAGAAGATTTTTGGCCATGACATAACAAGAAAAGAAGATTGCAGTGGAGAAGGGAAAATGTTGGCATGTACTGAGATTAGAAATGTTGGGGGAACAAATGAATTAGCTAAAGAAGACCAATGTGGAAAGATTTAAAGAAAAGTACAACTTAATTTCGAGAGGCACATAAGAGAGGTCAACAGTACGAATCTTGTTCCTTAATTCTGTTCTGTCCAAAGCCATATCTTCTGTTGAAGATAAGAAATGTATTTCTCACCTTTTTGAACCTGCTGAAACATTGGAAATTGAAAGCTTATCAAGGTCGCTATATGTTAAATCCATATTCTCCAGCCTTCGATCAGTCCAATTAACAGGCACCAAGACAACAAAAGAAAGTACAGTGAAAGGAACAAATATTTTCAACCTGCACATCAATGTCCACGAATTAGATGATTGGTGTATAACAAAAACAGGTACTCTTCAATCTGGAATAGTAAGTGATGTAGTGTATGTGTGCATGCGTGTTTCTGCAAGCAATTCTATATGTATACATCAGTTCCAAACAAAATTAAACAGCTTCCTAAGCAGTTTCAGTCCTATTTCATAAGAACTGGAAAAAATATCTAATCTGGAAAGTAGCAATGATGTAATCATCACAGAATAGGCAATCTCATTCAAAAGGATTAATTTAAAGGAGAAGAACCAGAAAATATAAAGTGGGATTTCAGTATATTTACAATACCAAGGACAATTGATAAAAAAAAAAAAAAAGTCAATACAAAAAACTGCAGCAAACTCACCCAAGAAGGTAAATTCGAATATATACAGCTGAATCAAGTCCTGCATGCTGAATAAGCTCAGGTTCTGGCATTCTCAATGCTGCTGGCATCCAATTCAAAAACCTTATATATGTTCTACAGTCTAAGTTGACAAACTTTCTTACAAGTGCTCCAGAATGTGTTGGGCTACTTCTTATTCCCCTAAGGTACCATTTTGGAAAGTATACTCGGTCATTAAAAGGTTGGAGTCGTAATATAGCAAATGCCACAAGGAATGCAAATGCAGATAGAAGATTAATAGCTGCTGAAACAGCAATGTCTTGAAGGGAAGCCATTTATTTTTTTGGGTACCAGTATTCACCTGAGAGTTTTTAGATTGAAAAAAAAAATGGTTAGACACATCCCACAAACCTGGAAGAAGAAAACTAAGTAATTAGGTATTGAAAAAAAAACAGCTATGCAAGTAAGTGAGCATAATACTAGCATTTGGGTTTCTTCCATTGGTGAGGTAGGATACTGCTTTTCTTTCTTTTTTTTTTTTTTTCTTTTTCATGCAAAGTATCTTGTGTTCTTGCTATTTATGTTACAATGACATTGTTAATTTTTGGGTTATGGCTTGAAGTACAAAGTCTTTTTTTTAATCAGCAAACTTGAAGTCCAAAGATTCTTGTGATGACTTGTAGCCTTTTGTAAGTTATGCAACAACCTGAAGATTCAACTGACTCAATCTTGAATACCCGAATGATTAGGAATTCTTGTAGCCAGATCCTCATCTAAATTAGTTTTAGCAGTTTTGGAAAATTGACTCTGAAAATATGACTCCAATATTTTTCTAAATATAAAAGGTAGCACTATAATTTGCATAGTACCGCCTCAACAACACGAGTTTCTCTTGACTACTCCCTGGCATGATTCCACCCTTAATGTGATAATCACATCATTATCACAAAAAATTGGCACGCCATGTTATAGTCCTGTATTACATTCAGAAATAGGATATTATGATCAGGCTCTTACTGACTGGAGAAAAATCATCATAACAATAAGTTTCTTTCCGTAACCATATTCATCTTAGATAAGTAGTCATCTGTTGCATTCCAACCTCCGTTCTCAGAACTTCGGTGACAAAAAAAAAATAATAATAATAATAATAACTCATTTTTCTGAGTTTCCTCCGGCTTTGTGAACAAAAAATTTCTTTAGTAATAACAACCAACATCACATTGTTATGTTCCTATCATCATATAATAAGCTTATGATGTCTATCTAATAAAGATTTCAGGTTGTGCCTTTCAGCAGGAGATGAGAGAGAGAGAGAGAGTAATTTTGTTGCGACACATGGCAGAGACAATAAAAAAATAATAGAAGCAACAGAGCTGTAGGTCTATATTTCCATTTGCAGTACTCATCCCAAACTCTCCTGAACATAATTTTCTTATTCCGAACACAATAACTATGAAAATCATAAAGAGCCTGTAAGATCTTCGAAATTACCTAACTCATTAGAAAACAGAAGAAATGGCGATCAAAACAAAAGAACACGAAATATAAAACGTTTCCAAATTCATAACATGAACGAGAAGAAACAAGAACACATCAAAGAGAACCTGGAAATATCGTTGTCAAATTGAACTCAGAGAAACTTGATCACAAGAAAAATCAATTCGATGGACGAAAGTTCCCTTGCAAATCTCCTCCAGCAGGAACTTAGGTTTTCTTTTTCCAGATTAACTGTGTGAGAGGGAGATGGTGGGACGACGGCAACAAGAACGGAACCGTTTCTCTTCTGTTTTTGAGCTTTCGCCACTCCTCCCACCGTCCCACGCTCTCTTTTGTTTTTGTAACGTTTTATCTCCTTCTAAGTTCTAACTTCAGGTGGCAAGAACCAGGAAGGACAAACATTTGAATCCGCCAATGTCATATTTGCCCTTGTTTAACTTATTTTATTACCAATTTGCCGCCTTGGTTTTTAACAAGTACAACGGATTTTGGGGTGTATTTTATTTTTGTCCACTCCAGCTCACACATCACTGCTATTTGTGTTGTGTCATTGCAAAAAACTACCATTACGATAATAATGACCATTCCAACCAAAGGGTTATAAAAATAGAATAATTTCTTTTTCTATATATTTTCTTCTCTTTTATTCCACTTGATTTTGGAATTAAACATAGAATTTACCGACGGTTTTAATGATATTATCATAAATGATAAAAAGGATTCTGCTTTGTGGTCCGGGATTTATGATCATAATTGATGTATGAAATGTCTTATATGTGCTTTTTGTTTTTACGGCTGCGTTTGGAAAAGATGCAAATGGAGTGTAAATTCTGATTCAGGGTAAATTTGTATTTTAGTTCACTTTTGTATGTATTAACAAATGATATACCAATATATATTTACATTGATAATAAGATGAAAAAATACATTAATAAAAAAGAAGTAAATTTGCATTCAAGTGGGCTGTTGATAAAAAAAAAAAGTATATGCTTTATTGGAATTCGTATTTACATCCATTGCAACTAAAAAGTCTGTTTGGTAAGAGGATAAATTTGTCAATACAAAACTAATTCAACTTTGCAATTTATATGAACCGTTTTGCACTATATATATTTGCATTCACACATTTGTATCTTTTCCAAACGCAACCTAAGTATAAATACAAATATGTAGAGTGCAAAACCATATATTTTGTATTATTTTATATGTATTTGTATTATATATATTTGTGTTTGTACTCTTTTCAAAATGAGCCTAAGGTTGTGTTAAGTTATAGTAAAAATTTTATTTGAATTAATACAGATGCTTGGGAGTGCAAATGAAAATAATGCAAGTTCTGGTTTAATTTTGTTTTGGGTTTTATTTTATTATATTTCAGATCTTATATTACTTCATTTGTACTACAATCAAATAAAATAAGGTAAATTTTGAAATAAAAATAAATCATAATTTGCATTGAAATCAATTGCACTACTATGGCTTTGCATCAGCGCAAATAAAATTGCACTGCAACCAAACACATCCTACGACTTGGTTTGGAAAGAGTATAAATACAAATATGTATGGTGCAAATACATATAAAATAATACAAAATATAAGATTTTGCACTCTACATATTTGCATTTGTACTCCTTCCAAACTGAGCCTAACATGTGAATATGGATGTAAGTGGTGTCGGGTCGGTTCGAATTGAGGACAACCCTAATTCAACCCATGTTTTTTCATTTTATTTAGGGATGCAAACGTGTTAGATTCAATAGAAAATTTGAGATCCAATCCTATTGGATCTCATGAATGGTAATTCGAATTTGAATCTGTTAAGGATGTTGGATCTAAATCTGATCTGATCCAATTCAGATTATGAAATTTTTAATTAATTATTAAAAGAAAAAATATAAAAATTTATATAAAGATAGATAAAAATATAAGTATTTTTTAACTATTTTCATCCTATATATTAATCTATAAATATCTTTTTATAAAAAATACAAAACATGTTTATAAATAAATATATTAATATATACATGCCATTTTATAAATAAACATGTTTATAAATATACATATACTATCGAACCGGATTATATCCTTTTAGATCAAATAGGGGCTGATCTGAATCTGACCCAACCTTCTTTTTGCAATCGGATCCGATTATCTGATTCAACCCAATCTGACAAACTGACAGAGGGTTATCAGAATCTGAATCCGAAGGATCGGATTCGGATTTTGCACCCCTAAATTTAGTTTACTAGTCCAACCAGGATTAGGTTGGGTTGGGTTCAGATTGGCCTGTTTTTTATTTTATTCTCCTTGGACAAAGTTTTAGCACTATTGTCTATTTCTTTAAATGAGATTTTTTGTAAATCATGATTTCTCAAAAATTAAAGAAATTGTTTGTTTGGTACCATTAATGCGATATCAGTCGATTTCTAAGAAATTTACAATGGATTTGTTTGGTAATGATTTTTATTTATTCTTTTTTGGTGGTATTCTAGTGAATTTTATTTTATGGGAACTATCTCCTTATTCGCATCAATGTCACATCCTCCCCAAAGAAATCGGGATCGACCTAAAAAGAGGAATCACAAAAAATGATTATTCCTCTTTTAGGCCCAATTTTTATTAGTAGTTTTCTGAGCGATTAATAATTGGCCAATAAAACAGAAAAATCATTACGTTCAGTTTGGAAGGAATACGAAAGTAAATATGTACAATGCAAAACTTTGTATTTTGTATTATTTTTTATGTATTTGCATTATATATATTTGTATTTATCTTCCTTTCAAACTGAGTTTGGAAGGACAAACATGTACAATATAAATACCTACAAAATAATTTAAAATATGAGGTTTTGCACTCTACACATTTATATTTGTATTTGTATTTGAAAAGAGTATAAATACAAATATATGCAATATAAATGCATATAAAATAATACAAAATTTAAGGTTTTACACTCTACATATTTGTGTTTGTACTCCTTCCAAACTGAACCTTAGCGATTTTTGAATCGTTAATGTGGTCTTGGCATGGTGCCAATTTATGAAAAATCGAAAATGGTACAAACATTACCAAAATTATTGATATATATATAGAAATACTAGGGGTGCAACTTGTAGAGACTTAATCCAAACTTGAGTTAATCCAACCAAAATTTTTGCATGAATTGAACCTGTATTTTCGGGTTACAGGCTGGCTGAACAAAAAACTTACCTGAGGTTTGCAACTATAGGGTTGGGCCTCCCAAGTTGCACTCCTACTAAATACATATACTCACGGATGCAGAGTTATATGCATGCAAATACATATGCACGCATTCATGTAACATTTATACATGCAAATATAAATCTGAAGTTGCGTACGCTTCAAAGTTAGGTCAGGTTATCAATCTAGTGTTAAATTTGAATTCATATTTTTCAACTCCACCTAATCCCAAATCGATCACCTGTCTAAAAACCAAATCGATCACCTGTCTGGGCCATTGTTTCGACTGTCAAGTAGTTGGTTCCCCTGTTAAAAATTGGGGGGGTTCGCCTGTCAAGTAGTTGGTTCCTGCTGGCAGCGGTGAACCGGTTTGACCGTCCAAATCAGTGACGCCTGAAAAGTGAAATTCACTGTGAAGAGAAATATAAGTTGTAGATTTGTCCATGACCACGTAAGACAAGACAGAAGCCTCGAAGACTGTATTGGACGCCACATAGTTGGCAAGCCTTTAATCTATTGAGTTGTCAATAGCAAGGCAACAGTCAAAAATTGGAAATTTCATGGCCAATATCGAGAATGCAATCTGATCAGTTGGATTTGGAGTTTGTTGCCAAATGCTAACACGACTGAATTTGGATTTGAAGTTTGATGCAGTAGAAAAAGAGGACTTATTCGACATAAAATTTATTGGTTAGATATATAATTCGAGCCTTCAAGGATAGGGATGGCAATTTTCTCCATTCACGTTGAATAGTCGGACTCCCCAATTAGACAGGATGGAGACTACCTTAGCAGGGACGGAGTAGGGATAGGATTAATAGGAATATCCGATTGGGGACAGAGAGTGAAGTCCACACACTGCCCTGACCCCAATTATATATTAAATATATAATATTATTTATGCTATTTATAATATGATTTCTATTATATATTTCAAAATATATTTAAAATATTATTTGCATTTTAATTTTTCTTTTATTTTAAACAAATATCATTCTAAAAACAAACTTTTAATTAAAAAATTTGGGGATTCAGGTTCCCAATGGGGAACCCATCTCCATTTTAATTTTTCTAACGAGGATTAGGGCTAGAGATAGGGATTAATTTAAAACTCGAGGCTGGGACGGGGAGTATGACCCCTGCCCATTGCCATTCCTACCCAGGGGGTCATACCCCAAACCCATAAATATAGTTTCAATAATTATGGTAATTATAAATTTAGTATCCAATACTTATGGAGATTATTAACTTTTTTCTAATTATTTATTTGAATAATTGGAAGTTTATTGTTTAAGTTTGACTAAATTAAATTACCAAAATCAGTAATTTTTAGTAATTAAAATTTCCAATTTACCAAGATTACGAAAAATTATAGCTTAGATGTTGATATTTACTAAATAATATTCAATGATATTCAAAAATATTCTGCAAATTAATTTAACTACCCAAATTAATCTAACCACATTTTTGGTTTTTAGATGGTTTATTGGGAATGTAATATATATAGATTAAGAAGTGTTTTAGGAGGAAGATAGTCTAGGAGAAATTTTAGGAGGTTGGCTAAGTGATTGGGAACATGAAAGAGAGGGTAGGAGTGGGACTCTAATGAAGAAGAGAGAGCTGCCACATGGCTACATGGAAGGGCTGAGAACGGGTAAGAGAGAAAGGAGAGAGCATTAAGGAGAAATGAGAGAAAGGGGAATGGAAGGAGAGGGTTACTGATGTGCCTATGTTGCTATATAATATAGTACTAGTAGGGACCCGTGCGATGCGCGGGAAAATCTAAAAGATTTAATAATTTTATTTTTCATTTAATGTTGATTTATAAAAAAATAATTATTGTTAATTGAATATGAATAAATACTTTTTTTTATAAATTTAGTTTTATTAATAATTTGTAGTAATTTTAATAATTTTTATTCTTTTTATTATTTTTAAATGAAATTTTGATTAATTTTAAATAAATAAAAATAAATTATAAAATTTAACATTTTTATTAATTCCATAATAATTAACAATTATATAGGAATGACAATGGGGTGGGTTTAGGGCAGGGCATCCCATCCCTTTCCCTGCCCCATAGTCAAGACTCTACCCTAGGGGTGATCATTTCAGCCCGGCCTGGAAATTCTGGGCTTGGGCCTAGGTTTTGTGTTCAGGCCCAGCCCAAGCCGAGCCCACATCAGGCCCGTAAATTTTAGGGCTAGGCTTGGACATAAGACTTCAAGCCCGGCCTGGTCCGCATATATTTAAACTTACACATTTTGTTTATAATGTATAAAATAAGTTTATGTACATGTTATGTCATTTAATATAAAATATTATAGATATGAAATGTCTTATATATGAAAGACATTGGCCTAAAATCAGGCCTAGCCCGCCCCGGGCCTGTGTAGACCTGGGCTAGGGCTTATGTTTCAGGCCCATAACCCCAGGCCTAAGCTATAGCCCTTATCATAAGTGCAAAGCCCATCCTGGACCCAACCCATGATCACCCCTGCTCTACCCCATCCCTGCCCGTCCCTAGTGTCACGCGGATTTAGGCAAGGTAATCACTCCTCAATGTCGAGTGAGTTCAGAGGCAAGGCACCCACTCCTCATCAAGGATGGAGAATCTTCAAATTTCCTTGCCCCATCCCCAATATTGGCGGGTTCAAGTAGAAGTGTAAATTGAGTCATGCTGGGTCGGCATGACAGGACCTACATGTGGCCAGCACAAAGTGCGTGCCGTGCTGTGCTGGCCCACGAGGCGTCCTAGGCCGTTTGGCCATGCCTCCCTCCTCTAGGATTATTTGGGGGGTTAGTTTGGCACGACCCATGGCTCAAGCCCGCACGGGCCCGTGTCGTGCCATGGGTCGAGCTGGTCCATGGGCCAGAACGCACACCAAACCAAGCTCAAGGCAAGGCACCCACTCCTCGTCCAAGGTTTTTAAAGTTGGACCGGATAGGGAACCATCCTGGGGTTGAATGGTCTAACTGTTTGGTCTGAACGGATGACTTGCTTTGACATAAATAAAAAATTAGAAAAACAAAAAATGGCCAAAAACTATTGTCCATGATGACCGTTCGACTGCCAGAGTTAGTGGTTTGCTAACCAAATAAACTGTTTTTGGACAAAAAGTGGTTTGAGGTGAAATAGTGTTCGGTCCCAATTTTTCTAGTTTAACCATCTAGTTTGATCCAGTTTTGAAAACACTATCCCTATCAACCCAATATTCAATTTGATGATAGAAATGATCAAAAGGATATATTGAGTACACTAAATTGTCTTTAATATTCAAAAATGTAATTTTATGAAAATTTTAGAAAATTTATTGTACTTGTGTAATTTTGAAAATTTATTCAAATTCTTATTCAATAATTTATTTTCTTTTTAAATGGTTTACTTACAGAATTATACTAATTTATCTTATAATTTCTAATATAAACTAACCAATAATTTCCTTTTTCCAATGTTATACTAATTTATCTTAATAATTTGTGTAATTATTTGTTCAAATTATAGTTTTCCATTTCTCATAGTCATTTATCATTAATAATTTTCAATAATTTGCAATGAAAATTACATAAAATTTCAATGGTTTTTCAAAATCTATCAAATGCAATAATTTTTCCTAAAATTTACAAAATATTCTAATATTTTTCAATAATTATTTAATGCATTTTAAATGAACTTTCAAATACTTTATGTCTTGTAATTTCAAAAATTTTATTTTACAAAAATGTAGTTTTATGAAAAATTTGGAAATTTTATTTCATTTGTGTAATTATGGGGATTTATTGATTTTTTTAATTATTATTAAATATATTTTTATTTGGTAGTTTACTAACAAAATTACACTAATTTATCTTTTATTTTTCAATATAAATTAATTAGTAATTTCATTTTCTAACATTATAATATTTTGTTCCCCCATTTATATTTGATTATTAATTGCAATAATAACAATAACTAAAATTTTTTACTTTTTTGATAATTGTTAAATATAATTCTCAATTTTATAGAAATTAGTTAAAGAGTTTTTAATTTCTATAAAATGTTGTTAATGAGTTAATTAATAACAATATTTATTAATTTTTGGTAATTTACTAACCGTATTAATAAGAATATTTAATTTTTTTTGTAATTTATTAATCATATTTATTAACTTTTGGTAAGAACACTATTTACTCCTCATTGAATATGTGTGGGATTAAATATTAACCGTATTTAACCATTTATTAATTAATATGAATATTTTAAATGAGGGAGAGTGGATATAGATTTGGGGGATGCATTTTAGGAATTGATTAGGGAGTGGGGCAACATGATACTTTCCTATTGGTTTAAATGAGATACCTTAGGAGAGAGATTATAGGAATATTTTTAAGCAATTGGGTGACATAGCTTAATGGGAGTGGTGGGATGGGGAGAGGAGAGAAAACAATAGAAATACATAAGAGTATATAATTGTTTTATATTTAACCTTTTAATAAACAACCGATCAAACTCAACCCGAGTTGGTTGGTTTTCTAGTATTTCATATTGGTTTTGGTTTAATAAATATATATTAATATTTTATATTTTATATTTAATTTTTAATATGGGAAAGTAGGAAAATTCCCGTATTTGTTAGTCTAAAATATTTTCTATCATAGATTTAACTTTTGTAATTTATTTTTTAAAAATATCATTGTAATTTATGAAATTTAAAGTTAATTTTTAAGCTTAAATCTTTTCAACAAACAAACTAAACTAAAAATAGACCCAAATTGATAAAAGCCGAGTTGGTGGGTTTTCGCTAATGGTCAATCGGTTTCGAGTGACAAACTACGGACTTGACTGGATCAATTTGGTTGGCGAAACAACATGCAATTGAACTGAACCAATCATTGAACACTCCTAATTTCAACTAAATTTATAGTCTAATCTCTAATAAATAACAATAGTTTAATCTCCAATAATTATTGAAAATTTATAGCAATCGTACACAATCATTGAAAATAAGTTTATAATGAAAATATAATAAATATATAATAAAAATACAATAATTAAAAAAATATAACAAATACTGAAAATATACTAAATTAGTCAATAAATAGTGCAATATTAAATAATAGTCTAATCTCTAATAAGTAATAATCTATACATTATAAACATATATAATTACTAAAAATAAATTTATAACAAAAATACAATAAATATGATAAAATTAAATTTCAAAAGCTAAATAATAGTTGTTTAATCTCCAATAATTATTGATAATTTTCTATTAAATGGCAAAATTAAAAATACATTTATAAATAATTATTGAAATCATATTTATAAAAAAATAAATAATTACTGAAATAGAATAAATATTAGTTATAGTATATATAAATATATAATGAATATACACTATTATTGTAAAATTATTACTAATAAATATAATTCTGTTGATAGTTATTTTCTATAATTATTAATTGATATAAGTGAAATTAGTTATTTACAATATTAATTATTTATTGAATTCAATAATCCATAAAATTATAACTGTACTATTATTACATATTTGTTATTAGTTTTGTAAAATATTAAATTATTATTTATATGAATATTATGAATTCTACTATAATTATTTTTCTACTTTTAAGATTTTTTTTTTTAAATTTATTACATAATTTCATTATTTTAACTATTTAAAATTTTGTCATGTTAAATAATATGGAAAATATTTAAAATTTTTCATTATTTGAATTTTATTTTTTTAATGTTATTACGTATTATGAAATATTTTGTTATATTATTTATCTATTTTTAATGTTTTCTATTTAAGATTTTTAGTTATTGAAATATTTAAATAATGTTTTATTTTTATTGTTAATTTTTTATTATTTGAATAACATTTAAATTGAATAATTCGTAAAGCTATAATTTATATTGTTACTACATACTTTCATGATGAATTTTGTAAAAATATTGAATTATTAATAATATGAGTATTATTAAATCTAATAACTTTTTGTGTTTTGAATAAATATTTTAAATTTAGTATATAATTTTGTTATAATATTTAAATAGTTCTGAATTTTTTTTTAATTGAAACTTTCTTTAGATAGATATGGATAAAAAGTGGGGGAGAGGATAAATAGAAATTAGAGATAGTTTACGAGAGAATCTCTCTACTAAATTAGAGATAAATAGGAATTAGAGATAATTTAGGAGATAAATAGGAATTAGAGACAGTTTAGGAGGAAGTGGGGGAAAGTGGTGCCACTTGGCTAAACATTAAAAAAGCAAATCCCTCTTTCTTTATGGTTGTTAGAAATAGTTAAGCATATGTAATTTCCTTATTGGTTTAATGGGTAATTATGTGGAATTAAAAAAATAATAAATTCAAGAAAATAAAAAATTACGAAAAGGGGTTTGAAGCAAGGAGAAGGCCGCTAACATGGCAGGTCTGTGAGCATATTGGGAGTACAATATCCAAGTATACATTAGGAATATCTCATATACTAATGGATCTAGGACCCATTCAGTTGATATCATGGTGTTATGTGTCTATTGCATTCCTAGGGTTGTGAATGGGTCGGGTCTGTCTGGTCGGGCCTGATGGACTCGAACCGATTAGGTCGGTTATAGATCCACTGGTTCTAGCGTGTTCGAAATGATGGAGTTTCTAATACAACGCCCCTAGGCCAAGGTTCTGGTGGATTCTCCCATGGCTCTCACTCCCTCTCACCTAGGGGTGGCAATTTTTCACCTAGCCCGTTGAACCCACCCAATCCACCTAGTATCTAACCCACCCAACCCGCCCATTTAAGTGGGTTGGATTGTGGATAACCATTGGGTTAACCATTACAGACATAAGTATTAATTCTTTAGCCTTTTTTTTTTAATTTTCTTCATTTGAATTAAATAATTTATAATTAATGCATTAATTTTCTATTAATTATTGACTAAATTTTGTTTTGTCTTGAATCAACACACTTCACCCAACATAAATCCAAATCAATTTGATCCAAGTCTGGACCAATTCAACATAGTCTGACCCAATCTAGCATATATCAATCAGGCTCGACCTGAATCCGAAATAGACCCTGGGCGGGATGGTTCGGTACCACTTGCTTTGCCTGGTTTGGGTCGTCCGGTCCAATCAGTATTCACACAGCCCGACCTCGACCTGGTACAAGCCAATCCAGGTCGACCTGAATCCGAAACGGTTCTAGGCGGGATGATTCGGTGTCTGCATTCTTTGCCCGGTCTAGACGATCCGGTCCGACCAATATCCATACATCCCAACCCAAATCCAGGCTGGCTTGGTTTACTTACGATGACTCTCTTCGGGTCAGTCGATTCAGTCCCAAACCCGTGTGCAAACCTGATATGACCGATGCAAGTCAATCCATCATTGACTGAACTGGTCCAATCCGGTCTGACCGGACTGATCCAGATCTAAACAGTTCAACCACCCTTGATGTGATTAGTTGAAGATAATCCAATTAGATAGTTCAAGTTGGTCTGATCGGTTTGAACCTAAGTGGTTCAGTCAAATCCTACCCATTTAATTTTATATAACTGGGTCATTAATGAGTTGCGGGTTAGATGGATCTGGTTGAAGCTCAACCCAAACCAAACCCAACCCAACCCGCCCAATTGCCACCACTACTCTCACCTGAGTAGTGGCAGAGACCTATTGAAACAATTGTTTTTCAGCAAGTTTGAAATGATAGAGCTTCTAATCTAATGGCCTAAGCCAAGGTTCTAATGGATGTTGTCTTGAATAGCCTACGACCCAACCCCACTCCCATGGTTCTCTCTCTCTCTCTCTCTGTCTCTCTAACCTAACTAGTGGCAATGACCTACTAAAACAACCATTTTCTAGTAAGTTCGAAATTCCCCTAGGCCAGGGCTAATACGGGCTATGAGCTACGACAACTGGTTGTTTGTTGTCACAACAACTAGTGAGTTCGAAATGCCCCCTTCTTGTCGTAGCCCATGCTAATGTGAGAACTCGCAAAACTCTGGTTGATTGGGAACATGATCTGGTCCTCACACATGGGTGCCTCACAGGCACATCCACTCTGCATTGGGAACATCTCCCGTGTATAGTAACTTATAAGTATTGGAGATGTTCCAAATGCATGGTAGGATGTGCATGTGAGGTCAGTGTGAGACGCCCTGTGTGAGGAGCATATCTGGTCTCGGTTGATTGCTGTAGCGGAAAAGAAAACAAAGAATTCATAAAAAAAAGAATTTGCAACAATTTTTTGGCTTGATTGCAATGAAAGACTGAGAGTGGAACAGTTGCACCATCGATGGTTGTCAGGGAGTGGTTTGTTGTAGCTGCTGCCGGGGAAAGGGATGGTGAAGAAGGAGGGAAAGGAATAATGGGTAATATTGGGTTTTAAAGAAAATTTATACATTACGTGGTGTCACATGTGTATGAATTTCGGCGGAACATTAGTAGATATTAACGATAAGGGTAGAGCTAGTCAATTGTCAGAAGCAATAGGAGTGGTGCAAGACAATAGTTAAACAGTAAGGGTACAGTTAGTTAATTAGCTAAACAGTAGGGGTAGTTTAAGAAATTTGCCTATAAAATTATATATAGGGAAAATTCTTGATCAGTACTCTATACTTTGGCTCGAGTGACAATTTGGTCCCCAAACTTTAAAATGCAACAATTCAATACCCAAACTTTCAAAATGTGACAATCCAATACCTGCTGTTAACTAGTCCGTTAATCATCCGTTAAGTGACATTTGAAAAGTTAAAAATTCCCTAAGAATGCCATCTAATTCTCTTTATAACCATCCAAACATTGACAATAAAATTAACAATCCCAAATTCTAGATTCTTCTAAAAATCACCAACATTTTTGAATAGAAGAGGCTAGGATTTAGGACTGTTCAATTTTTTGTCAATGTTTGGATGGTTGATAAAGAGAATTAGATGGCATTTGAAGGGCGTTTTTGACTTTTTAAATGTCACTTAACGAATAATTAATGGATTGGTTAACGACAGGTAATGGATTGTCATTTTAAAAGCTCAGGTACTGGATTGTCACATTTTGAAAGTTAGGGTACTGAATTGTCACATCTTAAAGTTTGGGAACCAAATTGTCACTCAAACCAAAATACATAATACTGATTGGAAAATTTCCCTTATATATATGATATACAGTAAGAAATAAAATAAATACATATATTTTATTTAGTATTTATTATACATATATTTTTTATATGTATAATAAGAAAGCACACGAGTTGAGTAGGCTTGTTTTACTATCGACCTTGAACCAAGTTGTGCTTGAATATATAAGCTTTTAAGTCAAGCTGAATACAAGTTAGCACTTTTAGCTTGAATTGAACTCAAGTTTGAATGCAAGCCTTATGTTTTTTTACCGAGCCAAGCTCAAATAATTTAATATTTGGCTTTACTAGGCTTGTATCCACCCATACCACCTACAATACATATTATATATGATATTTTATATTATATAATGTATAAAAATTTAACAATTATTATATGACATAATTATATAGATTTAATATTTTATAATAAAATCTATAGACTCAAAATCAGGCCTAGCCCGATCACATAGGCTTGAGCCCGGGCTTATGTTTCAGCTTGGAACCTGGGCTTAGGGGTGAGCATTCGGTTTATTCAGTTAAAATCGATTCGAATAAACAAAAATTAAAAAAACCAAAATAAAAGGATGAAAACCGTACCGAACCCAAAATTTTCGATTCGGTTTTCGGTTATTTCAGTTAAAAACCGAATTTAATTAATACACAAAATATTATATGTTATAACCTATAATATATATGTTATATATTATGAAAATGAATTTCATTATAAAACATTATATATAATATATTAATAAATAAATATATAGCATATTATATATTATATGTTATATATTGTATATTATATATTACATAAAAAATAATGAATTTCGATTATTGTTTATTCGGTTAACCGAATTTCTAACTCTGAAAACCGAAACCGAAAACCAAAATTCCTAAAAATTGAACTAACTAAATTACCTAAAAATTGAAAAAACGGGACTGAAAAATCGAAACCGAAACTTTTGGTTTGATATTTTGATTTTAACCAAATAATGCTCACCCTTCACTGAGCTAATGTATGCACATGTAATAGGCTCTCCTAAGGCACGTGTCATTCATGCAAGTATGCAAATTGAGGGTAAAGATATAAATTAAAATCAAATTTAATTTTTATTGTTTGCACTATATATATATATATATATTGTCGTTCAACTCAAAGACCTAACTTCAAATCTTTTTATAATTTCTATTAAAGTTTTCAACATACAGTTGAAGTTGAACCATACAGTTGGATTTATTTGTTTGTCAATTGGACACATATTTTAGTATTTTTTAATCTAAACTAATTTATTGCAAAAAAAAAAAAAAAACCATTGACTTTGTCAAGAACCAAATGAGGTCCTTACCATAGAATCATTAACCTATTTAACCAAGAAAACGAGCTATGGTTAATACATTAATTTGTTTTCTTTTTTTTTTGTATTTTAGCTATTTCTATTTTTACTAACAATAATTCTCATTTTGTCAAATATATTTTTGTTTAATACAAAGAATATATAATATTAATACATGTTCAATTTTTTCCATAAAATTTATAAAAAAATTCTATATTTTATTTTTTATTATTTAATTTATAACACAATAAAAATTACTTATTTAACAAGAGGAAATACAATTCCAATATATTGTTTGATATTGATTTTTAATATTGTGCTCAAATCAATTTATTAGATTAATTAGCCAATCACCCAATTCAAGATGGTAGGTTCATTTACCACCAAACCACTTGACTAAAGGAGCCTAGTTAATTAATTCATGGAACCATTTGACATATTTAGTGGAGTTATGTATCAGACATGAATGCTTTATTCTTTTTTCCTAATTTTTATCTCATTTTCATCACCCATAAAAATAATTCTCATTTATCACACTTTTTTTATATAATAAATCTACATTTTTGTATAATATAATAAATCTACATTTTTCTATCAACCATAAACCATTAAAAATTTAAAATGAAGTTCTTGATCAATTAAACAGGGTGGTTATTACGAGAGCAATTCCACTCAGTTTGTAGAAAGCATCGTTCCGCTCCGTCAAACCAGACTCCTTGGCTTTCCCCTCCGAAAGACCTTCTCCACACGTCGTGGGTGCTTCCATGGCCGCGCTGATCTTTATATTAGCTCCGTTGTAATCCTTCGACTTGAAGTCATTGATGGCATCCTTCACAGAAGAGATGGAATCCGAGTACAGACTCGAGCAATCCTCTAAGGCCTGCCGAGTCATATTCTCCAGTTTCCCATCTTTCAAGAGCTGCTTTATGTATTCATTCACGTTGGTCGCATTGGCTATCATCAACTTCATGGAGATGACGCCGAGTCCCGGCAGGTCCGCCGTTCGGCTCTTGGGATCTGTTTGGAGGGACGCCACGCAGAAGTCGTAGCTCAAGCCCGGCTCTTTGGCCGCTACCTTCTTACAGGTTTCCTCTACAACATCTTCCCCAACTGCAACTTGAGAAAGAATGAGCACAGAGATGGCCAAGTTGAACAAAGAAATGGAACGCCTCATCTTTTCCGATGCCAAGACTGAAATCTCAAATCTCTTCTTCTGTGCCTTGTTTCTTCCGTCATGCCCTATTTATTAATTCTCAAAAGGCCCCAATCCTAACTCAATCGCGTTGTAGACAGAAAAACCGGCACCTAATTAATTAATCAATTCTTCTTACTCGATCGGGCACTCTGCATGCACTCCTCTCAGCCGAGTTTGCATCAGCTGCTATCACCGTCTCAACCGTTTGTTTTAAATCCAAAACAACGGCTGATCATGATTTTTGGTTGAGTCTGATCATCGTCTCAAGACGATCTTGAGACTGATGGCAGCTGAAGGAATAATTTCTCTTTCATTTTCTAATATGATCAGTACACCAAAATAGCTCAGTGAGGCCAAAAGTAGAAGTCGAGATTGAGTAGTAGTAAATACCAATACCCAGGGCCAGGTGTCCCATTAATTCTACAGGTGGAGACGGAAAACTCTGACGTCTCCATTTAGGTCAAGTAATTACAAAATAAAAGTTTAAAAATTAAAATACTGAAATAGGATAATATTGCCTCGACGTTAATTTTTTAATTCTCCATTTTCCCTTTTTTTGTTCCAACGAAAAAAAAAATACAAAATTGGAATGAATGGATTGAGCAATTCCCGACTGTACGTGAAGGATTCAGCCTAGGGATGATCATGGGCTGGGCCGGGCCCTGGCCGAGTCTCACAGCATGTTAACAGCCTTAAGGGATGCCCGGGCCCGAGCTGGGCATCCGGGCTTGCCTGTGCTAATTAATAAAGTTATATTTTTAAAATTAGAATTAGAATTTAATTTTATAATCAAATTTATAGAAAAATATATAATAACTTATTATTTATATATTAATATATCATACCATGTATACATACATACAACCATATATGTAAGATATTATATCTTACTAAAATATATTATATCATTGCAGTCATTAAAGTTAAATCCAAATACTATATATCATACATGGTTAATACTTATTTATACCGCAATATATAAAAGATATTATACCATATATAACTTCCATTCTGGCCCATCAGCCCACATTATGTATAAATTTGGTATATAGAGACCACCACCTTTGGTCCACGTTATTGTTTATGGATAAAATACTCGTCTGTGAGTATTTAGAGTCCAGATGAAATCTACTCTTGGTAAGAGTATGCTAATACACATTTTAACACCATAATCTATACAAGTATGGGAAACGATCTGCTAATCAGGTTTAGGAGAACTATTGGCCCTAACAAGGGGAGCCAAAATGAAGATGGTATCTTGCAGCAAAAAAAAAAAAAAAAAATGAAGATGATATCTCAATCCGTGACTGGTGGAGTAGAATTTCTATTGGGATTAAAGCAAGTGGTGATATGCTTATCAAGGAAAAAAATGGTGGTTATTTCGTGGTACAACTGGAAAAATAGAAATGGAAAAATTTTCAACAATTGTTTGATGCCCCCTCCTATCCTTCTTGAAAAGAGCTCAAAATTTTTTATGGATATGTATTCTTGCATGGTAGGGAGGCCAATTCAAAATATAGCAATGAGAAGGCATGGCAGCCTATCCTATGAAAATGTCCCTATGAGGGTACTATAAAGCAGTGTTTAGAAAATCAAACAAAATCAGCTGGTTGGACCAGTTGAGTCGTCATCGGCCTCTAGATGGTTCAGTCATACCCCCAAAACTGTATTGGACAAAAAAGCAATCATTACTTGGATGGTTGAACCGGAAAACCGGTGACCTGGTCCCAGTTTTTTTATATCTTGTTGCATATAAATGTAAACTTCTAAAGGCCATTACTTTCTACTCAGATGTCTGATTGGGTGATCTTTTTTATTTTGGATAACTTTTTGAGATCTATGTATGTTTTCAAGGTGCCAAATGCGTCTTGCCCCACAATTTTTGCTAACAAACATGTTTTTTCTTTTCTTTTTACTTCAAATATTAATTTTGCAATAAAAAAATTGAAACCATAATAAAAATATATGTTATAGAAGAATATAACAATATATTTTGAATCTATGAATATAATTAATATTATTATATACATAATTATTTATCATATAAATGGCATAATATATAATATTATATATACAATATATATATTATAAATTATATTACATTACACTATAATATAAAATAAAATAAAAATATGTTATAATAGAATATAATTATATATTTTGAATATATAATATACATACATACATACATATACATATACATATACATATATCTATATATATTATATGGTTATATAATATTATATAAATTATAATTATATAATAATATAGTACATAATATATTAATAAAATAAATATTTTTAATGTTATTATATTAATTTATTTAATTATTGCATATATAAGAAATTTTATACACAAAATTCATATAAAATTAAAATTTTAAGTTTTTTGTCAATTTTTTTAAATAAATAGCTTTGGCCCGATGCACAACCCAACTTGGCCCAAGGTTTGGCCCACGGGCCAGCCCAGCACGGCACGACACTACCCCGCATAGGCTCGGGCTGTGGGCCGTGCCGGGCCGACCCCCGAATTTTTCACTAGGGAGGGCGACATGACCCGTGATGGCCCACGGGCCAGCACGACACAGCCCTTAAAAAGTGCAGGCTGCCCGTGGGTTGTGCCAAGATGCCCACTTTATGCCTCTACTTGGATGTGAGAGCATATTCTATTAGTTTTGTGACCATTAATCTTGCTAAAGCTTGGGTTGCTTAGGAAGCTCATATTATTGAGACTTAGACAGGATACCCTTAAAGCAAAAACTCTGCATACGCTCTAAAAGAATGGGCATCCAATAGGGCTATTCATGAGTCAGATTGGGTCAGTTTATTAGCGTTTTTCCAACCGATCCGACCTGGTCAGTTTACCTAGAAATGAAACCAAAACCGACCCTATACTAAGTAAAACCGGCCTAGTCGGTTTGAGTCGGATTGGGTCGGTTTTGTGAATGATCCTCTCGGTGTAGACCTGGCAAAAAGTTGACCCAACTTGCGAACCCGACCCAACCCAACCCGAAAAAGTAGGGTTAGGGTCTCATATTTAGCAACCCGAATGTGAAAATGACCTGACCCAACCCGAAAAAATGGGTTGGGTTGGGTTGGGTCATGGGTCAACCCGTTGACCCAATTGTCAAGTCTGATTGGGATTATTTATGCATTGTTAGAAGTTTCCACTCTTTAATTTTTTCTATTTAGTCTTTACTTTTTATTGTTTACTCTTTAAATTGTTAAATGTTCAAGTTTTTATTTTATATTTGGAATTTTAAGGTTAATTCTTTTAATTTTGACATTTTTCATGTAATTTTTCTTTATTTTTTTAAATTTCAATTATTTCTTGGGATGACTCGAATTGACCTGTGGGCTAACCCTAACCTGAACATTTAGGGTTAGGTTTAGCATTTGACAATCCAACCTGAAATTCAACCCGACCAGAAATCAACCCGAACCTGACCCACCCAACCCGATTGCCAAGTTTATCTCAGTGTGAACGGCAAAGGATTCAAGTCTAAGAAGCGAAGGCTGGATGCCTGGAAATTAAAAATGATTTGATGGATTAAAGCTAAAATTTTATATATAATATGTATATTTCCGAAATAAAGCTGATATATATATATGAAATATATATTAAAACTGATACATATAATTATATATATTATATATATAATATATATCTAAGTCGGTTTGGGTCGGTTCAGTTTCGGTCTTCACACATGAAAACCGAAACCGAACTGAACCATCGCTTTATGTTTTTTGTAACACGAAACCGACTGGTGCTGAAGAAAAACCAGCCGACTCGGGTTGGATCAGACTGGGTTGGTTGGTTTGGGTCTTGTTATGAACAACCCTAGCATCCAACCAGGTTATATACTATATGGTTTTCAAAGCCAGACTAGAAACAAGACCAATTTGACCACCAATTTCCAAGTCAAACGATCTGATCGTATGGTCCAAACCCAGGTCAGATGGTTTTGGGGTCCAAAACTAGACCTAGAGTCATGATTGGTTCTGGGTCAATCCATCTGAACCGGTCCGATTTTCAAAACCATGGTATACTATGTACTTGGAGTTTTTGCTTTCATAAAACATGTTAACGCTTTTTTGCTAGCAACATAGATAAATTCATATGTTCAAGAGAGTTGTAGCGTTAATGATAACATAGACAAAATTGCTTCTTAATAGGGGTGCAAATCGGGCAGGTTGTGCCAGGTTTATGGTCAACTCAGGCCCGACCCTAAAATTTGGGCTTAAGGCTTGAGCCTGAGGTCAAGCCCAATTTTCCAACTCGAGCCCAGCCCACCCTGTAATTTGATGCACTCGTGTTGGGCTCGGGCCTGGGCTAGGCTTAGGTTAGTCAATGAATCGATTCTAAAATTTTACATGTATAAATGTATTTATGCAAATATATATACATATATATTTATGTATGCATGTAAATATGTATGCAAAATATCTATAAAAATGCTATATATACAAATATGTATATATATATAAATATGTATGCAACATTTACATATATATGTATAAATGTATATAATTGGGTCGGGCTCAGGTCGGGTTCTAGCTACCTTAGGGTTAAGCCCAAACCCGACTCAAAAAATAAAAAAGCCCGACCTCTTGGGCCCGAGCCAAGCCCGAGGATCGAAAATCCAAGTCCAACCCATGTAAAATTCTGGGTTGGGCCAGTTCAGGCTCGACTTGGGCCTGCCCAAGTTGCACCCCTACTTCTTAAGAATCACGAGAGGGGCAAGTAATAGTTTGGGGTCCCTTGGCCCCCCAAACATTTCTTAAAACTATTAGTTAGAGACTAGCCAAATGCTAACCATGTGATAAGCAATGTTTCAAAAACTAGCCCAAAGGCCAAACCTCTTTTGCATGTAGGTTGTAGGTCATCGGTTTGATCATTCGGGCCGAACAAGTCAAACTGTTCCATGTAAGCATACATATATATTTATTTGTACCTATATATATAGGTATGTAATATGTATTTTATTAATAAAAATGTAATAATTCTTTTAGATGTAATATGTGTGCATATATAAATATTAGTTTGTGTTTAATTTTAAATTCTACTAATAAATTTATACACAATAATTATTAATACAATGAAATTTGATATTTTAAAATAAACCTAGAAATGAAATCATATTTTTCCATCTAGGTGGTGGGTAAGTAGTTTAACCATTTGGGTCAAATGGATAATTCCATGATGTCATAAATAATTAATAAAAATTTAGAAATACAGAAAATACAAAAATATAGAAAATAAAGAAATTTTGAGAAAATTGGACACAATTATATTATTATATATTTGTCATATTAAAAAATAAGTATGATAATATAGACATAATTTTATTAATGATTGACACTAAATATACAACTTAAAACCGATGGGAAATGAAACAATTTTCTTATCTTGGGAGTGGGTTAATGGTTCAACCTTTTAGGTCAAATGGGTTAACTCATGATGTATAATTAAAAATAAAATTTTTAAAATAAAATAATACAAAAAATACAAAACAACTTTGGGCACATCTATAGTTTGTTTTTTTATGGTTTTGGTTAATTCGGTTTTTAGAATTAGAAATTTGGTTAATCGAATAAAATGAACTTTTGTTTATCATATGCAATATAATATATATATAATATACAATATAATTATTTATATATTATATATTGCATTTCCTCTTGTTAAATAAGTAATTTTTATTATGTCATAAATTAAATAATAAAAAATAAAAATATAGAATTTTTATAAATTTTATGAAAAAATTTGAACATGTATTATTATTATAATATATTCTTCACATTAAACAAAAATATATTTGAAAAAATGAGAATTATTGTTAATAAAAATAGAAATAGCTAAAATACAAAAAAAGAACAAATTAATGTATTAACCATAGCCCATTTTCCTAGTTAAATAGGTTAGTGGTTCTTCCGGTAAGGACCTAATTTGGTTCTTGACTAAGTCGATGTTTTATTTTATTTTATTTTTGCAATAAATTGGTTTAGGTTAAAACATACTAAAAAAATGTGTCCAATTGACAAACCAATAAATCCAACTATATGGTTCAACTTCAACTGCGTGTTGAAAACTTTGATAGAAACTATAAGAACATTTTAAATTAGGTCTTTGAATTGAAGGCACTGCTATGTGCAACGTCCGTATGTACGTATGTATATATATATATTATTGTTTTAATATAAACAATAAAAATTAAATTTGATTTTAATTTATATCTTTACGCTCTATTTGCATACTTGCATGAATTACACGTACCTTAGGAGAGCCCATTATTCTCAGGAATTAGGTTACTAAGTTATAAATAAACCTAATTAGTGCATTAAATCAAACAAAAACTCTGTGAAATGTTTCGATTAGATTTGCATATCAGATGGTGGGTTTCAAACAAAAAAGACATCTATGTTTTCCCGTCCTCCGTATTCAGTAATCACTAACTAGCTACATTATTTCCTATTTTTCGCCGATCACGAAGGAACAAGGAATAGCTGCTGAATAACAAAAAAGAAACCACCAGAAAAGACTGGAAGTAAGGACGGGAATAAAGATTTAGCTAGGTCAGCTTCAAACAAATACGTCAACGTCATGCCGATGATCCCGGATGCTTTGCACGTATGAGCGAATGGCTCATCTTTACGGTGGAAATAATAGCCACGTCGCCCATCTCCATAGTCTCCTCCTCGCTCGAGCCCGAACCCCCATTAATCCGGCCGCTTATATCCATCCGATCATCACCATGGACTCCACCCTCGTCTTCGTCATAGTCATTATCATCATCATCATCTTCATCATCCGACGACAACGGCGCTAGCCAACAGGTCCCATGCAAGTGGCCGTTCACACAAACGAAGTACTCCAATCCGCCGTCGTGCGATCCAAGCCTCCTCGACGCACTTTTAGGCACGAGCTTGGCCGCTGTCATACTCCACACTCGGGCCCCGCAGTAAGGACACCTGACTTTCTCTTCGAACTCCACCCGCCGTCCGATCAAGTAAGCTCTCGTCCTCGAATTCATAAATCTCCTAAATACCCCTCTGTAAATACCCAAATCGTCCTCGTTTCCCCCCATTGGATGCTCACAAGGATCACTTACATACAACAGATCCCCTTGGCACCTCTTCTTCAAGAAACTCCGGCCTGACGTCTTGGAAAACCGAGTCGCTTTCACCAAGTGACCCGGCGAAGCTTGGTTTACCCGGAAGTGTCGACTCGGCTGGCATCCGCAGCAAAACAATAGGAGCTTGGCAAGCGCGTGCCACCCACCTCCAACTCGGCCGTTGGGCGCACCGTTGATCAATGCCGCTACCATGCGCGGCGCCCGCGATACGCAGAGCTCTCTCCATAGCAGCCTCTTCGCTACCGCACGGAGCTTCCTGCTCACGCAAGCCGTGAGGCATAGAACGTGGGGATCCCAATTGATGGACTTGAAGACTAACATGAGAATACGCTCGTTTTGGATCCCCGAGTTGCTCATTTCTGAATCGTCATTCGGCGGATTGGGCTTCGACTTCTGGCACTGGCTCCCGCTCATTTCAGAGACAGAAAGCAAAACTACACAATCTAATGGGACGTTTCTGTTGGCTTGTGTGTGGGTGCAGGACTTGACGTGTATATATATGTCCGGAACGGTTGGAAACGTGTCGAACTGGAGATGATTGATTAACTGCTTCTGAATTTTCATCAGGAACCGGACACGTTTCATTGTGGATGGGACTAAAAGGACGCGTGTCGACGAAAGATTGATGCTATCCTTTGATTTCAGAATAATAGAAGAACATCAGAGATTGGATGTAAGTGGAGGTCGTACGCCACGTTGAGAGATGGGGCCAGATTCGGAAATATCTTTTCTTTGGCTGAAAATATCACTACGTACAAGTGTACAACGTGTTATGTTGTGGTTGGAATCAGGACACCACTCGAGAAAGTGCTTATGCCATAATGGTTTCTAACTTATCCTGTTCCTGCACGTGGATAAATCACATCCGTACACGTATATCTTTGATTCCGGACTTTTTAATTTTTATTTATGATGTCTCGCCTTTTTAAAAAAGTTATATAAAAAAGTAGAAGAATCCTAAGAAGTGTTTTTAATTTGAGACGATTTATGATATATATATATATATATATATATATATGTGATTAGTGCGATTTGCTGAGTCGCTCCTTGTTGGCAATGAACGGCACTTGAGAAGATGAAAGGAGAGATTCCCGGGGATTTACCTGGTGGGAATACTCTGATGCTTAAGTTAGTACTGTGTATGGGAAGTAAAGGGAAAAAAGAAAGGCTAAGAGTGGAGGTCGCGCTTTTTTCCTATACTCGAGAGGTTGGAGGTCTTAAGAAGAACTTTCTCCTTTGCCCTTAGGGCTTTTATAGGGGTGCTCTTTGTGAGATCAGGCGTAACCGCCATTGGGCTCCCTGCCACAGCCGTTACCTACCAGGGCTGCGCAGGTGGCTGTTGTGACGTACTCCTTACCCGGGTGAGTGACATGTCCCCAAAGTGACAGGCACACCTCCGCCTACTAAGAGATGTGGGCGTAGACTGTCGAAAGGACAGGGACTGCGTCGTCAGTAAGGGATATGGTGCAGTCTGATTGGTACGGCTTGTCAGATAGAAGCTTCCTGTGCAATGCTCGTGCGGCCCACTTGCAAGCTACTTTGCAGCGAGCTCGGAATACTTCAGGAGTACCCTTAGTAGAATTAGTCCTCGAGATGACTTGTCTGCTTGGGAGCTCAGGCGAGCTGGTTTTCTTAGCTTGCAAGCTGAAGTTGCTTCGGAATATCCCCTTGGGGGTAGCTCGGGGAACCCGGAACTTGCGTCGTGGCGAGTTCCTCCTTTTGTGCGATATGATGTGGCGAGCTGCTTTATGGGCCCGTTACTTTGCTGTACTGGGCCACAATGCTGAGCTGTTGCTTACGTCGGGTCAGTGTCCACGTGTCGCCGTTTCATAGATCGGGTCAAATCATCCTTCATCAATTTCCCCCACTCCTCGGGCTAAGAGTATCGCCTTAGTGTGGGAGTTTATGAAGTGCGATGGACTGATTTGACCGAAATTCAAACTTGATTGACTACCCCCATTAAATGCATTTGCGGGAATCAAGAGATCTTTTGACTTCCCTAACTTTTCGGATTTCGAAAACATGCTGAGGTGGCCTTTAATTCCAAACGTCGTGCAGCTGCGACTACCTTAATCGTGGAAGATGTGCCGCCAATCGCCTTCAATTTTCAGAAGGCGTGCGGTCAGAATGTCTGTGGACCATTGGATCTGCTTTGATCCGAGTCGTCAGTTTGAAAGGGCGGGGGCTATAAATAGGGGCCCCCCTTGGGCCTTATCTTCTTCCATGCCATCTTTTGGATTCTGAGGTCGCGTACTTCACTTAGCCTACTCGAGTTCCTCAGTCTGCTCCGTTCCGTCTTACTCTGGTGAGTCCTAATCGCCATCATCCATGTCTAGGTACCCACGCCATACCTATCACAGGGGCAATAGCTAGGATGATGATGCTCCCTTGAGCTCGGGAGGAGCCTAGGAGCATATCCTAGAGGCTCGGGAAGCCTCTGGCGACATGGCGTCTACTTCTAGGGGGAGGGAGCCTGATACCTTTGGCCCTTCCTTAATGACAACGGAGAGACTCAGGTCTCTGATCCGCTACTTTCGCCTCCCTGGGGACTTGGTTTACAGCCTCCCTAATGGCAACTTCCCCTGGGAGCATGGTCCCAATGATATAGTGATCTTTCAAGAACAGCTCGAAGCTGGCTTGCGTCTTCCCCTGCACCCCTTGATAGTGGAGGTGCTAAATCATTTCAATGTCACTATTGACTAGCTTCATCCCAACGCTGTTCGGAACATGGTTGGGACTATATCCCTGTGTCACGAGTATTGCCTTCCTTTGGACCTTGATATTTTTGCCTCTATCCTTTGTATAAAGAATGCTGCTCCTGGGGTTCCTCTAGAGAGGCGCTTTTATTATCTCTCCCCTCGTCGCGGCTATAAGCTCTTATACGAGCTGCCGAATAAGATTCCCGCTTGGAAGCAGGACTACTTTGTGGTCCATAACCCCGAGGGGTGGCCCTTTCCCACTACTTGGAGGGGCGCTATCCAGGACCCCGGGGCCGAGCTGGACCTTGAGACTCGGAACACAATGCTGTCCTGGGCGTCAGTAGGCTTCCATTGCTCGGACTACTTAGCCGAGGAGAAGATCGTGCAGGCAGGCTTGAGCCCGGGTAGGTCGGTCTTTTAGGTCACGTAGTGCCTTGTGGCTATTGTGTACACATGCATTTTGTTTATCGTTGGACTAATACCTTGTGGTCTTGTGGTAGCCATCATGTCTAGTTCCAATTTGCGCCGCCTTCTCTCAGGCAGCCAGAGACGCCAGGTGAAGAGGATGCGCCATGACCGAATCCCACCTTCGGGAAGCACTGAGTTCAGGTCTACCGAGTCGGTCCTGCCCTCTCCTTCGCCCGAGGTTCCGATGCCCCCTCCTAAGGGGACTAGTGGGACTAACCCTGGGGGAAACGAGCTCGCTCAGCCGGGGGAGGTACCCTTTAACCCCCTTCAGCCCCGTCCTTACCCCCGATTCCTGGTGGGAAACTGGGAAGGGGTAAATGATTATCTGGTAGCTCACCGGAGGAGTCGGAAGGCAATCAACAATGATGAAATCGCTCAGTGGGGAAACATGGAGCCCGAGGATCTCTCCGCGTTCGCCTCTACTCAATGTATGGTGGTAAGTGACCTTTTTCCCTCTTCCTCTCTTGTTTTTCCCTTTTTCGCTGTCTTCTGATCTTTCTTTTTCGCCGATAGGTAAATTCTGCCATCCATGCCATGACTCTCCAGACGCGCATCCATCGTGTAGACGCCCTCGACCAGCATGCTGCCAACCAGAAGCTCCAGGTCGAGCTCGACCGAATCCGGGGTGAGCTCCATCACACCCGCAAGGGGAGTGAGTCTCAGGAGCTGCTCGTCCACGACCAGGAGGCTCAAATGGCTCAACTTACTGAAGAGAGCGCGCGCTATAGGGAGGAATCGTCGAGGATGGCGGGGGAGAGGGAGCTTCTTAGGCAGTAGGTGTGGGGCTTGGAGTCCACCCTTCTGAATCGGACTCGAAACTTTGATCAGATGGTGGAGGCTGAGCGAGAGAAAGCAGTCTGGGATTTTAAAGACTCCCAGGAATTTCATGACCTCTAGGCGGAGTATGGTTCGGGTTCGTACCGCTCAGGGTTTAAGCTCTGCCGGTGGCTGGTTTGGAAGAAGTTCTCCGGGCTCAACCTCGACGGCATTACTATGAAGGGTCTGTCTCCTGAGACAGCGAACCAAGCCGATGAAGAGGAGCTTGATTCTCTGGAGGATGAGGAGGTGGATCCTTGAGGTGACGTTTCTCTGGGCTTCTGTGGCTTCCAGGTGTCGCAAACCCGGTCTTTCACAAGTTTTTGGTTGGGCGGTTGTGCCCTGTGCCCTATGATGATCAAACCTTTCTCGAGCTATTTAGCTTGGTAACTGCATTGGTTATTTTCTTTATTGTTTTTTTTGTCAATGAAAGTTTCTTCCTTCTTCTGAGTATGATGATCTCCCTTTGTTTTCACTAAAGCAATCTCATCATTTGAGTCGTTAAAGTTACATACTTGAAGTAGGGCTCTTCGATAGGCATTATCCCGATTTGTCACGTTTAAGGCCCCTGTGGTATACCGTGGAGTGATTACAACGTATGTTCGAGCTAAGCATTGGTTGGCTATTCAGTTTGACCAACGTATCGGGACGAGCTATGCTTCACAGGGTTTAAACTCGAGTTGCTTGCGCTTTTGATATTTCACACCTTGCCTTCGCCACTGAAGTGTCTTTCTTCACGCCGAGGTCTTTGTTAGCTCGATGTTTTGGCCCTTGGGCTGAAGGAGTGGCTCGTGGCCCACTCGTGGAGTTTGCCCATGCCATAGAGGAGGCTGGGTCCTGTTGTGCCGAGGTCCTATTAGCTCGGTATTCTGGCCCTTAGGCTTTGGGAGGGACCCGTAGTCCGCTCCTACATTTCTCCCAGGCCGAAGTGGCAGCTGGGGTCTTCTTGTGCCGAGGTCATGTTAGCTCGGTCTTTTGGCCCTTAGGCTTTGGGAGGGACCCGTAGTCCGCTCCTGGATTTCTTCCAGGCCGAAGTGGCAGCTGGGGTCTTCTTGTGCCGAGGTCATGTTAGCTCGGTCTTCTGGCCCTTAGGCTTTGGGAGGGACCTGTAGTCCGCTTGATTTTTACAGATAATATTGCCTCAGGTTGACAATATTCCATGCTCGAGGTACTTGTTTCCCTTCGAGGGTCTCAAGCTCATATGTTCCTTCCCCGAGCACTCATTTCACTCAGTAAGGACCTTTCCAGTTGGACCCAAGCTTGCCACCACCGAGCTCAGGTACCGTAACTTTATGAAGGACCAGGTCGCCAACACGGAGGTTTCGCCTCTTGACCCTAGCGTTATAGTACCAAGATACTCTTTGCTGGTGGCTGTGGTCCTAATGTACGTAAGGTCCCTTACTTCATCGAGTAGGTCGAGGTTGGTACGTAGCTTATCTTCGTTTGTTTGATCACTGTATGCTTCTAGGTGCAACGTAGGTACTTCGATCTCTGTTGGAATCACTGCTTTGGTGCCGTAGGTGAGATTGAAGGGTGTTTCTCCTGTGGCAGTCTTCTCCGTGGTTCGGTAGGCCCATAGGACACTGGGTAGTTCATCTGCCCACAATCCTTTAGCTTGGTCTAGCCGTGCCTTTAGTCCACGGAGGATGGATCTGTTCGTGACTCCTGCCTGACCGTTTGCTTGAGGGTGAGCGACTGAAATAAAATTCTGTTGGATCCCATGTCTCGGCACCAATCTTGAAATTTGATGTCCTCAAATTGTTTGCCATTGTCGGAAATCAATACCCGAGGTTGTCCGAAGCGGCATATGATGTTCTTCCAAAAGAAGTTTTGGACATTTCGGGCTGTGATCATCACGAGGAGCTCGGCTTCCACCGCCACTACTAAGAACTTTCTTCCACCCGTTGCTGGCGGGAATGGCCCAAGTAGATCGATGCCCCACTGTGCAAAGGGCCACAGGCTGGTGAGATACTTGAGGTTGGCAGCGGGTTGGTGGTAAATATTGGCATGTCTCTGACATTTGCACATTTTCTAACGAGTTCAATGGCGTCTGCCTTCACTGTTGGCCAATAATACCCTTGCCGAAGTGCTTTCTGGGCAAGGGCCCTGCCCCCCAAGTGTCTGCTGCACAGGCCCTCATGAGTGTCGCAGAGTACGAGCTCGACTTCGGTAGGTCGCAAGCAACGCAGGTAGGGGAGCGTGTAGGATCTTCTGTATAGCCGCTCGTCTATCATAACGTATTTAGCTACTTGGCATTGCACCCTTCTGGCTGCATTGCGATTTGCAGGGAGGGTCCCATGTAACAAGAAGCTCATGAGTGGGTCAATCCAGCTTGGCTCTGCTCGAACGACGGGAGCGACCTCCTCTGCCCCCCCAAGAATGCTAGGCCGAGACAGGTTCTCTATGTACATGGTTCTCATGGCGATGTCGCTAGTGCTGGCTTACTTGGACAGGGCATTGGCCTCGGCGTTCTCTGACCTAGGGATCCGTTTGATGAAGTGTGACTGGAAGTTGAGCAGGGCCTCTCTAACTTTGGCTAAGTAGGTGACCATGGTCGACTCACGAGCTTCATATTCACCCATGACCTGGTTGACCATGAGTTGAGAGTCGCTGCAGATAACGATGTGCTTGGCTTTTATTTCTTTGGCTAAGGCTAGTTCGATTATCAATGCCTCGTATTTTGCTTCATTGTTAGATGCCTCTAACTCAAAGCGTAGCGCATACTCTAGTTTCATGCCGTTTGGGCCGTGTAGAACTATTCCGACACCGCTGCCCTGTTGGTTCGAGAAGCCATCTACGTGAAGGATCCATGGCTCCTCATCCCAGCTCGCGGTTGCCCGAGCTAGGAGAGGTGCCACACTGGCTACTACTTCACAGGGTTCAGACTCGACCGATCTGGGAGCTTCGGGCTCACCCGAGGTGGGAGCCTCGCGCTCAACCGGACTGGGAACTTCGGAGCTGAATGTGCATTCGTCAACCGACCAGAGACCTCGGGCTTAAGCAATACTTGCCTCAGAGGTTTGTCGATAAGGACGATAACAGTATGAGCTTGGAAGTACGGGCAGAGCTTTCGAGCTGCAATTATCAATGCGTATGCTAGCTTTTCCATCTCCGTGTATCTCGTTTCTGCTCCCTGCAATACTTTACTAACATAATAGATGGGTCGTTGGACCCGATCTACTTCCTTTATTAGTACCGAACTGACCACCTCGCCGCTCGCTGAGAGGTAGAGTTCTAAAACATCGCCCTCATCGGGCCGGGTTAAGGTCGGCACGATAGTAAGGTATTCTTTGAGCTCGTCGAACGTGAGCTGACAATCTTGGGTCTATTCAAACCCTTTGCTCTTTATTGCCTTAAAGAATGGCAGACAGCGGTCCGCCGATTTAGACATGAAACGGCTTAGGGCGGCTATGCGGCCATTCAACCTCTGAACTTCCTTCAGCTTTCGGGGTGGTTTCATGTCCAAGATGGCCTTAACCTTATCCGGGTTGGCTTCAATGCCGCGCCGGTTAATGATGTATCCTAGGAACTTACCCGAGGTTACACCGAACACACACTTGTTTGGATTCAATCTCATATTAAACTTACGTAAAATTTCAAAAACAAAACGCAAGTCTCGTATTAATTCATGTGAGAATTGAGTTTTGACGACCATGTTGTCCACATATCATTCTACTTTTCTACCGATTAACGGCGCAAATAATTTATTTACAAGCCTCTGAAAGGTTGCCCCTGCATTTTTCAACCCGAAGGGCATAACCTTGTAACAGTATAGGCTGAACTCCGTGATGAAGGCGGTCTTTTCTTCGTCTACTGAGTCCATCTTGATCTGGTTATAGCCCGAATAGGCATCCAAGAAACTGAGCAACTCATGCCTTGAGGTCGCGTCCACCAAATAGTTGATTTGGGGGAGCGGGAAGCAATCTTTCGGGCAAGCCCAGTTCAGGTCGGTGTAGTCGACGCACATGCGCCACTTGCTGTTGGCCTTCTTTACAAGGACAGGGTTGGCTACCCAGCTTGGGTATTGGACTTCTCTCATGAAGTCTGCTGCGAGGAGCTTCTCGACTTCTTCGTCGACCGCTTTCCACCGTTTCGGGGCTAGGTTGCATTTCTTATATCTAACGGGCCTAACTACAAGATCAGTGTTCAGCTTGTGAGTTATGAGTCCGAGGTTTATACCGCGATCGTTTCTTCCATAGGCGCGGCTCGCTCTTCGCCTTGCTCTGTGGGTCTTTCCAGTTCAAGGTCATCGGCTACCTTGGTTTTCCCCTTTAGGGCGGCAACGTAGCATTTGCGGGACTCAAGCCGGTCGCCCTGCGCTACTCCCACCCCAAAGTCTGTTGGGAACTTCATGGCCAAATGGTAAGTGGAGACCACCGCCCGTAGGACATGGGTGATTAGTCTACCTACTATGGCATTGTAGGGCAAGGGGGTCGCTACCACCAGGAGGTTGTGCTCGAATCTGACCACACAAGGCCACGTGCCGACCTCTACAGGTACTGTTATTTTCCCAAGGGGCCGGACTTCTTCTCCGCTGAAGCTTACCTGAGTCGACGAGTGTCTGCGGGCTTCAGGTCGCTTCTCTGCAACTGAAGCTGGTCAAACGCAGCTTTGAAAAGTATGTTGGCCGAGCTGCCTGAGTCGACGAGCAAGCGCCTGACCTCAAAGTCGTTGATTCAGCTTTATCACGAGCGCGTCATCGTGGGAGTAATGGACCCCTCGCGCATCATCTTCTGTGAAGAAAATCGGCTCTTCTGTTTTTGGCCGCTTTGGGGGGTTCTGCTCCTCCCGGGTGACCTCACGAACTGACATCCGAGCTGCCGCTAAAGTTCAACCCGCAACGATTGAACCTCCCACTATCATGTGGATGGTCCCCCGAACTGGCCTCTGCTCTAGAGGCTGCCTCTGCGATTGTTTTGCCGGCTTGTTGCTGGACTCGGGAGTATCTTTACCGTGCTCCCCTTGCCGACCTGTTCTATTACTATTATTATTATTATTATTATTATTATTATTATTATTATTATTATTATTATTATTTTGTACAAAGTTTCTCAAATATCTCCGACGGATGAGCTCCTCTATCTCGTCGTGGAGGTTTTTACAACTCTCGGTATTGTGACCGTGGTCTTTGTGAAAGCTGCAATACAAATTCTTATTTCTATCATTGGGATTCCCCCTCAGACGGGGTGACCACTTCACGTATGGGGTGTCCTTGATCGCCATCAGAATTTCGGCCAGCTTCGCGTTCAGTGGAGTGTAATCAACTCAGTCCGGAGCAGGAGCTTGGAATAGTTGATCCGACTTTGCACCTCGAGCTGTTTCCTTTTTTCTTCGGGTGTCCTCTTGACTGGAAGGTTCTCATTCTCTCTTTCTTTTTTTGGGTGCACCCTCACCCTTCTGGTTGATCTCCTCTTCGGTGGCTATGAACTTATCCGCAAGTTTCAGAAACTCGGTTATGGTCGGGGGTTGGTTGATGACCATGTGCCACTTGAACTCTTTGTGCATCATGCCCTTCTTGGCTGCTGCAAGGCGTACGACAGGATCCAGACGCAGTATCTGCATACAAGAGTTGTTGAATCGCTTGATATAGCTCTTGATGGACTCTCCCTCCCTTTGTGCTACGTTGAAGATGCTTTCTTCAGTTCGTGGGCACCGCTTGTTGGTGACAAAGTGGGACGTGAAGGCTTGTGCGAACTGTGCCCAACTTCTTATCGACCCAGGAGCCAAGTTCCAGTACCACGTGCAGGCTGCTCCCCTGAATGTAGTGGAGAATGCCACACACATGCACGACTCACTGGCTCGCGCCAGGTGCATCTGTGACTGAAAGGCGTCTACATGATCACTCAGGTCAAACGCCCCGTCATACTTGTCAAGAGGGGGGAGCTTGAAATCCTTGGGCATCAGGACCGCCAGGAGTTCAGAAGATAGGGGGGTCGGAACTGAGAGGAGGGGAGCTTTGGCTTCGGCCGAGCCTACCTCTTCTTTGCCCATGAGCTCAGGTAAATCACGGGTGACAGATCGACGAGCTCGGCGTCGGCGCTTCTACTTCCTGACGGGCTCGATGTTCGTGCTGTTCAACTCTGCACTATCTAGAATGGTTTGCGTCGGGGGTAGCCCGGTCTACTGGTGATGGCTACGGACAGAAGAGGCCTGCTTGGAGTCTGTTGCTAGGATCTCAAACCGGTTCTCAAGAATCGGGGTTCCAAACTTCGATTGTCGAGGCGACACTAACCTGCCGAGCCGGGGTCCTCCCGACCTGTCCACCCACGGCGAGATCGGGGTAGCCGGTCTCTCCCGTCTACCGTGGGGGGAGGCTTGGTTTTTTGGGAGATTTTGGGAGGCCTCTCCTCGGCCAGAGTGTTCGCTCTGGCGGCGAGACTTGGCTTGCTGTGAGGCCAGGTGCTGAGGCTGTTGAAGCTAAGGTTGGGGTAGCTAGGGGAATTGCTGCTGATACTGGTACTGGGAGACCTAGTGCAGCACGTGCTGTTGATAAAGCTGAAGTTGTTGGACCTATTGCATTTGGGCCTGCATGGCTCTCATGCACTGCATCAGGTCCTCCAGCTGGTTTGGACTGGCCACTAGGGGCACGACTAAAGGTTCGGTGAACGTCGTTCCGACTGTAGTAAGGAATGGGGCCATGACAAGTGCCATTGTGAGAGGCACGTTCAAGCTGGGGATTCCGTCCATTAAGAGGGGGACAGTGAACTGTCCGATACAGACAGTAAGAAGCTGGGGTTGTTCCATGGAGTTATCCATTTCCGTGCTTCGTCCGACATTGCTAGGGGAAGCCATGAATGTTGGATTGTTTCAAGGAAGAAGAAGGAACTGAAAGAGTTTAGAGAGAAAGGCCTTTTGAAGCGTTTCCCAAAGATGGCGCCAAATGATGTAGCGCGATCCGGGCACTCCTAGCTGATTACTGACTAGCTCCTTGTTGGCAACGAACGACACCTGGGAAGATGAAAGGGGAGATTCCCGGGGATTTACCCGGTGGGAATACTCCGATGCTTGAGTTAGTACTGTGTATGAGAAGTAAAGGGAAAAACGAAGGCTAAGAGTGGATGTCGTGCTTTTTCCTATACTCGAGGGGTTGGAGGTCTCAAGAAGAACTTTCTCCTCTGCCCTGAGGGCTTTTATTGGGGCGCTCTTTGTGAGATCAGGCGTAACTGCCACTGGGCCCCCTGCCACAGCCGTTACCTGCCTGGGCTGCGTAGGTGGCCGTTGTGATGTACTCTTTACCCGGGCGAGTGACACGTCCCCAAAGTGACAGGCATGCCTCCGCCTACTGAGAGACGTGGGCGCAAACTGTCGAAAGGACAGTGACTGTGCCATCAGTAAGGGATATGGCGTAGTTTGATTGGTATGGCCTGTCAGATAGAAGCTTCTTGTGGAATGCTTGTGCGGCCCACTTGTGAGCTACTTTGCAGCGAGCTCAAAATACTTCAGGAGTACCCTTAGTAGAATTAGTCCTCGGGATGACTTGTCTACTTGGGAGCTCGGGCGAGCTGGTTTTCTTAGCTTGCGAGCTGAAGTTGCTTCGGAATATCCCCTTGGGGGTAGCTCGGGGAACCCAAAACTTGCGTCGTGGCGAGCTCCTCCTTTTGCGTGATATGATGTGGCGAGCTGCTTTATGGGCCTATTACTTTGCTGTACTGGGCCACAATGCTGAGTTATTGCTTACGTCGGGTCAGTATCCACGTGTCGCCATTTCATAGATCGGGTCAAATCATCCTTCATCAATATGTATATATATATTTATATATATATTATTTGCTTTGGTTATAAAAAATTATTCATTTTTTTTATTTTAAAGACAATAATACGAAACTGGCTTCAATTAGTGCACGCCCATGTTCACATTGTTCGAACACTTCTTGCAACCCTGCATTGGAAATATCTTTCCGTGAAAAAAAGAACATAAGTACCAAGAGATTGGTTGCTGACTTTGGATTATTAAATGCAAATCTAATATATTAATAAAAATCATATGCAAATTTAGATATTATTGAATCCAAATCAAAGGTGAATTTGGCATTCCTTATTTTAAGGATTTATCTACTTTTTTCTAATTGAAAACTCAGTGCTTATATGAACATTTTAATTCCAAAAAAGATATAAGTCCTTAAAATAAGAATGCCAAATGCAGCCCATAGGGGTGTTCACGGGTCGGGTTGGGTCGTTTTCATGGGATTTTCCCAACCGACCTGACCTAGTCGGGTTACCAGAGGTGGGAACCGAAACTAACCCATTGATAGGCCAAACCGACCTGGTCGGTTTGGGTCAGTTTTGGTTTTGCTCCTGTACAAAGCCGAATAAACTCTGAATTAGTTGAGGACTTGAGTTGAGGGGGGCGGACCAACCAAGTTAAGTTAGAGAATAGAAGATTTTAAGAGAAGACAAAAGTGGAATTAGAAGACTAGTAGGAAACTAGGAATTCTAAGTGTAATTGCCTAATGGGCCTTCTAGTTCTAGTAGGAATTCTAATTGTAATTGCCTAATTTAGGTAAAAAACTAAAAAAGGACACCTAATTAATTGAATTCTAATTGTAATTGCCTAATCTAGGTAAAAAACTAAAAAAGGACACCTAATTAATTGAATTCTATTTGTAATTGCCTAATCTAGGTAAAAAAACTAAAAATTGACACCTAATTATTTGAATTCTAATTGTAATTGCCTAATGGGCCTTCTATTTCTAGTAGAAGTCTAGAAGACTAGTAGGAATTAGGAAACTACTCAAATTAGGAAGCAGGAACTACCAAACTAGTAGAAGAAAGACTAGTTTGGGTCGAGTCGGGTTGGTTTCGGTTTTCTTATGTGAAAACCGAAATCGACCCGAGATATTGGTTTTTGTATGTGCCCAACCCGAAACGACCAGTACGAATGAAAACCTGGCCGACTCGGGTTGGGTTGGTCTGGGTTGGTCGGTTTGGTCGGGTTGGGCATTCTTATGAACAGCCCTAGCAGCCCAAATCCAACCCGATCATATTCTTACCATCAGTGCTAGAGGTGACATTTTTAGCTCGACATGGCTTTCTTTACAAATTTCTGGGTTTAGGCCCCATTTTTCTTTTCCCACATCCCCACGTTTGGCTCGACTTAAGTTTAATACAATTTAATTTATATATTACATAAATACATTATTGTTTTGTTTTATATTATACTAGCGGGGACCCGTGCGGTGCATCGAAAAATATGAAAGATTGAATAATTTTATTTATTATTAATTAATTGATAAATTAATAATCAATATTTGCTATTAATTAACTAAAAGTATTCAAATTTATTGTTAATATTTAAAATTTTAATAATTGTATTTTCATTAATGTTGATTTACAGAAAATAATTATTGTTAATTTAATATGAACAAACAATTTTAATATAAAATAATCAATAATTTCCTTTTTCCAATATTATACTAATTTATCTTAATAATCTGTGTAATTATTGGTTCAAATTACAATTTTCCCTTCCCATACTCATTTATCAAATGTAATAATTTTTCCTAAAATTCCAAAATATTCCAATAATTATTTAATACATTTTAAATAAATTTCAAAATTTTATATCTTTTAATTTCCAAAATGTTATTTTACAAAAATTTAGATTTATGAAAATTTTTGAAAAAATTATTAAATTTGTGTATTTATGGACATTTATTGAAAATTTATTTTAAAGTGTTATTAAATTTTTATTTTTATTAGGTAGTTTACTAACAAAATTACACTAATTTATCTTTTTTTTTCTAATATAAATGAATTAATAATTTTATTTTCCATACTATAATATCTTATTCACCCATCTGCATTCAATTATTAACTATAACAATAGCAATAACTAAAGTTTTATACTTTTCATAATTGTTAAATATAGTTCTCAATTTTATAGGAATTAGTTAAAGAGTTTTCATTTTCTATAAAATGTTGCTAATTATCATTAATATAACAATATTTACCCAAAACACTTTTAACAAGTCATGATGAGTTAATGAATAACAATATTTATAAATTTTTAGTGATTTACTAACTATACTAATAAGAATATTTGATTTTTGGTAATTTACTAATCGTATTTATTAACTTTTGGTAATAACACTATTTAATACTCATTGAATATGGGCTGGATTAAATATTAACCATATTTAACTATTTATTAACTAATATGCATATTTTAAATGAGAGAGTCGATATAGAATGTGGGGAGAGATTTTAGGAATTGATCGGGGAGAGGGGTGACATGATACATTCCTAATGGATTAGAGGAAATACCTTAGGAGGGATATTCTAGGAATATTTTTAGGTAGTTGGGTTGAGAATAGACTTGTTCAAAGGTTGGGCTTAAGGCCCAACTTTACACTATCTCGAGCTCGGGCTTCAGACCGGGCCCATTAAAAGTTTGACAAAATCCAAGCCCAGGCCCGACCCATGAACTAGATCTAGTAGGGAATGGTGACGTGGCTTAATGTGAGTGGTGGGAAGGGGATAAGAGAGAGAATCAAGAAGAATGTAGGGTCGGGGTAATGGAGCAAGGAGAGACATGCTGATGTGGACCATCTTGCTATATATATATATATATATATATAATATTGTTATATTTATATAAATGATAATATGTGCTTTATACATAGCGTATAATATAAGTTGTTATGCATATTAAATATGGGAAAATCTTTGATGTTGGAAAGACATGTGATAAGTTACCACTTTTATGAAGCCGATTGGTTGGTTGTATGTTTTTCTAGTATCATGTCTAGCATCATAGCTAAAAGTCACTAAATAGAGTATTAAGTGAAATAGGCTCAAAATCTGAACTACCCTGACCCATAATCACCTACTTTGTACTTACTAGTTAGTGGTAGGAATAGCAACAAGGCAAGTGGGGATTCAACAACTCTCCCTCCTTCACCTGTGATGATGGGGTTCAACCGCTTTTACCATCCTTGACAAGAACGGGGAATCCCCAACTTTTCCCTACCTTGAGACAACTGCTTAAAGATGCATTAAACCTAGGGGTATTTTGGAAAGGGGATCATGGGATCATAGGTGATGATGGAAAAAACTAGCATACCGGTCGCCTGACACCATGTATCACATCGGCTACCCTGTGACATGAAGGGGCACTAGGTCGGGATTCATCCGTCGACAGGATGGGTTCATGTTCTGTCAAAAGACCTCAAGCGAAAATAAAGATGGCCTAGTAAGACCGACCAAGGCCTCGGATCTCACTTCGAAACACCCATACAGCCCAGGCACCAGATCAACCCTCCGACCTCATAAAGCTGACCTACATTGTCAGCACGTGGAATGCATTACAAATCATTTAATATCCCCAATAGCCTTGGAGGCATGTCGCGCACTTAGTGGTAATCGTGGAAGCCTCCCTGTCTCTTAAGGAAACGACAAATGGCCTGTCCGGTGAACGCTCCCAGGGATCCCTACGAATCCAATGGTTGAGGCCAGTTATCTTTGAGAGTTTTGGAGGCACTCTAAACACTCCTCACGTCCTATAAAATGGGAGGCCTTTAACTCTACTAGGTACACTTTTTTCCGAGGCTAGAACTATTTGCTTTGAATCCACTTTTAGCTCACACAATTTGGTACTAAATTGAGAATCGGAGCTTCCACACATAGGCTCACAACCTGGGCACTTTGATGTCGTACTCTTTGTAGACTTAGTGGCAGCAGCCATATTGTAGCTCGTCTACCCTACCATGACCCGGGCAAATCGAACGACATCAATTGATATCATCTATGGAAAATGATTGAAAAGTCGCCTTCTCCCTCTTCACTACTCTCAGCATCCTCTCATTTACTACGAACAATATGACTTAACACAACGGAAAGAATACCCAAATCAATGCCACCGAGGTGAGACTTGCTCACCAACAATAGAATGTTGATCATTCGGCAATCCCGACTAGTGTTGACGCCCAACAATTTTAGGAATTGATGACCTACATTCGGGGAATCAACCTCCGGATGCAAACATGGGAACGATGTATGGATACCATGGGAAACCCTTTACCCAAGCACCTACAAAAGACCCTTAGTAGGACATCAATCGTCCACTGCTTAACAGCAAGGACCAGCCCCAATACCGCGACAAGTAGATCGCTGCCATTGGTGACCATGGCAAACAGCTTGCCACCGATGAAGATCGACAACCTCCACAAATTCACTCCCAGAGAAATCATTCACGGACAATTATGTCAAGATGACAGGACCTTACTTATTTTCTCAAAGGAACGGACGGTAAGGCAACCACCTCCCTCGAAACCGAGGCATCCTACTCTACGATTTGCAATGTGATAGACCCAAGAGGTGCCCACATCGCACTTTGGTGCTAGACCGCCTAGGACCCCAAGTAGAACAACACTCCACAGTAGGTGAAACCCAGTTGGCAAGCCATGGTGAGATATCTGGATTCTCGAGCTCGCTCGCCCCTCTGTTGTCCACAGAAATTCATTTTGAGCCATGCTCGAAAGAATTTAAGATGCCGAATCTTGAGAACTACGATGGCACAATTGATCCTATGCATCACATAAAGAGCTTCCAAGCTCACATACTTCTTCATGGGGCCTAAGAAGTCAGCATGTGTTTGGCCTTCCCCACAACGTTCTGTCATATAGCTTGGATGTAGTATTCGGGGTGCACCGATCTTCATCACCAATTGGAAACAGTTTTTTGACCTATTCATCTCCCACTTCGCTATTAGCCGGAGGCACACCAAGACCGCAACAAATTTGATGTCCGTCTGCCAGTGCTTCGAAGAAAGCATTAGAGAGTATGTTCGTAGGTTTAACTTAGAATGTGTATAAGTACAAAATATCGACCCAGCAGTACAGGTCACTGCATTGAACATGAAAAACTTCTTGACTGTGCCTAAAAATACATAAATGTAGAAGAATTGATGACGGATCAAGGTGACAAGGGAGACGGGAAGAGGAAAGATCGTGACGAGAAAGTAGAAAGTGAGGATGATGAGATCACAGGTTGTCTAGAAGATTAAAGTTGCCAACCAAACAGATGTAGTGTGATCTGGACACTCTTAGCTGGTGACGGACGGTACCTAAGACGAAGAGTAAAGTGAAGAATTCCCGGGGAGTTCGTCCGACGGGAACACTCCAATGCTTAAGTTAGAACTCTGAGAAAGCTGTAGAGAATGCAAAGAGAGAGAGAGAGAGAGCTAAGAGTGCAGGTAGCGCAAGTTCAATACCTTTGCTCCTTGGGGGTCGGGGTCCTTTTATACTGGAGATCTATCAAATCAGGCATAACTGCCTCTGTCAAGTCAGGCGCAACCGCCTCTATTGCAACCGTTATTGCCAGAGCTGAGGTGGCAGATGCAGGCAGCCGTTGCAGGGTACAAACTTGTCAAGCGTGCCACATCTTTCAGAAATGGCAGGCACGACGCTGCCTGACGAGGGACGTGGGAGCAGCCTCCAGATTCGGCATGTACTGTTGTTAGACAAATCTTTCATGCAGGAGGCCGAGCTACTTTGCACCGAGCTACCTTACACCGAGATGCTGGGGGTGTGCTGAGGTGCTTATGCTTGAGGCAAGCCTTAGGCAAGTATGGACAAGAGTGTTAATGGTGCTGACCCGAAGTGTTTTCACCTCGGGATACTTACCCGTAGATCGGGGTGTTCCCTTCTCAAGAAGAGTTTGGGGCTCATTAAGAGGAGCTCGGGTCTTAAGAGGAGCTTGGGACTCCTCGCTTGGAGGGAGCTCGGGGCGCTCCTCCCTTAGAGAGAATTCGGGGGTAAGCTGGATGTTACTTCCCAGCGAGTTGTCACATCCACCGAGTTGTCCGGCCGGGCTCTAGCGAGTTCGTTACGCCGAGTTATGGCCAGACTGTCATGCTGAGTCATCACTTATGTCAGGTTGTGTCCACGTGTCCCCATGCTACGAGGTCGAGCCAAATCACCCTCCATCAATTGACCCCCATTCCTCGTGCTGGGGGTTCTGACCCAGTGCGGGGAGTCCGCGGTATGCCGGGTGGATTTGGCTCGGAGCTCAGGCCTTCTTATCAGGCAGCTCATTGGTCGGACCAGTTCATTGCTCGGCTCAATCAAGAGTAACCTGGGTCGCGTAGAGTTCACGCGTGGACGTTACGCGATCTATGGACTCCGCGGATGTCAAAAAATGCACTAAACCGATTTCGCCTCGTGGGTCGCATAGCCGGTTTTCTTGAGAGCCGTCAGATCATCTTGATCTTGACCGTTGATGCCCGAGTATAGTGGCTATAAATAGTGGGGGTCCTGCTCATTTTTCCCTCGCCATAAGTTCTCAGCATTCGTCTTGAGTTCGCGTCTAAGGTCCCTTGCTTGGGTCAATTCTTCCCAGTTCGGTTGCTTTCCTTGGTGAGTCCCCTTAGCTTTTCTTTCAATTTCCTTATTTCTTCCAGTTCGTTTCTATCTTCTACTATGTCTAGTTTCGATAGTCAACTAGATGAGCCCGAGGTGGGTACCTCGGCTCAGGGTGACCCTACCGAAGTCCAGTCTCACGAGGCGCGGGAGGCCTCGGGTAATCTGGCGTCCACCTGTCACCGAGGTCGGATGTCGGATAGGTTTGGTCCTTCCACCATGACCCTGGAGAGGCTCCGACACCTTATCTGGCAATATAACCTACCTAGGGAGTATACCTATAGTCTGCCTGCGGGTAACTTCCCATGGGAGCACGGTCCTGATGAGATCATGATCTTCCGGGAGTAGCTCATAGCTGGGCTCTGTCTTCCTTTCCACCCTCTCATCATAGAGGTTCTGAATCACTTCGACGTCACAATAGACCAGCTTCACCCGAACTCCATTTGTAATGTAGTCGGGACCATTTCCCTCTGCTTTGAGTACGTCCTCCCTTTAAACTTAGATATTTTTTGTTCAATATTCTCAATAAAGAAGAACGCTTCATGCATTCTCCCCGAGCACAGGCGGGCCTACTACTTGTCCCCTCGCCTGGGTTTCAAGTTATTGCACAAACTTCCCAACAAAGTCCTGGCTTGGAAGCAGGACTACTTTGTAGTCCGGAACACCGTGGGGTGGCCCTTCCCCACTCATTGGAGGGCGGCTGTTCAGGACCCCGGCGTTATACTGGACAAGAAGACAAGGGAGACGCTCCTGTCATGGGCTGAGCTCGGGTTTAATTACAAGGATTATATCGCCGAGAGCAAGCTCATACTGGCCGGCTTGAGCCCAGGTAGGTCGTCTTACCTAGAGTTAAAACATTTTACCTTAGTAGCTTGTACCTTTGAGTTGCTGACGCCGAGCTTTGTTGCTGGACCCATGGAGGAAGAGAATCTCAAGGGGGAGAGGCTTTTCAGCCATATGAAGGGGAGGAAGAATCGAGCTACCAGGAGAGCTCGCGTTGAGTCCCCGCAGGCCCCCACCTTTGAGCTCGAGCTTCCGTAGGCCCCTACCTCTAGGCCTGAGCTCCCTGATGTACCTCCGATCATTGATTTGGAGGAGACCTTACCACCTCGGGAGCCTAAGACATCGGCAGAGCCTATTCGGAAGGAAGTTGTGGAGCCCGAGGTCACTACCAAGCCCACTGATGTAGCAGCCGAAGCTTCTGCTGAGCCCATTCGCATAGCCGAGACAACAATTTCCAACTCGGGGAGTCAAGAGGGAGCCCAGAGCATCCTGACCCCTTAGTGCGTCCTTCGAAAGAGTAAGGGGGCTGTCTACACCGAAGAGGTCTCTGACTGGGCCGACCTCACTCTTGCTCAGCTCGGAGCCCGATCTGCCACCCACACAATGGTGGTAAGTTATAAAGACTTCTCCCCCTCTTTTTTTTTGTCATTATCTCTTCGGTGCTAACTGATCTTCTCTTGTGAGGTGAACTCCACCATGCATGCCTTTACCTTTCAGTCCGAGAGGCACCTGAAGCGGGCTCTGGCTGCCGAGGACTCGGCTCACACATCCCACACCGATCTGAGGGCAGCTCATGACCAAATCCATCAGCTGGAGAGCGATGCTTCAGCTCTGAGGAACGTCATCGAAGCACTGATGGGGGATAAAGAAGAGTTGGCACGCAAGAGGGATGGGTTGAGGAGTGGGGTGAACACCCTCAAGGCAGACAAGGGGGCCTTGGAGCTCGAGGTGAAAGGCCTTAAAGGAGGATAGGGGAGCCCTAGAGCACGAGGTGGAGTTCCTCAAGGCTGATATTGGGGAGAAAACCAAGATCTTCACCCAGGCCATAGAGGAGACTAAGGTCAAGGCCGTTATGGACTATGTCAAATCCGACAAATTCAATACCATGCTGGGGGAGGCCTATCTTAAGGGCTTCAAGCTTAGCAGGTGGTTGATAAGGCACACTTACCCCGAGCTTGACACAAGTGCCATCACCACTTCACGGATCACGAATGACATAGCCCGACAAGCTACAGAGGATCCGGATTCTGAAGAGGAGGGTGGCGACGAGGAGGTAGATGTCACCGACCTGGCTGAAGCTCTTGAGGAGATCCCGAGTAGAAACGATGAGCCCCCAAAATAGTTGTCCTTGTACTATGAACCTGTGAGCTCAACTTTAGTTTCTTCTTCTTTTTTTTTTTTTATTTTTTTATCGAGCTCATTGTATAGAACTCTCCATCAATGAAATTTGTTTCTTTCCAAGTGTTGTCATTTTTTTCTTTTTCCGAAATGATTGTTTTATCCGAGCTATCAGAGTTAAGTGCACGAAGTAGGGTTTCTCAACTATCGTCACCTCGAACTGTCTCCCAGTACTTTGTGGGAGTGGTTTTCATAACGTACACCGAGGTGAGTGACATAGTAAGGCATATGCCTGACCTATCTAATCCTAGGTTACTTGAATTGATGGTTGTCCCTAGCGGGTCCAACCTGTTGTATACCGAGGTGGGCTATGCACCGTAGGGTTCACACCCGAGCTGCTTGCGTCCTTGGCATACTAAGCCTATGCTGATTAGGCGATTAGGTCATATGTAGTGCCAGGGATGGGGGAGTGATAGTCACACCCTCCTAGAGTCTGCCCATGCCGAAGAGGTGACTGGGTCTTATAGTGCCGAGGTCTTTTTGTTATCTCGGCATTTTGACCCTTAGGCTCAGAGAGTGACTTGTAGTCCACTCGGTTCGGTAATTTATAGGTAATATTTTCTTAAGTTGACAATATTTTATGCCCGAGGTACTTGTTTCCCTTATAGGGTTTCGAGCTCGTATGTACCTTCCCCGAGCACCCGCTTTACTCGGTAGGGTCATTCCCAATTTGACCCGAGCTTACTAACGCCGGGCTCATGTACCATAACTTTTCGAAGGACCAGGTTTCCGACAAGGAAGTTCTGCTTTTTTACCCTGGTGTTATAGTATCAAGCTACTCTTTGTTGGTAGGCCGCAGTCCTAATGTACGCGAGGTCCCGTACCTCGTCAAGTAGGTCGAGGTTGGTACGTAGCTCATCTTCGTTTACCTTGTCGTCATGCGCTTCTAGACGTAACGTGGGAACCTTGATTTCTGCTGGGATAACTGCCTCGGTGCCGTTGGTGAGGTTGAAGGGAGTCTCTCCTATAGCGGTCTTCACCGTGGTTCGATAAGCCCATAGAACACTAGGTAGCTCATCCGCCCATATTCCTTTAGCTTGGTCCAGTTGTGCCTTCAGTCCGCGGAGAATGGCTCTATTTGTGACTTCCGCTTGGCCGTTTGCTTGAGGGTGCGCTACCGAGGTAAAGTTTTATTGTATCCCCATGTCCTTGCACCAATTCTAGAATTTCATGCCCTCGAACTATTTACCATTATTGGAGATCAGTACTCGAGGTAGTCTGAAGTGGCATACTATACTCTTGCAGAAGAAGTTCTACACATTTCGAGTTGTGATCATTGTGAGGAGTTCAACCTCAACCCACTTAGTAAAATAATCGACTGCCACCATTAGGAACTTTTTTTGCCCTGTTGCTGGTGGGAATGGGTTGAGTATGTCGATCCCCCACTTTGCTAAATACCATGGGCTGGTAAGATATTTTACGTCGGCGGCAGACTGGTGGTGGATGTTGGCATGCTTTTGACACTTGTCACATTTTTTGACGAGCTCGGTCGCGTTTGCCTTCATCGTTGGTCAGTAATACCCCTGTCGCAGTGCTTTCTGGGCGAGAGCCCTACCCCCCAAGTGTCCGCAACACAGGCCCTCATGAGTATCGCGGAGGACGAGCTCGGCCTCAGAGGGTCGCAAGCAGCACAGATAGGGGAGCGTGTAGGATCTTCGGTACAGTCGTCCATCTATCATGACGTATTTGGCTACCTGACACTCTACCCTTCTAGCAGCATTACGATCTGTAGGGAGGGTTCCGTGTAGTAGGATGCTCGTGAGCGGATCAATCCAGTTCAGCTCTGCTTGAATGACAGAAGCGACCTCCTCAGCCCCCTTGAGAATGCTAGGCCGAGGTAAGTTCTCTATATACACGGTTCTCATGGTGTTATCACTGGTGCTGGCTAACCGGAATAGGGCATCGACTTCAGCGTTCTTTGATCTCTCGGGATCTGCTGGATGAAGTGTGACTGAAAGTTGAGGAGAGCCTCTCTTACTTTGGCTAAGTAAGCGATCATGGTTAGCATGCGAGCTTTGTACTCACCCGAAACCCAGTTGACCACGAGTTGAGAATCACTACAGATGACAATGTGTTTAGCTTTCACTTTGTTTGCTAGAGCCAACCCAGCTAGTAACGCCTCATACTCCTCTTCATTGTTGGATGCCATGAACTCGAAGCGTAGTGCATACTCCAGTTTCACACCGCTTGGCCCGTACAGAACAATCCCAGCTCCGCTGCCCTGCTGGTTTGACGAGCCATCTACGTGAAGGATCTAGGGCTCCTCATCCCAGCTCGTGCTTGGTCTCACTAGGAGAGATACCGCGCTAGTTGCTACTTCATGGTGCTCGAGCTCAACCGGCCTGGGAACCTCAGGCTCGCCTGAGCTGGGGGCCTCGTGTTTGACCGGCCTGGGAACTTTGGAGCTAAAGGTGCATTCTGCGACAAAATCTGCTAAGGCTTGGGCCTTGATAGCAATTTGTGGCTTGTATTGGAGATTGTACTCATTAAGCTCAATGGCCCACTTTGTCAATCTATCGGAGACCTCAAGCTTGAGCAGGACTTGCCTAAGGGGTTTGCTGGTAAGGACGATAACAGTGTGAGATTGGAAGTAAGGACAGAGCTTCTGGGCTGCAATGACTAGTGCGTAAGCCAGCTTTTCTATCTCTCGATATCTCATCTCCGCTCCCTGGAACACTTTACTAACATATTAGATGGGTCGTTGGACCCGATCTACTTCTCTTATTAGTACCGAGCTGACCACCTCGTCACTTGTTGAGGGTACAATTCTAAAACATCACCCTCTTCGGTTCGGGTTAAGACCAGGATGCTGGCGAGGTACCTTTTGAGTTCGTCGAACGCGAGCTAGCACTCTTCGGTCCACTCAAAGCCTTTGCGTTTTATTGCCTTAAAGAAAGGCATGCAGCGATTTGCCGATTTGGACATGAAACGACTCAGAGTGGCTATACAGCCGTTCAATTTCTAAACCTCCTTCAATTTCTGGGGTGGTCTCATTTCTAGGATTGCCTTAATTTTGTCCGGGTTAGCCTCAATGCCGCGGTGGTTAACGATGTACCCCAGGAATTTACCTGAGGTAACACCGAAGGCACACTTATTCGGGTTCAATTTCCTGTTAAACTTACGCAGAATTTCAAAAACTAAATGCAAATCTTGTATTAAATCATGTGACAATTGGGTTTTGATGACCATGTTGTCCACATAACATTCTATTTTTTTGCCAATCAATGGCTCAAATAATTTATTTACAAGTCTCTGAAAGGTTGCCCCCAAAGGGCATGACCTTGTAACAGTACAGGCCGAGCTCAGTTATGAAGGCAGTCTTTTCTTCGTCAACTAGGTCCATCCTGATATGGTTGTAGTCCGAATAGGCATCTAAGAAACTCAGCAACTCATGCCCTGAGGTCGCGTCCACCAGACGGTCGATCATGGGGAGAGGGAAGCTGTCCTTTGGGCAAGCTCGATTCAGGTCGGTATAATCGACGCACATGCGCCATTTATCGTTAGCCTTTTTTACTAGAACGGGGTTGGCCACCCAGCTCGGGTAGTGGACTTCTCTTATAAAGTCGGCTGCGAGGAGATTCCCGACCTCCTCGTCAACTGCTCTCCATCATTCTGGGGCTAAATTGTGTTTCTTCTGTCTAACTGGCCTAACTACAGGATCGGTAGTAAGCTTGTGAGTTATGATGCTAGGGTCTATGCCGGGCATCTCTGCCGCGGACCATGCAAAAACATCTAAATTTTCAAATAAGAAACTTTCCAGTTGGGACAGCAGAGGCTCCTCAATAGAAGTGCCGATTTGAAGTGTCTGAGCTGGGTCCTCTGTTGATGCCGGGATGGAGGCAATCTCTTCTGTGGGTGCAGCTCGCTCCTCGCACTACTCCACAGGTCGCTCCAGCTCGAGGTCGTCTACCACCTTGTCTTTTCCTTTGAGGACGGCAACGTAGCATTTGCGGGACTCAAGCTGATCGCCTCGCGCCACCCTGACTCCGAAGGCCATAGGGAACTTCATCGCTAGATGATAGGTGGAGACCACCGCGCGTGAGGCGTGGGTGATGGGCCGACCTACTATGGCCTTGTACGGGGAGGGAGTCGCGACAACCAAGAAATCATGGTTGAGCCTTACCATGCTAGGTTAGGTGCCGACCTCTACAGGTACGGTGACTCTTCCCAGGGGCCTGACTTCCTCTCCACTGAAACCTACCAAGGGAGTGCTTGCAGGCTTGAGATCGCTCTCCCGGAGTTGAAGTTTGTCGAATGCTGCTTTGAAAAGAATATCTACCGAGTTGCCAGAGTCGACGAGGACACACCTGACTTCAAAGTCATTACTCTTTATCTTTATGACGAGCGCATCATCATGGGGGTAGTGGACCCCGCGTGCATCATCCTTTGTGAAGAAGATCGGGTCTTCCGTCCTTGGCCGCTTTGGGGGATTCTACTCTTCCCTAGCGGCCTCGCGAGCTAATGTCCGAGCTGTAGCCGAGGTGCAGCCTGCGACGATTGAACCTCCGACAATCACATGAATAGTTCCCTGAACTGGTCTTTCTTTAGGGGGCTGCCTCTGTGGCTGCTCTGCTTGCCTGTTGGATTCGGCAGCATCTCTACTCTGCTCCCCCTGCCGACTTGCTTTATTATTATTATTATTATTCTGTACAAAATTTCTTAAGTATCCGCGACAGGTGAGCTCCTCTATCTCGTTGCAGAGGTTTTTACAATTTTCGGTACTATGACCGTGATCTTTATGAAAATTACAATACAAGTTTTTATTTCTTACACTAGGATCCACCTTCAGCTGAGGTGGCCACTTCTCATACAGGGCATCCTTGATCGCTATAAGGATCTCGGCCTGCTTCGCGTTCAGGGGCGTGTAGTCTGTCCTCTTTGCCACTGGAGCTCAGAAAGGCTGACCAAGCCTTGCCCCCCGAGCTTGGTCCTTCTTCTTCTTGCTATCACCCTGAGTTGAGGGCTCTGTCTCCCTTTTTCTTTTCTCAAGGGCCTGTTCACCTTTCTAGTTGATCTCCTCCTCCGTCCCTATAAACTAATCCGCGAGCTTGAGGAACTCAGTCACAGTCTTGGGCTGATTAACAACCACATGCCACTTGAATTCCTTGTGCATAATGCCCCTCTTGGTCGCAGTGAGCCGCTTGATATAACTCCGGATGGACTCTCCCTCCCTTTGGACTATGCCGAGGAGGCTCTCTTGGGTTTTGGGGCACCGCTTGCTGGTGATAAAGTGAGATGTGAAAACTTGCACGAACTGCACCCAACTTCTTATTGATCCGGGCGCAAGGTTCTGGTACCATGTGCGGACCACCCCTTTGAAAGTGGTGGAGAAAGCCACGCACATGCAAGACTCACTGGCCCTCGCCAAGTGCATCTAGGACTGGAAGGCATCAACATGGTCATTCGGATCAAAGGATCCATCGTACTTATCCAACGGGGGAAATTTAAATTCCTTGGGCATAGGAACAACAAGGAGTTCTAGAGATAGGGGGGATGGAACTGAGAGAAGTGGAGTAGCTTTTACTTCACCCGAGCTTACCTCTTCCTTACCCTTGAGCTCGGGCAAGTCGTGAGTGGCAGCTCGGCAATGCCTCTACTGTTTCTTTGCTGGCTCAACGTTAGTACTGCTGGCTCCTGTATTACCAAGCTCGATAGGCCCAGGGAGGGGCTCAGACTGCTGGTGGTGGCTACAAACTAAGGGGCCTTGTCTCAAATCTGCGGCCAGTACCTCGAACTGGTTTTCGACGAGCGGGAGCTCGAATTGTGAATGCTGAGACGACGCGGGCCTAACTGGCTGAGAGGCCCCCAACCTGACTGCAGGCTACGAGGCAGGGGTAGCTAGTCTCTCTTTCCTACCGTGAGACGATGCCGAGGTCTCTTCCCAGTGAGAAGGACATTCATTTCGGTGGTGAGACTTGGCTTGCTGCGTGGCCGGATGCTGATGAGGGAGCGGTTGCTGGGCCTGAGGCAGTGGAGGAAACTGCTGTTGATACTAATACTAGGAAACTTGATGTGGCACTTGCTACTGATAGAGTTGAAACTGCTGGAACTTTTGCATTAGAGCTTGCATAGCTCGCATGCATTGCATCAGGTTTTCAATCTGGTTTTGGCTGGTCACCGGAGGAATGATGGAGTGTTCAGTGAAGGTTGTTCCAATCATGGAAGGAAGTGGAATGTTCATAGGTGCCACTGTCTGAGGCACATTCAGGCTGGGAACTCCGTCTGTAGAGAGGGGGACGATGAACTGTCCAATGCAGACAATGGGAAGCTGGGGTTTCTCCTCAGAGGCGTTCTGGTTGGCACCTCATCTGGCAATGCTGGAGGAAGTCATGGTTGCTGAGTTATGAGAGTTGCAGAGGTTGGAGGAAGGATTTTTGAAGCGTTCCCATAGACAGCGCCAAATGATGCAACGCGATTTGGACACTCCTAGCTGGCGGAAACCTGGCTCCTAGCTGGTGATAGACGGTACCTGAGACGAAGAGGAAAGTGAAGAATTCCCGGGGAGTTTGCCCGGCGGGAACACTCTGATGCTTAAGTTTGAACTCTGAGAGAGCTGTAGAGAATGCAAAGAGAGAGAGAGAGAGAGCTAAGAGCGCAGATGACGCAAGTTCAGTACCTTTGCTCCTTGGGGGTCGGGGTCCTTTTATTCTGGAGATCTGTCAAATCAGGCATAACTGCCTTTGTCAAGTCAGGCGCAATCACCTCTGCTGCAGCCGTTACTGCCAGAGCCAAGGTGGAGGATGCAGGCAGTCGTTGCAGGGTACAGACCTGTTAGGCAAGCCACATCTTTCAGAAATGGCAGGCACGACGCCGCCTGAGGTGGGACATGGGCGCAACATCCAGATTCGGTAGGTAATGTTGTCAGACAGATCTTTCCTATAGGATGCCGAGCTACTTTGCACCGAGCTACCTTGGGCTGAGCTACCTTACACCGAGGTGCTGGGGGTGTGCCGAGGTGCTTATGCTTGAGGCAAGCCTTAGGCAAGTATGGACCGGAGTGTTAATGGTGCTGACTTGAAGTGTTTCCACCTTGGGATACTCACCTGCAGATCGGGGTGTTTCCTTCTTAGGAAGAGTTTGGGGCTCATTGAGAGGAGCTCGGGTCTTAAGAGGAGCTCAGGACTCCTCGCTTGGAGGGAGCTCGGGGCGCTCCTCCCTTAGAGAGAATTCGGGGGTAAGCTGGATGTTACTTCCCAGCAAATTGCCACATCCACCGAGTTGTCCGGTAGGGCTTCGACGAGTTCGTTACGCTGAGTTATGGCCAGGCTGTCATGCTGGGTCATCACTTATGCCAGGTTATGTCCATGTGTCCTCGTGCTACGAGGTTGAGTCAAATCACCCTCCATCACAAACGATCACTGGACTCCCTTGGATAAGTATTGCACTTTTACACCACTCAACACGAAAAGGGGAGAGATCCTTATGTAAATTAAGAAGGTGGAATATTTGAAGTGGCCATCTCACATGAAAGGGAAACCATAGTAGAGGAACTGGGACATGTAATGCCATTTCCACAAAGCCAGGGGACAAGACACTGAATACTGTCGAGATCTCAAAAATGAGATCATGGAGTTAATCAGGAGAGGATACTTGAAACAATTTATCAAGACGGAAGACTGCATGCCAAACCAGTTGCAGAACCAATGCAGTGAACCTGACAACGAGCATATCATGGGAGTGATATCGATGATTACCAGAGGAATGATTGTAACTGGGTGCAACACCTCGACAAAAAGAATTCTGTAAAGGAATTACAACACGAAGAAGACCGTAGATAGAGGAAAAGGTGTCCTTTACTAAAGATGACCTCCGAGGAGTCTATTTCTCGCATGACAATGTGCTAGTCATGAAGCTCATCATTGCTAAGTATGAGGTAATGTGCATACTTGTAGATAGAGGAAGCTTGGCTAAAATACTGTTCTTGGACGCCTTTAAAAAGATGAAGTTGAACCAGAAATACCTTATCCCGTCCGACATACCTTTGGTCGGTTTCAACAGGGATGTAGTGCGCCCTATGGGCAAAATAAACCTATCGGTTTCAACGGGTACTGCACCGAACAGGCAGAGGCTTAAACATGATTTCTTGATAGTTGATTCACCATCACCCTACAATGCCATTGTAGGCCATCCTCTACTCCATGCCCATCGAGTAGTGATATCCACATACCACCTTGCAATGAAATTCTAAATTGAGCATGGGTCGGTATAGTTAGAGGGGACCAACTCGAATCCTACAAAGGCAAGGGCAAACAATCACTAGTTGTTGACGTCAATCTCGACCCATTTGAACAATCCAATGAAGAGCATGGCAAGCCGTCGAGGAAGCAGTCTTGGTTCCTCTTTTTAAGACCAAGCCAAAAAAGAAAGTGCAGGTTAGGTTGCTTCTCAAAGAGCCCCTAAGCACTGAACTAGTAAGATTCCCAACTTTAAATTCTGATGTTTTTGTTTGGTTGACCATCAAGATACCCTTCATAGATCCCTTTGTAATGACCCATAAACTAAATGTGAACCCCTTGGTTATATCCGTGAAGTAGAGGAAAAGGAAATTCACCATTGATTAATGGAGAACCGTTGATGAGGAGGTCAAAAAGCTGGTAGATGTCATCTTCATTAGAGAAGTTGAGTCCCCAAACTAGATTGCCAATGTGGTACTTGTGAAAAAGGCGAATGGGAAATGGCGTATGTTCATAGACTACGTTGACCATAATAGGGCCTGCCCCAAAGACTGCTTCTTGCTTCCTCGGATAGACTGACTCATAGATGCCACTTCAGAGCTACTCAGTTTCATGGACACCTACTCGGGCTATAATGAGATCATGATGGACCCGCTGACTAAGAAAATACCACCTTTGTAACTGAGACCAGTTTGTATAGCTATAAGGTATGCCCTTTGGACTTAAAAATGTTGTGGTGACCTATCAAAGATTTATAAATAATTTTTTTTTCTGAATTAATAGGAAATAAAGTCAAAGTGTATGTTGATGATATGGTCGTAAAAATCTATTTTTCTAACTCTCTTATTGTTGACCTCACCAATATCTTTAATGTTTTAAGGAAATATCAGTTAAAACTTAACCCTAATAAGTGTATCTTCGATGTCACTTCGGGAAAATTTCTGGGTTACATAGTGACCTGACATGGCATTAACCCTTAGGTTGTATTTGGTTTTAAGGAAAATATGGGAAAGGAAGGGAAAGGTAGGGAAATCTATACAAGGTTTTTAAAGATTCCACTACCTTTCCTTCCTTTCCCTACCTTTTCCTTCAAACCAAACATAGCCTTAAAAGATTCAGACAATTTTGGACATGGCGCCACCTTGGTCCATTAAGGAAGTCCAAAGACTTACTGGTCGGATTGCCGCCCTCAACCACTTTATGTCTAGATCGGCAGGGCGATGTCTCCCCTTCTTTCAAGCAATCAAAAAGGCTCAAGACTTCCAATGGATAGAAGAGTGCCAATCTACATTCGAAGAACTTAAACTCTACTTGAGCTCTCCACTATTGTTAACAGGACTAGAGGCAAGTGACACAATTATCTTGTATTTATCCACCGCTGACGAAGTCATCAGCTTAGTTCTAGTCCGAACAGTTGACAAGGTACAATGACCTCTATATTATGTAAGCATTGTCCTACATGCGGCTGGGACTGGATATCCCTATTGTTTTGGCCCAGAAACTATGACTGTACTTCTAAGCTCACACTATAATCGTGTTCACTGATCAGCCACTCCGCTAAGTCCTATAGAAGCTCGAGGTGTTAGGACATTTGACGAAATGAGCGATTGAATTGAGTGAGCACAACATACTCTTTGAACCGCGTCTAGTAGTTAAAGCCCAAGTCTTGGTAGACTTCACCTCAGAATGTACATTCAACACATTGACGGTTGATGACCTACTCTTGCAGCAAGAAGCATCTACTAGCATGACACCACCCCTTAGACCCAAAGTGGAGCCCTGGATACTCCACGTACATGGATCGTCAAACCAAAGAGGCAGGGGGCCAGAATCATTTTGCTTGGGCCAGATGAAATGAATCTTGAGTATGCTAGAGGTTTGGATTCCAAGCATCCAATTATGAAGAAGAGTATGAAACCCTGATAGCCATTCTATCCCTATCTAAGGAGATCGGTGTGAAGGATCTACAAGTGTGTAGCGATTCATATCTCATCGTCAACTAGGTGAATGGGCACTACGAAGCTTGAGAATCAACCATGATTAAATATCTGACCAAGGTTCGTGAGATCATTCAACAGTTTTATTCACTCTCTATTCATTATATACTGAGATCGGAGAACACACAGACCAACACACTTTCTAAGCTGGTCGGTGCCATAGATAATACAAGAATGACAATGTACATCGAAGACTTATCTCGACTAAGTATAGAGACGACAATGGAAGAAGTCATCCCTCTGCAAATTACCGAGCCAAACTGGATAGATCCTATTTTTGAATACTTGTAGGATAGAGCAGAGCCCTTAGACAAGAACACAACTTGAAGAATTAGACACAAGTTTGCTCATTATGTGATAATTGGCTAGTAGCTATACAGGAATTCCTTCACTCTTTCATACCTGCATTGCCTTTGACCTATGGAAGCAGAATGTGTCCTTCACAAAATCCATGGGGGACAATGTGGTGAACACTTGGGGGGCAGGGCCCTCGTCCAGAATGCCCTCAGACAAGGGCCCTTCGCTCTCCCAATGCGAGCTCAACACTTTGGAATGGGGGTTAGTACCCTATAAATGGAACATTGAGAACTTAAGAACATACTATGTGTAGAATTTTTGAGCCAGTCACGTGACAGTTATTGACTTACTTTTAAGAGTTCATTAGTGTAAACACTTCAATTTAATTCATCGATTTAACTTTTAGTTTTACTCTCTTCGATTTACGTCGTCTCACAACATTTCATTGAGAAACAACTTGGTACAGCAACCGAGCTCCGTTTTCACGGTGATCGCATAACGGTCTCGTTAAATCATGCACTTTGACACCTTGGTCAGAACCATTACCTCAGAACATGACCGGTATCATAACAATTTAATCAGATTTGCTTCAAAGTACCTCGGGTCACATTGGACCTCACGTTTAAACACCTCAAAAACGTTTTAATATGCTGCAACACAGACAAAATTTACATGTGGAAACACCTCGGTTGACTTGTTGTCACGTCGAAATCGTTTTAACACTTAGCTATTTGTACTATAAAGGCATCAGGTTACATATTATGTGAAAAAAAACACTTCATGGCACTAGCAAAAGGAAGAGTTTCGTACACTAATTAAAAAAAAACAAGGAAAAGAGTACTGTGAAAAGAAACTGAGCTCGGAGGCTTAGGCTACATCCTATATACAAGGGTCTAAGAAAAGAGGCAAAACTTCACTGTTCTCCGGGGGGTAAACCATCTTCGCCATCTTCACAGTCCTCGCTGCCCTCAACATCATAGCCGCCCTCGTCTTTGCCCTCGCTGTTGTCTTCATTGTCACCGCCCTCCACATTGGCTTCTTCTCCCCCTAGTCTAGCTCATTGTGAACCTCCGTGGCCATCCCGGGAGTAATGACATCGATCACCAAGGATTTAATGTCATAAACTGGCGTAAGCGAACTGATGAACTTGCGACATAATTTGAAGCCCTCCCGCATATTTGTCCTTTACTTTCTCAAAATGGTGCAAACCTCGAAACGCAATGATGGCTCTCACCTCCACAGCTCAGAGGTCCTCGATATGTTTGGCCTGTTGTTCCTTCAGCCTTCGCTCATCTCGACCATTAATGAGTCCACATTCTTCATGGACTCATTCAACCGTTTAGATAACTCCACCTTCTCAGCTTCCCTTACGGCAACCTGTTTTGTTAGATGCTCGATGTTACACCGACATCCGACCAGTTGGGTTTGATGATCTCCCACTTCCTTTTCCAGTGACCTACACCGATGTTGGGAGGTGTCACATCTTGTGAGGATCCGAGCCAAAGTATTTCCCAATAAGTAAAGCAAGAGAAAATCTCAAAAAAAAAAAAAAAAAATCGAGCCCTTACCAATAGAACAGCTTGGTAGAGTTTTCCATCGAGCACCGCTGTGGCATGCTTGTTGTAGTGTCTAACATCCTCGGGAAGCAGGATACCTCTGCCCATTTCACGCACCACTTCGGGGTCTAGGATCTGGTGTGAAGTTGTCACTAACCACATTGGGACCAGCAGAGGTGGCACACATTAGCCTCTAGTGGAACTGCTTCGGCTGCTTGGATCTGGTCAAACCATTCGAACCGGAAATTGTCTAAGCAATTGAGTCTGTTTTACTTCAAACCTGGTTTCTAATTAAAAACCGTTAAATTGGTCAATGACTCATTGATTTAGGTGATCGAACTATCGACCTATTCAACGGTTTTTTACTTACTTTTATTTTAATTATATTTTAATTTTTAATTTTTTATCAAAATGAGCCATTCATTCAAATTGAACAATCAAATTATCTAATTCAAAAACCGATAACTAGAACAGTTCCAATTTTAGATCGGTTTTTAAAACATTGCTTTTTGACAATAGATCTTTAAATACTGAGAATAAACTTTATCTAAAAATACTACAAAGAATGTTCCAGCCAGCTCGATTGGATAGCCCACTTTCGGGATCAGCAATTTATCGAAAAAAAAGTAAAATAAAAATCTTCTCGATGCTAGATCTTGCTAATGTATTTTAGCTAGACTATTATGGGACGTAGTGAATTTTTATTAACCAAAGTACCCTTCCAGGGTTTGTCATTTCTTATATGTATTGACAAAAATGCCCTCAAGTACAGCCCACGGTAAAGGGAGAAATGAAATCTAATACCGATCGATTATGCAGTAGAAATGAGAGTTTTTGCATGTATCGTTTTTCCATTAATAATTAGATTTTTTTCTACGTGTTCGTCTTCAAAATGCTGGGTATTGATACAAATTTATTGTTAATTAGTTCTGTTCTGGTGTCGTTTCAAACATATTACCTTGAAAATTTGCAAGATAGATTAGCGAGTTAGGCTCACCCAAACATGCATTTCAGCTTTATTACTATGTTATCATAAAGAACAAACCGATAATACTCAAATCCAAAGTGTCCAATATTTATCGAATAATAATTTTTTGAAAACGAAAAAATAGTAATAGTAAACAAATAAAGTTTATATATATATATATATATGCCTAATTTGAGTTTTTATGTTTGTTTAATTATGGGAAGTCCGATCTCCTACCCACAAGAATTCTGTTCACATCTACCCACATAATATCGCAGTTATATATGGATAACATCTCATCATCCTAGATAATATTATATACAGAGAAATGTTCCCAATGCAAGAATTTTTTGTGAATAGGAGATCCGGAGTCATCAGTGGGTCCATCTATACCAGTCCCGAATTGATTAATAATCAGTTCCACATTGCAGATCCAGAACCGTCCCATTTATTAATCAGAAAAATCAGGTCTGGTTATACTAGAGATCTATAATTACTTGTGATAATAATAACTTAAGATTTTATTTTTTATAATACAATCATAAAAAAAAATGATTGTATTGATAAAAAAGTATTTTAACCAAAATTTATACACAATCTATACAATTTATGCTTTTAAATATAAAATATAATAAAAATTACAAAAAAAAAAAAATAGCAGGAAGCCTTTATATGTTATAACTTTATAATTTGTTGTGGTTTAAATAAGTTCGAAACATCAATAATTGGTCATGTCCCAGTTATTAATTGGGATTAAACCACAAACCAGAACCGGCAATTGATTGTGTCAGTTCATTTCTGTCGGGTAGATCGATATATTGACAGCCCTATCTTTTCTTTTGGTAATATTGACAGTCCTATCTATCAAAGAAAAAATTACAAAGATCAATTTTGTGCATCTTCTTGAAGGTTCCATCTGGTTAATCTAGCGGTTGTTTGGTGTTGATGATGTTTATAAAATAAACATTTTGTACGATTTTATCTTATTTTTAAGACAAAATTTGTTTTATACCTCAATGCTATTAGGCACCATATAAGCTAAACATTAAAAACAGTATTGAAAATGAAAAATGTCCGATTTGACATTTTTTTGACAAACGGCCCTCATGATTTTCAAAATAGCTGTTTATCTGAATTTTTATAAACGGTTCAACTAAATAATTTTTTTTGGCATTTTTTGTTAAATGTGTCTATGATGCTGAGTTGGCACCATTGTTCTGCTGAAAAGCTAGATGATACCAAGGCCTTATTTGCTTTTTGGTAAGTTACTTATCCGGGTAAGTGCAGTTACTTGGGTAAGTTTTTCCTGGAAAACACTTACCTGAGTAAATGCATTTACCCATGTTCTTTTATTTCTCATGTAAATAAGGCAATGACCATTTTTGCCCTAAAAATCTATTATTAAAAGGGGCATTTTTTGTCCCATTCAAGTGTTGGCAACTTTCCCCCTAGGTGGGAAAGTTATTTATCCACTTAGGAGATGAGTATCACTTATCCGGGTAAGTTGTACACAGGAAAATAAATTTTTCCCTGATCCCCACATAAATCCGAAAAAAGAACATGGAGTTCTTGGTCAATGGGAACCAAAATCCCATTGACCAACTTCCTCTCATTCGAAATCCAAAAAAAGAACGCCCCCCAAATACCACCCTGGTAAAGAGTATAAGGAAAAGTAGCCCTTCCCCTGGTAAGGTGGGGTAAAAGAATTCTGATCAAGCTGACAGTGAAACACAAGTTGTTAACTACTTGTTGTGAATCTATGCTTTAAATGTGCATTATTTTGCATTGAATATTGCCAGGAAAATCAAGTAGTGTATTGTTCATATCTTGCACAAGTCCCAAGGATTATTAAATAAGATTGCTCAAGCAAACAGAAAACATCATGAATCTAATGTGCAAGATCAAATAATCAATGTAATAACTAGATCATTAGATAAAAAATATAAAGTAGCTAAGCAGCATATAAAATATCAACTATAGTAATGCAGTTTCGATTCCTTGAAACTTCAGACGAAGAAATAAGAAAAGCTTATCGTCCATGGGACTCCTGAACGGATTGAGGAGCACACCTCACAAGTCACAACCAACCTCCAATTCCAACCGCACATGCAAAGGGACTCCATGTAAGATATATCAGATATGTAAGTTGCCCAACCATTCTGCTCTCACCTGTCGGCAAAGATTTGATACATCTATTAAATACACTCCCAAGACAGTTCTAGTCTGCAACAGTAAAATTTCATCCCCTAAAGCACCATCTGCTGATCTGTGCTGGTATCCAGATTCAGGGGTGACACACCATGTCACCAATGACCTTAGCAACATTAAATTTCCCTCAGAATTTTCGGGACCAGATCAATTGAAAATTGGAAATGGCTCAGGTATGAAATTTTATCACATGGGTACCTCCACTATTCCTTGCTCTAATAAGTCCTTTCTTCTCAAAGATAAATTGCCTGTTCCAGATGTCACAAAAAATCTTTTATTTTTGCTCGATTTTCTAATGACAATGACGTCTTCCTTGAATTTCATCTAACTTCTATGTGAAGTATCAGAAGTTGAAGCAAACTCTATTGGAAGAAACCACTGATCATGGCTTGTACAAACTCCGATTACTGGATGCGAACATGGACCCATCTGCCTATCTTGGAGAACATATGGACCTGAATATATGGCATCAGAGATTAGGACACCCTGCTACAAGAATAGTGAAGCAAATAGTTCGTGCCAATAAGCTTCTTGTCTCTCTTAATAAAGGTTTTTTTGTTCTGCTTCTCAGTTAGGCAAGATTCACTGCTTGCCGCTATTTCCTAGTTCATTTCAAGCTATTAGATCACTAGAACTTGTATACTCAGTGTAGACACCCCATTTTGCGCCCTTTACTCTTTTTGCAACACTTCAAGATTCAAGCATATTTCAACTAACCTCTCAGCCAATCCAAGGGCATTTCTGAAATTTTATAAAAGTTTGGATTTATAAGATCTAACACCATAGGTACATAGATCCCAAAATCCAATGATATGAAGATCACCCAAATCTGATGCCATTTACCCCTTCACCTTACTACCCAAAACTGGAATTGATTTTGATCGTTCAATCAATGTCATTTTAATCCTAGACCTCATCTCACATCAAATCATAAATCCAACACCATAGCAACAGAGAACCCAAATCCGACACTATTTACCCATTCATTTTAAAAATGAACCTAGAACCGATTCCGGTCATCCGAGCGGAGTCATTTCGATCCTGAACCTCATCTCATATCAAGCCATAAATCCAGCACCATAGTTATATAGATCCCAAAATTCCAAACCTGACAACACTAGGATCACCCAAATTTGACACCATTTACCTCTTCATCTTAAGACATAAATCCAAAATTGATTTTGATCGTCCGATCGATGTCATTTTGATCATGAACCATATCTCGCATTAACTCAGAAATCCAACACTATAGCTATGTAGAGACCAAAATTCCAAATCCAAAGACTCCAAGATTATCCAAATCTAACACCGTTTACCCCTTCGTCTCAAGATTTGAAGCTAAAATCGATTTCGATTGTCTGATCAGGATCAATTTTTATCATAAACCATATCTCTCATGAAATAAGAAAATGCAACCCTATAGATGCATGGAGCTTGAAATTTTGAGTCCAACAATACCAAGATCACCCAATTCTGACACTGTTAACTCCTTCGTCTTGAGACCCGAAGATAGACTCAATCTGGATTTTTCGTTTGGAATCTTCTTCACTACAACTTTGAAGACCCCCATGACTAGATATTTCTCTCAACCTCTAGAACCATCTTAAAATTTAAAATTTAACCAGATAAGGAACCTCCAATCAATCAAGCCAATCACCTTAATTTGGAATGTTCAATTTAGGCAATTAGTAAAATTTTCCACTTATTGATTGATTGAGAAAAACTCTCCCAAAGATGTCTTGACAGACTCTTCTCTCATTCAATCTCCCTCCAAAAAATTTTAAATTTGAGCCATTGATCTCCCCAATCTCAAATCTCAACCTTCGATTCATTTCTAGAGTCCTCTCCAAAACTCTATTAATACCCATCCCTTTTCACACTAAAAGACACTCTAACCTAGGGAAAACCCATGCAAGCACATTCACACAACCATTAGCCATGTCCCAAAGCCTCTCCACTCACTCTCCAACTTCCCAAAGCCTCCCCACTCACTCTCCAATGTCCCTATAATCCCCCCATATTAGTTTGAAGGTGAGAGAACCCTTGAGGCTATGCATACATTTAAGAAGAACAATCCAAAGCATTCTAAAGTAAAGATTTTGTTGCAGAAAAATTATAGTTATCTAGCATGTTTCCCACCACTTGGGCCACATTCCATCACACTAAAATGACTCCAGATCTTGCAAAGAATGAACCAAAGATCTAATTCTAGTTATGCATTAAATCAAAGTGAGGAATTAGAGCAATTATGGTCCAAAGTTTGCTGAAATGGACTGGGAAGAATTCAATCGTGATTTACACCAATGGCTGCTTAACTCAGGTTAGTTTTTGTCTCCATTCCATAAGTCAGTGAATCCATTTTACTTCTTTCTCTCATAATTTTCTGTATGATGTCATTTGTTTGATATTCTTTATTTTTTTATTATATGTCTAATTTGTTGGCTAGTTTTTGTTTTAATCTTTATTTACTAGTTTTTTTTTTTTTTTTTTGGTAATAACATGAATACAAAGCAAAGGAAAAAGAAACAGAGTTCAAGGAAATCCCTTTCCCCAACCATATAGGCAAAGAATTAGTGAAGCAACCTAGATACCTCAAACCTTTCCTCATGAGCAAATGCATTAAGACATTTCCTTCCTTATTTACAAATTAGAAAGATACATTTAAACCTGCACAAGCTTCTAAGATGTCTTTATACAGAAAGAAACTATCTTTAGCACTTTCAGGATGAGCATCTGTTAGACAGTGTATACCCTTAGCTCCAATCAGATTGATGTACATTATGACATTTATTGTAAATGAATAAAGTACATATTTGATTCGTGTTATTGTGGTGTGTTTCTGTGTAATACCCTTAAACTAGACACTTATGAGACTTGTGTTAGTTTAGAATGTTCACAGCCGTTGGATAAGTCTGGAGAGATTTATCCTACCAAGGCTGACACAGATGTGCCGCCAAGTGTTGGGGTAGCCTGTCTTATCTACCAGGGTGAGACCCGAGGAACATGCAGTGTAGGTTTACTTGAAACCCTAAACCGGACCAAATTTCCAATATTACCCTGGACCTTGGAGATTAGTGGGAAAAGCTGGAAAGTTACACCTGACCCCTAAACTCGATTATGATACTACACTAGGTGTCGGATTGGGTTGTCTTTGATATGCCAATTAGTGATATCCTTAGCGGGGGTCAAAACCTGGGTATGTTGGGACAATCTGAGAATTCATCTGAGTGGGTGATCATAGTGACAAGATCATCCCTTTTGTCGGACAAAGGTAATGATCGGGGATGCACTCTCTCTGATGGAAACCAAGACTACCGGCAGCCGATTTCAACCGTTGAAATTTGTTTTGCAATATATATATATATATATATATATATATATATATATATATATATTATGGTTTCAAAATGTTTGCATAAAGGTTTTAATTCCCGGGATCCATGTGAGTAGAGAGTGCAGCACTGTTCCTTGTAGTCGAGGGAGAGGTTCTCTCTTATCGGGCAATGTTTGATCATTATGGGCTGAGAGGTTAAGTGTAAGACCATTGAGGGTAATACCTGATGGGCTAATCTTGCATCTGCCCATAGTCCCTGGGTTTTTATAAGGTGGCTTGGCCTAGGGACCACTTAGTGTAAGTGTTGGGCCCATTAAGAGCCCATGTGATGGGCTTTAGGAGGTTCACTATCTTTTCAGTGAATTCGGCTAGGCCTTGTAATAAAGGCTGGGATGAACCCATGTGACTGATGTGTAGATCAATGTTTGGGTCCTACGCCATACAAAGAAGCTCAATTGGGCAGTAGTTTGGAAGGTTAATGACCACATAGACTTATTGGGCCTAAAGCCCATTTCGAACTGGTTTAGTTGGACTAAAGAGAGGGGCAGATATGGGATTGGATCAATAGATAGGATATGGAGTTATCCCTATCCACTCAGAGAGTCTAGATCTGAATACAGATTTGGATCTAGAAACTTCCTAATGAGATTAGGAGAGAGCTGATCTAATCTGCAGATAAGATAAGGATTTATCCTTATCACTTAAAGAGAGTCCAGATTCAAATAAGGATTTGAATCAGGAAACTCCTAATGAGAATAGGAGCTGATCTCTTTAAGCCTATAAATGGAGGAGGGGGCAAACCATTCAATCCATTCCAAATTCAAGAGATCAGATCTCAGATCACACAGAGAGAAGACAACAATAGTGTGACTGCACCATCTTCTCCCTGCGTTCTACTCCAGTTGCCACCATAGCCAGTTCGATCTCCATTGTTGTAGGAGCGATCAAGAAGCGTTCTTGATATCAGTTTTTGGTGAAAAATTGTTTGGGATTCGTGCTCACCTACCCTCCAGCGAATTCTTGGTGAAGGATTTGGTTCTTTGGAAGAACACTGTTGATTCTGTTCCACCCTACACTGTGCCATCTTTAGTGGGAGCAGTCTTTGGATCCTTCCTTGGGCATGAACACCTCCATTGGAAGATATTATTTCTTCGTATCAGGTATATCCCTCTCCTACTGTTTTGGTTCAGATTTGGTTCGGTTCTTGGTTCAAGATTGATCCTTGAAAAATATAGATTTTCTAAAACAGGGAATGTGATTCCTAGATGGGAGAGAGAAATTTTTGAAATTTTGCCCTACCTTCCTGCAGGGCTCGGCCATACATATGATGGATCTCTCATCCCTTCAGTGGTATCAGAGTCATGGTTCAAATCTTGAACCGAAATGGACTAGATCTGAACCCGCGAAATGGGCAGAAGGCGTTCTACCCGATTTGCACAGATTAGGGTTTTTCTAGGAATTCGGTTCCTAGTTAAAGGACGAATGATCTAAAATTATTTTTTATAAATCTGGAATTTATTTAGAACTACTCTTTATTATTTTCTTGATTTATGGGTTGTTCGTACAAATGGAGATCGAAATCTTGATTTATGGGTTGTTCGTACGAAACGATTTTGCAATTTTTTACATTCTGGTCTGTAAATAATTTTTTATTTTATTTTATTGGACTGAATGTATATGTATTCAATCTGATGTAATATTAATAGAAAATTAGGGTTTTTTCTATTTTATTTTATTCAAGATCGAAGCTGCATGCGTTGGAGAAGAAGATTTCGTAGATGGGAAAATCGCTATCTGCGATTTGTTGTTTGTGAAAATGCAAACTATGATCTGACATTTGTTTTGCAGGATGGAGACGTGTGAACAACCCTGTGACTAATTCTTGTTGATTCTTTAATCAGTAAATTTAATTTCAGATCGTTTCTTGAATTAATTCTTTAATTAAAAATCCAACCCTAGAACCATTCGATCCAGATTGGTCCAAACTGGTTGGACCGAATCAGTGGTTCATTGGGGGCTGATGTCAGCCCTAATTTCCCACTTTTGGGTCAAGGGATTTATGTTTAATTATGAGATTTAATTTGGCCCACACCTGTAAGGCCTAGTTTTAAAAAGTTAAAACTGCTAAAGCCCACTAACTGCAGGAAAGCTATATGGGCCGAACTGCTAACTGCTTTTCAGCCCATATACCTAGATAATATTAATCAGTAATATTATGGATTAAAATGGACTTTAATGATGGGCTCTACTGATATTAATTGATTGGATCAATTCTATCCTTGCATGTGATGTATGGATGTGTGATGTGTTACGTACATGGGCCATAAGTACTTAGACCATGTAGATACGATAGTGGCTCTTGCGCACACCATGGCTGAATGCACATCATTGCATGGTGCCCCTAAAGATCATTGGATGATCTCTCTCAGTGGTGGACCCTACACCCCTGAAAAGGATTCATGCGGAACCCTAACCATTTAGAGCCCACCAGAAATCTGGCTTTATGAAAGTCAGTGGAGCCACTTTGGTTTGACCTAAATTAAACTAGGGCGTAACTTTTGTTCCCTCCTGAAACATGAGTGCATGTGATAGGGAGATTCATATGATGAACTCTCTAAAGGTCTTCCATCATTAGCATGAAGATGGGTCCTTTAGTAATGAGGAAACACACCATAAAATTGGGCTATCCATTTGCTGCTAGATCTGTCGGAGTGTTTCATAAGATGATAGGGGCGTCATACACCGATGTGGGAGGACCTTACCAGAAAATGGAACTCTCACGGTACCTTGGTGTTCACGAATATGATGGGTGAGCACTCACTGAATAGAAACGTTTAACCTAAAATGACAATGAACCTTGTTTGACAAAGGCCAAAGGGAAAGCTCATATGATGAGTGGATATGATCTTTCACAGAATGGTGGTGGGGTTATGTAGCTGAAATAGTGGCTCCGTCACTAAGATAGGAGGAAAATCTCAGAGGTGAATAAATGGGAATGGAACATAGATTAAAAGCCATATCTATGTAGGTAACATGAATCAAATTGGGTTGTGGACTAATGTTTGCTCTTTTATCAGAAAATGGCAAACAGACAAATTTCAAAGCTTTTGGACGACAATAAGCTTAAGGGCCCAAACTATGCCGACTGGTATCGTAACCTACTGCTGGTCTTGACCTCTGAAAAATTGGATAAGGTGGCTAAGAATCCTACCCTGGAGTGTCTGGGAGATAGGGCTTCTGAGTCACGGAGAAGGGACTATCAAGAATGGGAGGAGAAAAACTCCCTCACCCGGTGCTATATCATTGTCTCCCTGGACAATCCAATACAGAGCCAGTTCGATCAGATCGAGCTGGCCAAGGACATATTGGACAGTCTAACGATAATGTACGAAGAGCAGAATCGTTCTACTCGACAGAAAGTCTTGAAACAGTTCATGGCCGTGCAAATGTCCACGGGGTAGCAAGTTCATGACCATTGTCTTCGGATGATGGGCTACATCAATGAGCTTGAGGCTCTTGGATCCAGGCTGGATCATATGACCCGGATAGACGCCATTCTCAACTCTTTGCCTTCATCCTTCAATCCGTTCAGTATGAACTATAATATGAATAAGCTGAATTTCAGCGTTCGGGAACTCAACAATATATTGTAGAGGGTCGAAGAACTGATCAAGAAGGATGAGCCCCTAGCCATGCTTGTTGAAGCTGGCAAGAAGGGCAAGAAAAGGAGGGCAAAGAGAAAGCCCAAGAAGAAGGCCACCAAACCCAAGAAATAGAGGAAAGAGAAGGCATCAGATGCTTGTCATTTTTGTAAGCAGACCGACCACTGGAAGAGGAACTGTCCATAATACCTGGAATCCAAGCAAGGTAATTTCGAATTCTGTGTCATAGAAACCAATTTGTTGGTAACTTTTGTGTCCTGGTGTATTGACTCCAGGGCTTCAACTCATGCGTGTAACTCACTGTAGAGGTTCAAGGTAAGTAGAAGGCTGAGTGAAGGAGAGGTGACTCTTTACTTGGGGATTTCTGCAAGTGTTGCAGCTGCGGCCATAGGAACCGTAGAATTAATTTTTAGAGAATGATCAATTGTACTGAAAGATTGTCTTTATGTACAAAATTTGAGAAGAAATTTGATTTCTGTTTCAAAACTGTGTGGATGGATATTCTGTCTTCTTTAGTAATATGATTACTATTAAAAGAAACAACATATTCATCGCATACGGAGAACTTGAGAATGGTCTCTATGTTCTGCATTCTTCTCTAGAAACTAATATAGCCAAAACTACATCGGCTGATATCCCCAAGAAAAGAATCAAAGATACAATTAATCCCACGTGCTTGTGGCATTACCGACTTGGCCATATCAGCATAGATCGTGTCACAAGTTTGGTAAAGGATGGTCCTTTGGATTTTCTAACTGTAGAAGATCTTTCCACTTATGAGACTTGCCTTCAGGGTAAGATGACAAAATGACCATTTAACGGTAAGCCTGAAAGATGTACAGGCACTCTTGACCTAATACATACTGATGTATGTGGTCCCCTAAGTGTTAGGACTCGTAACAGCACGTGTATTTCATTACATTTATTGATGATTATTCTTAGTATGGTTACGTGTATCTAATGAGACACAAGTCCGATTCCTTTGAAAAGTTCAAGGAGTTCGGACAAGAGGTCGAGAAACAGTTAGGGAGAAAAATTAAGACCATTCGATCGGATCAAGGTGGCGAGTATCTCTCTAACGAATTCAGGGACTACTTGAAGGTTAACGGGATAATATCATAGTTAGCTCTTCCTGCTACACCACATCTTAACATTGTTTTAGAGAGGAGGAATAGGACCTTATTGGATATGGTCTGGTCACTTCTCATACACTCAGAGTTACCCACATCCTTTTGGGGTTATGCATTAGAGACTACGATATACGTGCTGAATCGGGTTCCAACCAAATCAGTTCTGAATACTCCATATGAACTTTGAACCGAAAAGAAACCAAGTGTCAGACACTTGAAGATTTGGGGTTGTCCAGCACACGTTAAAAGGATGAGTGCGGACAAATTGGAATCCAAGACCAGTCGTTGCCTATTTGTAGACTACCCCAAGGGCTCTATGGGTTACCTATTCTATGACCTAGGAGAATAGAATGTGTTCTATAGTTGGAATTCCCATTTCTTGGAGGATGATTACATCCTAAACAATCATCTTCAGGAAGTTGTTCTTGATGAAGAGAGCTCAGGAGTAGTAGGATGTGTCCCACAAGTTCCAAGTAGTTATCAACCTAGAAGATCTACTCGGGTATCCAAGCCTCCAGTCTGTTTTGGCTATGACCAAGATAGTTACCTGGTGGAAGCTATGACTAGTGAGGAGGATCTCGTGACTTATGTGGAAGCTATGTTGGACATAGATTTCTTGAAGTGGGTAGATGCCATGAGAGCTGAGATGGACTCAATGAAGACCAATGGAGTTTGGACTCTAGTAGATCCATCCCCTGGGGTAAAAGCAATTGGTTGCAAATGGATCTATAAGAGGAAGAAGGGCCCCGATTGTAAGATTAAGACCTACAAAGCTCGTCTAGTGGCAAAATTGTATACTCAGAAAGAGGGCATCGATTATGAGGAAACCTTTTCGTCCGTGGCCATGCTTAAATCCATTCGGATCCTGCTAGCTGTAGCAGCATACCATGACTGCGAGATTTGGCAAATGGATGTCAAAACTGTGTTCCTGAATGGAGATCTTACTGAAGATATTTATATGCAGCAACTGTAAAGTTTCATAGTGGCGGGTCAGGAACACATGGTATGTAAATTAAATAGATCCATATATGGACTTAAGTAAGCTTCTAGGAGTTGGAACATCCGGTTTGACTCTACTGTAAAAAATTTTGACTGTGAACAGAATCCGGATGAGCCCTGTGTTTATAGGAAGTCTAGTGGGGACAAGGTTACGTTTCTAGTTCTGTATGTAGATGACATTCTACTCATTGGGAATGATGTAGGAATGTTGACTATGGTGAAAGTATGGCTTTCACAGCAATTCTCCAAGAAAGATCTTGGAGAAGCCTCCTATATACTAGGTCTTCGATTCTATAGAGATAAATCGAAGTGGATAATAGAATTATCCCAATCTGCTTACATTGACAAAATAGTCAAGAGACACAGCATGGAGAACTCTAAGAAAGGAAATGTTCCTTTCAGGAATAGAGTCAGTATCTCCAAGAAGCTGTCTCCCAAGACTTCTGAGGAGATTGAGGGCATGAAGGACGTTCCCTATGCCTCATCCATTGGGAGCATCATGTATGCTATGTTGTGCACTCGTCCTAATATTGCTCAAGCAGTGAGTGTCGTAAGCAAATTCCAGGCCAACCCTGGGCAGGAGCACTGAACTGTTGTGAAATACATACTTAAGTACCTTTGAAGGACAAAAGAGTTTTGTCTGGTATTCAATGTTAGCTCACTACAGATTCAAGGGTATACTGATGCCGACATCCAGTCAGATCCAGATGATAGAAAGTCTACATCTGGGTATGTTTTCACGATAGGATCATGTTTTGTTTGCTGAAAGTCAACAAATAGGGGTCTAGAGTAGTAAGAATAATAGTCCACAACCCAAACCGAACACATTGTCGTAAGTGAGGCTGCCTTATGAATGAAGGTGTTCATTCTAGAATTTGGAATTCCGCACATCACCCATTCCACTATTGTGTGACAACACCAGATCTACGAGAGATTGATGTTAAAAGGTAGCATCAACGGAGAATGTGGCAGACCCATTAAATAAGCCACTGACACAGAATGTGTTTGAGAAACACGTGGAAAGTTTGGGACTCTGTCTTGTACCAGATTGGACCTAAGTGCAAGTGGGAGCTGCTAGACAGTGTATGCCCTTAGCTCCAATAAGGTTGATGTACATTATGACATTTATTTAAATGAATAAAGTACATATTTGATTCGTGTTATTGTGGTATGTTTCTGTGCAATACCCTTAAACTGGACAATTATGAGACTCGTGTTAGTTTAGAATGTTCACAGCCGTTGGATAAGTCTGGGGAGATTTATCCTACCAAGGCTGACACAGATGTGCCGCCAAGTGTTGGAGTAGCCTGTCTTATCTACCAGGGTGAGACCCGGGGAACATGTAGTGTAGGTTTATTTGAAACCCTAAATCGGACCAAATTTCCAGTATTACCCTGGACCTTGGAGATTAGTGGGCAAAACTGAAAAGTTACACCTGACCCCTAAACTCGATTATGATACTACACTAGGTGTCGGATTGGGTTGTCTTTGATATGCCAATCAGTGAGATCCTTAGCGGTGGTCAAAACCTAGGTATGTTGGGACAATCCGAGAATTCATCTGAGTGGGTGATCATAGTGACAAGATCATCCCCTTTGTCGGACAATGGTAATGACCGGGGATGCACTCTCTCTGATGGAAACCAAGACTGCCGGCAGCCGATTTCAATCATTGAAATTTGTTTTGCAAAATATATATATATATATATATATATATATATATATATATATATATTATGGTTTCAAAATGTTTGCAAAAAGGTTTTAATTCCTGGGATCCATGTGAGTAGAGAGTGCAGCACCGTTCCTTGCAGCCGAGGGAGAGATCCTCTCTTGTCGGGCAGTGTTTGATCATTATGGGCTGAGAGGTTAAGTGTAAGACCATTGAGGGATGGGCTAATCTTGCATCTATCCACAGTCCCTGGGTTTTTATAAGGTGTTGGGCCCATTAGGAGCCCATGTGATGGGCTTCAGGAGGTTCGCTATCTTTTCAGTGAATTCTGTCAGGCCTTGTAACATAGGTTGGGCTGAACCCATGTGACTGATGTGTAGATCAATGTTTGGGTCCCATGCCATACAAAGAAGCCCAACTGGGCAGTAGTTTGGAAGGTTAATGAGCACATAAACTTATTGGGCCTAAAGCCCATTTCGAACTAGTTTAGTTGGTTTAAAGAGAGGGGTGGATATGGGATTGGATCAATAGATAGGATAGGGAGTTATCCCTATCCACTCAGAGAGTCTAGATCTGAACACAGATTTGGATTTAGAAACATCCTAATGAGATTAGGAGAGAGCTGATCTAATCTGCAGATATGATAAGGATTTATCCTTATCACTTAAAGAGAGTCCAAATTCAAATAAGGATTTGAATTAGGAAACTCCTAATGAGAATAGGAGCTGATCTCTTTAAGTCTATAAAAGGAGGAGGGGGCGATAGCCAATTTGATCACACAGAGAGAAGATAGCAACGGTATGACTGTGCCATCTTCTCCATGTGTTCTCCTCCAGTTGCCGCCATAGCCAGTTCGATCTCCATTGTTGTAGGAGCGATCAAGAAGCGTTTTTGATATCAGTTTTTGGTGAAAAACTGATTGGGAGTCGTGCTCACCTACCCTCCAGCGAATTCTTGGTGAAGGATTTAGTTCTTTGGAAGAACACTGCTGATTCTGTTCCACCCTTCACTGTGTCATCTTCAGTGGGAGCAGTCTTTGGATCCTTCCTTGGGCGTAAACACCTCCATTGGAAGATATTATTTTTTTTTGTATCAAGTATATCCCTCTCCTAGTGTTTTGGTTTAGATTTGATTCCATTCTTGGTTCAAGATTGATCATTGAAAAATATAGTTTTTCTAAAACAGGGAATGTGATTCCCATATGGGAGAGAGAAATTTTTAAAAATTTGCCCTACCTTCCTTCAGCATCAACAAGCACTCTAACTCGAGATAAACCGTCACTTTCAATGATGCCCTGGTCAAAGAACTCCTTAGCAAGTTAGATACCTTTCAAACATGCATAAGCTTTTTCCTGGGTAGGAGATGAACAATTGAAGGAGCCAAAATCCAACCAAAATGATTCCTTACAACCACTCCAAAAGCTGTTGAAGCCACCTTCTCAAAGCTACAATCTAAATTAATTTTAATCAAACTTCTTGGGGAGGATTCCAATAAAGATTGTTGCTAGGCTTCTCTCTAATTTGTGAAGAGCTTTGTGATTTTTTCTACAAAATCATCTTGCTCTCATTCCAAAATCTGTTGCATAAATGAATAGACAAATTTGGATCACATTTTCAAACATATATCTATTTCTACCCTTCCATACAGTCCAGAGAGCAGGATGGCAGATTGAGCCAGGAGATCAAACTTTGTAGACTTGTCTGAGGAACAAATTTTTACCCAATTTTCAAACCTTTGAATAGAGCCAAACAACGCTAATTTTGCATGATCACACATAAAAAGGGCATGTAGGAGTATTTTCAGGTTCTTACCACATACTGAGCAAATTGAGGAATTAGGGAGACCCCTTTTTCAAAGATTTTCTCTGATTGCTAAGGCATTCGAAGCACATCTCCACAAAAAATGTTTTATTTTAGGATCAATTTTTATGGCCCAAATTTTCTTCTAGGAATTACTGTTATTTTGACTTTCCTAATCTTGATTTGAGGGAACATTCATCTTGAATTTTTGCTCATTTTTTGCCACAAAGTATGCTGATTTTACTGTGAATTTACCATTTCATCTACTTTTCCAAACCAGCCAATCCTCCCAGTTTTCTATAGCAAGAGATACTTAGAATTTGGTTAGCAATTGCCTCAATGAAGTGGGATCTCACAACATCCTCTTTCCAACATCTTCTTTCTTGATCCACTAGATCTTTAACCGAAACTAGGTTCTCTACAAGTAGATGAGGCCCCATGGTTCTAAACTTTCTAACATCTCCAAGCCATGGGTCCTTCCAGATATGCAAGAGAATGTTCCCTTTGTGGGAGCTCCATTTACTAGCATTTGATTGTATCCAAGAGAATGTTCCCTTCAGTTGGGTTAGCCCTTTTAAATAAATAGCTGCTATCATCGACAAAGAAAAGATGGGAGATCATAGGGAAGTCCTAGTTAGCTTTAACCCATAAATTTGATTTTGCATGACAAGATCATTTAACTTTGATGGTAATGCTTCGGAGCATAGAAGGAAGAGATAAGGGGATAAGGGATCCCCTTGTCTTAGACCTTGATGAAGGGTGATTTGACCCGATCTATGAAACGGCGACACGTGGACACTGACCTGACATAAGTGACAGCTCAGCATTGTGGCCTGGTATAGCTAAGTAACGGGCCCCTAAAGCAGCTCGCCACGATGCAAGCTCCGGGTTCCCTGAGCTACCCCCAAAGAGATATTCTGAGGCAACTTCAGCTTGCAAGCTAAGAAAACCAGCTCGCCCAAACTCCCAAGTAGACAAATCATCCTGAGGACTAATTCTACTAAGGGTACTCCTGAAATATTCCGAGCTCGCTACAAAGTAGCTCGCGAGTGGGTCGCACGAGCATTCCACAGGAGGAAGCTTCTATCTGACAGGTTGTACCAATCAGACTGCGCCATATCCAATACTGACGGCATAATCCCTATCCTTTCCGCAGTCTGCGCCTACGTTTCTCAGTAGGTGGAGGCGTGGTTGTCACTTTGGAGACGTGTCACTCGCCCGGGTAAGGAGTACGTCACAACGGCCACCTGCGCAGCCTTGGCAGGTAACAGCTGTAGCAGGGGGCCCAGTGGCAATTATGTTCGATCTCCCAAGGAGCGCCCCTATAAAAGCCCTCAGGGCAAAGGAGAAGCTTCTTCGGGAAAACCAAAAATCTCTTGAGTACAGGACTGCGCGACCTCCACTCTTAGCCTTCATTTTTCCCTTTACTTCCCATACACAGTACTAACTTAAGCATCAGAGTATTCCCACTGGGTAAATCCCCGGGAATCCTTCCTTTCATCTTCTCAGGTCCCGCTCGTTGCCAGCAAGGAGCTAGTCAGCGGTCAGCTAGGAGTGTCCAGATCGCGCTACATCATTTGGCGCCGTCTGTGGGAATCGCTTCAAAAGGCCTTTCCCTCTAAACTCTTTCAGTTCCTTCTTCTTCCTTGAAACAATCCAACATTCACGGCTTCCCCTAGCAATGTCGGATGAAGCACGGAAATGGATAACTCCAGGGAACAACCCCAGCTTCCTACTGTATGTATCGGGCAGTTCACCGTCCCCCTCTCAGCAGACGGAATCCCCAGCTTAAGCGTGCCTCTTACAATGGCACCTGTCATCGTCCCACTTCCTGCTACAGTTGGAACAACATTCACCAAACCTTTGATCGTGCCCCCGGCGGCCGGCCCGAACCAACTGGAGGACCTATTGCAGTGCATGAGGGCCATGTAGGCCCAAATGCAATAGTTCCAACAGCTCCAGCTCTATCAACAACACGTGCTGCACTAGGTCTCCCAGTATCAGTATCAGCAGCAGTTCCCCCAGCTGCCCCAACCTCAGCTTCAACAGCCTCAGCACCGGGTCTCGCAGCAAGCCAAGTCTCACCGCCAGAGCGAACACTCTAGCCGAGGAGAGGCCCCCCAAAGTCTCCTCAAAAACCAAGCCTCCCCTCACGGCAGACGGGGTAGACCAGCTACCCCGATCTCGCCGCGGGCAAACAGGTCGGGAGGACCCCGGCCTGACCAGTCAACGTCACCCCAATAGTCGAAGTTTAGAACCCCGACTCTTGAGAATCAGTTCAAAATCCTAGCAACAGACTCCAAGCATGCCCCTTCTGTCCATAGCCATCACCAGCAGACCGGGCTACCCCCGGCGTAAACTGTTTTGGATAGCGCAGAATTGAGCAGCACGAACGCCGATCCCGTCAGGAAGCAGAGGCGCCAACGCCGAGCTCACCGATTTGTCACCCGCGATTTGCCTGAGCTCATGGGCAAAGAAGAGGTAGGCTCGGCTAAAGCCAAAGCTCCCCTTCTCTCAGTTTCGTCCCTCCTATCTTTCGAACTCCTGGCGGTCCCGATGCCCAAGGATTTCAAGCTCCCCCCTCTTGACAAGTATGATGGGTCGTTCAACTCGAGTGATATGTAGATGCCTTTCAGTCACAGATGCACCTACCACGAGCCAGTGAGTCGTGCATGTGCGTGGCCTTCTCCACTACGTTCAGGGGAGCAACCCGCACATGGTACTAGAACTTGGCGCCCGAGTCAATAAGAAGTTGGGCGTAGTTCGCACAAGCCTTCACGTCGCACTTTGTCACCAGCAAGCGGTGCCCGCAAACTGAAGAAAGCATCTTCAACATAGCGCAAAGGGAGGGAGAGTCCATCAAGAGTTATATCAAGCGGTTCAACGATGCTTGTATGCAGATACCGCGCCTAGATCCCGCCGTATGCCTTGCAGTGACCAAGAAGGGCGTGAATCACAAAGAGTTCAAGTGGCACATGGTCGTCAACCTACCTGCGACCAAAATCGAGTTTCTGAAACTTGCAGATAAGTTCATAGCCACCAAAGAGGAGATCAACCAGAAGGGTGAGGGTGCACCCGAAAAAAGAAAAAGAGAAGAACCTCACAATCAAGAGGACACCCGAAGAAAAAAAGGAACAGCTCGGGGTGCAAAGCTGGGTTAGCTGTTCTGAGCTTCTGCTCCAGACCGAGCTTATTACACTCCACTGAACGCGAAGTGGGCCGAAATTCTGATGGCGATCAAGGATGCCCCGTACGTGAAGTGGCCACCCCGTCGGAGGGGGAATCCCAATGATAGAAATAAGAATCTGTATTGCAGCTTTCATAAAGACCACGGTCACAGTACTAAGAGTTGTAAAAACCTCCATGACGAGATAGAGGAGCTCACCCGTCGTGGATATTTGAGGAACTTTGTACAAAATAGTAATAATTATAATAATAATAATAATAATAATAATAATAATAATAATAATAATTGTAATAGAACAGGTCGGCAAGGGGAGCACGGTAGAGACGCTCCCGAATCTAGCAGCAGGCCGGCCGAACAATCGCAGAGACAGCCTCCGGAGGAGAGGCCAGTTTGGGGGACCATCCACATGATAGTGGGAGGATCAATCGTTGCGGGTTGCACTCCAGCGACAGCTCGGATGTTGGTTCGTGAGGTCACCCGGGAGGAGCAGAACCCCCCAAATCAGCTAAGAACAGAAGAGCTGATTTTCTTCATAGAAGATGATGCGCGAGGGGTCCATTACCCCCACGACGACACACTCGTGATAAAGCTGAGGATCAACGACTTCGAGGTCAGGCGCATACTCGTCGACTTAGGAAACTCAGCCTACATACTTTTCAAAGCTGCATTTGACCAGCTCCAGTTGGAAAGAAGCAACCTGAAGCCTGAGGACACTCCTTTGGTAGGCTTTAGTGGTGAAGAAGTCCGGCCCCTGGGAAAAATAACAGTCCCGGTAGAGGTTGGCACGTGGCCTTGTGTGGCCAGATTTGAGCACAACTTCTTGGTGGTAGCGACCCCCTTGCCCTACAATGCCATAGTAGGTCGACCGATCACCCATGTCCTGCGAGCGATGGTCTTCACTTACCATTTAGCCATGAAGTTCCCGACCGACTTTGAGGTGGGAGTAGCACGGGGCGACCAACTTGAGTCCCGCAAGTGCTACGTTGCCGCCCTAAAGGGGAAAACCAAAGTAGCCGATGACCTTGAATTGGAGTGACCCACCGAGCAAGGCGAAGAGCAAGCCACGCCCATGGAAGAAATGGTCGCGGTCCCAACCTCGACAGCAGACCCAGCTCGGACGCTCCAGATTGGTGCTTTCGTCTCGGAACCCCTACGATTCGAACTGGTAAGTTTTTTACTTCAAAATTTAGATATTTTTGCATGGTCCATGGCAGAAATGCCCGGTATAGACCCTGGACTCATAACTCACAAGCTGAACACTGATATTGTAGTTAGGTCCATTAGACAGAAGAAACGCAACCTAGCCCCGAAACGGTGGAAAGCGGTCAACGAGGAAGTCGAGAAGCTCCTCGCAGTGGACTTCATAAGAGAAGTCCAATACCCGAGTTGGGTAGCCAACCCCATCTTGGTAAAGAAGGCCAACGATAAGTGGCGCATGTGCGTCGACTACACCGACCTGAACCAGGCTTGCCTGAAAGACTGCTTCCTGCTCCCCTGAATCGACCGTCTGGTGGATGCAACCTCAGGGCATGAGTTGCTCAGTTTCTTGGACGCCTATTCGGGCTATAACCAAATCAAGATGGACCCGGCAAACGAAGAAAAGACTGCCTTCATCACAGAGCTCGGCCTCTACTGTTGCAAGGTTATGCCCTTCGGGTTGAAAAACACAGGGGCAACCTTTTAGAGACTTGTAAATAAATTGTTTGCGCCGTTAATCAACAGAAAAGTAGAATGCTATGTAGATGACATGATCGTCAAAATTCAACTCTCACATGAATTGATACAAGACTTGCATTCCGTTTTTGAAATTTTGCGTAAGTTTAATATTTGATTGAATCCAAACAAGTGTTCGGTGTAACCTCGGGTAAGTTCCTTGGATACATCGTTAACCGGTGGGGCATTGAAGCCAACCTGGATAAGGTTAAGGCCATCTTGGACATGAAACCACCTTAAAAGCTTAAAGAAGTTTAGAGGTTGAATGGCCGCATAGCCGCCCTAAGTCATTTCATGTCTAAATCGGTGGACCACTATCTGCCATTCTTTAAGGCAATAAAGAGCAAAGGGTTTGAATGGACCCAAGATTGCCAACTCGCATTCGACGAGCTCAAAGAATATCTCACTAGTGTGCCGACCTTAACCTGGCCTGATGAGGGTGATGTTTTAGAACTCTACCTCTCGGCGAGCGACGAGGTGGTCAGTTCGGAACTAATAACGGAAGTAGATCGGGTCCAACGACCCATCTATTAGATTAGTAAGGTATTGTAGGGAGCAGAAACGAGATACCTAGAGATGGAAAAGCTAGCATACGCACTGATAATTGCAGCAAAGAAGCTCCATCCATACTTCCAAGCCCATACTATTATCGTCCTTACCGACAAGCCTCTGAGGCCGAGGTCTCCAGCCGGCTAACAAAGTGGGCCATTGAGCTTAGCGAGTATGACCTTCGGTACAAGCCGCAAACTGCCATTAAGGCCTAAGCTTTAGCAGATTTCATAGCCAAATGCACATTCAGTTCCGAAGTTCCCAGTTCGGTTGAGCACGAGGCTCCCACCTCGGGTGAGCCCAAAACTCCCTGATCGATCGAGTCTGAACCCCGTGAAGTAGTAGCCAGTGTGGCACCTCTCCTAGCTCGGCCAACCGCTAGCTGGGATGAAGAGCCCTGGATCCTTCACGTAGATGGCTCCTCGAACCAATAGGGCAGCAGTGCCGGAATAGTTTTGCACGGCCCAAGTGGCATGAAACTGGAGTACACGCTACGCTTCAAGTTCGAGGCATCCAACAATGAAGCAGAATACGAGGCATTAATAGCCGGACTAACCTTAGCCAGGGAAGTAAAATCCAAGCACATTGTTATCTACAACGACTCCCAGCTCGTAGTCAACCAGGTCACGGGTGAATATGAAGCTCGCGAGCCGACCATGGTCGCCTACTTAGCCAAAGTCAGAGAGGCCCTGCTCGACTTCCAGTCACACTTCATCAGACGGATCCCTAGGTCGGAGAACACCGAGGCTGATGCCCTCTCCAAGTTAGCCAGCACTAGCGACATCACCATGAGAACCGTGTACATAGAGGACCTGTCTCGGCCTAGCATTCTCGGGGGGGGGGGCAGAAGAGGTCGCTCCTGTCGTTCGAGCAGAGCCAAGCTGGATTGACCCACTCATGATCTTCTTGTTACACGGGACCCTCCTTGCAGATCGCAATGCACCTAGAAGTGTGCAACGCCAAGCAGCTAAATAGGTTATGATAGATGAGTGGCTATACAGGAGATCCTATATGCTCCCCTACCTGCTTTGCTTGCGACCTACTGAAGCTGAGCTCGTACTCCATGACACTCATGAGGGTCTATGCGGCGGACACTTGTGGGGCTGGGCCCTTGCCTAGAAAGCGCTTCGAAAAGGGTATTATTGGCCAACAATGAAGGCAGACGCCATTGAACTCGTCAAAAAATGTGACAAATGTTAGAGATATGCCAATATTCACCACCAACCCGCTGCCGGCCTCAAGTATCTCACCAGTCGGTGGCCCTTTGCGCAGTGGGGCATCGATCTACTCGGGCCATTCCCGCCAGCAACGGGTGGAAGAAAGTTTTTTGTAGTGGCGATGGACTATTTTACTAAGTGGGTAGAAGCTGAGCCCCTCGTGATGATCACAGCCCGAAATGTCCAAAACTTCTTTTGGAAGAGCATCGTATGCCGCTTCAGACTACCTCGGGTATTGATTTCCGACAATGGCAAACAGTTCGAGGACATCAAATTTCAAGATTGGTGCCGAGACATGGGGACCCAATAGAACTTTACTTCAACCATGCACCCTCAAGCAAACGGTCAGGTAGAAGTCACGAACAGAGCCTTCCTCCGCGGACTAAAGGCACGGCTGGACCGAGCTAAAGGATTGTGGGCAGATGAACTACCTAGTGTCTTATGGGCCTACCGAACCACGGAGAAGACCGCCACAGGAGAAACACCCTTCAATCTCACCTACAGCACTGAAGCAGTGATTCCTGCAGAGATCGAAGTACCTACGTTGTGCCTGGAAGCATACAATGATCAAACAAATGAAGATGAGCTACGTACCAACCTCGATCTATTCGACGAAGTGAGGGAGCTCGCGTACATTAGGACCGCAGCCTACCAACAGAGGGTAGCTCGGTACTATAACGCTAGGGTCAAGAGGCAAAACCTCCGTGTTGGTGATCTGGCCCTTCGTAAAGTTATGGTGTCTGAGCCCGGTGTTGGCAAGCTCGGGTCCAACTGGGAAGGTCCTTACCGAGTGAAACGAGTGCTTGGGGAAGAAACATATGAGCTCGAGACCCTCGAAGGGAAACAAGTACCTCGAGCATGGAATATTGTCAACCTGAGGCAATATTACCTGTAAAAATCAAGTGGACCACGCGTCCCTTCCAAAGCCTAAGGGCTAGAGTACCGAGCTAACATGACCTCGGCACAAGAAGACCCCAGTTGCCACTTCGGCCTGGATAAATATCCAGGAGCAGTCTAAGGGTCCCTCCCAAAGCCTAAGGGCCAGAATACCGAGCTAACATGACCTCGGCACAAAAAGACCCCAGTTGCCACTTCGGTGTGGGAGAAATCCAGGAGCGGACTACGGGTCCCTCCCAAAGCCTAAGGGCCAAAACACCGAGCTAACAAAGACCTCGGCGTGAAGAAAAGACACTAGTGGCAAAGGCAAGGTATGAAATATTAAAAGCATAAGTAGCTCGGGTTTAAACCCTGTGAAGCATAGTTCATTCCGATATGTTGGTCGAATTGAGAAATAACCAACCAATGCTTAGCTCGGGCATATGTTGTAATCACTCCGTGATATAACACATAGGCCTTAAACGTGACAAATCGAGATAACGCCTACCAAAGAGCCCTACTTCAAGTATGTAACTTTAATAGCTCAAGTGATGAGATTGCTTTAGCAAAAATAAAGGAAGTCCATCATACTCAGAAGAAGGAAGAAACTTTCATTAAAAAAAATGAAAATGACAAGTGCAATAATCGAGCTAAACAACTCGGGAAAGGTTCTATCATCATAGGGCACAACCACCCAACTGAAAACTTGTGAAAGACCGGGTTTACGGCACCCAGAAGCCACAGAAGCCTAGAGAAACGCCACCTCAAGAATCCGCCTCCTCATTCTCCGGAGAATCGGGCTCCTCTTCATCTGCTTGGTTCGTTGTTTCAGGAGACAGACCCTTCATAGTAATGCCGTCGAGGTTGAGCCCAAAGAACTTCTTCCGAACCAGCCACCGGCAGAGCTTAAACCCTGAGCGGTATGAACCTGAACCATACTCCGCCTGGAGGTCATAAAATTCTTGGGAGTCTTTAAAATCTCAGACCACTTTCTCTCGCTCAGCCTCCACCATCTGATCGAAGTTTTGGGTCTGGTTCAGAAGAGTGGACTCCAAGTCCCGCACCTACTGCCTGAGAAGCTCCCTCTCCCCCGCCATCCTCAACGATTCCTCCTTGTAGCATGCACTCTCTTTAGTAAGGCAAACGATTTGAGCTTCCTGGTCATGGATGAGCAGCTCCTGAGACTCGCTCCCCTTGCGGGTGTGATGGAGCTCACCCCGGATCTGGTCGAGCTTGACCTAAAGCTTCTGGTTGGTAGCACGTTGGTCGAGAGCATCGACGCGATGGATGTGCATCTAGAGAGTCATGGCATGAATGGCAGAATTGACCTGTTGGCAAGAAAGAAAGATCAGAAGATAGTAGAAAAGGGCAAAACAAGAGAGGAAGAGGGAAAAAGGTCACTTACCATCATACAATGAGTAGAGGCGAAGGCGGATAGATCCCCGGGCTCCATGTTTCCCCACTGAGCGATTTCATCATTGGTAACTGCCTTCTGGCTCCTCCGGCAAGCTACCAGATAATCATTTACCCCTTCCCAGTTTCCCACTGGGAATCGGGGGTAAGGATGGGGCTGAAGTGGGTTGAAGGATACCTACCCTGGCTGGGGGAGTTCGCTTCCCCCAAGGTTAGTCCCACTATTCCCCTCAGGAGGGGGCATCGGAACCTCGGGCAAAAGAGAGGGAAGGACCAACTTGGTGGACCTGAACTCAGTGCTTCCCGAAGGCGGGGTTTGGTCGGGGCGCATCCTCTTTGCATGGCGCCTCTGGCTGCCCGAGAGAAGGCGGCGTGAATCAGCACTAGACATGATGGCTGCCACAAGACCACAAGGTATTAGTCCGACAATAAACAAAATGCATGTGTACACAAGTCACAAGGCACTATGCGACCTAAAAGACTGACCTAGCCGGGCTCAAGCCTGCTTGCACGAACTTCTCCTCGGCTAAGTAGTTCGAGCAATGGAAGCCTACCGACGCCTAGGACAACATCGTTTTCTAAGTCTCAGGGTCCAGCTCGGCCCCAGGGTCCTAGATAGCGCCCCTCCAAGCAGTGGGAAAGGTTCACCCCTCGGGCTTACGGACCACAAAGTAGTCCTGCTTCCAGGCGGGAATCTTATTCGGCAGCTCGTATAAGAGCTTATAGCCGCGATGGGGGGAGAGGTAATAAAAGCGCCTCTCTGGAGGAACCCCCAGGAGCAGCATTCTTTATACAAAGGATAGAAGCAAAAATATCAAGATCTAAAGGAAGACAGTACTCGTAACACAAAGATATAGTCCCAACCATGTTTCAAATGGCGTTGGGATGAAGTTGGTCAATGGTGACGTTAAAATGATTTAGCACCTCCACTATCAAGGGGTGCAGGGGGAGACGCAAGCCAGCCTTGAGCTGTTCCTGAAAGATTACTATGTCATTGAGGCCATGCTCCCAAGGGAAGTTTCCAGTAGGGAGGCTGTAAACCAGGTCCCCAAGGAAACGAAAGTAGCGGATCAGAGACCCGAGTCTCTCCGCCGTCATTAAGGAAGGGCCAAAGGTATTGGGCTCCCTTCCCCTAGAAGTAGATGCCGTATCGCTAGAGGTTTCCCGAGCCTCCAGGATACGCTCCTAGGCTCCCCCTGAGCTCAAGGGAGCATCATCATCCTGGCTATTGCCCCTGTGATAGGCATGACGTGGGTACCCAAACATGGCTGATGACGATTGGGACTCACCAAAGTAAGATGGAACGAAGCAGATTGAGGAACTCGAGTAAGCTAGGCGAAGTATGTGACCTCAGAATCCAAAGGTTGGTGTGGAGGAAGGTAGGGCCTGAGGGGGGCCCCTATTTATAGCCCCCGCCCTTTCAAACTGACGGCCCGGATCAAAGCAGATCCAACGGTCTACAGATTTCCTGACCGCGCGCCTTCTAAAAACCCAAGGCGATTGGCGGCACATCTTCCACGATTGAGGTAGTCGCAGCCACACGACGTTCAGAATTAAAGGCCACCTCAACACATTTTTGGAATCCAAAAAGTCAGGGAAGATAGAAGATCTCTTGATTCCCGTGAATGAATTTAATGAGGGTAGTCAATCAAGTTTGAATTTTGGTCAAATCAGCCCATCGCGCTTCATAAACTCCCCGCGCTAAGGCGATACCCTTAGCCCGAGGAGTGGGGGGCAATTGATGAAGGGTGATTTGACCCGATCTATGAAACGGTGACACATGGACACTGACCCGACATAAGCGACAACTCAGCATTGTGGCCCGGTACAGCTAAGTAACGGGCCCCTAAAGCAGCTCGCCACGACGCAAGCTCCGGCTTCCCCGAGCTACCCCCAAAGGCATATTCCGAGGCAACTTCAGCTCACAAACTAAGAAAACCAGCTCGCCCGAACTCCCAAGTAGACAAGTCATCCCGAGGACTAATTCTACTAAGGGTACTCCTAAAGTATTCCGAGCTCGCTACAAAGTAACTTGCGAGTGGGTTGCACAAGCATTCCACAGGAAGCTTCTATCTGACAGGCCGTACCAATCAGATTGTGCCATATCCCCTACTGACGGCGCAGTCCCTGTCCTTTCGGTAGTCTGCACCCACGTCTCTCAGTAGGTGGAGGCGTGCCTGTCACTTTGGAGACGTGTCACTCGCCCGGGTAAGGAGTACGTCACAATGGTCACCTGCACAGCCTTGGCAGGTAACGACTGTAGCAGGGGGTCCAGTGGCAATTATGTCCGATCTTCCAAGGAGTGACCCTATAAAAGCCCTCAGGGCAGAGGAGAAGCTTCTTCGGGAAAACCAAAAAATCTCTTGAGTATAGGAAAACTGCGCTACCTCCACTCTTAGCCTTCGTTTTTCCCTTTACTTCCCATACACAGTACTAACTTAAGCATCGGAGTATGCCCACCGGGTAAATCCCTGGGAATCCTTCCTTTCATCTTCTCAGGTCCCGCTCGTTACCAGCAAGGAGCCAGTCAGCGGTCAGCTAGGAGTGTTTGGATCGCGCTACATCAGACCTCTTTCAAGCTTAAACTTCTTTGTGAGAGCTCCATTTACTAGGATTTGATAAGAAACTGTAGAAATGCATTCCAAAATCCACTTTGTCCACTTACTTCCAGATCCCAATTTTCTCATAACCTCTTTGATAAATTTCCATTCAACCCGATTGTAGGCTTTGCTCATGTCTAATTTTATGGCCATCCATGTTTTCTTTCCTTTTGTTTTTTTCATAGTCTATTACTTCATGAGCAACAAAGGTGTTATCCTGAATTAGTCTGCCAGGGGTGAAGGCACTCTGATTTTCTCCAATCAATTTGTTTAGTAGAGATTTAAGCCTATTCACCAACACTTTTGCTATGATTTTGTAAAAGGTGTTACAGAGACTAATAGGCCTATAATGAGCTGTACAATTTAAGCTTTTTACCTTTGGAATTAAACTTAGGAAGGTTGAATTTAATTATTTGGGCAAATGGCCATTGCTGAAAAAATATTTACTGCATTAAGTGAAGGGATAGGAAATCCATCGAATGGACGTCCAAGATTGCGGAGTAAAGGGGGGAGAATTTCAAAAATTTTTCTTTCCCATCAACTAGGAATCGAATTCCCTATTTAGAAAATCATATTTTCAACAATCATTCTTGAACCATAAACTGAACCAGATCTGAACCAAAAGGAGGAGAGAGAGATAATACCTAATACAGAGAAATAATATCTCTCAACGGAGGTATTCACGCCTAAGGTAGAAACCAAAATCTGCTCCCACTGAAGATGGCACAGTGCAAGGTGGAGCAGAATTAGCAGTGTCCTTCCTAAGAACTTGATTCTTCCCAAGAATCACCTGGACGGCTTGTGAATACAACTCCTACCAATCTTTTCTCCAAAAGATTGGAGTCAAGATCTGATCTTGATTTCTCCCAAGCAATGGAGATCAAACTGCTATAGGCGGCGGCTGCAGGAAGGAGGCGGTTAGAGAGAATTTGCAGGGTGCAGAATTCTCTCCTCTATGATCTCAGCTCTGAAGACAAGACTGTTGCTGGTGATTGTGTGTCTGGATGTCTAAAGGTTGCCGCCCCCTCTTCCTTTTATAAACTTAAAGGGATCAGCTCCTAATCCCATTAGGAGTTGCTAACCCAAATCATATATGGATTAGAAGTCCCTTTAAGATAAGGGATAATCCTTATCCTATCTGCAGATTAGATCAGCCAGCTCCTAATCTAATTAAGAAGTTTCCAAATCTAAATCTCATTTAGATCTTGGATTCTCTGAGTGGATAGGGTGTGGGCCCAATCCTATCAGCTGATCTTATCTCAGAATTTGCCCCTTAAAGACTAATCAAATTAGCCCAGTTCGAAATGGGCTTAAGGCCCATTTAGGGTTATGTATTCATTAAGCCTTCCAAACTGCTGCCCAGTTGGGCTTCCTTGTATGGTGTGGGACCCAAACATTGATCTACACATCAGCCACATGGGTTCAGCCCAGCCTTTGTTACAAGGCCTGGCCGAATACACTGTTATGGACAGTGAACCCCCTGAAACCCATCAGATGGGCTCTATGGGCCCAACACTTATCCTAAGTGGTCCCTGGGCCAAACTACCTTGTAACACCCAGGGACTGTGGGCAGATGCAAGATTATCCCATCAAATATTATCCTCAATGGCCTTACACTTAACCTCTTAGCCCATAATGATCATACACTGCCCGACAAGAGAGGACCTCTCCCTCGACTGCAAGGAACAGTGTTGCACTCTCTCAAGTAGGGAACGCCGTTCATGCCATCAATCTCCTCAGAAGTCTTGGGAGACATTTTCTTGGAGAGAGTGGCCAAGTCGGTAGTGATTCGGTCAACCTTATGATTCGGTCAACACCGATGTGGCCAAGTCGGTAGTGCCACAGACACGTGGGATTAACTGTATCACGGGCTCTTTTCTTGGGGATTTCATCCGACATAGTTTCAGTTATATTAGTTTCTAGAGAAGGATGTAGAACATAGAGACCATTCTCCAGTTCCCTGTATGCAATGAATTTGTTATTTCTTTTAATAGTAATCATATTACTAAAGAAGACAGAATAACCATCTGCACACAGTTTTGAAACAGAAATCAAAATTTTTCTTAAGTTTTGTACATAAAGACAATCTTTGAGTACAATTTTTCCTTTTCTAAAAATTAACTCCATGGTTCCTATTGCCGTGGCTGCAACTGTTGCAGTAGTCCCCAAGTAGAGAGTGAATTCTCCTTCACTCAGCCTTCTGCTTACCTTGAACCCCTGCAGTGAGTTACACGCATGAGTTAAAGCCCCGGAGTCAATACACCAGGATGCAGAAGCTACCAATAAATTGGTTTCTATAACACAAGTTTCGAAATTACCTTTCTTGGATTCCAGGTAGGCAAGACAATTCCGTTTCCAGTGGTCGATCTTCTTGCAGAAGTGACATGCATCTGATGCTTTGTCTTTCTTCTGCCTTTTTCCCTTGGTGGATTTCTTCTGAGGCTTCTTTGACTTCCTCTTTCTCTTGCCCGTTTTGCTAGCTTCAACAAGCATAGATACAGGCTCATCCTTTTTAATCAGTTCTTCAGCTCTTTGCAACATATTGCTGAGCTCTTGCAAGCTGACATTCAGCTTGTTCATGATGAACAGATTAAAGGAAGGAGACAAAGAATTAAGGATAGCATCTATCTGGGTTGCGAGGTCAAGCCCATATGCAAGATCCTCCAGTTCGTTGATGTAACCCATCATTCGAAGACAATGGTCGTGAACTTGTTGGCCCTTGGACATTTGAGTGGTCATGAACTGCTTCAAGACCTTTTGCCGAGTAGAATGATTCTGCTCTTCATACATCATCCTCAGGCTGTCCAATATGTCCTTGGCAAGTTCGATCTGATCGAACTGCCTCTGTATCGGGTTGTCCAAGGAAGCGATGATGTAACACCAAGCTAGGGAGTTTTTCTCCTCCCATTCCTGATAGTCTCTCCTTCGGGTCTCAGAAGCCCTGTCTCCCGGACGCTCCAAGGCAGGATTCTTTGCCACTTTGTCTAGCTTTTCTAAAGCTAGGACCAGCATAAGGTTCCTGTACCAGTCGGCGTAGTTTGGGCCCTTAAGCTTGTTGTCATCAAGAAACTTTGCAAAAGATCTGTTTGCCATTTTTTAATAAAAGAGCAAACATCAGTCCACAACCTAATTTGATTCATGTTCATTTCATAGATATGGATTTTAATCTACGATCCATTTCCATTTATTCATCTCTGAAATTTCCCTCCTTCTTTAGTGACGGAGACTACGGGTTGTCTCTGGAAATGTGGGAAGTCACATAGGGTGCATGGAGCCAACTGTTTCAGCTGCATAACCCCACCACCTTTCTGTGATGGATCATATCCACTCATCATACGAGTTTTCCCTTTTGGCCTCTGTCAGACAAGGTTCAGAGCCGTTTTCAGGTAAACCTTTCTGTCCAGTGAGTGCTTACCCATCATATTCGTGAACGCCAAGGTACCGTGAGAGAGTTCCCATTTTCTGGTGAAGCCCCTCTCACATCGGTCTATGACGCCCCTATCATCTTATGAAACATTCAGACAAGCCCAACAACAAATGGATAGCCTATTTTCTGGTGCATTTCCTCATTACTGAAGGACCCATCCTCATGCTAATGATGGAAGACCTTTAGAGAGTTCATCATATGAATCTCCCTATCACATGCACTCATATTAGCTGGAGGGAACAAAATTATGCCCTAGTTTGATTTAGGTCAAACCAAAGTGGCTCCCACTGACTTTCATAGAGCCAGATTTCGGTGGGCCTTAAATCGGCTAGGGTTCCGCATGTGACCTCTTGATGAGGTGTGGGGCCCACCACTTAGGGAGGTCATCCAATGACCAAAAGGGACACCATGGCAATGATGTGCATTCAGCCATGGTGTGCGCAAGAGCCACTGTCGAATGAGCATGGGCCAAGTACTTATGGCCCATGTACGCAGCACATCACACATCTATACATCTCATGCAGGGATAAATTGATCCAATCAATTAATTATCTGTAAGGCCCGTTGGAAGCCCGTTAAAATTCCATAATATTAACCATTAATATTATCTAGGTATATGGGCTCAATTAGGGTTACCCAGTTCGGCTCATATAGCTTTATCCTTTAAAATGGGCTTTTGTAGTTTTAACTATTTAAAAATGGGCCTTTACAGACTGGGCCAAATTAACCATTTAATTAAATATCAAACCTTAGGCCTATTAGTGGGAAAATTAGGGCTGACTTTCAGCCTTGATTAAACCCTAGAATTGGTCCAAACAGTTTGAACCAATCTTGGTTCGAATGGGTCTAGGGTTTGATTTTTAATTAAATCCTTAATTCAAGTAAATAATGTGAAATTAAATAACTGATAAAAGAAAAACAGAAATCAGTTAACCAGGGCTGTTCGCACACTCCAACCTACAAAACAGAGGTTAGATCATAGATTGCAGTTTCTCAAACTGCAAATCGCAGATAGCGAATCTCCCATCTAGGAAATCTCCTTCTCTGCGCCACCATCTTCGATCCAAAATTAAAATAAATAGAAATCCTATTTCTATTAATTATTACATCAGATCGAATGCCTATATGTTGAGTCTAAAAAGAAAATTATTTACAGACCAAATGTAATAAATTCAATTCAAAAAACTGCAAATCTTGCAGTTCTCCCTACGCAAATCAAGATTTCGATCTCCTCTTGTACAAACAGCCCATAAATCCAAAAAAATGATAAAGAACTATTCTAAATAATAATCAGATTTATTTAAAATTAATTTCAGATTATTTGCCCATCTGTTTTGGAAACAAATTTCCCAAAACCCATATCTGCGCAAATTGGGTAGAACTCCTTGTCCCTATTTGCACAGGTTCAGATCTGAAACAGAATGGTTTAAGATTTGAACCATGGCTCTGATACCACTGAAGGGATAGGAAATCCATCGAATGGACGCCCAAGATTGCGGAATAAAGGGGGGCGAATTTAAAAAAATTTTCTTTCCCTTCAACTAGGAATCGAATTCCCTATTTAGAAAATGATATTTTCAACAATCATTCTTGAACCATAAACTGAACCAGATCTGAACCAAAAGGAGGAGAGAGAGATAATACCTGATACAGAGAAATAATATCTCTCAACGGAGGTGTTCACGCCCAAGGTAGAAACCAAAATCTGCTCCCACTGAAGATGGCGCAATGCAAGGTGGAACAGAATCAGCAGTGTCCTTCCTAAGAACTTGATTCTTCCCAAGAATCACCTGGACGGTTTGTGAATACAACTCCTACCAGTCTTTTCTCCAAAAGATTGGAGTCAAGATCTGATCTTTATTTCTCCCAAGCAATAGAGATCGAACTGCTATAGGCGGCGGCTGCAGGAAGGAGGCGGTTAGAGAGAATTTGCAGGGTGCAGAATTCTCTCCTCTATGATCTCAGCTCTGAAGACAAGACTGTTGCTGGTGATTGTGTGTCTGGATGTCTAAAGGCTGCCACCCCCTCTTCCTTTTATAAACTTAAAGGGATCAGCTCCTAATCCCATTAGGAGTTGCTAACCCAAATCATATATGGATTAGAAGTCCCTTTAAGATAAGGGATAATCCTTATCCTATCTACAGATTAGATCAGCCAGCTCCTAATCTAATTAAGAAGTTTCCAAATCTAAATCTCATTTTAGATCTTGGACTCTCTGAGTGGATAGGGTGTGGGCCCAATCCTATCAGCTGATCTTATCTCAGAATTCGCCCCTTAAAGACTAATCAAATTAGCCCAGTTCGAAATGGGCTTAAGGCCCATTTAGGGTTATGTATTCATTAAGCCTTCCAAACTGCTGCCCAGTTGGGCTTCCTTGTATGGTGTGGGACCCAAACATTGATCTACACATCAGCCACATGGGTTCAGCCCAGCCTTTGTTACAAGGCCTGGCCGAATACACTGTTATGGACAGTGAACCCCCTAAAACCCATCAGATGGGCTCTATGGGCCCAACACTTATCCTAAGTGGTCCCTGGGCCAAACTACCTTGTAACACCCAGGGACTGTGGGTAGATGCAAGATTAGCCCATCAAGTATTATCCTCAATGGCCTTACACTTAACCTCTTAGCCCATAATGATCATACACTGCCCGACAAGAGAGGACCTCTCCCTCGACTGCAAGGAACAGTGTTGCACTCTCTCAAGTATGGATCCCGGGAATTAAAACCTTTTGCAAACATTTCAAAACCATAATATATATATATATATATATATATATATATATATATATATATATATACTTTTTATATCTCATATAAAATATATTTTGCAAAATAAATCTCAACGATTGAAATCAGCTGCCGGCAGTCTTGGTTTCCATCAGTGAGAGTGCATCCCCGATCATTACCTTTGTCCGACAAAGGGGCTGATCCTGTCACTATGATCATCCACTCAAATGAATTCTCAGACTGTCCCAACATTCTCAGGTTTTGACCCCCGCTAAGGATCTCACTGATTGGTATATCAAAGACAACTCAATCCGACACCTAGTGTAGTATCATAATCGAGTTTAGGGGTCGGGTGTAACTTTCTAGTTTTGCCCATCAATTTCCAAGGTCTAGGGCAATACTGTAAATCTGGTCCAGTTCAAAGATTCAATTAATCCCACACTGTATGTGCAATGGGTCTCACCCCAGTAGCTGAGACAAGCCACCCCAATCGACTTGGTGGCACCACAGTGTCAGCCTTGTCAGGATAGGTCTCCCTAGACCGATCCACTGGCTGTGAACATTCTAAACTAACACGAGTCTCATTAAGTGTCCAGTTTAAGGGTATTACACAAAAACATACCAAGGGAACATGAATCAAATATGCACTTTTATTCATTTACAATAAACTCATAAAGTACATCAATTTTGATTGAAGCTAAGGGCATACAAAACTGTCTAACATTAAGGACATCATTACCTACCACATTCCAATATTTTTGGAAAAGCAGGTTTTGGAAGAGGATCTTTAATTTCAAAAAGGGCATCTTTAATTTCATCATTTGAGATATCTCTCTCTAACCAGTTACTCTCTGCCTCACTCAACTTCCTATTAAGGCCCTGAAGAAACTCCTCACAACCCAAAGGGTTAGAAGATTTATAAATATCCCCAAAGTGGTTAATAAGAATTTCCTTAATTTGATCATCTTTTTCTGTCCATTCACCAACCTCATTTTTTAGATTTATTATTCTATTTCTGTTTCTTCTTTTTAGAGTAATGGCATGGAAATATCTAGTGTTTTTTAACCCAGACAGAAGCCAATTGGTCCTAGATTTTTGATACCACATCATTTCTTCTCTTTTAAGCCATTTGTCCTATTCCTTTTCAAGCTCTCTGGCTTTTTTTTTTTTTTTTTTTTCATTTGAAGCTTTGGGATTTTTGGATATCTCTTGTAGCTCTTTTTTTTTTTCAGATTTTAATTTTTTTTCTTACATCCCCAAATACTTTCCTATTCCACTTTTTCATGTCCATCTGTAACATCTTTAATTTTTGCCTCATTGTAGACTGATCATAACATTCTTCATCACTAACCTAGCAATTCTTGACTAATCTTTCAAAATCTTCATGAGAAGTCCACATTTCCTCCATTCTAAATGGTCTTCTTTTCCAACTTGTTTTTCTCTCATTACTAATTAGAATTGGATAATGGTCAGACTTGAGAGGAAATACAGTTTTGACAGAAGTTTCTTCAAAAGCTTCCTTCCAAAGTTGATTACAGAGACCTCTATCCAATTTTGCTTTAATGTTTTTTTCACCCTCTCTTTTATTTGACCTGGTAAAGGTGAGAGCATGACTGAATTTCTTGTAAACCATAGGAATCAATAAAATCTCTGTTTCTAGCAAGGTAGGACTGCCTACAAGGTTTGCCACCTATCTTCTCTTCTCGGTGAAAAACTAGGTTTAGATCACCACAACAAAGCCAAGGCCCTTTAACGAGGTTTGCCAGAATTCCCCATTTTCGAAGAAAATATTTTCTTTTCTGTTTTTTGGCTCACCATATATGAAGGTGCAATAGCAATTCCTTTTGACTTTCTCCGTTACTTTAACATGAATGAAGTTTTTATCAACATACAAAACTTTATCAATTAAGTCATCTTCCCAAAAGATAGCTAGACCCCCTTTTATTTCCATAGAATCACATCCCCAATAATTTCAACGCTTCAAAAAGTTAAGTTTCCTAATTGGCTTATTATGATTACTGTTCTCTTTTTCTTCGCCATTTCATGACTTTTTAGCCTAGTGGGATTGGCTTATACCAGTTGTCCGAAGGTGAATATAGGATTTCTAGATCTTCTTTTGCATAATCTTATATGTTCAAACAAGTTCCTTCAATCATTTTAGTATTTATATGTCATTGTCTTTTTTGGTGCTAATTTACAAGCAACTTATCTCACCCAATGATCAGATTTAGTCATCTACCATTTAGAAGTAGCACCAGCCTTTTCACTTTCAGTAATAAGTAGTGTAGGATATAATTAATTTCTTATTGAAATCATCATATTTTATTATTTTTGGTATCATCAAGTATGTTGTCTCCTCTCATTTTAGATTAGCAATCGACACTTAATAATTAAATTTCATCTTTTTATAGCACTTTGCAAAGCCAGCCCCCTCTTTTTTTCTGTCTCTTTAGTCAATAGGCCACTAATTTCCTAGTGATCAATTCTAGGATCAGTTATCTAGTTTCATCCTATGAGTCTTTTTAATTCCAGGACCCATACCCGTTTCCTTTGGCATTTAAATTAATACCATGTCTAGTTTTTATTCTTTTTTTTTGGAATTTCTGTAGGCTTTTCATCCATCCATAACATCTAACTTCTAGATAATTGTATTTAGTAGACTGTTTCCTTACTGGTAAATTCTTCTTTTGCATACCTTATTAGCTAGTTTCATCATCAATGATTCAGTCTGCTAACTCTGCATAGCTTCCTTAATCACTTAGGCTGTGTTTGGTTGCTGTGCAATTTTATTTGCTCTAGTACAAATACATGGGAGTGCAAATGTAAAAAAATGCAAATTTTTGTTTAATTTTGTTTTGGATTTTACTTTCTGCTTCATGACTTAATTTATTTCATTTGTAGCGATCAAACAAAATAAGCTAAAATTTGAAACAAAAATAGGTTAGAATTGACACTCAAATCATTTGCACTACCATGGTTTTGCTTCAATGCAAATAAATTTGCATTGTAACCAAACACAACCTTAGTGTCATTATCAATTTAATTTCAAAGAAACACAACACTCTCCAATGGGTCATTTCCTATCTTATTTCTACCTGTGATAAGAATATTTTGTTTCACTCTTCTCCTAGATCTCTCTCAATCACAACCTCCTCTAATCAGCTTGTGGTTTTCTTAATTTATTAATCTCTGACCATTTTACTCAATCTCATTACTTAATTCTCTGTTTTGGCATTTCTCCTTAGTATAGTTAGTTTATATTTCAGAATGTTTTGTTTCATCTTGCCAATTCTCCATTTCATGTAATTTCATTTATATGTTTGAATTTGCTCACTTTAGCAATTTAATTTGTTTTCTTTCTAGTTTTCTTTTGGCAAATTCTATCTCTTTTGTCTTGAAAAATTTATGTGTGTATGCTAATTAAAATTTAAGCTCAAAATTATGAATATTTCCTTGGAACATTGGTGAAGTAAAAGGCCGGTTTAATCGAACGCGTGCAGGGTGCCTAACACCTTCTCGCACTGTACCTTGGTCCCTGAACTCAAAGAATCTCTATCCCATAGGGTTACAAGTCACCAAGAAAAAAACATTTGCTCTTCTTGAAAAATCCTAGGTTTTTCTAAATTCTCATTTTTCAAAAATTTAGGTGGCAGCTCCATCCATCCATCGTCCCCCTCTGGTTTGGGTAGCCACACTCAGATCTCTAGGTGGCTTTCATTATTACATAAGCTTTATTGATTCACTCGGTAGATTTACATGGATCTTTCCTCTTGTTCAAAAAAGTGATGTAGCTCCAACATTTATTGTATTTAAAAATCAAGTTGAAATTTTCTTAAATTGCAAACTCAAAGTGCTGTAAACAGATGGAGGTACAAAATATAAGAAACTAAAACTTGTCTTTGAACAACATGGTATTATACACCAGACCTCTTGTCCACACACACACCACAGCAAAATCAGTCAACAGAGCATAAGCAATGCCACATAATTCAATATGGATTGGCACTAATGGCAAGAGCTTCTACACCACCTTCTCTATGGTTTGATTCTTTTCAACTGCAGTTTACTTAATCAATCGACCATCCACCAAAATACTTCACTTCAAAATTCAACGGGAATGTTTCTTTCAATGGCCACTAGATTACTTATCCTTACGTGTCTTCGGCTGTGCATCCATACAATGACAACAAATTGCAATATCAAAGTGTTACTTGCACATTCATTGACTATTGTGATCAAACAAAGGGCTTCAAGTGCTTACATATACCATCGAGTAAGGTCTATATCGTCTCACACCATGTTACTTTCAATGAGCATCAATTTCCTTTTTCAATAACTTCACAACAACTATCCTTTCCCTCTCCCTCTCCCTCACCTCCCGTTGGACCCCCACCTGTTCTTTCCCCCACTCATCCATCTTATCCTATACCCGATCCACACCCTTACACACTTCGTCATGTCAATCTCCCCTACCCTTCATCCTCCCCGTACTTGGTCCATCTCCGAAATTCTTCACCAAACTACCTTTCCTCCCACTTCTCCCCACTCACCTGAACTACCATCACAGGAACATTTACCTGATAGTCCCTAGTCCCTAACCCATCACACTCACCATCTCCATCCCATGAACCTCCACATATGTCATCAGCCCCTGTTCCACCTGCCCTTACCTGCACCCACCACATGATTACACACTCAAACCCAAATTATACCTCAGCTCTCATTATACCCTTCCCACTTCCATCACTGAACCAAGAATGTCCACCAAGCCCTTAAAGGGTATACTGCCATGCAAGATGAAATGCTAGCTCTCTCCAAGAATGAAACATGAAGCCTATGTCCTCCTCCAGCAGGTGCAAACATTGTAGAATGCAAGTGGATCTTTCGTCTTAAGCATAAACCTGATGGTAGTGTCGTGCGCTTCAAGGCTCGTTCAGTCACCAAGGGATACACACAACAGGAAGGCCTTGATTATGTGGACACTTTTAGTCCTGTTATTAAACCTGTCATAGTACGAGTGGTTCTTCATCTTGCTCTTGCAGATATCTGGCCACTTCACCACCTCGATGTCACCACAACTTTCTCAAACAGTGATCTTCAAGAGACAGTCTTCATGTCACAACCACTTGGATTCATTAATGCAAACAGATCACATTTGTTTGCAAGCTACATAACGCATTATAAAGGCTTAAACAACGGGCATGGTATCATCGCCTCAGCACTTTTCTTACTAGCATTGGTTTCTCTATATTAGTGGCTGATTCTTCTCTCTTTATTCGACACTTTTCCACTGATACCATTTTCATTCTAGTTTATGCAAATGATGTCATAGTGAGAGGCTCGAGTCAGCATGCTATTTCCTCACCAAGGATTAAAATATCAGCGTGATATGCTTAATACGGGGCATATTGTATAGGTATTAGACTATACCGATAGGAGATACGGTTGCAGGTGTCTTATGTCAGTTATGCGTATCGGTCTGATACGCCACTGTATTGGCACATGTCGTATAGTATTGGCCGATAAGCACCGATATGAAAGCATGTGGACCGTGGTTTCAATGAATAACACGGTGCTTCACAATAAAAAAGAGGTGCGGAACGTCTCAAACCCAGGTTGGTCAATGCCCAAGCATGCAAGCACCTTTAACCACAAGGCCATTTCTTATTTCATGTCAACAAGTATAATAAGTGATCTTTTATTAAAATTAATGTTTGCATGCAAACAAAAAACATATATTTATTTTCATCAACTCCAAATTAAAAAGAACAATATTCAAAATTAGTATTTTATAAATCAATGGAATAAATAATTTATAAAATCTACATATATATCAAAAATGAATTTTAATTTCACAAATTTATATAAATAAAATATTAATAATAGAACAATTATGTTTTAAGAGTAGTAATAGAATAATTATTTTAATAATTAAAATTTATAAATTTGCACAATATATATATCTTAAAATTTTTATAAATTATTAATTAATATTTTAATTTGCATTAAATAAAAATGTATTTATTGTTTATAAAAATAAAAATATTGTTTACAAAGTATTTGAAAATACAATATAAATTGAATCTATCAAATTCATTAATCTACATTTTATATAATTTTTTAATTTCAAAATTTTATAAAAATAAAATATTAATAATAGAATAATTATTTTAGTGATTAAAATTTATGAATTTTCATATGATATGCTTCTTCAAAATTTTAATATATTTGATATATTTTATGTTAAGATTATATTTTAATTTAAATTTTATAATAACATATTTATAGTTGTTTTGACATTAAAATTAATGCTATTAATATATTTATGAAATTTATATGTATTTTCTTAACGCATCCAAACGTTTCCATATTTTTCATCTATATCCATGTATTTTTCAAGCATATCTGCACCTGAATCCATGTTGTCTGATATGATACTTTAGTCCTTGTTCCTCACTACTTGCTACCTTAAGCTCCACCTTTTCCATCAAAGATCTCGGTCAACTTCACTATTTCTTAGGGGGTTTAAGTTCTCATACATGAGTCCACTATTCACCTATCCCAATGGAAATACATCGATGTTCTCCGGAAACCAATATAGATTTTGCCAAACCTATCTCCACACGTGACAGGATCTACTCCTCACAAATGGGTGCCTCATAGGCATATCTACCGTGCATTGAGAATTTTCCCCGTGAATAATAACTAATAAGTACGGGAGATATTTCCAATGCATGATAGAATGTGCATGTGAGGTGTCAGGTGTGAGGAGCAGATCCGGTCTCTCTCCACACCAATGCAGCTGGGTGCTGATTTGTCATTATCCAAGACGATGAACACTCACTCCACTTACTGATGCCACAATCGCCAAATAGTTGGTGCGCATGCAGTCCAATATATAACCTTTATTACTCGCCCAAAAATATCATTTTGTATTAATAAGCTCTGCTAGTTTCTATACAGCCCTACCACTTTTCATCTCTCTGCTGCCAAGCGTCTACTACGCTGTTTGAAAGGCACCCCCTTGATGATCATGGCATACAGTCTGATTTCCTCTTCCTCCTTCCAGCTCCATGCCTTACCTGTTGCCGATTGGGCTGGATGCCCGGATGGCAGATGCTCCAATGGGGGAGTTTTTGCATTTTTCTTGGTCCCAAACGGATGTCCAAGAAGCACTCAATTACCCAGTCTCATGAAGTGGCTCCAATCTCTTTTCTCTGCATTGCACATATCAATGCCTTCTCCTCCAAAACTGTGGTCTGCCAACATTGGTGCCACATATGTCATGACTAACCCAGTCTTTCGTACGTGCTCGTATAAAATACATAGAAATTGATTTTTACTTCGAGAAAAAAAGTGACAAATAAGCAATTGAGTGTTCATTAATTACATCACAACAAATGATCAACCAACTGATATATAATCACCAAAGCACTCGCTGGTCCACGGTTCACTCGACTACGTACCAAGTTGAAAGTAGGTCTTCTCCTTCAACTTGGGTGGGGGATGTTAGAGTAAGCTGATATATATCCACTGCAACCGTTTGAGATAAACTGATCAAACTCTCTCACCGATTGTTGTAATCATCTCTGTATTTATCTCTTATTTTTATGTCATTATCACTTCAGTAATACACTGAACACAAGGAAAACTATTCTCTCAAAACTCCTTTAGTTAGCTACAGAAAAGTTGTGTAGTCTCATCTCCCGTCTCCGTCTCCGTCTCCGTCGACCTGAACCTTTAATTTTCTGGTTGAATAACATTTTGGGCGTGGAAACTTGATGCTTACGCTTACCTACCCAGACGAGCTAGCTAGTTTTGATTGGGGGTACTACCTGGCAGCTGATTCATGAGAATATCTCAACGAGCCAACCAACGAAGCATTACTTGCATGGGCCGTTCAGCCGTTCACCGTTGGCGAGCGACGACCTTGTTTGTGGGTCTGAGAGTTTAACATAACTTGAGTTGATGAGACCATCGGATCAGACCAACATATTCCATTAATTCCTCTCTCAACTACTCGCATTTATTATTGATGTGGCTAACAATTGACAATTAACATGGCCGTCGTCTTTTCCACCGCCCATCAACCAACAGATGGAGACGGAGATGGTGTTCTCATCAGTCATCACCTCCTCCCATATAAATTATAAATTTAATGAACTCAGAGGCCCAAGATCCGGCGGTGAACTCTGGATTGATTCCGAAATCCGAATTATTGATGATATACGTAACGCAATAATTTCGGTTTCGGCCGCTTTTGGATTTCGGTTTTATACTTCCAGATTCCAGTTCTGGGTCATAAAGGTCTGGATGCCATCTCTTGTGGGTCCTACACAATTGTAGGTATCATGCCTTAAGCCGTATAACAGAAAATCTCGAGGTCTGAGCGAACGCAAAACAGAAAATCTCGAGGTCTGAGCGAAGGAGCGAAAGCCGAAAGAGCAACTAATTTTCACGTGGGTTTTCCGTTAGTTAAGGATTTTTCAGGTATCATACCTTTGCCGTATCACAGAAGTTGCCTTTAATAATTAATAAAGGGAGAAAAAGAGAAAATTTCTGTTTGGTTTAAATTGGAGGTCGTCCCCAGCTAGCTAGCCCGTTTCATCTCGAATTTGTATTTTCAAGGGTACAAGAGAGCCATTTGCTTCTGCTGCTGCTGCTGCTGCTGCTGCTGCCATGGGTGCTTCTGAATCGATTCCGCAGAAGTCCATCCATGAATTCACTGTCAGGGTAAATACAGATATCAGACTTCAATTCTCTCTGTTTCTGTCTCTGGAAATTTAGACGTCGGGGTTCTGACAAACTCCATGCTTTAATACAGGATAGCAGAGGTAAGGACGTTGATCTCAGCATTTACAAAGGGAAGGTTCTCCTCGTCGTTAACGTTGCTTCCAAATGGTACGTTCCTTACTTTTTTTTCCCTTTATATGCCCTCAATCTCCTAATATTTTCTTCTCTTCTTATTGCCTATTTCCTTGATTTTCTTTCTGAAATTATGATTCCTTTTCTTTTCTTTATTCTTTGAATCGTATGGAACCGAATCAGTGGATTTACAGATGTTAATTACACTCAGTTGACTGAGCTTTATGGCGAATACAAGGACAAAGGTAGGATAATTGTTACTTTTTCTTTATTCTTTTACTTTCTTTTTCGTTTTTATTTATTTTTCTTTCTTGGGAATTTGGAAATTTAAAGGGTATTCCCTCGTTTTCTAAGAGACCAGTTATGAGGCACTCGTGAAGCTGCTTACCCTGTTATCTGAGTCTGAATTCTTTTCTTTTTTCTTTCTTTTATTTTGTTAACGCCCACGAATATTTCTGGAAGAACTCTCTTCTTAATACTTGTTGAGGATTTCTTCCGCTGGGACGCTTTTTTACTTGCCTAGAATATTTAAAATAATTATTAATAATATTGAAATACTTCGGTCTTTGTTCTTTTACTCCCCTGGGTGCCACGAATGGTTTTACATTCTTTTTGAAGGTTTTCTTGATAATCTTATGTTTAATTGAGACATTGTGATATATAATTGAAAATTCTCCTTATTAATGTTTTAGCTGGCCTTCATATCTGTATGTTTTAGCTGGTTGGTTATTTAAATCAAGACGTTTAGCTAGACATATTAATCTTTTCCCTCGAGTTATATATGGTTCTTTTATAGAACTGAAAGAATATTCTTATCCTATTCTATTAATTTAGGTTTGGAGATATTAGCATTTCCATGCAATCAATTCCTCTACCAAGAGCCAGGGACAAGCCAGGAAGCACAGGAGTTTGCGTGTGCAAGATACAATGCTGAGTATCCGGTGTTCCAAAAGGTAAGTGATATTGTACGTGATTAATTGATTTAAAGCAGTGAACTGGATTTTCAGTTTTTAACTTGTCGTGATTGTGGAAGTTAAGTTTACACTGGATTAACTTTGGTCTGCTTTTGTTATTTTAGATTTCAGTTTTTCCACTTACAAATTTTACAGAGGGGATCCAAAAACAACTAACAAATTTAATCACGAATTCCTGTTTATTGGTTGGATAAAGGCTTTGGAAACTTATTGGAGTCTTTTGCACTTAGATGTTATTCATTTTCTAGCCTGTTATCAAAATATTGAGGTCATAAACCCTCCAATATTTTGATATATCTTTCTCTCTCCCCAACCTCCTCCCTTTAATTGCAACAGACAGGAAATTGTTTGTGGTCTTTTCTATGACTAAATTTGGGACATTGTTGGGGCCTTGGGAGGATTATCAAGAAAAGATAGAACAAGCAACAAGGAAATGTGAACTACTGAGAAAAATGGAAATACAATGTAAGGAAAAACAAAAAGGGAGGGAAGGCTGACAAGGAAAGAGAAGCTTCCCAATTTTTTGTAGAAAAAAAATAATGCCTTATTTTTCTTTTTCTCCTTTCCTTTTTGACTTATCTGCATGGATGGATGCTGCACTAAGACTGATCTTTGATATTTCGTGTGCATTAAGTGAAAAGCGAAAAAGAAGGAATAAATTATCATAATTTTTATTGGAAACGATAATTTTAATTCAATGATTAGTTTAAAAAAGTACAGCTATCAAAACCCAGAACAAAGGTGCTGACCCCTCAAAGAAGTTACCAGTTACAATGCAGCCCAAAACAGAAAATTTATCATAAATTTGTGGCCTTTTCTTTCCTAGAACCTTCATCTATTCTGGCCATCGACACTGTGTTCCTTATACCCGTTTTAAATTCACATATTTTCTGATACTTGTACATAAAAGATACTACACAGAACTACCTTGAAGGGAAACAGAATTGACCATCCTCTCTTTTTCTTCTGGGGAGAATGGACCCAGCAATGGTTCATGGTATGGCACCATGGTAGCCCCCAGATTTATAGTGCGTAGTCATGCTCAAAATGATTTATATGTTGGAACATCTCAAGTGCACACGGACATGTGCCTCTTATGGATTAAGATGTGGTCCCCCAGTATAACCCTAAAGGTGTCTCTTTTCTTTTCGTTTATTTATTTATTTTTTGTTCTAAATGTGGCACAGGATGTGAAAAGCTTGGAAACGATATTTAGGCTTCAGAGTTCAGACTTGAGTCTAAAAAGATTAGTCAGAGATTGGTATGGAGGTTCATAAGTTTTGTAATGGGGTGTTATATATGCCTCGGGTATAGCACATGAGTGTTTTTGTCATTACAGCGATCTTTATGTCGTCCTAATAAATTAAGTGTAGGGGGGGTGCTGCCAGACCCACAAGATACTTTCTCCCACTCTTTTCTTCTTTTTTCTTTTCTCTCTTCATCTTTTCCAGCACTGATTACATGGTACCAGAGCACTTCCTGGGTGATCTGAACTCTTTCTAGGTCTTTTTCTTGAGTGGATTGAAGGGCTGATCAATTAATTAGAAGGAAAAATCTTGTAAAGTGTTGGACTGATCTAAACACCTTTGTTCTTCTTTTCTTTTGTTTTTTCTTGGTCTTAGTGCTAAGAAACATCAGTTGTGGTAACTGTTTTGGGAAGATGGGAATGTAAAACTCATTATTCACTATAGAGTTTTGGATCATGTGATGTTCTGGGTGCTGGGTGTCTACCAGAATTTTTTCTCTTGATCATGGACTGTGTGATAGGACTGGGAGCCATGTCTAATGCTAGCGGATCACTCTAAGGGACACCATAAATCATTAAAAGGCTGAGGTAAGTGGATTACGTGCTGTTTAGTAAACTGTGGTTGATTCCAGCCCTTGTTTTGGGCCTGTTTAGCCTCTCTTGTACTAGGGAGAAGTCTGTAAATGAGTCAACAGATTTTTCTCTAGTTGGTGGTGGTTGATTTTTCATTTTAGAAGTCTATGATTGATTCATTCTGGTCCATGTAATGCAAGTAAGGTGGACTAGAGTGGTCTGTGTGACCTGCAAATGTTGGTTTTTTCTTCTCGTTGTTAGGCATTATGGTTAAAATTGTTTCTTTGAAGTAGTTTGTGTGGATTACAGTGTGGTGTGCACAATGCACCACATTGTAGTTTTTGGAGCCTGTGTAGGCTGCTAGTTTTGTGTGTTATTGGTGGGCTGAACCATATGTTAGTGAATTTCTTCATTGGGTGTTATGGAAACTGAGGATTCACTTGGGTTAGAGAATAAAAACCTATTCAGGGACCTCACCTAATAGCTTAAGCTTTTAGGTTGAATGTTTCCTTGACATGGTGTTAGATCTTGTTTGACCAAGTGGTCTAGTTTTCGATCCTTGCCATCCCCATTTATAATTAATTAAATTTCAATATAAGGTATGGATGGGCTAATGCTTGTCCATGCTTCAAGCCTGATGGGCTTGCGTGTGAGGGGGTGTGTTAGAGAATAAAAGCCTATTCAGGGATCTCACCTAACAGCTTAAGCTTTTAGAATGAACAGCTTTAATGCAGCTCAAGCATGAAGAAAGAAAAAGAAGAAATTTTCTCAAAGAAGAAATGGAAAAAAAGAAGGAAATTTGATAGAACTTCGTTAATATAAGGCAGATTACAAAGAGACAACAAAGTTGGGCACTTACCCAAGAGAGGACTCTCTCAACTCTCAAAAGAAAGCTCTAAGCTTCACAAAAACAGAATAAAAAACTTGATGCCTTTAGCTTGAAATTACAAGGCTATTGGAGCATTAAATGAAAAATTAGCTGTTAGAGATTTTAATGAAAACTAGCTGTTAAGTCTACTAACAACTAGCTGTTAGAAACCCACTAACCAAAATGGCTGTTGGAAGCCCATTAGTGAGTTTAAATTAAGGCCCACTTATTTTATTCTCTGAAAATAATTTGATACTTCTTGGAGCATATTTTAAATTGCATCAATCTTCCCCTCGTGAAAAGAACTCGTCCTTGAATTTTAGCAGCTCCAAAAGAATGATTTGTCACCATGCCTCTGTTGCATTTCTTTGTTATTGACCCTTTGATAGGAAATTGATGGTATAAGCCACCAATATGGATTGGAATTTCTTCATCATGTCTCCTATCTACTGAGACATGCTTCATGTGTTTCAAGTTAGCTAATTCTTCTTCAACACCCACTCAAAACTTTAAGAAAATGGCTTTCAATAAAGGTCCTTGTACACTTGTATGAAGTAGTCAAAATCTCCTATTTGATAAGCATTATCTCCATCGCTTTGAAATTCATTATAGGCGATAGAAGATTCCTCATACACAACAGGGTCTTCATCAAATATTGGGGGACTATCTGATTCAATATGTTCTTCCTCAGTAGATACCACTGATGAGAATGACCACATAAGATTGTCATTGCAATCTGCCAAGGCTTGCTCCATAAACAAAGTTAGAGCAAAATGGTTGCTTTTCGGAGCTTATTTGTGAAGCCTTCATAAAATTTCTTCTATCATGCATTGAAGGGTTTTATAGATTTTCTTAAGCTCATTGATTTCATCACTAAGGTTGATGTTTTGAGTTGGAACTTTATTAATTATTACCTTGTTTCTTGAAGAATTTGGTTGTAGTAGGCAGCTCGTCGGTGAATATTTCATTGCTTATAACTTTTTTGTAGAAAGCTCTGATTGATGAATTATTTGTTGCATTAGAAAATAGACTCAAATAGCTTTTCGATGATATACAGAATGACCTATTTTGGTGAAGATTTCGTTGCCAAATTTGGGATGTTATCTGCCCTATTTTTTTAGATCTGTAACACTATTTTTGGATGGGAAAAAGAGTAGAGAAATGAAGATACAAGCTCTAAAGTAACCTGCTTTGATATCAATTTATGTAACTCAAGTATGAAGAAAGAAAGAGAAGAAATTTGTTCAAAGAAGAAATGGAAAAGAAGTAAATTGGATAGAATTTCGTTAATATAAGACAGATTAGAAAAGAGGCAACAAGGTTGGGAATTCAGTCACATAGAGGGGTTAGGGACTCACTCACCCAAGAGAGGACTCTTTGAACTCTCAAAGTAAAACTCTAAGCTACACAAAACAAAACTAGCTGTTGGAGCATTAAATGAAAACCAATTGTTATAGATTTTAATGAAATACCAGCTGTTAAAAATGCACAAACAACTAACTGTTAGAAACCCACCAACAAAACTGGCTGTTAGAAGCCCATTAGTGAGTTTAAATTAAGGCCCACTTGTCTTATTTGTTGAAAATGATTTGATACTTCTTAGAGCATAATTTTAACTTTCTTTAGCATGTGGGAGCGTGTTGCTGTGTTTGAGAATAAGAACCTACTCAAGGATCTCACCAAACAGCTTAAGCTTTTAGGATGAATAGTTCCTTGACAAGCTGCATCTAATATAACTTCCACCCCTCTTGCACTTGGTAACAGCATGGAGAACAATTAGTCGTAGCTATTACTACCCTAGATGGACTCAACTACATGAAGTGGTCCAAAGGTATGAAATTGTTCATGGGGGAGGGGGAAACTTGGTTACTTGGAAGGTGATGTTGTGGAACTCAAGGAGAAGGGTCCAGCTCATGCCAAGTGGGTTCAAGAGAATCATATGATTATGTCATGGCTTCTCCCAACCATCCAACCCAATTTAAGAAAGAACTTCATGTAGGAAGACACTTGAAAGGAGACATTGGAGTAGGCTAATGCCACTTATTTTGAGCAAAGGCACCATGCAAAGAAGGGGAAAAGAGTCTTTCAGCTTATATTTTTGCTCTTACATATATGCAGAAAGGCTGGGCCACTATCAAACAATAGCTTGGAAGTGTGAAGAAGATTCTAAAGCTTATCGTACATTACTATCACAGCAGAGAGGCCTTCCTAGCTTGTCTTAACCCATCCTATTAGCCTATATAAGTATAAGGATTTGCCCACCATATGGGAGGTTTATCCTCTCATTCAATCAAAAGAAAGTAGGAAATTGGCTATGAATCCTTTTCAAGGCAAGTGCATTACCTTGGCTACGAAAGGGGGGTAATGGTGGTGGTAAGAAACTTGAAACTAGTAAGAAACTGATGGTAAGTGTAAAGATAATTTATGGTGCATTCGTTGCTAGAGAGCCAGACACACTCAACAGACATGCTAGGATCTTGTTGGCTGACCTAAGAAGTTCACCAACAAACCTAAGGGTGAGAAGTATAATTCAGCCAAAATTCCTTCCTAAGAGTCTGAGCCTAAGTATGATCTGCTAAGTACCGTGAGAGATTACCTTGAGAATTATGGTAAGGTGCTGCACAAGTTGTAGGAGACTTCACTTCTTCCATCTACTTCGTATGCATCTATATCATGTTTGGGTAATACAATTGTATTGAATGTTTTCATTCCTAAGAATGTTACAGAATCCCTGGCTTGACCTAAATGGACATGCACTATGAGGGAAGAAATTTGTGCCTTAAACTAAAACAACACATGGGAATTAGTAGATTTTCCTAAAGGGAAGGGACCTAATGCCTGTTGGATGTAAATGGGTTTTTATAGTGAAGCATAGTGATAATGGTTCAACAGATTGGTACAAATCCAGATTAGTTGCAAAAGGTTTCTCCTAAGTGTATGGAGTAGACTATGCTAAAACCTTTGCTCTGGTGTTAAAATGATCTCCATAAGACTCCTTTTGTCATTAGCGGCCAATTTTAATTGGGATCTCCACCAATTTGATGTCAAGAATGCATTTCTCAATGTTGACCTAGAGGAAGAGGCTTACATGTCAAGGGATGTGAGAAAAAGGTTTGCCTTTTGAGGAAGTTCCTATATGGGTCGAAACAGTGCCCTAGAACTTGATTTAGCAGATATAGCATGGTTGTGCAATAGGTAGGTTTCGAACAATGCCAAGTTGATTACACATTGTTTGTGAAGAGAGAAAGGGCACAGTTGCAACTTTGATTGTTTATGTGGACAATAATGTGATTTCAGATAATAGGGGGTCAGAAATAAAGAATTTGAAAATTTTCTTGGCTTCACAATTTAAGGTGAAGGATCTGGGTTCTCTACATTATTTTTTTGGAATGGAGGTTGCTCATTCCAACAAGGGCATCTTCATATCTCAAAGGAAATATTTCATAGACCTATTATAGGATGCTTGTAAGTCGGGCCAAACCAGCAAACACACCCATTAAGCAGAACCATAGATTGAGGGAAATTGAAGGGGAATCCCTTCTAGACATTAAAACAATTTCAGAGGTTAGTGGGGAGACTGCTGTATCTATCTATGACTAGACCTGATATTTTGTTTGATAAATATGACTAGACTAGACCTGGTATTGCCTATGCTATGGGAGTTCTTAGTCAACATTATGTATACTCCCAAGAAATCTTATCTTGTAGCCGTAGAAAGGGTCCTAAGGTACTTGAAGAGGCAACCTGGATGGGGTATCTTGTTTGCTAAAGATGGCCATATGAAAGTTGAAGTGTACACGAATGCTGATTGGGTTAGGTTGGTTGATGATAAGAGATCCACTAGTGGTTATTGCACATTTGTAGAAGGAAATTTGGTGTAACTTGGAGGAGTGAGAAGCAGACAAAGGTAACATGGTCTAGTGTAGAAGCTAAGTACCGAGCCATGGCTTATGGAGTGGCTGAAGTGTTATGGATCAAGAACCTTTTGAGAGAATTGGGATTCACAGTTGATCTTGTCTTACATGAGCAAACTAAGCATATTGAAGTCAATAAACACTTAATTATAAAAATTGCACACCTTATCTAAGCTCTGTTAGCAATTAGCAGATGTATTTGCAAAGGAAGTCAATACCCTGTATCACAATGACTTATCTACCAAGTTGGGAATGATCGACATTTAAGGTCCAGTTTGAGGGGGAGTGTTGTAATGCGTTGAAGATTAATCAGTTTTATGATGTTTTTCTGAGTAGATGTTTTATGTTAGTTGTTAGATAGGAGGTGGGGACCACAGTAGTTATGTGAGTCCAAATTTTATTATGTTTTTGAGTGTTATATATGTTGTTTTACGTTTTGCCACCCTATAAGGGCATAGTTGTCTTTGTACTGCTCTATTATTTTTAGTATAAATAATAAGTGAAGGGGGCGGCCATATTATTGCTCTCTTTTCTTTTCAACTTCTCTTCTTATCTTCTCCTTCTCTCTTCCTTCTCTCTTCAAGAAACTACTCTTCTTTCATATTTTTTAATTCAACAGATTTCTACTTGGTATCAGAGCATCAACTAGGGTTTCTTGAAGCATTCTCATGCAGCCCTAGATCAGCCGATTGCATGAAGTAGTAAAGGGCTGATCGATCTACTATAGATTGCCCAGTTCTTGGATTTTTTGGTGGGATCTAGTCATTAGGAAGGTGATCTACTGTTTGACATCAAAATCAGGAAGAACTAGAGTAGGGGGAAGAGTCCCAGAAAAGTTGGACTCTTTGCTTTTGACTTGATCTTGGGCGCCCAGGTATTGTTAGTTTTCTTTTGATTTTTTGAAGAGGGCGGTTTGATTTCCTGGAATTTTTTGAGCCTCCTAGAGTGATCGATTCACTCTTTTCTCTGTTGAGAGGCGTGGGGAGGAGAGAGATTTCTCTCCAGATAGGGTTTTCTTCTTTCGGAAGGGTTGGTGTCTGTGTGTGTGATATTAAATTATTTTTGGAAGGTCTCCAATCTAATTTTTCTTACTGTTGAACTATTTAAACTAAGATGGAGAGTTGGAATATCAAGATGAAATTTATCGGTACTGCGAGATTGGGTGTCGCAGGTAATAGTGATATTTTTGGGTCTGGGATCATTACTATAGTAAAACTTGATGTTGTGGGCACAATCAGCTAAGATGGCTATTGGTGCCCGTGGAAAATTAGGGTATTTCACCAGGGAGGAGAAGAAACCTGATATAGACTCTTCCCGATGGGTGCAAGAGAATTACATGGGAATGTCCTGGTTGTGTAATTCTATGTTACCTCATATTGCAAAAAAAATCCTATGGGCTAATATTGCTAAGGAGATTTGGGATAGAGTGATTGAGACTTACTTTCAGAAGCTAAATGAAGTCAGAGCCTATCAAGTGATAAGTAATAAATAGGGAGAAAAACCTCTTGCTGCGTTTTTCTCCATGCTGAAAACCCTATGGCAGGAAATAGATCACTTAGAAACTGTGGTATGGGAAAGTGTAAATGATGTAGCAACCTATCACATACTGGTAGAAAGGAATGGGGTTTTTGAGTTCTTGGCAAGGCTGAACCTTGAATTTGACATTACTAGGCAACATATTCTTGCTAGGGAGTGTGTGACACTCTCTCAAGCCTATGGCTTTGTCTCTAGAGAGGGGAGTAGGAGGAATGTAATGCTAAGACAGCCTAGGATTGACCAATCGGCTATGGTTGGTACAACAAAACCTAAGCCAAATGGAGACAGGGGGAGTAGTGAGACTAGAAGGGAAGATAAGAAGGACTTGGTGTGTGATTATTGCAAGAAGCCTAAGCATACCAGGGACACTTGTTGGAAGCTTCATCCAAATCTTATGCCTACCCGGATAAGGAACACGAAGGGAAATGCAAATCAAATGTAGCCACTACAGGAGACTCTTCGGCCTCTCTTTCCCAAACTTATTGGGAATTCATTGCAGTAACAGTAGTGAGAACAGAATTGGAGAGGTTTGGACAGCTTATGAGTAAGAAAGATTCACCTAGCTCTAGCCTTCCAGATGGACAATAGAATGCAGGAGCCAACTACACCACTTCCTTTGCACATACAGGTAGTTCATATACAACTGCAAACCTTGCATCCACTTCAGGTAAGGAGAGACCTCCCTGGATTATAGACTCAGGAACATCTGAGCAGATGACTAATGCCCCTACCCTTTTCAGTTCCTATCAGTTGTGCTCTGGTAGAGACAAGAGACCAGATCTGCTCCTCACACTTGGCGCCTCACACGCACATTCTATCGTGCATTGGGAACATCTCCCGTACTTATTGGTTATCATTCACGAGAGATGTTCCCAATGTATGGTGGATGTGCTTGTGAGGCACCCATTTGTGAGGAGCAGATCCTGTCAATATAGACGGAGTTTCTACAGCAGATGGTTCACATATTCCCATTGCCGGGAAGGGGACAGTTAGAGTGACCAATGATATAACTTTGTCTTCTGTTTTATATGTCCCTAGACTTCATACCAACCTACTGTCTATTAGTTCTTTGACAAAAAATTTGAATTGTTCCGTGACCTTTCTTCCTGGTAATTGTGTTTTGTAGGATCTAGAGTCAAAGAAGATGATTGGGAGTGGTCGTGAGGTGAATGGAGTCTACCTTCTGGATGAGATTTTGAGACATCAGGGCCATCATGTTAGCAGTAGCAGTAGTAGTGGGTCAGAGTCAGTGAACCAGATTATGCTTTGGCACAATCGCTTGAGACATCTTTCTTTTAGTTCTTTGAAATGTCTTTTCCCAAAGTTGTTTGAGTCTGTTCAGTTATCTACTTTGGAGTGTGAGAGTTGTTAGTTAGGAAAACATTGTAGACAGTCTTTTAAACCAAGTAATAAAAGAAGCACTTTTGTGTTTAATATTGTTCACACTGATGTATGGGGGCCATATCATATCCCATCCATGGGAGGATTTTGTTACTTTTTCTTGTTTGTGGATGATTATACACGATATTCTTGGATACATTTGATGATATCACGTGATGAGGTTCCTAATTTAGTACGGCAGTTCCACCAGATGGTTCTTACACAATTTGGATTGAGAATTAAGGCTTTTAGATCAGATAATGCCAGAGAGTACTTTGAGAAGGACTTGACCACGTATCTCTTAGAACATGGTGTAATTCATTAGAGCAGTTGTGCATATACACCGTAAAAGAATGGAGTTGCTGAGAGGAAAAACAAACACATTGTGGAGGTGGCAAGGAGTCTTATGGTGTGTGCTTCAGTTCCTGTGCAATTCTGGGGAGATACAGTTCTTATAGTCATGCATTTGATAAACCATGTTCCTTCAAGGACTTTGGGGTTTAAGGTGCCATTTAGTCTTCTTTTTTTAGATGGGGAGATATTTCGTATACCTCTGAGGGTTTTTGGTTGTGTTTCCTTTGTTCTCATTCTTGACCCTCATCGCAAGAAATTTGATCCTAAGGCCAAGAAGTGTGTTTCTCTTGGGTATGCTTAGAACCAAAAGGGTATTGCTGTTATGACCCAGTGTCGATGAGCAAATTTGTCACTCCAAATGTTACCTTCTTTGAATCCACCTTCTTCTCAAGTGGTTCTCCTCAAGGGGAGAGTTTTGGGGAGGAGAACTCACAATTTGTTCCTCTTCCTGTTTCTTTGGTGCCTCCATCATCTATCAACGTCGGTAGATGATGGTTGACTTCACACATCCTCAACCCACACCACTCTCTATTAGTCCTTCTAAAACTCCAGATTCGGCAAATACAGTTCCAGGTATTCCTCTTGAGCCTGAGCCTGTTATGCTTTTTGATGATAATGTTCTTATCCCTAACACCATTATTGCAGTTGATCCCACTGACCTTGATCTTCCCATTGCACTTCGTAAGGGGAAGAGAAAGTGTACAGCCCATTGCATTTCACACCATCTTTCCTACAATGCCTTATCACCTTCCTACCGTGCTTTTCTTTCTTCCTTGGATTCTGTGTTTATACCTAGGAATGTTATTGAGGCTCTCTCCAAACCTGAGTGGAAAACAACCATGCAAGATGAGATGAATGCTTTGGTCAAAAACCAAACTTGGGAAATAGTTGATCTCCTCCCCCAGACAAGGAGACAATTGGATGTAGATGGGTATTCACAATGAAGTATAAGGCCGATGGCAAGATAGAGAGGTACAAGGCAAGGCTGGTAGCAAAAGGGTATACTCAGACATATGGTGTTGATTATCTGGAAACCTTTGCACTAGTATCTAAGATGAGTTCAATTCGTATCATTTTATCTCTAGTAGCTACCTATTCATGGCCCTTGTTCCAACTTGATGTCAAAAATGCCTTCCTCAATGGTGATTTACAAGAGGAGGTATATATGGACATTCTAGTAGGCTTTTATGAAAATGTTGGTAAAGGAAAGGTGTGCAGATTTAGAAAATCTCTATATGGACTGAAACAGTCACCTAGGGTTTGGTTTGATAGGCTCACAGGGGCACTCATCCGTTTTGGATACACACAGACATAATCTGATCACACCCTCTTTGTGAAGAGGAGAGATACTCTGGTGTCATTTCTGATTGTGTATGTGGATGATATAGTGGTGACAGGAAATGATCTAAAGGAGATTGGTGATCTCAAAAAATCATTGCAGTAAGAATTTGAGATCAAAGATCTTGGTGAGCTCAAATAGTTCTTGGGGATTGAAGTTGCAAGATCCAAGCATGCGATCTTCATTTCATAGAGAAAGTATGTAATTGACCTACTGCAGGAGACTGGGAAGGTGGGGACCAAACCAGCAGACACTCCTATTGATCCAAATCACAGAATTAATGGTGTGGATGGTGAGTTGGTAAAGGATGTGGGGAGATATCAAAGAATGGTGGGCTGACTGCTGTATTTGTATATGACACGACTAGATATTTCTTATGCTATCAGTGTTGTGAGTCAGTACATTCATGCACCTCAGGTTCAACACTGGGAAGCTATTGAGAAAATACTTGCATATCTAAAAAAGCACCCTGGCAGAGGCATTCTTTTGTCAAATCATGAGAATCTGAAGCTAGAATCCTATACAGATGCAGACTGGGCAGGATGCTTAGATGACAGGAGGTCTACATTAGGAGTGTGTACCTTTGTAGGTGGAAACTTGATCTCCTAGAAGAGTAAGAAGCAAGCGGTTGTGGCAAGGTCAAGTGCAGAGGCTGTGTATAGATCCATGGCTCATGGTGTCTTAGAACTTCTTTGGGTTAGATCTCTTTTGAGTGAGATTGGGGTGAAAGCAAAGGAACCTATGATGTTATACTGTGACAATCAGGCTGCAATCAATATTGCCCACAATCCAATTCAGCATGATAGGACAAAACACATTGAAGTTGATAGACACTTTATAAGAGAAAGGGTAACAACCAGAGAAGTTTGTTTGCCTTATGTCTCTTCAGAGTGGCAGCTGGCTGATGTTCTCACTAAAGCGGTGGCAAGAACAAGCTTGAACATGATCTACGCAAGTTGGGAATGTGTGACATTTACTCCCAACTTGAGGGGGAGTGTTGAAGATTAATCAGTTTTATGATGTTTTTCTGAGTAGATGTTTTATGTTAGTTGTTAGATAGGAGGTGGGGACCATAGTAGTTATGTGAGTCCAAATTTTATTATTTTTTTGAATGTTATATATGTTGTTTTATGTTTTGCCACCCTATAAGGGCATAGTTGTCTTTGTACTGCTCTATTATTTTTAGTATAAATAATAAGTGAAGAGGGGGCAGCCAGATTATTGCTCTCTTTTCTTTTCAACTTCTCTTCTTCTCTTCTTCTCCTTCTCTCTTCCTTCTCTCTTCAAGAAACTACTTTTCTTTCATATTTTTTAATTCAGCAGATTTCTACTTAATGGAGTGTTATATGCCCTGGGTATAGTACAGGGGTATTTTTGTCATTACACTGATATTTATGCAACCCTAATAAAATAAGTGTGGTGTGATTCTTTCTCCCATTCTTTATTTCTCTTCTCTTCTCTCTCTTACTTCATCTTTTCCAGCACTGATTACAATAAAGTTTCGAAAAGGGTTAGCATGAAACTACTTTAGGTTTTCAAGATAACGATAGATAGCATGGTGTTCTTGGATAGTGTATAATGATGTGGACTAGGATTGGGGTGAATATCCCTAAGCAAATTGGAGAGTAATAAGTTGAAAAGGGTGGATCAATAACTGGACGGGGAAATAGAGAAAGAAATGAATAAAATTACAAGAAGGTTATGGAGATATCTTAGAGGAGCTTACCCTTTATATCTTCAATCCTCAAGAACAGGAATCAATGCTTTCTAGTTGTATTCAATAATAATGATGAGTGGAAACCTATTTCTCAAAAAATAAATTGCAATTTTACTTATTTTAATTAATAAATAAATAATTTATGGAGCAAGAGAACTCACTTGGAAACAATAAACCAACTTAAGTACAAAACAAGTTTCAAAACTGAAACTAGTAAAATGTGATACAAACAACTAAACGCAACAAAAATATGGAATTGCACTATAGCCAATTAATCATATTATAAAAAAAATGGAAACTTGGCAATTATTTCCACTACTATGCTTGTTGGGCATGCCAATTGCCAAAGCATTTAATTGCAGGGCCTGTTCTAGAGCTCACTTTGTCTCACTTTGTCTGGGTTTTCCTCTTGTCCTCCATTGTTTATAGCTATATACTTCTGAGCCGTATCCTGGATCTAATTGCCATTGCTCCTTTCCCCTTTATCCTCCCCCTTGTGTTATTGTGAGCAACTGGAGAATGTGAAATAGCATGTTTTGTTCTTAAAATTGTGATGCTTCTCCTGAATCTCTAGTGTTTTCATTAGCAGTTTACACATGCATGTTGTATGTGTCTCCATTTTTCTAGATTTGGTTTCTGTATCTCTGTTGAAATGCAATACTCAGGATTATTACATGTCCTCATACCATGGATTTGGTTTCTAGCAATTTACATCAGAAGTATGATTTAATTAAGTTGTTTTTGGGGCTACACTTCTGTCCTATATTCCCAGAGTGATTTATTCTTGACACCATGAGCTTGATCTCTGTAGAAGAAAGTTAGGGTTTTATAGACCAGCAACAGCAATAGTAAAGGAGTGAAAATAATTGGTTGGGATATGCCCACTGTCATATATGCTAGTAAAATTAGAGTTTTATGCCAACTAGTAAGTATCATTCCTCAGTAACTACTAACAAATGGAACTATGAGATAAGATCTGGATTATCCAGTTCCAGGTTTTCTTTTTGGGAAGAAAAATCAAGTTTCCATTCTCGAGGGTTATAGATCATTCCCCTCTATTTTTTGGTAAATTTCAGGAACTGCCTTGTATCTGGGGATATGAACTTAGCCCCCATCCCTCCCATCCCCCTTTGTGACAACCTTCATGTATGATAACATGACCTCCTCCTTTAATGTTCTGTCAAAGGAATTAATGGTGAATTCCCATAATCCCATGTCATGAAAATCTAAATGATGTATAAAGGTTTGAACTAATCTTGGCCATGGACATGGTATAGCAGATAAAAGTAAACATTAGATCCATCAGGATGGTTTTTCAAGTAATGCTTCAATATTTCTAAAGAGTCTAGGCCATACACCGAGTCAGTCCAAATATATAGACCATGAAAATGGTCTTTTAAGATAAATTAGTTAATCTCAACCATCCAAGCGATGCACCAAGGTTCCAATTAATTTGGACCATCCAAACAATGTATCAAAGGATTCAAATCAACCCAAAAATCTAGGCTATAAGAGTGGTCTCTTAAGAATGCACCAAGATTTCAACTAAACCTGACTGTTCAAGTAATGCACCAAAATTCCTAAAAAAATGCAGGCTAGTAAAGTGGTGTACCAAATAAAATCCAGGATCTGGAACATCAAAATGACCTCCTAATATCATCCATATTAATCTCATCCATCCAAATGATGTAATGATTCCACTAATCTAGCCAATCCAAATTATGTACCAAATCAACCTAAAGGTCTAACCCATTAGATTGGTCTTCCAAGATCAGTGAATTAAACTCAACCATCCATGTGGCATACCAAGATTTCAACTAATCTAGGCCATCCAAATAATATGCCAAGAATGTTATTAATCTTGGCCATTCACATACTGCACCAATTTTTTTCTGAAAAATTCAGATCATCAAAGTAGCATTCTAAGCATAGTTGTCAAGACGAAGCCAAAGCGGGTGCCTAGGCGACAAGGCACCTTTGGAGGCTAGCCTCGCCCAGTTTCCAAGCAGTTTTGCATACTGTGCAATAAAATACTTTTATATTGTTATTTTTTTAGATTATAGTTATAAAATAGACATTATTAAAGAAAAACATTCATTTTTTTTTGTGTTTATAAACTAATTTTTTTTTATTATTTTCTTATTTGTTAGGGTTTAATCAATACAAACATTGCTAACTGCTGTATTGAACCCTCAATGACTTCAAAATCTGAATCAATAAGGGGAGAACTTAAAATTTTGTCTAATCAACACATTTATTCTTCCACCTTTTCTTTTCTTCTTTTCCTATAACAAAAATAGGGGTTCAGCCCCTATATTTTTTGAATTTTCTTTCCTTCTTTTTCTTCTCATAAATATGTTGATTTTCTTGACTTAAACATGAAGTTTATAATTTTCTTATGAAAATTATGGATAGTTATTAAAGAAAGTTGTTTATGGAACCTAGGGAGTAGGGAACTACCCTAGGATATGTGGTTTTTACTTGAAAAAAAAATCCATCACCAAGGCGACAAGGTGCCCCCCTGTCGCCTAGCCTCGCCTTGGGGCCTTGAAAACTATGATTCTAAGATCAATTTATTCAATCTCGGCTATTAAAATGCTTTACTAAGACTTCATCTAATCTTGTCCATCCTAAAGATGTACGAAATCAACCTAACAAAGTGCTTTCCTAAGATTGGTTAATCAATCACAACCATCCATGTAATGTACAGAGTTCAACCAATCTACACCATCCAAAAAGTATACCAAACTAACCCAAGAATCTAGGCCATTAAAGCAATCCCTTAGAGCAGCAGATTAATGTTGTTCATCCAAGTGGTATTCTGAAATTTCAACTAATCTAAGCCATCTATATGATATACTGTTCAAATCAATAATCTGCTTCATCAAAATGGTGTTCATAAATGAATGAAATGGCTATAGGGCATCCAAATAATGTACCATAGTTTCCAGATGGTAGGTTATATGAATTCCGCCACTGATAAAATCAGACATTATCTCTGATTTTCTCTCTGGACCACTGCTTTTACCACTAGTTTAGTCATTCCTTCTATCAACATATTTGCCTTAACCACCATCTCCAATTGCTAAGGTCAGTCTATTACTCCCATTATCAATAAAAAAGGTCAGTCTATTACTCTTAGACATCCGAAGGATGAGCCAATATTTCAGCCACCCCCACCTTTCCTATTATCCCAACATTGCTGCTGTCCCCATTTCCTCCATCTCCACCATCAGTCCATTGCCCACACACCAACACCTGTTTAATCTTTTTCTTCACCCGACCTTTACCATCCTCATCATTACCTTATCCATCACAACCAGTCTACTCATCTCCACTTCAACCATTGCTTCCTCTGTCATCCCCACCACTAGCCCCTATACCATCCTATGCCACTAGGGAGTTGATATAATGTGAAAGTATTGGTTAAGTGCCAAAAAAATGGTATAGGGGCCTAAATGTCATAGCCCTCAAAGTACCAGGGTCCCTGTAATTTAACATAATTTCAATCCTTGTTCTTTATCAGAGAAGACTAGGCTAACTGTTAGTGTAAATGTTTTCTTTATGCTTACAACAGATTTACCGTTACTTGTTATAAAAATTCTTGTATTTAATTGGATGTTCCACCACTTTTGCACTTTTGTTTTACTAGGTTCGTGTGAATGGTCCAGAGACAGCACCTGTCTACAAATTCCTAAAATCAAGTAAATCAGGAACATTTGGATCTAGGATAAAATGGAACTTCACAAAATTTCTAGTTGATAAAGAAGGTCATGTCGTCCATCGTTATGGCCCGACAACTTCCCCATTGTCCATTGAGGTAGGCTACCAGTCTTTTGGTTGCTTATGTGGCAACTTATTTATTTGTTTCATTCATTCATTCCGTTGCCTGAATTTCTCCTTTTGGAATTCTTATTCTTTGCTTCTTTGGTGTAAATGCAGAAAGATATCAAGAAAGCATTGGGAGAGATATGAGACTTCGTTAGTTCATATTCAATTTGGCTTTACCATTGAGTAGGGTCCTAAGGACATAAGCTGTATAAAAATAAGCATTTTGTTAATGGTTTCAGTTCATGCATCTAGCACAGCTCCTTCCACATTGTCAGTTGTATTATCATGTTTGCTACCAGGTTTCAGACAACAGACAATTTATGTAATTGTACTTACATTTAATTCAAGAATTAGGTAGATATTCTTTAGTTCTCCATTTATGCCTGGGAAGAGGTTCTTGCTTCCCCCCACCCCCTGCAGCCATTGGATTAAAGTATTGGTATCACAGAGAATTCTGGAAATGCAATTACACTTGGGAAATACTAAGACACATAATGTCATAACATCAATAACACATTCTGAAACCCCATTGGCTATAAATACTGTTAGTAGTTTGTATGAAGTAATACTTTGCAATCAACACTATAGACAATAGACATGGAGAAACTATAATTTACATTTATATGCAAAATAGACACAAACTCGTTAAGGTATAAAGGTGCAAGTTTTATTTTGAGATAATCTATAAATTGTTTACACATGAACCCATTTTATGAACTAATATCAACCAATTGACCCCATCTACCCTCTATGTAAGATCAAATATGAGACTCTAGGACACTTTTCTACTGTGATGCTGCTCAGTCTGGTTTGGAAGTTGGCTGGCAGTTTGTATGAAAGAACATGGGGACAAATCTTTCACTGACAATGGATGCATATATTAACATAAGGAGTATCAGGGTTTGAAAATACTGAACATGTTTCCTCTGGCCATGGCGCTTTCCTGCTATGGAACATACAGAAGGGAAGAAACAAACTGATTTTGACAAATCCCAGTTTGACCCAGCAACAGTCATTAGAACGGCACGATATCAAGTCACAGAACGTATTCAATTGAGCACAAACAATACAATGAAAAGTAATGAGAATCCTCAACATATGTGAATATCTATCAAGCTATGGTCCTACCACCTTACCAATTGGAGGGCCTCAAACTTGCATGAGAACTTCAGATGTCAATTAACTTTATGCTGATGATAGATTGGATCTTAGTTTTACACTTTTACCAGATTTTTTTTGAGGCGTCTGGAGAGTCTTTTGGGTACACTAATTATTATCTGAACTGATTTCTGGTCTTGGTTGTTTGGTAACACTCTACCTCAAGAAGAACGCTTTGCCAACTTTTTGATGGGTTTTAAGAACACAGGGAATGGTGCAGGGAAGTGTTGGAAAGCTACGTCTACAAGCTCTTCAAATCTCCCCTTTTTTCATTCAGCGGTTCTCCTACTGACAGCGACTAACAGTAGTTATGACTGCTTTCTTTCTGAAACGTCTACTTGATAATATTCTTCTGGACAGTGATAGATAATATGATCAAGTATGCCTGCTCTCTACGTGACTGCAAGTATTTCAATGGCTCCGAAGTAGTCTAATCGCTAGGATCTGTTGAACCATGCATGCCCAATCCAGAGATTAATTGGTTGGCCTCTGGATGGTGCGAGTGAAGGTGCTCTATGCAGACATATGCTCTACATGAGAGCTCTCTTGCAAGTCATGTCCTCATCATCTTTCCTCTTCAGATAGGACATGAAGTGAACTACTAATTGGACCCTCGATCTGGGACGCACTAGTCAATTCAACAAAGGTGGATAATTCCTATTTTTACTAAAAAAGAATTCCTTGTTTGGATCAGAATGCAGTTGGGAAGAATATGTCTATACGATTTGCAACTCGACATAAACATGTCAAGCACCCAGAATCCAGATCACTCTGGCCTTTTCAAACCAGCTAGCAAAATGGGAATCTCATGCTGTTAGACTAATATGTGCTAGTCTACTGATGACCCAGATCGAAATTGTTTGATTTCGATAGGACGGATGAACCACCAGGCCAAGTTTGATGGTTGAGGTTCAGTGGGCAGTACATCTGTCAGCATCTGGTACAAGCCCATAACCCAGAAAGCAGATAAAAAGGCAGAGTTGGGTCAAAAAACTTCTAATCAATCTCCTGTTTAATTTGCTCAAAAGCACTACAGCTAGCTGGAACTTGCAAGGATAGAAAAGGTCCACCCTAAGTAATGAGAACCCTTTTGAAGAGCAAAATAAACCTGAGCCAGGTGGTGTTAAAAAAAATCTGTCGTCTTGGGCCCTGATCCCTGAAGAGTACGCAGGCTGTACGTACCTATGGATAGTACTATGATGATACTGCTCCTTAAAATATTTGATTCAATCAGTAGAAGAATGCATCAAATAGCTGGTGGGTTGCTTACCAATATGGACGTGGACCCAAACAGAAGAAAGATCGATCCCCCAATCAATATCAACATGCATGAGAATTATTTCAGGGTAGGATATATCAGTGATCTTAGTCGGCTAGATCTTTTGTTTACTAGTCTCAAGTCTGGCTGCTATACAGACAGCATATATGGCCCGAGGATCATAGACCATGACCATCAATGAATTTGGATATCTCTGAATCCACGTGAAGTCACATGAGTCGCACATGATCCCTTGAACTAGGGGATGTGACCAAGTGAAATAATCTAGCTATTTCCTTTCAAAATTCCAAGAAGCATCATTAAAGCTATAGAACTAAGCAAATCCATGATTCAACCAATGGAGCCATGGAGGGGAGCTTTTCAACAACCGGATTATGGATATATCTACATATGTTTTTTTCCTTTTTCTTTTTTCAAGTTGTTGCATGTAAGGTTGAGAAATAATTCATAATTCACTATTAATCATTCTAATGGTCGAAATTTGAGCTGTCTATATATGCTGCCAAACACCCTCCCTCTGCTGTCGGACAACCATGAGACGTGAGTGGCCCTCATTCGTTATAAAGAACTATTTTATGGGTTGAGGACAGAACTCATCCAGCCCATCCAAATTTGGATGGATATTAATCTGCACATATGATATTATCAGACGTATGCATATGGATTCTGCTTCTAAATTCAGATCTCAGACACCATGATTTTATTTTATCTTCTTTGGAAGCTCAATGTATACTACCTGCCATTTTTTGGTAGGCCATCGGGCAATGGTTTAACATGTGGGGAGGGGCCATGCATGAGTAGAATCATATGAGCATGATGGACACTTGTCAAGCTCTAAACCCAATTTGTCAAAGGGGTCTGCTCAAGGTGTTTGGGAAAGAGGTCATATTGGGGGCCATGTGATTGTTGTAAGGTGTATTAGGGTCGTTTGCTTTGTATTTGTAGTGTCTTTAACTCTTTATGGAGATGTGGACTTGTAAGGGTTAGGCTAATTATAATAGAAGATAAGAAGAACGTCTCTGAGGCTTGAAGAGTACTGGATTAGCATGGGGATAATTATGAGTGGATTTGCAAACTTCATAGTCACACACTCACAGGCGACACGGGGGGAGGGAATAGAGAGGCAAGAGGGTTTGACTTGAATTAATGCAGAGAGACATGGAGCGTGTGATAAGAGGACGGTGGTGGACCCCTGGGTTAAGCATGATGGGTTGTAGTAAGAGATCTACTAAGTGGAAGAGAATGATGAGACAACAAAGGGGGAAGCTTTACATAATGAGAGTCTGCATCTCTATGCTCCTCTGTTGGCACAAGTACTCCTAGCAGCTGAACTTCTTCTTCCTTCTTGTTCTTTGTGTAATATTTCTTCCTTTTCTTGATGTATCTTCTGTTTTGTTTCTCCATGTGTGTAGCTTTTGTTTTTATTAGGTCCAAAATGGAAGAATTAGATGTCTTTCTTTTTAAGTCCATATGTGATTAGAAACAGAAACGGATGAATATATTCTTCTGAAAATTGAGGCTTTAAAATGTGTAATTTTTCACAAGTTGGATTTCATTTATGTTTACTAAATAAATTGATTTTATTTCTTCCTCCCAATGTTCTCTGGAAATAGAATGAGCAATCCTATCTGATCAAGTATGGCAACCATAAGATAAGTGCCTCCGGAGAATCTAATCTATCGTCCAACTATCATTTCTGTGAGAGCCAGATGGAACTCTGAAAATCAGAATACTTCATTGCCATCATGTTCTGCAGTTTGATGTTTCAACAGTTCTTTTTTTCTAAGGCAAATCCACTCTGACTAGTGGAATGGAAAGTAGTTTTTCCACACATGGCTGTTGTCATTTTGATGCTACATCTGCTGTGACCATCGTGACAGCACTCCTCTGCAACCCCTCAATTAAACATGAACAGGTCAGCAATGGAAATAATTTTATAACATCACGTGTTTGCTTGCCTTTGTTTTTCATTTGAGGGAGGGGGAAGGGTCAAGGGAGTTGTACAACCATGGTCGCAGCAGATGTGAATTCCTTCTCTCTTGGCAACTCTTTTCGTTTATTAAAATTCAGGATGTGGGGTAGGCTTTGATACCAAATGTTACATAACTGATCAATAGGCCAAAAGCCCTAGGACCAATGAATTGAAATCTGACAGATGACCCTTAGAACTGTATTACCTTGGAATAAAAGAAATATCATCAACAAAGAGGGCACATATGTCGAAACCAGCTTTAAATGACTTAAATGACCAAAATACTCTTCTGAGTTATCATTTTTCCTTCATGTATGATTGATGAAAAAGGCCCTCTAGGGTAGTCCACTGGAAGCCAATTCCTTGGCTTTTTTCCCCTCGTGTCTCATGACTTTGGTTGACTCACCTTGGTTTTATCCTCTACCTGTCCCACCCCTTCTTCCCCTCTTTCTATATTCCACAAGTTGTGGATCTTGTCAAGGCCCCCTCAAAGAAACCAAACAACATGCACCCCCAAAACAGCCGTAGGATAAATTTTATAAAAAGGGAAAGAAATTTAGAGAGAGAGAGAGAGATCCTAAGTTCCTAACTCTTAAGGTAATGCATTAGTCAACTCCGTATTGAATAAGCATTCTGTTCACTGTTGATCTTTGTGAACTTGACTAACCCACGCGATAATAATTGATCTTTGTTATGATGTAGAAAAAGGCTAATGATAATCCTACTCAATAGTACAATTTAATCTTCTCCCCAAATGAAACCATCTACTTGTTAGTTAAGCCCAATAATTGCACTCCCAAGACTTTGAATAGAACAATTGCAAAAACACTTCATTATGGATGTTGATTTCCAGTTCAGATAATCTTGCACAGTGACACCGACTAAACCCATAGATTCTGCTATATATATATATATATATATATATGTATTTCCAAGATCAATTTGATTAGGGGATACAATTAAATTAATCTGCTGCCAATTGTCAGTTTAGTTACAAGACCCAACAGGATTCATTCCCAAATCTCACCCATAGCATGCATTTGTAACCCAGAAGGGTGACCATGAACTAATAATGAATCACCCAAAACGATTTCCATAGATCAGATGGTCCCAGTCCTGGACGGCGTCCATTTTAGCAAACAGATTATCCTCCATTGGGCCACCTTAAAGAGAGAAAGAAAACAGAGACAGGAAATTAGAGTATTAAGATGTGCAGTCCACAGATGCAAATGCATTCTGAGAAGACGAATCTATGCATTTAATTTTCTAATCGATGACTCTTATATATATAATCAAGTATGCATACATGAATAGTTAATGGGTATAGTGTCCATCTGAGACAGTAATGGCCCACAAAAAGGAGAGAATAGTGGCAGGTCTCTGTCGCCGGAGTTGGCAAGGTGACAAGCTAGTAGGCCAGTTTTGTCATCTTCTTACTGATCATATTTGTGGCTTTGTGGGTACAGCGCGCCTAGCCCAAACAGGAGCCAACAATTGTCACCCACCCCACTTCGCCTCCCACTCCCCACGTATATCGTAGCTCCTCTCTTCCAGTCCTCCCTATAAAACTCCATGCCATGCGCAGGAGCTCTTCACTTCACTCAAAGTTGAGAATTTCTTACCAATTCTACAACAGCCTAACAGATTCTCTTCTTCTTTTTCTTCTTCTTCTTCTTCCTAGTTCCTCCCATATATAGTTCTGTAGCCTACATGAATATGGCAGTACATTCGTTCTCTCAGAGGAACCCAAAGCTTCGTTCATGGCAACGGTGCTCCAGGCACATTCGAGAGCAGCGAGCACGTCTGTATATCATATGGAGGTGCACGGTGATGCTGATTTGCTGGCACGACTGAGCCTTGGAGCTCAGCACATGGCCTAGTCTGCTCTGAAGCCAGACATGAGCTACTCTACTAACCACGGAGGCGATTAAACTTAAAAGAGAGGGTGAATGAAGCCAAGAATGAAGAATTTCAAGCAGCCTGTAACAAACGTGTATGTATATATATAATATAAGACTATATATGCTTATGATCTGAGGGCGTCTGACTTTGTAAAATTGCATGGGAGAGTCCAATTGGTGTTTTCTGTAACACAAATTTTAGGAGATTAGGCAATCAAACCACAGTTACTTACTTCTATCTTCTGATCTCTAACATCAAGAATTGAATAATAAATAGTGTTACAAGAAATTCAGATAAACTGTTGAGCAGTACTGCAATTAATATGGTTGTTCATGGGGAGAGTTTTTACTCCTTGGCATATTTACGGGAGCAAAATATTCTTTATCTCTGGGTTCACCATAGATTAGTTTTTCAGAAGTTCGAAACAGAAACGTAAGAGAATCTGTTATTACCATGTCTTCAGAGTTAAGATCAAATCTTTGCCACAGAAGTATGCACCCAAAATGAGATAATTCTTCTACACAGAGAAAGGACCAGAATTTAGTCTTATGATCATTAGAAAGACATGTAAGACCCTGATCCCACCTTAAACATGAATCAATGGATCGATTCTATCTTGTTCGGTAAGCCAATTATTAATTATATGCCTGCTGCAGATCTGACAATTTCTCCTGTATTCGTTCTTGGGTTGGCAGTGCAAGCCGGACTGAAAGTCTGAAACTCCATATTTACAAAGTTTTTTGTTTTTTGATCAAATCCATGTTTACAAAGTTAATTATAGCATTCCTGGGAAAGATGAAATAATAGGTAAAGTGAGTGCAATCGTTGAAGAATTGCTTTTTGGCCAGTATTCCCATGTCTTTGGTCCTTATCAGAAATTTCTCCTATTTGAGATCGTTGAGATGGGCATTCCTACCTTCTCTATTTCATGTCAATGTCATCTGAACCGGTAACCGAAAAAAAAAAAAAAAAAAAAAAAGAAACAGGTGGGGGCCAAAGGGTGTCAAAGAAAGGTTCCGGCATCAGACTACGATTTTGCCAACTTCTGTTTTCTTAATTAAAAGTACATCAGAAGCCCCGAAGACTCCGGATTGTCAGAACCAGCATTGGGTAATGACTTCCTTTTTTGTTTTAGTTCTGGAATTGTTACATTCTAAATGCCAATGCCAATGATCCCAAGTGCCAAGTATCTGAATAATCAAATCTGAAGTGAAACAAGATATCAAATTCTATGTACAAGAAAAGATCATTAAGCTTAGTTTGGAAGGAGTACAAATGCAAACTTGTAGAGTGCAAAATCTTATATTTTGTATTATTTTGTATGTATTTGTATTGTACATATTTGCATTTGTACTCTTTCCAAACTAAGCCTCAGAGTCAATCATGTTCTTTGGCCAAGTTAATTTTTTAGCAGATTTTATTTACCACACTAGTTGTGACAAGAGTTTATTGAAAGATTTAGATTTTTGTATGTGGGGCAGTTCTATCCCCCACCTGTTTTAGAGCTTTTCTTCCATAGTACCAAAAAAAAAATCTATGTAAAAGGCCCCACCATACAAATTGGGATTTGATCGTCACAAAGTGCCCCTCACACCAATTTCCAATTTTGTAGCATGTTGCAGTTACGCATTTGGAACATCTCCCATGAATGACAACGGAAATGTTCTCCATGTACCACTCCAAGCGCTGTGAGGGGCTCTCTCTTTGCGGGGAGCAAATCTGGATTTCAACCATGCAGTAGCACGTGTGGGAAACCATGCAAGATACAATAGAATCTCTTGCATATGCCCTACACCCGGAGATGATAAAAATCAGACTTAGTGATACGGTATTTTCATCCATTTTGCTGCTTCACTTGGACTCATCTCAGAAAAGATAGACCACACAGAAAACTGAAGGAAAAAAAAAAAAAAAAAATTTGGGATGTCAATAGCTATCTTAGTTGCATCAAGGTTTTTAAATTTTTTAACAGATTAGAGAAATTACCTAAAATTCACAATGACTTTTCAGTATTTCTCTTAAACTTACTAGAACTTTTTAAAACATCCAGAAAACCCTATGTCAGTGCCTTCTGTCGTTCAAAACTCACAATCCCTTAGAGCACTGTTATTATTTATTGACAGAAGTTGTCCACATCAACATAAATGCAATTTTTATGGTTAAACTGCCCTGGAATGTCATATCAACCTTATTAAACATATTTTTATATAAATCAGCATACTTTTTATTCAATACACCCTTTGTTCTAATTGAATCAAAACCATTCTTTTCTCTATTTATTTGAAGTTCCCTTTTTCACTTAAATATGTAAAATGGGCAAAAAAAATTCTTATACTGAAATACTTAAGATATATTTTTGTTGTTATTTTTATCTAAGTTTTGCTTTATTTTCCATTAACAGAACAAAGGGTAAAATAATAATCTACCAATATAAGTTATTAGTCTATTAAACATCAATTTACTGACATGATGATTACACGACTCATATTTTATCCAATTTGGCAATTGTTAGATGAACAAAAGTGGCGTCTAAAGGCTCCCCATTTTATTCCCAACTTGGAGCTAGCCCTATTCAATTGCATTAGAAATTCTAACAAATCTCAATAATTGCTCCTTATGTTTATATCATATTGCAGCTGTTTCTAGCTGCAAGTTTATTCCTGACTTGGATTGGATTGTGTGAACAGGTTACACTGCTATATTAACCCAGAAGTCAGGAGTGGCATAGTCTCGCCCTCAGTCTGATCAGGAGACATGCATGTGATAAAATAGGAATCATTACATAACATCGACTGTCCAGAATCAATTCTCATGGACGTTTGTCTCGTTATTTGCAGAAACTTTCAACAGGAAAACCGAGTTTAAGAAACTTGAGCAAAATCATTCTTCAGATGAATGGAATATTCCCGCAAGTCATCAGGCTCAGGGATTGTCATTCTGACTATATAGTACTAGGAAGCCACTTGTCTGAACAGCCAGACGACTGTAAGACCTACCTGGGACCGAATGTTAAATGTGGCCAGCTGACAGCAAGCAATTTGAAAGCGTTCCCACAAAGACAAAGGGACGCGAATACCAATTAGATGAACTGGAAAGTTGGGTTCATTTTCAATATTGTCTACACGCCAAAGAAACAAAAACAGCACTAGCTCGCCCAATTACTGTAATTACAATGTGGTATGTATCTCTGCATCGAAGGAAAAAAAAAAAAACAGGAAGCCAAGGACACGAAGCAACGCCCTCGACTAAAGTTTGCATTATACAAAACAAATATGGATAATGATGACAAGAAAGCAAAGGCACTTTTTATTTAGGCCCTGTTATGTGACAATGATATGGCAACGTTCTTTCATTATACAAAAAAAATGAAAGAACCGAGTCATTTCTAAGTAGGAGATCCGGATTGGGAGTGAGTACGGCTCCTGCCCATACAAGTTCTGCCCACGTCTACCCATATAACATCGCAGTTAAATATGGAGAACACCTCATCCTCCTACATAGTTTTATAAAGGAGGAGATGTTTCCAATTTACGGAGGTAGTGTGTTATAGATAGATGTGGGCAGGGTTTCTGTGGGTAGGAGACCTGTATTGGGAGTGACAAATTGACGTCCTCAAAGAACACGTTTCCTGGGAATATGCGGTTTCCACAACGTCCATATCTAGTAACATTCACGTGTGCGACATTCCCACATGAGAGTGGTCACTTTTGTCATTTTGCACAAAAATGATAAATTCAAGCCCTACAACAGCAGTCCACCGTCATTCAACTTCAAAGACTACTGCTGCACAACCCAGAAGAGAGATGAATGTTCCTGCTGCATCAAGAACTGGACGACAAGCGACCAGAATACATCTCTGACAACATTTTTCTAGCCAGATCACATAAGCATGTGGGGTTGTCTTTCTTCTCGCCGTTTCCTCGTTGTATACTTGTCAATGCTCTGTTTTATGCTCCTTTCATCTATTTCTCCCAAACTTATACATCTCTAATAACCCTCTCTTCTCTACCTGTGGTTGAGCTTCCATCTGATCTGATATGAGTCCATTCCGTTATATTATTTTCTTTTTTTTTTTTTTTGAATATCATGAAATGTGGGGTTCTGTTTTTAGTGTCTGAACGTGGAACCAAATAAACTATTCTCCCCCACTCAATTTTATTAAATTTGTTGTTGGGTTATAGGCAAATTCATTCCCAAGATACAATAGAGCCTTGGGCGAGAATATGCAATCAACAAAGTGAAAGAGTCTTCGAAGAAACCTTCTATTAGACAATAGCAAATTGAATTGAAAGAGAAGTGATTTTTGAAAACTTGTGCTCAATTGCTTGATTCACATTCCTTAAATAGTTTCTAAAGAGTCATGGAGAAGAGGAGGATGCAGGTTCAGAAAATATTCATTGAACAGTCACAATTTTAAAAGGTAGTTAATAGTTAATGATTTTTAGTTTTAAATAATGCCTCTTGATCACATCCGATCGAATCGTGACCATTGAAATCATCAACGTTGCACCAAAAGGTAAAGTCGCCTTACATAGACACACACGCATGCATGTGCGTTGCACGGTAATAAGCCTCCATACTCTACTCTTAATATTTCTAAGGAGCATAAATAAGCTCTTATTTAAAAGCGTTAATCAAGTTTAATAATTTTTCAATATGGGACAAGTTGAAAACTGGTTTTAGTAGGAGAAAATTTTATTTTTCAAGACATGTGTACAAGATCCCCCGGACAGGCTTGAACAGGTATATAGGCCCGCGGGCTTAACCTCGGGCCAAAAAGCCCGACCCACAATAAATTCGAGCCGAGCTCGGGATTTTCCAAAATAGCCCAGCCCGAGCCCGGCCCGGACCAACCTATAAATAAACCTAAAAACCCTAGTTGAATACCCCTCTTTCTTTCACCTCTTTCCCTTCTTTTTCCAACCGAATTCTTCTTCTCCACATCCTCTTTCCCTTCTTTATATATATTTTTTTAATATAAATAAATTTTGAATTTATATATTTTTTTAATGTAAATAAATTCCGATTTATATTGATTATTGAATAGGGGAAATTTCTAATTTTTTTTATTAGGTCGGGCTTCGAGCTCGGGCTCGGGCTTCAGGCTTTTTATTATGGCCAAGCTCGGGCCCAAGTTGTAGGCCCGTTGGTTGGGCCGGGCTCGGGCTCAAGCCTAACATATTTCTATTAATGAAGAGTAAAAGCCCGGCCCAAGCCCGGCTCGGCCCGGCCCATGAACAGGTCTAGTACAAGAATGTTTTTCATATAATTAATCAATCAAACCCCATCAATGAGATTAAAACCCAACAATTGTTGTTCAAGACTAGACCCAATTTGTTTAATTATAATTGCAGTTATGTGTAGTCTTGCAAAATCAATCATTTAAATGTAATTCAGATTCACCCGATTCGGCATATGGAGCCTACACCTAACCTCCACCAGAATTCAAAATCAGTAGTAACTTAGATTCATCTTTAAATTTTAAACTCGATGACTTCCATGCTTTAATCACTCTCATCAAATGAGCTTGAAGCCATGATGCTTTAAGCCCGAGTGGTTCAACAAAATATAGACCTTGTGGTATAGGCTTCAAAAAAAATAAATGAATAAAATCAAATGAGCAACTAAAACCAGTTCAATAAAGTGAAATTACATGACATCAACAATTATTATATAGTGCATATTCACACTAAGTTTTAAGTAGTCAATTGAGTCAATTCAAGACATGGGTCTCCTTAGAATTCTACTTGTGATGAACAAGTGAACTAATATTTTATGTTTTATTTGTTTTATATTTGTAGTTGCTCACTTCTATTGTTCATAATTTAAATAATATAGAATGATGAAAAATTTTACAGCTCAAAAGTACATGCAAGTTTAAATGCATTGATAACCTCTACATGGAACTTTGCTTATGAATGTGTATTGTCACATGATACTCTTTTAAATGCATTTGATAACCTCTACATATAAATGTTTGTGTTTTGTTTTGCTTATTTTTTTATGAAGAATGCAACTAGGGGTAGTAATGAGTCGAGCTTTTCACGAGCCGTTCAAGCTTGATTCAGCTTAGTTTAAACCGAGTTTGAGCTTAATAAGGCTCGGCTCATGAGGCTTGCAAGTCTAATCGAGCTTCTACATACATACATTCATACATACATATAATATTTTTATTTTTAATAACTAATTTTTATAATTATTAATGTTTTAAATATCAAATAAAAAATACATTTTTTACATATAATTTTTTACTTTTATAAAGCATTTGACTCACAGTCGAGCTCGAGCCGAGCCAAGCTTGAGCTTATGAGCTTTTGGCTTGATCTGAACTCGAGCTCAAGTCTCTAGCTCAAGCTCGAACCTCATACTGTTTTGGCGAGCCGAGCTCAAATAGCTATTATTTGGCTTGGCTTGACTCGAATCCACTCTTGTATACTAGTCAAGAATTAATGCCCAATTTGTGCTTGTAAACATGGCCAGATGCTTCTGTTTATGGCAAAAACAAAAAGAAATTATGGACGATGGTTCTATTGATGCCCTTTTAGAGTGGTAAATCTCTTATCAGTTATGTTTCTTATTTTTAATATTTTAGATATTTCATAATAGAGTATTTATTTATAAACATGCACATGACAATGATCTCATATCGGTCATATGCACATGACAATGTCACGTCAAAGTGATGTGACACTTGCTTTGTTTTTGTTAATTTTAGGCTTAATGGGGATGGATTTGTAAAACTAATGTATAGTTTCATTATCCAATTTTTGTTTCTATAGAACAAAAATTCGTTCTCAAAGAACAAATTGACAATTGCCTTTGTTATTCCCAAGGAACAAGAAATAAAATTCTTGTTCTAGAAGAGGAATTTCTAAAAGATCAAGAATAGCTGGGAATGTTGCCAAATAGGGCCTTAGATTATGAGAATTGCCTACTTTACAATATTATCTATATAGATGAATTTAATTGTTTAACTAATTAATAAATAATTAATTGATAATAATTTAGTCAAAAGATAATAAATTAATTAAATTATTAATAAAATACATATTAATATTAAAAAATAAATAAATTTATTAAATAGTTAATTATTATTAAACCAAATATTTAAATATTTTACTTATTCATAATTTTAATGAATTATTAATTATTAATTAATCATTAATTTAATATTTTCAATAAATATGTAATACATATATTAATTACTTAAATGATGAATCATTTTATAATTAGTAATAAATATAAATAACATTTTAATCTTTTTATTTTTAATAAAATAATTAAAAAACAAACATTTTTGTTAAACAATTTAATTCATCTAAGGGTAAAATTGTCAAATAAATATTTCTCAAAACCTAACATTCATATTCCAAAACAACATTCTATATATTCAAATATCCAAAATAACAAAAAAAGCAAAACTTTTAAAATCACTTTTTCAATGTTTTTCTACTTTTCATATGCTAGGTGTCAATGTACGTAATAGAATAGGGCCTAAAGCCATAACTTAAAATGTTGTTCTACCCAATCTCGGTACATGATGAAAAGACATAAACATTAGGAACCTCACTCCGCCATGTCAAAGCCTTGGTAGTGGAGCATCACAACTCGGCCTCATCATCAAATAAATCTCATCATCCAAAAGCACTTGTATTGCCATGATTAATTATCTCTTCATTACCACTAGGGGTGAATTCAAGCCGAGTTGAGCCAAGTCGAATACTATCAGGCTCGAGCTCAGCTCGAGAGTGTTCTACAAGGCTCGAGCTCAGTTCGAGCCATAACCTTGAGCTCAAGCTCAATTTTGAGAAAAAATATTTTATAAAAACAAAAAATTATATATAATTTTTTTAATTGATATTTATAAAATTAAGAATTATAATAATTAATAATTATAAAATTTTTATTATATATATATATATATTTGAGCCAGCTCGCGAGCCTCACGAGCCGAGTTCTAGTAGGGTCGAGCTCGACTCGATTGAAATCGAGCTAAGCTGAGCTTCTTAGCTTGTTGCCACCCCTAATTACCACCCTCTCCAGGTTATTGATGATTAACGTTGTTCAATAAGATCTTGTGTGAAAGATCTTAAAAGATGAGCTTGGTGAAGCCACTATGCAACTTGTTTGGCTTAAGGACAAAGAATTGTTGATTGGGACACACTCATCAAACTTCTCCTTGAATAACTTCACATCTTGACAAATTAAAGCTAATTTTCCTATGCAACAAATACAGAACTTGGAAAAGTTTTACTTCATTGCCTTTTCTGACATGTTCTCAAATCGGAAAGTTAGGTCCTATTTGGCAACGTTCTGCAAAAGTTTTTTTTCTATTCTTTGCATTTTCATAGAACAGAAATGCGTTAGGAAAAAAATGAAAGAACCGAGTCATTCCAGGGTAGGAGATCCAGATTGGGAGTGAGTCTGGATCTCTTGCCCACACAAACTCTATCCACATCTACCCATATAACATTGCAGCTACACATGGAGAACATCTCATCCTCCTATATAGTATTATGCAGAAGAAGATTTTTCCAATTCACGGGAGTAGTGTGTTATGGGTAGACATGAACATAGTTTCTATGGATAAGAGATCCGGATTGGGAGTGACAAATTGACGTTCTCAAAGAACACTTTTCCTGGGAATATGTAGTTTCCACAACGTCCATGTCTAGTAACATTCACGTGTGCGACATTCCCACATGAGAGAAGGGTTACTTTTGTCATTTTGCACAAAAATGATAAATTCAAGCCCTAAGACAACAGTCCTCAGTCATTCAAATTCAAAGACTACTGTTGCACAACCCAAAGAGAGCTAAACGTTCCTACTGCATCAAGAACTGGACGATGAGCGACCAGAATACATCTCTGACAACATTTTTCTAGCCAAATCACATAAGCATATAGGGTTGTCTTTCTACTCGCTGTTTCCTTGTTATATACTTGTCAATGCTCTGTTTTGTGCTCCTTTCATCTATTTCTCCCAAACTTATACGTCTCTAACAACCCTCTCTTCTCGACTTGTGGTTGAGCTTCCGTCGATATGAGTTCATTCCTTTATATTATTATTATTTTTTGAATATCATGAAATGCAGGGTTCTGTTTTTAGTGTTTGAGCATGGAACCAAATAAACTAGTTAGTAATAAAAAATAGGTATGTTTGATTCTTTACCGGTGGCTTATAGTTGTGTTGTCATTATTGGTAAAATGGGGTCACAAAAACTTGAAGGAAAACGCTCTAAGGTGTGTCTAAAGATACTGTCTTTAGAATGCTATTTTTCCCCACTCAATTTTATTAAGTTTGTTGTTGGGTTATAGGCAAATTCATTCTCAAGATACAATAGAGCCTTGGGCGAGAATATGCAATCAACAAAGTTGAAGAGCCTTCGAAGAAACCTTCTATTAAACAATAGCAAATTGAATTGAAAGAGACGAGTGATTTTCGAAAACTTGTGTTCAATTGCTTGATTCACATTCCTTAAATAGTTTTTGAAGAGTCATTGAGAAGAAGAGGATGCTGGTTTAGAAAATATTCTTTGAACAGTCATGATTTTAAAAGGTAGTTAATAGTTAATGAATTTTAGTTTTAAATAGTGCCTCTTGATCACATCCGATCGAATCGTGACCATTGAAATGATCAACCTTGCACCAAAAGGTAAAGTCGCCTTACATAGACACACACGCATGCATGTGCGTTGCACGGTAATAAGCCTCCATACTCTACTCTTAATATTTCTAAGGAGGATAAATAAGCTCTTATTTAAAAGCTTTAATCAAGTTTAATAATTTTTCAATATGGGACAAGTTGAAAACTGATTTTATTAAGAGAAAAAATTATTTTTTAAGACGTGTGCAAGAATGTTTTTCATATAATTAATCAATCAAACCCCATTAATGATATTAAAACCCAACAATTGTTGTTCAAGACTAGACCAATTTGTTTAACTATAATTGCAGTTATGTGTAGTCTTGCAAAATTAAACATTTAAATGTAATTCAGATTCACCTGATTCAGCATATGGAGCCTACATCTAACCTCCACGAGAATTCAAAATCAGTAGTAACTTAGATTCATCTTTAAATTTTAAACTCTATGATTCCCATTCTTTAATCACTCTCATCATATGAGCTTGAAGCCATGATGCTTTAAGGCCGAGTGGTTCAACAAAATAGAGACCTTGTGGTATAGGCTTCAAAATAAAAAATAAATGAACTGACCCAATTAAATCTGAAGAACAAATATATTTTAAGATTATCAACCATAGGCTAGTGGTATAGGCTTTAAAAAAATAAATGAATAAAATCAAATGAGCAACTAAAACCAGTTCAATAAAGTGAAATTACATGACATCAACAATTATTATATAGTGAATATTCATACTAAGATAGTTTTAAGTAGTCAATTGAGTCAATTCAAGACATGAATCTCCCTAGAATTCTACTGTGATGAACAAGTGAACTAATATTTTATGTTTTATTTGTTTTATATTTGTAGTTGCTCACTTCTACTATTCCTAATTTAAACAATATAGAATGATGAAAAATTTTACAGCTCAAAAGTACATGCAAGTTTAAATGCATTGATAACCTCTACATGGAACTTTGCTTATGAATGTGTATTGTCACATGATACTCTTTTAAATGCATTTGATAACCTCTACATATAAATGTTTGTGTTTTGTTTTGCTTATTTTTTTATGAAGAATGCAACTAGGGGTAGTAATGAGTCGAGCTTTTCACGAGCCGTTCAAGCTCGATTCAGCTTAGTTTAAACCGAGTTTGAGCTTAATAAGGCTCGGCTCATGAGGCTTGCAAGTCTAATCGAGCTTCTACATACATACATTCATACATACATATAATATTTTTATTTTTAATAACTAATTTTTATAATTATTAATGTTTTAAATATCAAATAAAAAATACATTTTTTACATATAATTTTTTACTTTTATAAAGCATTTGACTCACAGTCGAGCTCGAGCCGAGCCAAGCTTGAGCTTATGAGCTTTTGGCTTGATCTGAACTCGAGCTCAAGTCTCTAGCTCAAGCTCGAACCTCATACTGTTTTGGCGAGCCAAGCTCAAATAGCTATTATTTGGCTTGGCTTGACTCGAATCCACTCTTGTATACTAGTCAAGAATTAATGCCCAATTTGTGCTTGTAAACGTGGCCATATGCTTCTGTTTATGGCAAAAACAGAAAGAAATTATGGACGATGGTTCTATTGATGCCCTTTTAGAGTGGTAAATCTCTTATCGGTTATTTTTCTTATTTTTTATATTTTAGATATTTCATAATAGAGTATTTATTTATAAACATGCACATGACAATGATTTCATGTGGGTAGACCAATTCATACCCCTTGACGGTAGTAGACATTTGAGGTGTGAGAACAACCAATTGCATGAAATAGAGACAAATTTGTAGCCATTACTGCTTGTGGGTGTTGTTGTTTCATGGTGTGCTGGGCTTTTATTTTATTACTTGTATGTTTTGTTTTGATCCTCAAGTAATCAATGATTAAGCAGCCCAAGATGTCAAAGTGGTGTGACACTTATTTTGTTTTTGTTAATTTTAGGTTGAATGGGGATGGATTTGTAAAACTAATGTATAGTTTCATTATCCAATTTTTTTTCTATAGAACAAAAATCCGTTATCGAAGAATAAATTGCCAAATGCCTTTGTTATTCCCAAGGAACAAGAAATAAAATTCTTGTTCTATAACAGGAATTTCTAAAAGATTAAGAACAACTGGGAATGCTACCAATCAGGGCCTTAGATTATGAGAAATGCCTACTTTACAATACTATCTATATAGATGAATTTAATTGTTTAACTAATTAATAAATATTTAATTATTAATAATTTAGTTAAAAGATAATAAATTAATTAAATTATTAATAAAATACATATTAATATTAATAAATAAATAATTTTATTAAATAGTTAATTATTATTAAACCAATTATTTAAATATTTTACTTATTATTAATTTTAATGAATTATTATTAAATAATTAATTATTAATTATTAATTGTTAAGTATTAATTAATCATTAATTTAATATTTTCATAAAATATTTAATACATATATTAATTACTTAAATGATGAATCATTTTATAATTAGTAATAATTATAAATAATATTTTAATCTTTTTATTTTTAATAAAATAATTAAAAAACAAACATTTTTGTTAAACAATTTAATTCATCTATGAGGGTAAAATTGTCAAATAAATATTTCTCAAAACCTAAGATTCAGATTCCAAAACAACATTCTATACATTCAAATATCCAAAATAACAAAAAAAAATAAACTTTTAAAATCACTTTTTCAATGTTTTTCTACTTTTCATATGCTAGGTGTCAATGTTCGTAATAGAATAGGGCCTAAAGCCATAACTTAAATGTTGTTCTACCCGATCTCGGTACATGATGAAAAGACATAAACGTTAGGAACCTCACTCCGCCATGTCAAAGCCTTGGTAGTGGAGCATCACAACTCGGCCTCATCATCAAATAAATCTCATCATCCAACAGCACCTTGTGATTGCCATGATTAAATATCTCTTCATTACCACTTGGGTGGATTCAAGCTGAGCTAAGCCGAGCCGAATACTATTAGGCTCAAGCTCGGCTTGAGAGTGTTCTACAAGGCTCGAGCTCAGTTCGAGCCAAAACCTTGAGCTCGAGCTCAATTTTGAGAAAAAATATTTTTATAAAAATAAAAAATTGTATATAATTTTTTTATTTGATATTTAACAAATTAAGAATTATAATAATTAATAATTATAATATTTTTATTATATATTCGAGTCAGCTTGCGAGCCTCACGAGCCAAATTCTAGTAGGCTCGAGCTCGACTCGATTGACACCCCTAATTACCGAGCCGAATTCTAGTAGGCTCGAGCTCGACTCGATTGCCACCCCTAATTACCACCCTCTCCAGGTTATTGATGATTAACATTGTTCAATAAGATCTTGTGTGAAAGTTCTTAAAAGATGAGCTTGATGAAGCCACTATGCAACTCGTTTGGCTTAAGGACAGAATTATTGATTGGGACACACTCATCAAACTTCTCCTTGAATAACTTCACATCTTGACAAATTAAAGCTAATTTTCCTACGCATGAAATAAAGAAAAGAGGGTAAATTACATATAGGTACCCTATACTTTGGGATAGTGACATATAGGTACCTTGAAGTTTCAATTACAACACTTGAGTACCCTGAATTCTCAAAAATAGACACTTAGGTCCATTTGTTAGTTAAACATTACTAATGCCAAAAATACCTTTCTCATGAATTTCTGAATTCTGATATCTTTCTCAAATAACATGACATTCTCACATGGCATGGACAGCAAATAACATATTCAATTTTTTTGGTGACAACATTCTCTGTAGATGATTTTACTCTGTAGAATGATCTAAAAAATACATGAGAAGGACATTTTTGATATTATGTAATTTATAACGTTTAACTAGCAGAATACTAACGAATGGACCCAAGTGTCTATCTTTTAGAGTTCAGGGTACTCAAGTATTGCAATTAAAAGTTCAAGATGCCTATATATAATTTACCCAAGAAAAGATCACATTTACATTTTTAGGAGCAAATACTATTGACTTAATGGAATTTCATGGTAATAATAAAAAAATATAAATTTTTATTCAATAGTAAACAATCAAAATAATCCAATGAATGATTAATGATTGAATTATTAACTGAGTTTTGGAAGCAAACCCAGACCCTCTATAATGCGTACAAGTTGCATATCTACAATTTGTGTTTGACATACATAGTGACAAAGGCGACAAAGAATATTTGTCTGTGGGCAAAGGTAAAGGCACCTACTTTGCCTGAAATAACCTTTGTCCTTCTAAGGGTGATGATGCTCAACTTTCCCATGATCCTACTAAAGGACAGCTCGGACAAAGAGTCATTGAGGTTGGTAGACCAATCTGCAAGATAGGCGCAATTAGAGTACCCAGGGGTTTGGACCCAAGTTGGGCACTCTGATGCTTAAGTTAGTCGAGCTGATTGCAAGAAATCAAGGAAGTTGAGAGCGAGAGAGTAAATTAAATTACACTTACTTGTGTGTACCTTGTGAAGGTATGGTAGGGCCTATTTGTAGGCCTTAGGGTCAATGATGCGGAGCACCTTACAAATAAATACATAGAGCAATTGGATAGGAAGAAACTGCTCAAAAATGAATGAGGGGATGAAAATGCATAGTCCTACGGAAACACTCAACTTTTTTATTTGTTTGTTTTTTAAGTTTTCTAATCTTAATAGAGTTCTTATATATTTGTTTTCTTTTAGATTAGTTTGGAAAGGTGTAGGAGTTGTCTCCTTTCCTGTTTGTTTCCTTAGGAATTGATTTTCTAGTTTGAGTAAGTTTGTAATTCAAAGCCTATAAAAGGGGCCCTAAGCCTTTGTTTAAGTAGTCATACAAGACTGTAGAGAGTCTTTAGGTTTTGAACAGAAAATAAAAGAGAAGAAGAGAGATTGAGAATGAGCATTCGTGGGAGAAGCTTTGAAAGAAGAGAATGGTTGGAGTGCTTAAAACAGCCACCCCACTCCTTAATTTATATACATGGTTTCCTAATTGTAAAAGAACTTTAATGCTTATATGGCAATAAAAGATAAGATTAAAATAAAACTAATCCTAGATGAGATAGAATGACTAATCCTAGATAAGATAGAATAAAACTTATCCTTATCCTACTAGGAAATCTTATCCTAATCAATTAAATCTAAGTACATCTCAGGGGGTGTCACATGAATACTCTCAATGTGGGGTCCACAGTTTCCTACACTCCCCCTCAAGTTGGATAGTAGATATTTGTCATTCCCAACTTGCATAAATCTTCTTCTAACTTCTTTCTTAAAATAGCCTTGGTGAGAAGATCTGCAAGATGCATGTCGGAGGTGATGTAGGGAAAGCATACTTCTTGAGATGTAACCCTTTCTCTAATAAAATGCCACTCCACTTCCATATGCTTTGTCCTATCGTGTTGTACTGGATTATAGTCCATATTGATGGCAACTTGATTATCACAGTACAACATTAGGGTTTTCTCATAAACAATACCCAATTCCTCAAGTAATGACCTCAACCATAGAATCACATCCACACCATTTTCCATGGACCTATATTCAGCTTCAGCACTTGAACGAGAATCAACGCTTTGTTTCTTACTCTTCCAGGAGACCAGATTACCTCCAACAAAGGCACAATATGTAGAGGTAGATCTTCGGTCATCAACACACCCATCCCAATTAGCATCTGTGTAAACTTCTATCTTCATGTGGTCATTTTTCTTTAACAAAATGTCTTTGCCTGGGGACCTCTTCAAATATGCTAATATCCCTTCAACTGCAAGGAGGTGAGTGGTTCTAGGAAAGTGCATATACTGACTAACTACACTGATTGCATAACTGATGCCAAGTATTGTGAGGCAAAGATAGAGAAGCTTTCCAACTAACCATTGAAACATAGCTTTATCTTCAATAGGCTCTCCACCCTTTGCACCAATCTTGTGGTTCTGTTCAATAGGTGTGTCCGTAGGCTTAACTCCCAACATTCCTGTTTCTTCTATCAGATCAAGAACATACTTTCGTTGAGAGACAAAAATCCCATGCTTTGATCTAGTTACTTCAATTCCCAAGAAGTATCGTAGTTTCCCAGATCTTTTACCTCAAACTCTTGATGAAGGAGTTGCTTAAGAGACTCAATTTCACTAATATCACTCCCGGTTACTACAATATCATCCACATACACTGCAATCAAGGTTACGGAGAAACCCACTCTCTTAATAAACAAGGTGTGGTCTGATTGAGCCTGCACATATCCGAACCTATCAAGGGCTCATCTGAATCTATCAAGCCATGCTTTGGGGGACTATTTTAGTCCATATAGAGCTTTGTTCAACCGACAAATCTTTCCTGTCTCCGTATCATAAAATCCTAGAGGCAAATACATGTAAACTTCTACCTGCAAGTCTCCATTGAGAAAGGCATTTTTAACATCCATCTGATACAACTGCCAAGAGTAACTAGCTGCAAGAGATAATAGTACTCTGATAATGGTCATCTTTGCTACTGGTGCAAATGCTTCTAAATAGTTAATACCATATGTCTAAGTAAATCCTTTTACAATTAATCGGGCCTTATACCATTCAGCAAAACCATCAACATTATTTTTCGCAGTGAATACCCATCTACATCCAACCGATTTCTTTCCTTTCAATTGATTAACTATCTACCAGGTATTGTTTCTGATGATGGCATATCCATTTCTACTTTTATTGCATCTTTCCATTCTAGTACTTCCAATGCTTCTTGTATTGTTATAGGAATGTGAATATCAGCAATGGATGCGAGAAAAAACTTGTAGGAGGGAGATAAATGATCATAGGATAGGAACTAAGAAATGCAATGAGTCATGGTGCAATGGTGTTTGCCTTTACGGAATGCTATGGGGAGATCAACGTCATTGAATGAAGGTGAAGGCTCCATGGTTGAATGTCTCTCATATGTAGTATTTGTGGTACATGGATCTGGATCTACAGAAGGAATTGCGGCTACTATGGTATCGGGATCTAGATCTGCACTGTTGATGTCCAAAATCGACTTATCTCCATCGTTTGTGATAGACTCTCCACATCCTTACACCTTTAACATCCTTTCCCATTACATCCTTCTTCACTTAATGGGATTGGAAGGAACTTCCGATGAGCTACTCCCGACTTCACTATTCTCCCCCTAAGGAGAAACCCTTGGATAATAGGGTTTATCCTCAAAGAAGGTGACATCCATTGAGACAAATATTTTTCTAGAAGTCGGTTCATAACAGCATTATCCCTTTTTAGTTTGGGTACAACCAAGGAAAATACATTTGGAGGCCTTGGGATCAAATTTGGAATGATGAGGGCCAAGGATTTGAATGAAACAAGTGCACCCAAAGTTTTTGAGGGGAATGGTAAACAATTCTTTATTAGGGTATAGGGCAAATGGAGTTTTTATGTCAAGAACCCATGAGGGAATTCGATTGATGAGATAAATAGTTGTAAGAACAGCATCCCCCTAGAAATGTATAGGCACATTTGAGGTAAACATAAATGTCTCTAGCTACCTCCAATATGTGTCTATTTTTTCTTTCAACAACCCCATTCTGCTGTGGTGTATGTGGGTAGGTACTCTGGTGAATAATCCCATGATCAAGCATGTGGGAAACTAATGGGTTTGCAAAACATTTTTTTGCATTATCTGATCTAAAAATTTTAATTTTGTCATCAAATTGGGTTAAAATCGTTTGATGAAAGATCCAGGTTAATGTTGGAACCTCATCTCGAGAATGCATAAGTAAAACCAAGAAAATTTAGTGTAGTCATCAACAAATAATAGAAAATATCTATACCCCCCATGGCAATTATATGATAGACTCCCCAAATATCTGTACCCCCCCCCCCAGCCATATGATCAGATGCTCCTGAATCTATTATCCAAATGATAAGCTGAGGCCCGATTACCTGATTGAGCAAAAGATGAGGTTGAAGGAGCTGGTTATGGCTGAGGAGATGATACTAAATTATTGACTTCACTTTCTAATTGTGTTAAAGCAGCTCAAACAACACTATCAGTGTTGACAGCCATATTGGCATTACTCTTTTTGTTTCTGAGTTTTGCTGGAACTAAATGTGGATGCAACTTCCAACAGGTGTCTTTGGTGTGTTTAGGTTTCTTGCAATGTTCACAAACTAGGTCATTTTCAGCCTCTTTCTTCATATCCCTTTCCTTATCTCCCTGGCTTGGGCTTAAATGCTGCCAGGGCAGATTTGAAAAGTTGCTGCCATAACATAACATTTTTCCTAATCTCTTCACTATGCACTAGGGAATAGGCTTGAGATAGAGTCATACTTTCTCTTGTCAATAGTTGTTATCTTACAATATCATATTCAGAATTTAGACCAGCCAAGAACTCAATTGTCTCAAGATGGTCAATTTCATGCCACAGAGATTTTAGGGTTGAGAAATAATCAAAGACATGTTTCTCCCCTTGTCTGAGATTTTTAACCTCACATTTCAGCTCATAATCCCTAGCAACATTAAGGGGCTGAGAGTAGGTTTCTTTCACAACATCTTAAATTTCTTTAATCGTTTTTGCCCATAAGTTATTTTGGCTAATGTGTGGCTATATAGAGTTGCACAGCCATGTCATCACCAAATAATTTTCCTGAATCTACTTAGCATAAGTGGGATCCTCCTTGTTGGTTCCTTCACATCGCCCAACAAATAGTTCAACTTTCCTCTTCCCCCAATGGCCATCATGGCTGATTGAGCCCACTCTAAGTAGTTTGAACCATCAAACTTTACAGTTGTAATATAGGTGTTTTCAACCATGCTACCTAAACCAGCCCCAAAAACACCCTCCTCTTGGCTTTTAAACTCCATTAGAATGCTTCCTAATTACTATAACAATCGGCCTAATGGGTTTGTAGCAGATAACAGGAGGGTTCCGATTCATAAACCCTAATTTTGTGACAGTCGGCCTCTTGAGACTGAACTGTATTTGTCTTGTTAAAAAGAACTACTGGATCTTCCAAAGAGCAAAGAAAAATTACCTCCCTGAAGCAATAACAACCCTGAAACTTGAGGGTTTTCTCTTAAACCCAAAACAATGTAGAAAGGAAGGGTTTTTTTCTTAACCATACCTCTTATATCAAGAGACCCTTGCTGCTGATTTCTAGTAAGGCTTAAAAACTTACCAAAAAATTCTGAGAAACTGTGATCTTGATAATCAACTTCAGTCTTGAATAGCGGAAACTGATCTTGAACTAGAGTTCTTCTAAAATTTTGATCACCACCTCTAGTCTTGATCAAGAACTGACTTGATCCTCTTCTCTTCGTCCAATTCTTCCTAGTTATCAAAGAACTGATCCAATATTTGGATTGTTGTTGTAGATAACCTCCAAGAATGAGCCAAAGGGAGCTTTCTCTATTCTTCCAGCTCTAGGCGGTTCTCATGTTGTCAACTGGATCAAACTCACATGAGAAGCCCTAAACCTGGTTTTGATACCAAGTAGTTGTACAAGACTATAGAGACTCTTTAGGTTTTGAATAGAAAATAAAAGAGAAGAAGAAAAGGAAAAGAGAAGAAGAGAGATAGAGAAGGAGCACTCGTGGGAGAAGCTTTGGAAGAAGAGAATGGTTGGAGTGTTTCCTAATTGTAAAAGACCTTTAGTGCTTACATGGAAATAAAAGATAAGATTAAAATAAAACTAATCCTAGATAAGATAGAAAAAAATTTATCATTATCCTACTAGGAAAGTTGATCCTAATCAATTAAATCTAAGTACATCTCAAGGTGTCACACGAATACTCTTAATATGGGGTCCATAGTATCCTATAATTTACAGGAAATGAATTTCAAATACAATTTTTTCAAAGAGTTTCTCTTATTTTATGGTGCATTACCAGAGTTTCAACCTAGTGGATTCTAGGTCTTTTCTTATCAGTGTGTGGATTGCACGATATCAAGCTCAACCATAGTTTATGTCTTGCGTTAGTCGATATTAGAGCAAGTTATTTTGCATGTTTCATCAAAGCTCTTAAGTATCCTAATGGTTGGTTGTAGAGAAGACGCTCACTCTAACGACAAATGTGGAGTAGAATCTCTATGGGATGCATTGGAGGATCAAGAACATTGAACAAACAAAAAGTTGGATCACACAACCGAATTGCTAGAGGAGATATGTACTATACTTACAGGTCTAGGCCTCAGCAACAGAGGACGTGAAGATAGAGGTAATGCTCATGAGAGAAATCAACCTACAGAGAGATTTGCTTCTATTCGTAGGCAACAATGAGTCTAGAAGGATGATTTTGACGATGAATGAGAGTTTGAAGAGCCCCAAAAGTCTTCTACCACCAAGGATAAGTAGCCCCAGGTTGCTAACCAAACCTGGCCATCTGGAGCAAAACCTAGAAAGACTCAAGCAGGGGATGGCTCAAAACCCCAGGTTGGAGCTTCTACTAGTAGGACTAGCAATAACCCTTATGCCAAGACAATGCCTAATGGTCCTTGCTACAAGTGTGGTGAGTACGGCCACAGATCTAGTTGTTGCCCTCTATGGAAGGGTGTTGTTTACATGGTAAATGAGCAAGATCGAGAGAAAGACAACCATGATCATGACATAGACCTGGATGAAGGTGAATTCGATGATATGGTTAATGGAGAGGATGGTGAACCAGTTACTTGTGTGGTGCAGCGAATCCTCTGCACACCAAAGAAGGAGGAGATCTCACAACGACGGAAGATCTTCCAGTCCAAGTGCTCGGTTAACCAAAAGGTATGTGACCTGATTATAGATAGCTGCAGCTGTGAGAATTATGTTTCCAAGGCATTGGTTGATCACTTGCAGTTGACAACAAAACCACATCCAGCTCCTTATCAGACCAGGTGGATCAAAAAGGGCCCTGTCATTAAGGTGACAAAAATTTATAAGGTTCCCCTCTTTTTGGGTAAATTTTATAAAGACATTGTCACATGTGATGCAGTAGATATGGATGCATGCCATGTGTTCTTGGGGCATCCATGGCAATATGATGTTGATTCTACAGATAGGGGTAGATAGAATATGTATGTGTTTAGATGGAAGAACAAGAGGATTGCTCTTGTACCAAAGAAAGGCTCACCCAAAGATTATAAAGTGGATGGGACAATCTTTCCTTTCAATATCTTCGTTGGAACTTGAGTTTTTTGTAGATACCAAGAAGGCTAAGGAGACATTTTCTTTGGTGATCAAGGGTGAGGCAGAGCCTAATCGTAAATTTCCAGAGCAGGTGTAACCCCTATTGGACGAGTTCAAGGCCCTAACTATGGAACCAAACCACCTACCCCCTATGCGTGACATCCAACATCAGATTGATTTGATTCCTAAATCACCATGCCAAATATGCCACATTACCGAATGAGCCCAAAGGAAAGCAAGATCCTAAGAAAGAAAGTGGTGGATCTGCTACAAAAGGGGCATATTCGAAAGAGCATCAGCCCATGTGCAGTACCTGCATTACTAACACTAAAGAATGATGGATGTTAGAGGATGTGTGTTGACAGTTATGCCATCAACAAGATCACCATTCGATGCAGATTTACCATCCCTCGGTTGGATGATATGTTGGACCAATTGGGAAGATCCAAGATGTTCTAAAAAATTAACCTGAAGAGAAGATATCATCAGATTCGTACAAGGCCTGGCAATGAATGAAAAACGGCGTTCCAAACTAAGGAGGGTTTATACGAGTGGTTGGTGATGCCCTTCAAACTGTCTAATGCTCCTAGCACATTCATGCGGCTAATAAATTAGGTACTCAGACCCTTTATCAGCAAGTTTGTAGTGGTCTATTTTGATGATATTTTGATCAATATGAAATCTAAGGGAGAACGCATATAGCATCTATGGGAAGTATTGATGGTACTGTAGGAGAATGAGCTCTATGTCAATTTGAAAAAGTGCCACTTCATGACCAACAAATTGATATTCATTGGTTATAAAGTTTGTGTTGATGGGATATATATGGATGATCAAAAGATCCAAGCTATTCGCAATTGGCCATCTTCAAAGACTATGACGGCAGCCACTTTTTAGAGGAGATTCATCCCAAATTTTAGTAGCATTATGTCCCCCACCAACTATTTGAAGAAAAGGAAGTTCAAGTGAACATAAGAGACTAAAAGAAGCTTTGCTGAAATCAAGGAGAGGTTATCTTCTGCACCGCTACTAGTATTTCCCGACTTTGACAAAGTCTTCGAGCTAGAGTATGATGCCAGTGGAGTTGGAATCGGTGGTGTTCTATCTCAATAAGGTAAACCAGTAGCCTATTTTAATGAGAAATTAAATAATACACGAAAGAAGTGATCAACATATGAACAAGAGCTATGCGTAGTTATTCGAGTTTTTAAAAATTGGGAGCATTATCTGATTCAATGAGAGTTTGTGATCTATTCAGACAACCAATCACTAAAGTATTTCAGAAGTTAGCAACACCTCAACAAGATGCATGCCAAGTGGGCAACTTTTTTAGAGCAGTTTCATTATGTTATCAAGCATAAATCTGGCGTTTTAAACTGTGTAGATGATGTGTTAAGTAGACGTTCTACTCTACTCATCACTATAAGTAATGAAGTTGTTGGGTTTGAGTGCTTAAAGGATCTCTATGAAACCGATGAAGACTTTGGCAACATATGGAAGAAACATGCCATTAGCCTATGGGTGATTTTCTTGTACAAGATGGTTTTCTGTTCAAAAGAAACAAGTTTTGTCTCCCTAGAACATCCTTACGGGACAAGGTGATTCATGAATTACATGTTGGAGGTTTGGGTGGTCATCTTGGCAAAGAAAAGACAATTAGTAGCATGGAAGAAAGGTATCATTGGCTCAACTGAAGAAGGGTGTTGGAAATTATGTGAGAAAGTGCCCTATTTGTCAAGTCGCAAAGGGGCAATCTCAAAACACAGGCCTTTACATGCCTCTGCTAGTGCCGTTAAAACCTTGGGAGTATTTATCTATGGACTTTATGTTAGGACTCCCGAGAGCTCAGAGAGTAAAGTTTGTGTTTATGGTAGTCGATCGGTTTTCAAAGATGGTGCATTTCATTCCTTTCCGCAAGACTACTGATGCAACGCATGTGGCAAAATTATTCTTCTAGGATATTGTGCGCCTACATGGAGTACCTAAATCAATCACCTCAGATTGGGATAGTAAGTTTCTAGCTCACTTCTAGTTGACTTTATTGAATCAGTTCAATTCTGAACTTAATTTCAATAGCACGGTACATCTTTAGATGGATGGACAGATTGAGGTAGTAAACAAAAATCTAAGCAATTTGATTGGGAGCATTTGCAGTGACAAGCCTAAATAGTGGGACAACACTTTTGCTCAAGCAGAATATGCATTTAATAGCATTGTTCATAGTTCAATGGGGATGGGGAGATCTCCATTCTCTATCGTCTTCACAAAGGAGCCCAGGCATGTTCTAGATCTAGTAAAGTTGCCTAATGTTTCTGGCATGAGTGCCGTAGCTAGAGCTATGGCTGAACATCACCAAGCTATTGTTGTAGAGGTGAAAATGAAGCTAGAAGAGTCCACTGCCAAGTACAAGGCAGCAGCTAACAAGTGATGGCGAGCAAAGGTTTTTGATGTAGGATACCAGATGAAGGTGTTCTTGTGTAAGGAGTGATTTCTTGATGGTACTTACAGCAAATTAAAGCTAAAGAAGTATGGTCCCTACTAGATCTTAAGGAAAATCAACGGCAATTCTTATGTTGTTGATCGTCCTGAGGACATGAATACCTCCAGAACCTTCAATTTTGCTGATTTATACAAGTATTTTCCATCTAATGGTCCAACTTATCCAGAGATTAACTCAGGACGAGTTTCTTTCAAGTGGAGGGGAATGATGCGGAGCACCTTGCAAATAAATACATGGAGCAATTGGATAGGAAGAAATTGCCCAGAAAGGAATGAGAGATAAAAATGCACAAGCTATGGAAACACTCAACTTTCTTATTTGTTTCTTTTTTTGAGTTTCCTAGTCTTAGTAGAGTTCTTATTTGTTTGTTTGATTAGTTAGAAAAGGTGTAGGAGTTGTCCCATTTCCTATTTGTTTTCTTAGGAATTGGTTTCCTAGTTTGAGTAAGTTTGTAATTCAAGGCCTAAAAAACGAACCCTGAGCCTTTGTTTACAAGCAGAGAATTTCAAATACAATTTCTCTTATTTTTTGGTGCATTACCAGAGTTTCAACCTAATGGATTCTATGTATTTTCTTATCAATGTGTAGCTTGCACGATATCAACCTCAACCACGGTTTTCATCTTGCATTAGGGTCCAAGAACCATGTTTGTGATATCCGGGAGCGATTGGCCTTATCGGCCCGTTATCCTCAGAGAATGCCACACTAGCCCTAGTGGTGATCTTGATCCAATCTCTTTGAATTCTTCAGGAATTGGGGTCATCTCTACTAGGTGGGTGACATGTTAGCTGAGTAAGGACAGCTTGCTACATAGGTCGGTACCCTAGAGGTTGGTTGGCTACTCAAGTTGTTGGCTACCTAGGTTTGGTGGAGCGCATGTCGTCACTCAAGGTTGTGGCCCTGCTCCACCAGGGTGAGGAGCTTCACTCGGCCTGGTAGCACCAAAGTGTCATAAGACGGTCTGAACTAAGCATGTGGCGTTTCACAATTGGCGGATCAAATCATACAAAAAAAAAAATTCTGACGGCAACAATAACCACCAAGTGGGTAATAACTTGACCACAAAATGAGTGATCCTAAGCAGATCTGTTGAAGGGGGAAGGCTTGAATGGTAGATAAGTTGGCTCTTGCCAACAGCTAAAACTCCTAATGCATATCCACTATATATACAAAAACGTATAGTGATTAAAGTTACAAACACAGATTTTTATTTTTATTTTTTTTTACTGATATAACACGGTGATCAAGAACCCTAATTTTTAGCTCTACATACATTCACATTTACCCAGAAACACACTTCCATCTCAAAGAACTAAATTAGCAACTATGCAAATAAGATCTCATTGCCTTAATTTCTAGATTAATGACCTACTTTCCCTTTTGAGGTGGATTTTACTTCAAATATTTCTAAAATATACATGATCATTTCTTTCTCCCTTGATTTATAAAATAATTAGAGTTAATAAATCCACAAAAGAAAAAAGAAAAAAAAAAAAAGGAAGAATAGCACAGCATAGCATGAACCTTCGTTTTATCGTTGAAGCTTGAGATTACGATCTACCAAAAGGTAGGCCTTCTCTCATTCAAAGTCATTACCTGATGTATTTTGCATATATATATATATATATATATATATATATATATATATATATATATATTGTTGATGTTCAGTTGAAGGTTCGAAGAGGGAGAGCCAAGGCCAAGGACTACGTCCGAGGTGGTAGGTTCCTTTAGATACTGTAGAAGCCGAGGGCTAGCGAGGGGTCCGAAGGAGGCTTCAGTATGGATCCTACAAGGAGAAAAGTATCAGAGGCCTCGGGTGAGTACTCGAGGCAAAGACTCCGACAGTCAAGTTAGTATGCACACAAGGTGAACTTGAGGTATGGAACCGAAGGATCTAGACGATGTCTCAAATAGTGCTTAAATTCTCCACAGAGATGCAATGCTTAGAGATTGCTCCCATTTTCCAATCCCCTTACCTTGTGGGGGGTGCTTCGTATTTAGAACCGAAGCTACTTGGGAGTAGTTAGGCTCGGATGGTCAAATGCGAGCTGTACGAGGGCCTAGCAAGATCTTCTGTCAGGGCCACGCGGTGCCTTGGTACTGAGTCCGTCTGTTCTGCGCCTGGTAACCCATATATATATATATAGAACCCCTAATTTTCCACAACAGAGTCCATGCTATTCAATGGCCAAGACAAAATTGATCAATTTATTATAGAACCCCTAATTTTGTGGGACTAGTTGTGGAAATACCTCCTGCTGCAGAGCTCGAAACACTGAATTGAAACTCATGTTCAATTGCGCATGGTGTGAGTACACATAAGCACCCATTTAACAGTTCGGTTGTTTTGCAAATAAAAATAAATATGAATACAAAAAAAGAAAAGTAAATAAACACAGTATAAAATAAGTTTAAAACCAATAAATTTCGTGTACTTTTTCACATTATATGGATGAAGCAGTTATGAATCTACAAACCAATTATCACAAAAACATTCAAAAGAATCCTTCAATTCTAATTCTAAGCCAAAAGCAAAGATAAAGATAGATAAGAGAAGAAAACTAACAAAGAAACTAAAATGGATAGATAGAAGGAAAATAAATGAACAAAAAACTAATTCAAAATAATACGAGGAAAGCAACAAAAGAACTCGAAAAAACAAAGAATGCCAGAAGAATCAGTGAAATGCATGCTCGATTTTCATATTGTTAAAGATAAAAATAAACAAAAAAAAAAAAGACAGCAAATCCTAGATGAAGGAAAGACAAAAAAAAATGCAATGAAGTACGAGAACAACCCTTTTTTGGGTAATACTTTTTTATGAGACGACCGGAGCTCCGTCTTTCTCTACTTTCTAGTTATAGTAGGATACAAAAACCATGGCAATTTAAAGAAGAATGAAGGGTACAGTTGTGGTAAGTTACAATAAGAACTTGACGCTTAAATGTTGTTTAGACAAATGTTACCATTTCGAATATTTGAAGAAAAATAAAGGATAAAATAGTTTCTTCCATATTTCAGTTTACGCTTAGAGGTACTTTAAGTAATTTTTTAAATAGTGAGGTTAGTTTTAGTCCATTTGCTAATACATAAGGATAGTTTAAGTATTTCTCCTTATTTTTAATTATATGGGGTCGTCTACATGAATCCTATTTTGGCAATTCATTCTATTTAAAGCTCATAAAATCATATTACATCTATATATAAAATAACAATTTTTTTATCAAACTCAGATTTTAATCGGATCGGATGAGGTTAAATCCACATCCAACCTGATTATTAATCGGATGCAAATTCTAGTCTAGGATAATCAGATTCAGAGTCAAATAGGGTATCGGGCTTTTGAAATCCATTGATAGCCTCATTCATGGGGAGATGTTATGTGCAGTTTGATTCTCATGCTCAGAATATTTGCTTGTAGAGAATCCCCTTACACCTCCTCAACTTTCACTTGTGACAGATATGGTACCTTGTACTTTCAGAAATCGACACTCAAGTCCAACCGTTAGCATTCTGATTCTGTCAGTTAAAAATCCAAAAACTACCCTTTGCATATTTTATAAGGCTGTTTAACCTTCTTCATTTAGTCTCTAAAACCCTAATTCTTAACCATTTTTTCTATTTTCTTTCTTAAAGTTAAACAAACAGGGCATTGAAGCAATACAACAATTTATGCATCACCCTTCGCAAAAGAGGTTTTTTTCCAAAGAGGTATGCTAGTTGAACAATCACACATGTACATTTCTATAATTTGCAATTTTATTCTCTCAACTACTTAGACCAAAAATGGGCATTTTGGTAAATTTACCACTCCTCATAACATCATTTAACAAACTTGAACTTAATTGTTGATTTCTAGAAGTACAAAATAGCTTGTTGTTGCAAGTAAAAGTTAATCCATACTACTATTAGAAGTGTGGAACTTTTGTTTGACTAAAAACCCCAACTTTTAATTTGGTTGCTCTCTAATTGTAAGGACAAAAATATAATTTGAACCACCACTTTTCTCCCCATTCAAATCGCTCACATTAAGTTTTATATTTAATTTATTAACTCTCACTAACATTCATTGAATATTATTTTTGTGTAGAATACCCCTATTTGTGAATTTAGTCACTCTCTAATTGTGAGGACATGAAATATAATTTAAACTATTACATTTCTCCTCATTTAATTCTCTCTCATTAAGTTTTATATTTAAGGTATTAACTCTAATTCTTTCTTAGTACCCTATATTAATCAATCATATTAATGAAAAATAAGTGTGACAAAAAATAGTTATTTTTATTTGATAGAAATAAAATGCAAATATAAAACTAACACAAAAACAAAGTTGTTTTCCTTTTGATGGCGAGTCAACAATTTTACCTTTTAGGTTAAAATGTGCAAACCCTTGATGTCATATTAAATAATAATAATAATAATAATAATAATAATAATAATAATAATAATAATGAAAATAAAAACATATAGAAGTATAAAAAATACAAAAAAAAAACTATAGAAAACATTTGGCCGCCTCTATAATATTGTATATTCATCATATTAAATAAAAATAATTTTTATAGACATAAAAATATAAAAAAAAAATTAAAAACATATAATTTACTATCATCTCACCATTAAAATTTGTCAGAATCACGTATGCACTTACTAATGCCCTTAAATATCACTACTCCCAAAGAACATATGCCTCCCTATAATTTTCCCTGAAATAAAGCAAATGGTTCCTTCTTGGGCAATATACTCAATATATTTGGGTTGATGGCCAATGTACGTGGCATTCTCAAAACAAAAGCACAAAAACATTCAATATCGTAGAACACCACTTAAATTTGCTTGAAATTTGATTTGCGATTGAAAATTACGAAATACATTTTTTATTTGAATAAGAAATAATACGATTTTTTATCTATGGTCATACAGTTAAAACTTAAAAGTACATATTCATCTGCACCGTTGGATGGTTGATGTCACATACCGAGGGAAAACGTTTGGGAATGATGTGGTTAAAACTTAAAAGTAACACATTCTTTTGGGCCCCATAAGTTGTCATGTGTGTCAGAGATGTTTGACATTTTATAAAGGCTAAAAAAAAAAAAAACAAGTAATGTTTGTAACTGAAGTCGTTTTTCTGAAAAATGGTGCTACATCAGTGTCGCATCTGATATCTGTTTTCTGAAGAAACAAACACTCACTGTTTAGTTGGACATTTCCTCAGAAAAAGTTTCCACAAACGATGAAAATTAAGGCGTGATATGAGAAAACATCTTCTATTATTGCTAGCAACAGTATGCTGATGTAAAGTTGAAAAACGCCTATGTGGCAGCAATGTTCTCGAACAAAGAAAAAATTTGTTTCTGAGAAAACAACATACCCATGCAGAACTTTTAAAATGGTGTTGGAGAAACAGCACCAGTTCCAAACATTACCTATATATGCTTGCATAATCTATCAGCTTTCATAGAGATAGTATGCGTGTGTAAAATACCCATGAACATGAGAATTAAATAGGTGAGAACCCCAAACTGCTGCTCGCACAGCTGTGTATAGAGGGATACATAACCAATCACAAGTGAACACACCAGTATTCTATAGACAACCACCATGTGTACACACTGGCACTTTCGCTCATGTTAGTTCCATAGGCCTGCTAGTTTTGCAATCTGCAACATGATATAGAAAACAAAATGTAACAAAGAAGGGGCAAGCCAGAGGCAGTGAATCTATCACCACCTAAAAAGAATATAAAACTGTCTTAATACACTTACATGTCCACCTGGTCTAAATAATATAGATTTATTTGTCCTCCAAAAGGGTGATTCAGAGAGGTAATCTGTTTTTCTTCTAGAAATATTTTTTTAAGTTTACATAAAATATAAAGATCGGGTGGTTAATATTTAATACGCACTACCACTCATTAATAGTATTTTATATATTGACAAGATGAGCAAAAACAGACATGGGAATATAACAAAATTATATGTATAAAAATTCCGCCAATGTTCCAAAACTACACCAAATTACAATAGCTCTTTCAGCAAGGAGATGTTACCCCTCCTCAAGACAGTTACATTCAGTACATGTTCATCGCTTGTTTCCAAGAAGAGGCTCTTGTAACCTTGACGAATTGGAATCACCCTCTGCAGATTTCTTCGGAGTTTGCCCTTGCTTACTTTGGACCATCTGGAGAAGGAACAAAGACTTTAGACGTGTAGAACCCATCTAAGAATGTGTACATTTAAGAGCTCAGCCATCAATCAACAAAGAGGGGAAGGGTGATTGTTTGGTTTAATGGTAAAATCTCGGGTTGACAAGTGTGAAACGTCATCAGAGCAACCACTTTATACACCAAAAAAAAAAAAGAAACTGCCAAAGTTAGGCCTACATCCATTCTACATCTTCCAAGACCCCAGATAGCTGGGGCCAACATGCGGGTAATAGAATATACATTTTTATAAGTCATCTTAATCTTTTGAAATTCTTGTTTATCTCGTTATCAGGAATTGAAATAGATCTTGTGTATTATTAAGACACTATGATAGTAAATCCACCGCATGATATTTCGTTTATTGCCACTGCAATCCCCTTAGAATCCCACACCAATCACAATTTAACTTCTATTTTAGGAGTGCTGCAATATTCTGGTACACAAAGAAAGCATCTATTTATTAAATATTTAGAGATCTTTTTATGCTGGGTGTTGAGTTTTGGCTCCATTTTTGGACAGACTTGGCATTGGCATTCATTAACCACCAGTGGGGGGAAGAAAAATATGAAAATCTTATAAACTAATGCACTTATGAAATATGGTTTCTAGACATTGAAGCACCTCAAAAGCTACAAAAATATAGTCCTTGTAGTTGAAATTCATTCTTTTGACGACTGACCCTTGTCACCATTCTCAAAAGCATTTTCACAAGTTTTATTAAGGGCATTCTGATCCTTTAGGGATAGAGATCTTTACCGAAAGAAGAAAAAGGAGATAGATTATTATTATTGTATATATTTAAATAAAACCGTAGGCATAACAGAAAAGCGATGCACTGCTACAATTGGTATTATATTCATTGTAGTTATGTATTTGTTTGCAGACAAGTTCCATTTCTGTTACCCCAACCTCTATGTGCAGTCAAGTGTAATTGTAATAATTTAATTAATGCACCATAAAGCATTGCAAAGAGAAAGAGGTGTAATGTGGGCTGTGCCAGGCCGTCACGGCACTCTTTTGTGGGCCACCCACACTGTAGTGGGCTGTGCCATGCCAGCATGCAGACCTTGGCAGGCCATGCTGAGCAGAAATCCCCCAAGAGGGTAGTAGCCTGACACAGCCTGAGGCTCAAGATAGACAACAAATTGAAAATTCTTAAAATTTTATTCCATATGAATTTTGATGTATGCAATTGTTTATAGATGAAATAATAAAATGAAATTGAAAAAATTACAAAAAAAATGGAATAAAATAGCAAAGCAAAATTGAAAATAAAAATTCATATATGTATGCATATATATGGGCTGGGCCAGTCCGCAGGCAGCCCAGCCCAGCTTAGAGCTCTACAAAGAGATCCAGTTGAGATGGAAGTTGATTATTTAACATATCTGCTCGCCAAGGCAGATATGAAGATATGCACAATCTCCTTTTTATCAAAGTTTCGAGCATGCCACTAGAATAATTTTCCATGGTAAAATTATCAAGATCCTCTGAGCTAGATCTCTATCATTTCTTGGACCTATTCATTAACTGGTACAGCCTTTAATTTAATTACAAGATCCAGATCTGGATGCTCAGCATCACCCATTTAATTTAGGGGGAAACTACATCATGATCCCTATTTACAACTTCGAAGATCTAAAAGTCCAAAATTGGGTACCTAAAAGCTCCTGTTTTCTTTTTCCCATGGAAGCGAAAGATTAATTTATAGAAAACTCATCTTATAATTTGTCATAGCAAGTGCTCTTGCAAATATGGATATGCAAAAGCATCTGTTGTAAGCTTGTAGCATTTGTAAATGCATCAACTGCATACTTTGTCTATTATGCAAAGGTCTGATAACCTTAATTTATATGAAACAATTTTACCCTGTAAAAAATTACCAGAAGGCCCTTGCATGACATCTGTAGCATCAGCTTTACTGCTTTCAAGTAAAATCGTAAATTGTGCATAATTTCATTTTATCTTTTCAATTGTTTTGGGTCTTTTTAAAAGGTGGCCGAGGATGGGTGAAGTTTCTCTCTCAAAAACCTACTACCAAAATGGAAAATTCCCCTAGGAATTTTGTGCAGTAAGAACAGAAAGGTTTTAAATTGAATTGCTTTGACCAAAGAGGTAATACTTCAACATCTTCACTGATACTCAAAAAAAGCTAGTATGGTAGTACTGCCTCAATGACATGCAGATGGTGAGCCATCTTTGGATTTATTCCAACATACCGAAGGGAAGGAGACTGAGTGGAGCCAAAGTTTAAGAAAAGGGAAATTGAGCCCATACTGTTCTCTTGATCTATATGGGTCTTTATGTGGCTGTGATTATGGACAAACAATTGGGCTTTGGGTCTTGGCAAATCCACACAAACCTAGCCCAACTCCATGAACCTAAAAAGTTATGCTAGTAAGCCTAAGTGCCCGTTTGGGAGGGCTTTCACACAGCAGCTTCTGGTGTTGCAAGGTAGGCCCCAAACAGAAAGCCATGAAGCAGTTTGGTGAAAAACCTGGAAAGCCACAAATAGGCTTACATGAGCTGAGATATCGACTTTCTGATGAAGCTATTTTCAGTAGTTTTCAGTAGCTTCTCAGAAGCGGCTCAGTCAATGCATCCCAATCAACGATGGAACCCTCCCAAACGGGCCCTAAGTCTGATAAGTCATTGAGTGAACCATCATCTTAAGTGGATCCCACAATCTCAACTTTGATGACCAAACAAATCTTTAACTGGTTCTTGATATATGTTGAACAAGGGGTAGATCCTCAAGATTTACTTCAGATCTTCAAAATATTTTTAATAGGTATTCAATTGCAAGTAATGTCAGTTTCAAAAAAATCATACCTTTGTACATCTTAGAAGAGCCGTTCTGTTTCTTTATAATAAGCCCATGTATTAGCTCGTTTGAGCAATTGGATGAATGAATGACAATGAAGAGTTTTCTCTACAGACATCCTTAGTGCTGACTCCTAGAGAAACCTAGTGGTGTTGATTCCATTAGGCTTTATCTTTTGTTTTCATATCTTTTTTATGACCATGTGTTACTTTGTTGAATAATTTCTATCAATTTCAGGTTTGCTTTGTTATTGTTCTTACTTTTATCTGTGTTTGAAAATCATTCTCTCCCTTTCTCTTGTTTCTCTTTTCAGTTTCTTTGTTCCTTGTTTTTGTTTTTAGATTCTGCAGTCCATAAAAAGCACAACTTAGATCCATTTCCTTTTGTTTTCTTAAGGCTGTGTTTGGCTTGATAGAAAATGAGAGAACAGAAAGGGAAGTTCTTAACAAATATTTTGAAATTCCTAAAGACTTCCCTCAACTTTCTGTTTCTCTCTTATTTTCAATCAAATCAAACATAGCCTGCGTTTTAAACACTTTTTAAGTTATGTACAGCCTTTTGCCAGTTATATATAAGCAAATTGCTAAAACTAAACAAGGACCTTGTGGTCTATTTCTAACTTGATAAAGATGCTTTTGAACCCGTTATTTTTTCTTTTTATTTCATCTGTGCTTTTGCTCTTTTAGGTTGATTTGTTTACAACAATTTTTGTTACAACTTTAGCCCTAAAGATAATACCGAACCCACTAAACTGACCTTTGTTTTCCCTTAGATACTCATACAAGTCTCATCCTTGATTTAAGGGAAGATTTTCCAGAGTTATTTTGTCTATTTATCCAGTATCAGAAACTTTTTTTTTTTTTGTAAATATGAACATTCTTATTTTGGTTCAAGAAAACATGATAGTTTTATAAGCATATAAATGCTATCCCCCCATTACTAAATGCTTTTAGAACGCCAACCATCAAACAAATGAAAAAGGGCAACAGCAACAGCAATGCAACAGGTAAGAGAGATTATGCTACTCACCATTCCCTTCTGACTGGCTAATCTCCGAGTTGACGGGGCCCGTGCCATTGATGAAGCAGCCGCAGCGGCAGCAACACGTATCCTACCAATAGAAAGGGGGTATGAACAATAGCATCCACTGTCCATAACCAACTCATATAATGCAAGTAAAAGAGGATAGTATTTGAACTTTCGAATTTATTGTACCTTTTATGTACATCAACATATTCATCTGTCTCATCTACAATCTCCTCCTGTGTAGTCATAAAATAATAACAAATTAGTTAATCTAGGAAATAAAAAGAAATAAAAGTTAAAAGTTACATTAGATGAAAGAGAAAACGAACTGATAGACCCAAGCAACCCTTTTATAACAATCGTAAAATTAAAGTTTCCTGTCAATTTCAAGAGTCTAATTGATGTGTCATGTTTTCTACAAATCATTGAAAAAGGATTAATTAATCAGATGATACAAATTGCTAAATGAAAAGACCATTTTTCAACTATTTTCTCTTTGAATGCATGATACTAAAAGCTTGCATCCAAGATTCAAACAAGAAGACTGATCGAGTTGGAGTCAATTAGGGGTTGGGCTTTTGTTTTGGACTTTAGCCGTGTATTGGGTATGGGTGATTGGGGACTGTTAAGGGCGTCGGTTTTTTGGGATATGAAGATCGAGGTTTTTGATCTATTTTGTTTCTTTCATGTGTTGGTTGCAAGGGTTTTGGTTTAATGGGGCTGGCCATGTGTGGGTAGGTTGGGCTGGATGGTTGTTGTTTAATCTTGTTGGGTGTTTTCTTGCTTTATTTCTTTCTCTTTGGGTGATAGCTTATCACCTTTCCTTGTATCTTCTTTTTGTTTTAATAAAATTTTTTATTTATCTTCAAAAAAAATACTAAAGAGGTCACATATCAATTGAAAATCAAGATGACACAGTATATAGGTACTGAGCCACATTAGGGTAATCAGAGTAAATGTGGATTACTTGTAGAAGCTCCTCAAATACATCCTCCAGAGTGATAATACCAATCACTTCTCCATCTTCAATATCCTCCGACATACGGGGTGTGCCATTCATCACTGCATCAGATTGTTGATGAGAGGTTTTGATTGGCCCAGGAACCTTCCCAATATCAACAATTACACTTTGTGGTTTTTCATCCTGCTTAGGTAGCAATAGAGCAGTTAATTTGGAATCATCACTAAAGGCTTTGTTTTCTTTGGGTTTTTCTCCATCTCCAATGGCAATGGGTGAAAAACTCTTGCTTTTCCCCTTAGCCTTCACAACAGCTGCCATATGACTGCTCCCTTTCTGAAATTCATTTAGAATATCATATAAAGGCATATCTGAAGGAACCCTGAAAACATTCCAAACATTAATATTTCAACTCTAAATATATGAGTTCCAAAATGAAAAAAAAAAAAAGAAAGAAAGTGGTTCAATGAGCACACCGTGGAATTCTCCGAATAGAAACAGCACTAACTGGAGTCTCTGTTTCTGCTCGCACTGTGAGTAGACTTTTCACCTAAATGCAGCAGGTCAAAAAATAGAAGAATGGCCAATTCCATACTCAGCTGAACTGATGCTGAAATATAATGAACCAGGATCAGAGTTACGTCTTTGATTTCCACACTTACCAGTAGAAGCCCAATTATGTTTTTAGGATTCCCAGAATAGACAGGAACTCGGCTATGGCCCCGAGCAAGAATTTTGCCAATTGCTTCCCTGAATAATTGAAAAATTATGTGACTCATTTATCTCTGTTCCAGAAACAATAACATGTATTGATGATTTAGAAGAGAACCCATTTACCTCAGATGCTTTGAATTTGAACTTCTTTTTAATCCAAAATGTCTATTAACAGTGACTTGTGTTCTTTTTAACAAGAAAAAGGCCTATATTTTTTATTAAACACTCACAGAATTAATTTTTCTTTTTTTTTTTTTTTTGAGAAAAAGTGAGTTTCCTATTAAAATAAGTAAAGATAAAGGCTGCTGAGGGAGAGGTTTCTTCAACAGCTGAGTACATCAAAGCAGTAGTAAAACACTAGCAGGAAAGCCTTACAGTACAAAATCATTATCCCACAAAACACTACTCCAATGATTAGGGAACAGGCTAAGGCCTCATTCGCGTCTCGATAAATGACTTACCTGGGTAAATGTACTTACCCAGGCCAGTGTTTCTGGGGAAATACTTACCCGGATAAGAGCACTTACCAGTGTTCTTTTATTCCCCAGGTAAAGGTGTACAATACCAATTTATCCAAAAAAGTGACCTTATTGAAGGGACAATATTGTCCCATCACATATTGGCAATTTTCAGCATGAATGGGTAAGTAATTTACCCAAGTCTGAGAAGAGTATTACAGATGTTTTAAAACACAGAGGCGTGACGCGAGACATTCCACTACCTAGAGGCGTGAGGCGTAGTTCAAAATGCAAGAGGCGTAAGCCTCCTTAAGAGGAAGAGGGATAGAAGGAGGATGAAGAGGAAGGGGGGATCTCATTTTTTTCTTTATTTTTAATAAAAATCTTTTATATTAAGAATATAAAGATACATAACATTAATTAAAAACCACTTTCTTTCCCTTATCTTTTCTTCCCTTCCCTTTCCTTTTCTTTTCTTTCCTTTTCTTTTCTTTCCTTTTCTCTTTTTTTCTTCTCTTTCTTTTTCTTTCCCTTCCCTTTCTTTTCCTTTCCTTTCCTTTCTTTTTTTTTTGTCTTTTTATATCAAATGTGACCTCATGAAAAAAGCGCCTATGCCTCTTGCACCTGAGGCATACGCTTCAGAGGTGTCAGCGCCTCTGGCATACACCTCAGGGCGTTTTGGGAGCGCCTCACCTGGAGGCACGCCTCCCACACCTACTCATGAATCGTTCTTTTCTGCAGGACCCACTAATACCGGAAAACGAACATGGGTAAGTAATTTACCCAAGTCTGAGGAGAGTATTACTTCTCAAGTAAATGAGGCTGCTCAGGAATTGTTCTTTTTTGCAGGACCCACTAATACCGGAAAACGAACATGGGTTTATTTCTTTTCCATGGGACCTACCAACTTACCCACCCCTACTTCCCAAAAAACAAATGAGGCCTAAAGTTGAAGCCCTTAAATAAATTGTTAACTAAAGCCCACTTGACTAACATCCTTTCCACCTTGCCCTACACCTGCTCAATTGGGAATGCCTTGTCTTCAAAAGTGCGGTTGTTCCTTTCTTTCCAGATACACTAACAAATAACAAAAGGTGTTAAGTGCTGCAAAATCTTCCCCCTTCTACTAAAGGCTTTCAATTACCAGGGAGCCATTAATGACTCTAAGGTAGGGGGAAGGACCCAATTTATAGCAAACAGCTTCAAGGCGTGAGACCACACACTGTAAGAAAAGCTGCACATTATGAAGAAATGCTGTTATGTTTTCCTCTGCCATACCACACAAGCAACACCAATTAACAAGGTATATTCCTTTCTTCTTTAGAAGACCAATAGTCTGAATGTTACCTTTCGGTGCAACCCACATGACAAACAAGAGCTTTGAATGGATCCTAGTCTTCCAAATCCAAACCCAGGTATATTCCTTTCTTCAATTTCGATTTTGGTTATTTCGGTTTCGGTTCAGTTTTCATCTTTTTATTTCAGTTTTTTAAATTTTGGTTTATTCGGTTCGGTTTTAAACCGAATGCTCACCCCTACCCAAGGAGGGGGTCAGAATCCAAAGGGTTCAAGAAAGTCAACATTGACTTGGTGGTGAAAATTCTAGACTTCTCCAAGGGCCACTCAATGTTTTAAAAGCGCAAAGAAAAAAGAAGAAAGAAAAGCACAAGGGACATTTTACACCTGAGGCACAAGGCAAGGCGTGTGCCTATTCGAAGCAAGGCAAAAAAATGCAAAAAAAAAGCTAAAAATTTTAAAAAATTCCATAATGCAAAAAATAAAAATTATTAAACATAATATTAATTAAAAATATAAACTTAAGTTTTAAAATAAATGTTTTAAAAAAACCTTTTATCTCAAATTAAAATACATAAACATAACATGTAAAACATATTTAAAACGAAAATTCACAAATAAAATCAAGCATAACATATGAAACATATTCAAGCATGTAAAACTCTCAATCTCTTAAATTCCCACCCAATTGCATTACTTCAAATAGCTAATGTGATGTTAAGCATTATGCATTCCTGATTTTACGAGCCATATTTGTACCAAACCCCTCGAGTAAAGCTCAAACAAGTCCATATTAGGGTCTTAAATTCTTAATCCCTGTTAGAGTCGGCTGTACAAGGGTAGTACAGCCATTTTATGTTTAGTTATATATGTATTGCTCAGCTGATGTGGTTCTCACCTAAGTGAGGGCACAATGGTAATCCTTGTATATCTTAGAAGAGTAAATAAAAGAAGGGCCGACTAGAGGGATTTGATTTTTCCTCTCTAGTTCGGCTGTGACCTTTTCTCCTTCTTCTCTTTCTTCTTTTCTTTCTCTCTCTCTTTTCCTTCTCTTTCTTCTGATCTGAACATATACGAACATCCTTGTATATCTCAGATCAGTTGTCTCCTTTTCTCTCTGTTCTGCACACTCCTCTCTAGGTTTTTGCAGAATTCTCATTGATATTTAGAGATTTTTCCAGAAAGAAAGAAAAAGGACTGGTCGTTTTCTCCTTTTGGGGATTTCCATGCCTCCATTGAATGTAATCATTGTGGTTTTGTGTGGTTGGTAGAAAACCCTCTACTCGCAATTCAAAGAGGGCTGGTTTTGTGATGGTGACAATGCAGACTTGGTATCCTCTACTCAACAGGTACATGATCTTCAAACTAAGTTGTGGTATGTAGCAAGTTTCTCTTATATGTTGCAGAACTAAAAATACTATTCATGAGGTGTGTTGTGAGGGTTTCTAGTGCTGACAGTAAACGGCAACAGTATGCTGTTGCTAAAAGTGGTGAACAGTTGTGAATATTGTTGCTGAAACAGTGGTGAATAGTTGTGAGTGTTGCTGTTGAAACCTGGTACTAGGAACCCTAGTGGTGTTCAGTCATTCGTGTGGAGTGTGGTGATTTATTAGGGCAGTAGAGTAACAATTTAGTGGTACAACTTCCCACTATTTTTTTGTGCAGTTATGGGAGACAGCAGTGAATACAAATCAAGTGTGATGGTGGCTTCTGATTATTTGAATGTGCAGATGACCTCTATAAAACTGAATGGTGAGAATTATGTCCCTTGGTCTAAGTCTGTTGAAGTTTTCCTGAAAGCCAAAAAGAAAGTGAAACATGTGAGGGAAGATAAACCCCCAATTGATTCCACTATGTCAGATAGGTTGGAGGTCATAGTGGTAGAGGTCATTATGGCCGTGGATGTGGTGGTGGACCCATGTATGGTCGTGGTGGTGGTCGTGTTGGAGGACGAGACTTGGAGGGAGCCCATGGTAGGGGACGTGGTTGAAGGGATGAGAGATCCATCGTATGGACGCCCAAATCTTGCGGAATAAGGTGGGCAAATTTCAAAAAAATATTCTCTCCCTTTCAACTGGGAATCGAATTCCCTATTTAGAAAATCATATTTTCAATGATCAATCTTGAACCATAAACTGAACCAGATCTGAACAAAAGCAATAGGAGAGAATTATACCTGATACGGAGAATTATATCTCCCAATGGAAGTGTTCACGCCCAAGGAATGATCCAAAGACTGCTCCCACTGAAGATGGCGCAGTGTAGGATGGAGCAGAATCAGCAGAGTTCTCCAAGAACCTAGTCCTTCACAAGAAATAGCAGGATGACATGTGAGCACAGCTTCCTATAGAACTGATATCAAGACCAAATCTTGACTTCTCCCACTGAACAGGAGATCGAACTGGCAAGGTAGGCGGCAAAAAAGAATTCTGCAGGGTTGCTTGATTCTTTCTTCTGTGATTTCAGCACTAAAGAGGATGTGAATATTTGTCTTCTAAAGGCTGCCACCCCTTCCTTCTTTTGTAACCCTAAAGGATTAGCTCCTAATCCAATTAGGAGTTACTGATCCAAATCACATTTGGATCAGACATCCCTTTAGGAGATAAGGATAAGCCATTATCTTATCTGCAAATTGGATCAGACATCCCTTTAGGTTTCTAGATCCAAATCACATTTAGATCTGGACTCTCTGAGTGGATAGGGTTAAGACCCTATCCTATCTGCTAATCCATGTCAAAATTCGCCCCATAATTAACCAATTAAATAGCCCAGTTCGAAATGGGCTTTAAGCCCATTAAGGTCCAGTGCTCACTTAGCCTTCCTAACAGCTTCCCAATTGGGCTTCCTTGTATGGCGTGGGACCCAAGCTTTTGTTACAAGGCCTGGCCGAATACACTGTTATGGACAGTGCACCCCCTGAAACCCATCAAATGGGCTCTATGGGCCCAACACTTACCCTAAGTGGTCCCTGGGCCAATCCACCTTGTAACACCCAGGGACTGTGGGCAGATGCAAGATTAGCCCATCAGGTGTTATCCTCAATGGTCTGACACTCGACCTCTCAAACTGTCCCAACATACCCAGGTTTTGACCCCCGCTAAGGATCTCACTAATTGGTACATCAAAGACAGCCCAATCCGACACCTAGTGCAGTATCATAATCAAGTCTAGGAGTCGGGTGTAACTTTCCAGTTTTGCCCATTAATCTCCAAGGTCCAGGGCAATACTGGAAATCTGGTCCGGTTCAAAGATTCAATTGATCCTACACTACATGTGCCTAGGGTCTCACCCCGGTAGCTGAGACAGGCAACCCCAACCGACTTGGTGACACATCAGTGTCAGCCTTATCAGGATAGGTCCCCCCGACCGACCCATTGGTTGTGAACATTCTAAACTAACACGAGTCTCATTAAGTGTTCAGTTTAAGGGTATTACACAGAAACATACCAAGGGAACATGAATCAAATATGTACTTTTATTCATTTACAATAAACTCATAATGTACATCATTCTGATTGAAGCTAAGGGCATACAAAACTGTCCAACAGCTTCCACTTGCACTTAGGTTCAATCAGGTACAAGCTGGAGTCCCATGCTTTCCACGTGTTTCTCAAACACTTTCTGTGATAGTGGCTTCATCAATGGGTCTACTACATTTTCCGCTGACGCTACCTTCTAAATCAAGACGTCCCCTCTACCAACAATCTCCCGCAGTACGTGGTACTTCCTCTCGATGTGCTTTGACTTCGAGTGGGCTCGTGGCTCCTTAGCCTGAGCAATGGCTCCATTGTTGTCACACAACAATGGGATGGGTGATGTGCTGGACAGAACTACTCCCAACTCGTAAACAAAATTCTTCATCCACACGGCTTCTTTGGCAGCCTCGCTTGCGGCAATATACTCGGCCTCGGTCGTGGAGTCTGCAGTGGACCCCTATTTGCTACTTTTCCAACAAACAGAACACGATCCTATCATGAAAACATATCCAGATGTAGACTTTCTATCATCTGGATCCGATTGGAAATCGGCATCGGTATACCCTTGGATCTGTAGTGAGCTACCATCGAATACCAGACAAAACTCTTTTGTCCTTTGAAGGTACTTAAGTATATTTTTCACAGCAGTCCAGTGCTCCTGCCCTAGGTTGGCCTGGAATCTGCTTACCACACTCACTGCCTAAGCAATGTCAAGACGAGTGCACAGCATGGCATACATGATGCTCCCTACGGCAGAGGCATAGGGAACGTCCTTCATGCCCTCGATCTCCTCAGAGGTCTTGGGAGACATCTTCTTGGAGAGAGTGACTCCGTGCCTGAAAGGAACATTTCCTTTCTTGGAGTTCTCCATGCTGTATATTTTGACTATTTTGTCAATGTAAGCAGATTGGGATAATCCGGTTATGCGCTTCAATCTATGTCTATAGAGTCGAAGACCCAGTATATAGGAGGCTTCTCCAAGATCTTTCATGGAGAATTGCTGTGAAAGCCATACTTTCACTGTAGTCAACATTCCTACATCATTCACAATTAGTAGAATGTCATCTACATACTGAACCAAAAAGGTAACTTTATCCCCACTGTACTTCCTGTAGACATAGGGTTCATCCGGATTCTGCTTGAAGTCAAACGATTTGACACCAGAGTCAAAACGGATGTTTCAACTTCTAGAAGCTTGCTTAAGTCCATAAATGGATCTATTAAGTTTACATACCATGTTTTCCTGACCTACAGCAATGAAGCCTTGCGGCTGTTGCATGTAGATATCTTTAGTAAAATCTCCATTCAGGAATGCAGTTTTGACATCCATTTGCCAAATCTCATAATCATGGTATGCTGCTACAGCTAGCAGGATCCTAATGGATTTAAGCATGGCCACAGGCGAAAAAGTTTCCTCATAATCGATGCCCTCTTTCTGAGTGTACCCTTTCGCCACCAATCGAGCTTTGAAGGTCTTAACTCTACCATCGAGGCCCTTCTTCCTCTTGTAAATCCATTTGTAACCGATTGCTTTTACCCCGGAGGGCGGATCTACTAGAGTCCAGACTCCATTGGTTTCCATTGAGTCCATCTCAGCTCTCATGGGCTCCACCCACTTTTGGGAATCTATGTCCAACATAGCTTCCGCGTAAGTCACGGGATCCTCCTCACTAGTCAAGGTTTCCACCAGGTAACTATCGTAGTCATAACCATAACGGATTGGTGGCCAGGATACCCGAGTGGATTTTCTAGGTTGGTCACTACCTGGAACTTGTGAGACATCTCCCACTGCTCCTGTGCTCTCCTCATCAAGAACTACTTTCTGACGATGGGTGTCCAGGATGTAATCTGTTTCCAAGAATTGTGCATTTCGGCTGCAGAACACCTTCTGCTCACTTGGGTCATAGAATAAGTAACCCACAGAGCCTTTTGAGTAGCCTACAAATAGGCAACGACTGGTCTTGGATTCCAACTTGTCTGCACTCGTTCTTTTAACGTGTGCTGGACAACCCAAAATCTTCAAGTGTCTGACACTTGGTTTCTTTCCGGTCCAAAGTTCATATGGAGTGTTCGAAACCGATTTGGTTGGAACCCGATTCAGCACGTAAATCGCAATCTCTAATGCGTAACCCCAAAAGGATGTGGGTAACTTTGAGTGTATGAGAAGTGACCGGACCATATTTAATAAGGTCCTATTCCTCCTCTCTGAAACACCGTTAAGTTGTGGTGTAGCAGGAGGAGCCAATTGTGACACTATCCCATTGTGTCAGAGAGATACTTGCCACCTCGATCTGATTGAAGAGCTTTAATTTCTCTCCCTAACTGTTTCTCGACCTCTTGTCTGAACTCTTTGAACTTTTCAAAGGATTCAGACTTATGTCTCATTAGGTACACGTAACCATATCGTGAGAAATCATCTGTGAAGGTGATGAAATACACGTGTTGATTCCGTGCCCTAACAATCAGGGGACCACATACATCAGTATGTATAAGGTCAAGTGTGCCTGTACATCTTTCAGGCTTACCGTTAAATGGTCGTTTGGTCACCTTACCTTGTAGGCAAGGCTCACAGGTGGGAAGATCTTCTACTGTTAGAAAATCCAAAGGACCATCCTTTACCAACCTTGTGATTCGGTCAACACTAATGTGGCCAAGTCGGTAAGGCCACAGACACGTGGGATTAATTGTATCTCGCACTCTTTTCTTGGGGATTTCAGTCGACGTAGTTTCGGTTATGTTAGTTTCTAGAGAATGATGTAGAACATAGAGACCGTTCCCCAGTTTCCCGTATGCGATGAATCTGTTATTTCTTTTAATAGTAATCGTATTACTAAAGAAGACAGAATAACCATCTGTACACAATTTTGAGACAGAAATCAAATTTCTCCTTAACTTTTGTACATAGAGACAATCTTTCAGTACAATAATTCCTTCTCTAAAAATTAACTCCACGGTTCCTATGGCCACGGCTGCAACAGTTGTAGTGGTCCCCAAGTAGAGCGTAACTTCTCCTTCACTCAGCCTTCTGCTTACCTTGAACCCCTGCAGTGAATTACACGCATGAGTTGAAGCCCCGGAGTCAATACACCAGGACGCAGAAGCTACCAATAAATTGGTTTCTATAACACAAGTTTCGAAATTACCTTTCTTGGATTCCAGGTAAACAGGACAGATCATTTTCTAGTGGTCGGTCTTCTTGCAGAAGTGATAGGCATCTGATACTTTGTCTTTCTTCTGTTTCTTGGGTTTGGCAACCTTCTTCTGGGGCTTTCTCTTTGCCTTCCTTTTCTTGTCCGATTTGCCAGTTTTAACAAACATGGCAATGGGCTCATCCTTTTTAATCAATTCTTCGGCCCTCTGCAACATATTGCTAAGTTCCTGCAAGCTAACGTTCAGCTTGTTCATGTTGTAATTCATGATGAAAGGATTAAAAGATGAAGGCAGAGAGTTGAGAATAGCATCGATCTGTGTTACTAGATCCAGCCCGGACCCAAGAGCATCCAGTTCGTTGATATAACCCACCATCCGAAGACAATGGTCGTGAACTTGTTGGCCCTTGGACATCTGCGCGGTCATGAACTGTTTCAAGACCTTCTGCCGAGTAGAATGATTCTGCTCTTCGTACATTGTCTTGAGACTGTCCAATACGTCTTTAGCAAGTTCGATCTGATCGAACTGCCTCTGAATTGGGTTGTCCAAGGAGGCAATGATATAGCAACGAGCAAGGGAGTTTTTCTCCTCATATTCTTGGTATTCTCTTCTTCGGGCCTCAGAAGCCCTATCTCCCGGACGATCCGGGGTAGGATTCTTGGCTACCTTATCCAACTTTTCAGAGGTTAAGACCAACATAAGGTTCCTGTACCAGTCGGCATAGTTTGGGCCCTTCAGCTTGTTGTCATCAAGCAGCTTTGCAAATTGTCCTTTTGCCATTTTCTAATAAAAGAGCAAATATCAGTCCACAACCTAATTTGATTCATGTTCATTACCTGGATATGGATTTTAATCTACGTTCCATTTCCATTTATTCATCTCTAAGATTTTCCTCCTTTCTCAGTGACGGAGACCACGGGTTGTCTCTGGAAATGTGGGAAATCACATAGGATGCATGGAGCCAACTGTTTCAGCTGCATAGCCCCACCACCTTTCTGTGAAGGATCATATCCACTCATAATATGAGTTTTCCCTTTGGCCTCTGTCAGACAAGGTTCAGAGCCATTTTCAGGTAAACCTTTCTGTCCAGTGAGTGCTTACCCATCATATTCGTGAACACCAAGGTACCGTGAAAGAGTTCCCATTTTCTAGTGAAACCCCTCCCACATCGGTCTATGACACCCCTATCATCTTATGAAACACTTAGACAAGCCCAACAGCAAATCTCCTTATCACAAGCACTCATATTAGCTGGAGGAAACAGTAAATTATGCCCTAATTTGATTTAGGTCAAACCAAAGTGGCTCCCACTGACTTTCATAAAGCCAGATTTCGGCAGGCCCAAATCGGATAGGGTCCTGCATGTAACCTCTCCATGAGGTGTGGGGCCCACCACTGAGGGAGGTCATCCAATAACCAAAAGGGACACCATGGCAATGATGTGCATTCAGCCATGGTGTGCACAAGAGCCACTGTCGATTAAGCATGGGCCAAGCATTTACGACCCATGTACGAAGCACAGCACAATCATACATCACATGCAAGGGTAAATTGATCCAATCAATTAATTATCTGTAAAGCCCATTTGAAGCACATTTTCAATCCATAATATTAACCATTAATATCATCTAGGTATATGGGCTGAATTAGGGTTGAGGGGTTCAGACCATATAGCTTTATCCGCAGAGTGGGCTTTTGGCAGTTTTAACAACTTAAAACTGGGCCTTTACAGGTTGGGCCAAATTAAGCATTTAATTAATCATCAATCCTCAGGCCCATTTTGGGAAAAATAGGGTTGATGTTCAGCCTTGATCGAACCCTAGATTCGGTTCAAACAATTTGAACCAATCTTGGTTCGAATGGGTCTAGGGTTTGATCTTTAATTAAATCTTTAATTCAAGAAAATAATCTAAAATTAATTATTGATAAAAGATAAACAAGAATCAGTCAAACAGGGTTGTTCGCACAATCCTTCCTGCAAAACAGAGGTTAGATCACAGTTTGTAGTTTCATAAACTGCAAATCGTAGATTGCAGTTCTCCCATCTGCGAAATCTCCTTCTTTGCGAAATCTCCTTCTCTACGCCACCTTCTTCGATCCAAAAATAAAATAAATAGAAATCCTAATTTCTATTAATAATTACATCAGATCAAATACCTATACATTCAGTCTAACAATAATAAAAAAATTATTTTACAGACCAAATGTAATAAAATAATCCATAAACTGCAAAATCGCAGGTTCCTTGCGCAAATCAAGAATTCGATCTCCTCTTGTACGAACAGCCCATAAATCAAGAAAATCATAAAGAACAATTCTAAACAATAATCAAATTTATGGAAAAATAATTTCAGATTATTTCGCCCATAAATTTTGGGACAATTTCCCAAAAACTTTATCTGCACAAATCGGGTAGAACGCCTTCTGCCCACTTGCGCAGGTTCAGATCTGAAACAAATTGGTTCAAGATTTGAACCTCGCTCTGATACCACTGAAGGGATGAGAGATCCATCGTATGGACGCCCAAATCTTGCGGAATAAGGTGGGGGAATTTCAAAAAAATATCCTATCTACTAATCCATGTCAAAATTCACCCCATAATTAACCAATTAAATAGCCCAGTTCGAAATGGGCTTTAGGCCCATTAAGGTCCAGTGCTCACTTAGCCTTCCTAACTGCTGCCCAGTTGGGCTTCCTTGTATGACGTGGGACCCAAGCATTGATCTACACATCAGCCACATGGGTTCAGTCTAGCCTTTGTTACAAGGCCTGGCCAAATACACTATTATGGACAGTGCACCCCCTGAAACCCATCAAATGGGCTCTATGGGCCCAACACTTATCCTAAGTGGTTCTTGGGCCAAGCCACCTTGTAACACCCAGAGACTGTGGGCAGATGCAAGATTAACCCATCAGGTATTATCCTCAATGGTCTTACACTCAACCTCTCAGCCCATAATGATCATACACTGCCCGACAAAAGAGGACCTCTCCCTCGGCTGCAAGGAACAGTGTTGCACTCTCTACTTACATGGATCCCGAGAATTAAAACCTTTTGCAAACCATTTTGAAACCATAACATATATACTTTTATATCTCATATAAAATATATTTTGCAAACAAATCTCAACGATTGAAATCGACTGCCAACAGTCTTGGTTTCCATTAGAGAGAGTGCATCCCCGATCATTACCTTTGTCCGACAAAGGGGCTTATCTTGTCACTATGATTACCCACTCAGATGAATTCTCAGACTGTCCCAACATACCCAGGTTTTGACCCCCGCTAAGGATCTCACTGATTGGTACATCAAAGACAGCCCAATCTGACACTTAGTGCAGTATCATAATCGAGTCTAGGGGTCAGGTGTAACTTTCCAGTTTTGCCCATTAATCTCCAAGGTCGAGGGCAATACTAAAAATCTGGTCCGATTCAAATATTCAATTGATCCTACACTACATGTGCCTAGGGTCTCACACCGGTAGCTGAGACAGGCCACCCCAACCGACTTGGTGGCACATCAGTGTCAGCCTTATCAGGATAGGTCTCCCCAGACCGACCCACTGGCTGTGAACATTTTAAACTAACACGAGTCTCATTAAGTGTCCAGTTTAAGGGTATTACGCAGAAACATAACAAGGGAACATGAATCAAATATGTACTTTTATTCATTTACAATAAACTCATAATGTACATCATTCTGATTGAAGCTAAGGGCATACAAAATTGTCCAACAGTGGTAATACTTAGAGGTGTACTCATTGTGGTATGGAGGGACATACTATCAACTTTTGCTACGATCTAAATGGCCCACCTTCAACCTAGGCAAATCATGTAGCTATAAATGGTGGTAGCTCAAGACAAGAATCTCAAGTCACTGATTAGATCCCCACTACATCTACAGATGCTTCCAGAAAGGAGATGGTGAGCGTTTCACGAGATGAGTATGAGCGGTTCATTCAGGGTACATCTCAACAGAACACAACTACCCTTGCACACACAGGTACAGCTTGTCTGGCATCCACATCTTCCCGTTGGATTATAGATTTTGGGGCTTCCGATCATATGACTGGAACTCCAAGTGTGTTTTCATCCATTTCTCCATCCTCCACTTCCTAATATGTTACTCTTTCCAATGGCTCTACATCAGCCATACGTGGTGTTGGAAATGTTGACACAGACTCATTATCCCTCTCCTCAGTTTTATATGTTCCCAAGTTTCCCTTTAACCTGATGTCTATTAGTAAATTGACTCAATCTCTTAATTGCTCAATAATTTTATACCCTTCCCCTTGTGTGTTTCAGGATCTCAAGACAAGGATGAAGATTGATGGAGGGCATGAAGCTGGTGGACTGTATTATCTTGATGGAGATGGTTCGGCAACAACTCTTCAGTCATCTCTCTCCCCTCATCAATGGCACTGCAGACTTGGTCATCCATCTCTTAGAACTCTTCAGTTACTTGTTCCGTTGTTGCATCATCTTTCTATTTTAAATTTTGAGTCGTGTCAGTTTGGGAAACATCATCGTGTCTCCTTTAGTCCTAGAGTTGATAGTTGTACATCGAGTCCTTTTTCATTAGTTCATTCGAACATCTGGGGTCCAAACAGAGTAGTGTCTTATAATGGTTACAAGTACTTTGTAATTTTTGTTGATGATTATTCAAGGATGACATGTTTTACCTTGTGAAAGAAAAAAATGAATTGTTTTCTATCTTCCAGAAATTTTATGCTGAAATTCGCAATCAATTTGGTATACATATTAAAATTTTTCGTTCTAATTATGGCCACGAGTATTTTTCCACACACTTCCAAGAATATTTGGAACAACATGGCATTATCCATCAAACCTCATGTACCTACACCCCTTAACAAAATGGGGTGGCTGAAAGAAAGAATCGTCACCTTTTGTAAACTACTCGGTCCCTCTTACATCAAATGAATGTCCCCAAACCCTTTTGGAGTGATGTTGTATTTACATCTTGCTTTCTTATTAACCGCATGCCCATGTCTATCCTTGAAGGTCACCCCCCTTTCTCTGTTCTGTTTCCCACGTTGTCTCCTTTTCCCCTTACTCCAAGAGTTTTTGGATGCGTGTGTTTCATTCATAATCTTGGGCCTGGAATGGACAAGTTAGATGCTAGATCCATTACATGTGTCTTTCTTGGCTATTCCATGACTCAAAAAGGGTATAAGTGTTATAACCCTCGTTCTCGGTGTTCTTTTGTGTGTTCTGGTGTTACATTTTTTGAGTATGTTCCTTTCTTCTCCAGGTCGGATACTTCTTCTCTATTGCCATCACCCCCTCTTCCAATTCCTGTTGAGGATCTCATTCCTCTTGTTTTGGTTGTGATCCAGTCTTCGCCTCTAGTGCAGCTACCTGAGAGAGGACCACCTATCCAGCAAGTGTATACACATCGCCAAGTATCGGCTCCTCCCCTAGCTTCGTCACTGTCAACAGATCCGGTAGTTGATCCCACCCCAGCCCCAACCCCAAGTTGTGACCTTGATCTTCCTATTGCTTTGTGGAAAGGTAAATGCAATTGCACTCTCCATCTCATTTTCAATTATGTTTCTATATCTCACCTTTCGGCTTCCCATTGACAGTTTGTCTCTATGTTATCCTCTGTCTCTATTCCCAAGGATGTCCAAGAAGCCCTCACTTCTCCAAGGCGCCAAGAAATGGAAGAACTCTCGACCCTGACTTGTACTCATACGTGGGACCTCACCACTCTTCCTCCTAAAAAGTATGTGATCGGCTATAAGTGGGTGTACACGGTTAAATACTTACCTGATGGGAGTGTTGAACGGTTGAAAGCTTGGTTAGTTGCCAAAGGTTATTCACAATAGTATGGTATTGATTACACAGACACCTCTCCGGTTGCCAAAATTGGGTCAGTTCGTGTTCTGATTTCTCTTGCTGCTATGTTTGATTGGCCCTTGTTACAACTTGACATCAAGAATACTTTTTTACATGGTGATCTTCTTGAGGTGTACATGGAGCAACCACCAGGGTTTGTTGCTCAGGGGGAGGGTGAGAAGGTATGTAGACTTAAGAAGGCTATTTATGGACGTAAACAATCTCCCCGTGCATGGTTTGGGAGATTTAGTGAAGTAGTGAAGAAGTTTGGAATGAAACAGTGTCAGGTTGACCATTCCATATTCAGCTATGAATCAAATGCTGGGAAGATTCTCTCGGTGGTATATGTAGAGGACATTGTTATCACGGGCAGTGACAGACCAGGAATCGACAAGTTGAAAACTTACTTGCATGATCACTTCCAGACAAAGGATCTTGGCAAATTAAGATACTTCCTAGGGATAGAGGTTGCAAGGTCCAAGAATGATATTAATCTGTGCCAGAGGAAATATGTTCTTGATTGGTTAGAAGAAATAGGGTTGTCGAGTGTCAGACCAGCTGAAACACCTATGGAACTAAATGTTTGATTGGGTACTGATACAGGTGAGGAGTTTTGAGGATCCGAGAAGGTACAAGAGGCTAGTGGGTAAGCTTAATTACCTAACCATCACTCGACCTGATATCTCATTTGCGGTCAGTGTAGTGAGTCAATTTATGCAGAACCCTAGAAGCCCACATTGGGAGGCAGTCCTAAGGATTGTGAGGTATTTGAAGGGTACTCCAGGTCGTGGTTTGTTGTATAAGAGTGGAGGAAGTCTTGAGATAGAGGGATACATGGATGCTGATTGGACCGGGTCCATACCTGACAGAAGGTCCACTATAGGGTATTGCACTTTTCTTGGTAGGAACTTAGTGACATGGAAGAGTAAGAAGCAGACAGTGGTAGCAAGAAGTAGTGCAGAGGCTGAATATAGGGCTATGGCTCACACGACATGCGAACTAGTGTGGTTGAAGCATCTACTAGAGGAGATGGGATACTCAATTGACACTCCTATGAATCTATACTATGATAATCAAGTTGCAGTTCATATCTCCTCTAATCCAGTGTTTCATGAAAGGACGAAGCACATAGAAGTGGATTGCCACTTTGTACGTGAGAATGTGCTTAGTGGAGTGATAAGTACAGCATATGTGAACACAGAAAATCAATGGGCAGATCTGTTTACCAAAGGGTTGAATCGGGGAAGAGTGGACTACATATGTAACAAGCTGGGACTATATGACATATACTCACCAGCTTGAGGGGGAGTGTTAGAGTCGGTTGTACAAGGGTAGTACAGCCCTTTTATGTTTAGTTATATATGTATTGTTCAGCTGATGTGGCTCTCACTTAAGTGAGGGCACAATGGTAATCCTTGTATATCTTAGAAAAGTATAAATAAAAGAAGGGCCAACTAGAGGGATTTGATTTTTCCTCTCTAGTTCGGTTGTGACCTTTTCTCCTTCTTCTCCATCTCTCTCTCTTTTCCTTCTCTTTCTTCTGATCTAAACATATACGAACATCTAATATGAGTTTTATCAATCCCTATAAAAATGATTTTATAATTTTAATTCTTTTAAAAATATCTTTTATTAGGATGAATGAATGAAAAATATAAGCAAATATGGGGTTCTCTTCACTCCAGTCCCATTTGATAGGCATAAAAAAAAACAGAAAAATGCACAAATTTTCAAAAGGTGTGTGCCTAGGCTGAAGTGCAACGCACGCCAAGCATGTGCCTTTTGAAAGTGTTGTGCCTAGGACCTAGGCAAGGCGCATACCCTAAAACACGCCTTGCTTGTGCTCCTAGGCACACCTTTTAAATCACTAGGGCCACTAGATTCTATCTTCAATCAGCGATTGGGGTTTAGGCCCTATTTGATGATTATGTACTTGTTAAATTCACAAGTACTTCTTAGAAGTACTTAGTTTAACAACCCTTTAGGATGCTTGATAACCCACTTTTTCAATTCACTTATTATGTTTTTAAGTACTTATCGAGGTGGGGATGTTTGGTAAGCTACTTTCCCCATAAGTGCTTATATTGACACAAATGACAATTTTAGCCCTCACTTCACTCATAGATATATATATGTTATGTTATACATTTTAACTGAGAGTCCACGTGGACCCCACTTCATGACAACTGAGAGCCCACGTGGACTCACTCGTGGACTCACATGTGCACAAGTGAGTCCACATGGACCCCAAATGGACCCCCTTCATGGTTAGCACTATTTCTGCCGTCAATGGCCCCGTATCAAGCTCGGTACACCGGCCGCCGACGTCGCTAGTGGGTTGTCGGCCAGTACACCGGCTGCCGATTGGTACATCGGCCGCCGACAAATACACCAGCCGCCGACTGGTACACCAGCCACCAATGTCGTGTTGGCGGAGAGATAGAGACAAGGAGAGAGAGGGAGAGAAAAATAAGAGAATGAGAGTGGGGGTATTTTAGGTATTACAAGAAAATATTAGGGACTGGTTCGTCCCATTTTTTTTGGAGAAGTACATTAAAAAGTACTTAAAAAAAAGCCAACTTCAGGTCACTTTTTTAAATAAGTACTTCTTTAAAAACAAGTACTTGTTACCCTCTTTTTTACCAAACACCCATAAGTACTTAAAAACCACTTCATGTGTGGTCCCATGTCTTAAAAGAAGTTCTTGTTAAAAGAAGTACTTCTTTTAAGTGTTCTCAAACAGGGCCTTGATCTGTTCTGATTGCTGCAACAAAGTTATTAAAGTTTCCGAATTCCAATCATCTACATTTCTTCTTAGCTTTGGTATCCAAGTAACCTGAAAGGTGCTAACTTCAAGGCAATTACAGACTCTAGCATCCTTGTGCTAAAGCAAAAATAGAGGGAAAAGCAATATGAATAGGCCTATCACAACACCACCTGTCCTTCCAAAAAAGGACTCTCACCTGAGCCTAGTTTGAAAGAGAGAAGGTTGAAAAAGAGGTCTCTGTTTTGCAATATTACCTTCCAGAGACCAATGCCATAAGACTCACTGACCAGGCCTGATTCCCACCCAAAGATAGCTTCCCCATACTTGTTTTTTATCAGATATCTCCATTGGGCATCATGTTCTCTGACAAACCTCCACAGCTATTTGGACAAAAGGGCCAAGTTTACTTGCTTCAGAGACTTAACACCCAAACCACCCAACTTTTTTGGTCTACAAATTCTGAGCACGCAACTAAGTGAAATTTCCTTTCATCATCCTTTCCCTTCCACAAGAAGTCTCTTCTTAGTTTCTTAAGGAAGTTTAAGACAAAGGCTGGTGATTGGAAGAGTGACATCTGACATGTAATAAGTCGGTAAACTTGAAAAGGCACTCTGAACAAGAGTTAACTTACCACCCTTTGACAGATAGTGTGTCTTCCACCCTGCTAGCTTAGACTTTAATCTTTTGATCATTGGGTTCCAAATTTCTTTAGATTTGCAGTAGCACCTAGGGGCAGCCCTAAAATTTTAGATGGGAGGGATCCCACTCTGCAGCCCAGGACTTCCACCAACTCATATATGTTGGGTACATTTCCCACTGGGATGTATGCACTCTTTTGGAGGTTTATCTTCAGCCCTAAAACAGCCTCAAAATATATAAGGAGGCACCTGAGGAACAACAGATCACAACAGCTTGGTCTAGACTCTAGAGAAGATCAAAGAGTCGTGAACAAACTGGAGGATGGTAATCAATTCACTATTTTCTGAGATTTTGAAGCCTTTAAGGTAGTCGAGACAGCCCTATCAATCATTCTACTTAGAGCTTCCACCACCAAAATGAACAAGAAAGGTGAAATGGGATCACCCTACCAAAGGTCCTTTTTAACTAGAAAGAATCCTTTCGACTTTCCATTTACTAAAATAAAATTTTTTGCCGCTTCCAAACAGCATTCAATCCACTTCCTCCACTTCAAACTAAAACCCATTCTCTGCAGAAGATAATCTCTAAAACCCCAATGAACTTTTTTCCCATGTCTAATTTGTAGATTACACTCAAAAGATCCTCTCTTGGTCTTGAGTTGATGCACTCATTTTCCACTAAAGTCCCATCTAAAATTTGCCTCCTATCAAGAAAAGTGCCTCGGGAAGGGGAAATTAAAAGGTTAAGCATACTTCTTAGTCTATTAGCCAACACCTTTGAGATGATTTTTTAGATTCTTCCAATCAGACTTATTGGCCTGTAGTCATTGATTTCTACTACACCTTTCTTCTTTGGAATTAGGGCTATGAAACTAGCTTTTGAGGCTTCCCCTAACTCCGCATTGATGTAGAAATCAGAGAAAACCTGCAACAGGTCTTGCTTCAAAAAAGACCAGCACTTCTTGTAAAATTCTATAAGGAATCCATCAGGTCCCAAAGCATTGTCTCCAATCAAATCATTGATGACATGTAGGATCTCTTCTTCAGTAAAAGGCCTTTCTAGAGAGTTGCCTTCAAGATCTTGGTTTGCAATAACCCCCTCAACCCAAGTGCAGGCGGGATTCGATCCCAAGTCTCTGCTGCAACCAGCAGGAGACCTTACCAACTGGTTGGCTTTGGACGACTAGACGAAGCACCTCCTTCGCTCATTGTCACATCTCTTTTTCTCTCTCCACAACCTAGGAGCTCTCTTGGTCAAGTCAGTGAGAGATTCATCTCCTTTCTCCACATTTCTTCTATATAGTATCAAATAAGGCCACTACCTCTGTTTCATGCCCTTCAACAGAGACACCCAAGAATTTGCTAATATCACCAATATTCAATCTTACCCACTCTGAGATGCTTTCCACCTTTGTACAAGCTTCTCTATCTTGCTCTTCCACTTCATCTACCCACAATAGGGGCAAGGGAGCCTGTTCATTCTACCCTGAACCCCTAACCTTTCTTCAAGATCACCACTATCGTTTCCCCACTTTGTCAGCACCTCCTCCTCTTCCTCATCTTTCTCATTGTCAATAGGGATTATAGATCAACAAGTTTGGTTCTCTGATGAGGACTGCTCAACAACTAGAGGCTTCAAACCTGATAGTTGGCAGTTCGCAAGTCACCCTGGTTGCAAGCCTATGGGCAATGAGCAGGGAATATGCCTACAACAGTCCATGAATGCATCCGAACCATAGGGGGCCACCAAATGCAACTGAGGAAAACCAGAGGAACCAAACTTGGAAAGGTTACCTTCCGCCAATCTTCGATCTCCCCTGCTGCCTGCTTCCAATGAAAGTGAAGCTCATTTCTTCCTCTCAAAGACTTGAAAGTTTTGGTTATGTGGGGAGGGGGGCTTGGAATAGTGGTTAGATTGGGGGAGTGGTTGGGTAATTTTGGTGATGCAAAGGTTGGGTTGGGTCAGCTTAGAGTTGTTCTTCTAATGGGCCTGCATCTGAGAAGAGGTGGGCCGGGCTTGGGCCCAGATAGGATTATTGTGAGAGGTTTGAAGGGATAGAGTGGTGAGAGGCAGGCTTGAATCAGACGGGCCTGAAATGGAAACACTTGATCCTGCCATAGCTTTTCGGATTAAAGCCTTGAGGATGTCTTTCAAGACATTTTGAAATTCAAAATTTGAATTAAGATTCCTTTCACCACTCTGCTAACTTTCGACTGCGCCTAGGGCACCATGTGGCACTAATGTAGCCTCTCGGTCTCCAAACCCACCTCAAGAGAAGCTACCCCTGCTCAAAACCGGGTCAGATTCTGAATCTAAGCTAGAACCTGAACCAACACCTTGCATCATCGTCCCCTCTTCCAATAACTTTCCCCAAGGCAGCTCCATGTCTGATGCCTGGGAAAATGAGAAACGGTCAGATCTGGATCTCCTTTCTCACTAGTCTCTCCTTCTACTCCCCTACTCTAGCCCCTCCAACTATTTTCTAAAGGCTCCATTTGGCCATGATGGAATCTAGGGTTGGCCTACATCCACAATCCTTCACTCCCCCTCTGACTCACTAAGCCATCTTGCCGCTTCTTGGACTGTAATGACTTCTTTCTTACCCAAATTTTCCAAAACTGAAAGGACTCCCGATAGAAATTTCAACCATATGGCAATAACATGGAGGATTCCTTTCGCGGCCACATTGACTGTTGTCAGGATCGAGCCATTCCACTGAAGTATTGAACCCACTCACAGCTCTCTTTGGCCAAATACAAGTTATCTATTATGACGAAGCCTCCACATAAGTCCCCCACAGTTTGTATTTATTTAGTACTCTACAAGTGCATCAGCAATCCAAAAAAGTCATCCAACACGAGGACACATCCCATTCATCCTCCATTATAGCTCCCACCCCTAGTAACACCTCCCTATCTAGAATCAGAAACCATCGATAATCAGGCACTAAGGCCAATCATGAACCACCTTGTTTGCTTCTTTCTCAAGGGGCAACAAAATCAGGAACATGCCTTCCGACAGATTTTGAACCTCCGAATAAAGAAAAAGCCCCAACTTCCGCTTCACATAGGTCCTATTGACGACATTAGTAATGGAGGGTCACTTTCAAACTTGCCCACTATGCGCCTCCTTTGCGCTCTTCAGCCTAGCTAGAGAGAATATACATTGTCAAATTCCCTTTAACCACTTCACAGTCACCTTCTTCGATCCAAACATCCAAACTTGCAACTTCCCTATAGTTCCAATGGTTTCTAAAATCCTCACTTCAATCTTTTGTTCCTCAATGTAGCTATGGCTTCCTGAAGTTGCCTCGCCACCAGGGGTTGAGTCACAAGATGTCGTCCTCTATTTTGTACAAACAGACCTGATCTAGGTCATTGAGCAAGTTCACCGAACATCGTAGTTTTGCTAAGACGTTAACCAACCTTTCTTTGACAGTCACCTCCAGCCACCCCCGACCACCTCCAGTCACCTCCCACCTCAATTTTTTCTTTTCATGGCTATTGGGAGAAACTAAAGATTTGCTTGTACTCTCAAAAGCATGTGGCTAGTAGGTATTGTACTATTCTTTTGATGTTACATCCATAAATTTCCCTAATAAAACTAAAAGAATACAAGGTTGAAATCTATCCAATTTCACCCCATAAGATTACCAAATCAGCTACACTGATCTTTTGGTAACAATATACTTATGAATTATAGAAAAGTCTACTTCATAAAAACATATAAATAGCGTTCTTTCATAGGTAATACAGAAAGATGGTTTTCTTTAGACAAGCAGATATCCAGTCCTTTTCAGCATAATTTGACAAATAAGTTAATATCCAGTCCTGTTTCAGCATAATTTGACAAATGGAAGTTGTGGAAATAACCCAAAAAACATGATATTTCTTTGTTCATGACACCTTTCTATGTTTCAAGTTTCATCTCAATAGTCCCCTGCTACATGGCAAAAAGAATATTCTTTAATTTAAAACATTTTCCATTCATAACAAATTAAAGAACACAAATGGCTTTTGTTCATGGGATGGAAGAGGTCAATCAGAGTCTTTTGCAAGAGAAACAATCAATCAGCAATTGATACATCAGGGTTTGCTCTTCCTGGGTAGACCTATGGGTACTTGGAGGTCATTTAGGCTAGCTGAGCCTTTTGGCTCAGGTTTTTCTCCCTTGGTCGAGTGTATGTTGCTGCTGCTTTACCTTACAATTTTTCTTTAGTAACGATATTTCTTATCTGTTACCAATTGGGGTAGGGAGGGGGGGGGGAGTAATTTGCACACCAATGTGATAAATATGAAATCTGAATGCTACATTCACCTTACAATAGGGATAATTCGATAAGCCAAAACATTAAAGAACACTTTTGACGCAAACGCACCAGTCCAATTTTGAATTCACATCCAATGAAAATGTTGATTCAATAGGTGTCATAGCTTCCTCAGCAGTCTGTCCACAAAAAGATAAGTTGGCAGCTAAAGTCTCAGATGACAAACACAGTGCAAAGTGAAACAACCAAAGACTGATCCAATTGCATGAAGAACATGGTAGTACACATCTTCCAATTAGATGTTAACCATATAATGATGGTAACGATGGGCCAAACCACCATGTCTGTTAAACAAAAATAAAAAATAAAAGATATTAATAGTTACTGCCACATTACACCTAACATTGATCTTTGTAAACATGATGGCATGAAGCTTTTATATGTTGCCAGCTTAGTTTCAGTGTTTTGATTACTTTATTTTTGCTCTTCACATCCCCATCTATAAATTTCCTTTTCTAGACGACCAGAAAAATAAATGAAATGAATAAAAAACAAGTTATTATACATCAATCCTCCTCCACCTAAGCCAACAGAAAGATTCAAATCTTCCCAGTACTGATATCACTAGTTAATTACTTAACAAGGTTTAAATCAATCCAAGCCACATTGAGTTTGATTATATCAGTTGAGACATAAAGATACCTTTGAACCAGCTTAAACACTAACCTTCCCCACCTGGGACTAAATTTTGATTACACTTGATGATAGGAATTAAGGCAAGTTCTAAGATTTTTTGCCTAGTCAAATTATCAAAATCAGTCTCAAGTGACCAAAGAAAATAGAAAGTATTGTTCTTTTTTACTCAGGAAAGAGGGGAAAGATTAACATCTTTATAGGGATTCAAGTTGGAAGTTCTTGAAAGCTCACCAAGAAGTTGAAGTAGCTAGTTAGCTGCCAAACTAGAATATACTGATAATGCACATGATATTGATTATTTTACATAATACTATAACACCAAATGGATGCACCAAAAACAAAATTAAAATACCATCATCAATGCCTGCCATTCTACCCACAAATACACATATTGTATGGTGAAAATTCTATTTCTATCATATTAACAACAAGTTACAAATCTTTATCTTCTCCAAAATGAAATGTCCAAAATATTGGAGATCTTTAGATATGAAGAAAAGCAGGATAAGGCTAAATTATAGTGCATACCTTCTCAGTTAGGTCTAGAGCTCCACTAATAATTGTTGTTTCATCATGTGTGAGTTCACCCCCCTTACCAGCCTAGAATCATAAGATAGTACAACAAAAGGAGCAAATAACTTTAATACAAAATTTTTGTATTGCTAGTTTGCTACTATTCCTTAAGACATTAGTGTACAGTTGTCAAGCATTATTTCTGACACATCACCTCTACTTCCCATTTCAAGTAAGCTTACCTCTTGGCTGTGAATAGAGACAAGGGCTTTTAATTGAGCCCGCCTAAACAGTGCTTCATTATGTCCCAGTACCCAATCCAAAACCTGAAAAAGCACATTCAGAACTTGTGAAAACAATTACAATTACATTTTAAGGTAAGGCATCACAAAAAATAATAAATAATAGACATTTCTCCACTATGTAACATCTCCTCGAGTCTCCTAAATGAAATGCGACAAGAATGAAAAAACCAAAAACAAAACAGTTTGAATAGAAATTTGATAAAATAACTCCCTTTTACAGCAATGTAGAGCAAGGTATACATTTCTTTGAGTGGAAAATGAACATGTTATGTTCTAGTATTAACATTTAGAAATTAAAGATAATGTGTTACCATATATCCAACAAATTCCAATCTGTTCATGATGCTCAATAACTTCATACAACAGAGTTTGATCTTGGAAGAAGGGTCTTGAATGAAGGCAATGACCTGGGGGCTCAGGAACAAGAACAAGCACATCTAGATGGAATGAGTTTTTTTTCATATTAGAATAGAAGTTTTATTAAATGGAATATAGGGATTGTCAGCCAAGTCATTCTGTTCTGCACCAATTATGTGGTCCCCAGTTATCAGACTTCTTCAATAGCAAGTATTCTTTTATTTATAGTTCATTAACAAAAGATCATTTGATTGCTTTTATTTATAAAAAAGATCTGTTTCTGAAATCTGAATAAAGAGACAAGGGGTCATTGCTTGGTGCAATGGTAAATCTCAGGATGACAAGCACAAGAATGTAATTTGAGCCTGAGAGTTACCGCTTTTTGCCAAGAAAAGAGAAAGAAAAGAAGAGAAAAACAAAGAAAAGAAAAAGGAAATGCCAAAGGTTAGGTCCATGTCCAGTTTACCCCTCCCAAGACCCCGGATTGCTGGGACAGTGGGACCATCATTGGTAATGGCCCTTTTTCTGATTTCAAAGACAATAATCAGATTGGACCAAGGAGTTTGTTGCCAATTCCATCATACAATGAGCATATTTAAGTATTGAAAAAAAAAAATCAGTTGTGTTAAATACGTTGTTTGTAAGAAAGAATTATTACAGTTGAACTACCTATAATTGAAATTACCTTTTTTATATAAATTACCTATAATTGAAATTACCTTTCCAATAGGATAAGATATTGGGTAGCAAATTATCATCAAAATACGAACAAGCCATACAAAATTCGCACCCACAGCAAGTCCATATCTAGTGCATATTGCTTGTGGAATAACCTGGTGGAAAATGGCAAGAAATTCTTCACTTCCTTTTACATAAACAATTCAAATAACTTATTCTAAAGCAATAAGAAGTTAGAAATATAACAAACCTCTCCAAAAGCTAGCACAAAAGTTACTGAAAGAACAACAGCGACAACGGGATTGAAGATCTTATCCAAATATATGGGAAGGGCCTGCAGGCAGTAACTCAATGATAAAGAAAATTGTTAATTTTTTTGATAAGTAAATAGAAAATTGTTAATTATGATGTAATAAAAAATAAATGTAAAGTAGATCATGGAATTAAATGCTCCGAGGAAAATTTATAATAGTTAATTGAAGAACCAAGGAAAACCAACTTAAATTTTGAACTAAGGATTTGTAGCTTCTAAATGGTACTCCGAATTGTACTGCATAGTTGTATATATAAAATCATGTCACAAAGCTCAGACGATTATGATGTTATATATGCATTGAAAATTGTAAAATTATATTTGACATTCTTATATCTAATAATGTTTGACAGTTTAAAGTATTAATATCATTTTGCAACTGCCACTGATAAAAAATATATAATTGCTTAACTGCATTTAGCTTTTTTTTACAATGCTCCCTATTTTAATACTCTGAAGGACCCCTTTCTGATTTTTCTTTGTTTCTCTGTATTCCTGCCTCTTTTTTTCATTAATTGCATCATTTCTATTGTGAAACTGGGAGATACCATTTAACAGGAGATAAGAGTGCAAGCATAGGATAGTGGTAGAATAGATTCATGTAACCAGCCCCTAATAGTTGGATACGGATTAATTCATCTGAACTGTGTGTACGATAGTTGTTGCATAGGCACGATCACCTTCTAGTTAGTAGAGTATGCCAAGGAGGCAAGGACTAGAGGTTACAAGTAGAGGCATTCTACATAAACAGTTACGGGAAGATTTTATGCTTAGTTTATGAGAAATAGAAGTAAAATAAAATCCAGTACTGTACCTCCATTGCACAAGCATTACATAGAAGCAAAGTCACAAGAAGCTGGTGTTGCTTTTGAACAACTGGAAGGATGGCAGCTGAATGAAGAAATGGACAATCAGTCACAGATTAAAAAGAAAACTAGGAGTTACATGAAAATTTTAATATGTAAGAATTTTATAATATGATCCAAACAAGGAATGCAATTTCAGTCATAGGGTAAAGGGGTTTAAATTTATAATGTACCATGTCTCTTCAGGCATTTGTACTTTGGCATTAGAAAAACACCACAGTAAAAGGGAAAAATATGGTATTTCATATATCATTAATGCTGACCCAAGTCACGTCAGATTCTACTGGGGATTAAGTATCAAGTCAAGAAAGAGAAAAACACCACAATAAAAGGGAAAATTTTGGTATTTCATATATCATTAATGCTGACCCCAAGTCACGTCAGATTCTACTGGGGATTAAGTATCAAGTCAAGAAAGAGAAAAACACCAGAGTAAAAGGGAAAAATGTGGTATTTCATATATCATTAATGCTGACCCAAGTCGCGTCAGATTCTACTGGGGATTAAGTATCAAGTCAAGAAAGAGAATTTTGTTCTTTTTAATGCATAGCAGTAAAACCAGTGCGACAAAAACCACTGAATTTGTCATAATTCTTTTACTTTCGCTAGAAATAAACATTTTTAAATCTGCATATGTTAACTTGACGCCTAAATTTGCAAAAGCAGTGCGAATCTGGATTTTCTAAATTCATGAGGGGGTTAAAGAAAAAAAAAATGACAGAGTAACACAGTAGCAAATAGAAAAAGTGTCTAAAAGAAATCCAGCGCAAACTCAAGAGAACCAATTCAATAACCAGGACAATAGTAAACCCATCGAATGTCCAATAAGAAACTACTAATTTTCAGCATTCGGAACAAAGAAAAGTGATTCTTCCTCTCATATCTTATTTCCGAGAACAATTGCAAGCCAAAACAGAACAACTTCCAGGCTCGCTCAGACATTAATTATATGCCTAAATCCACAAGCAGTTTATAGACTACATTTCCCAATTTCTACCATCTCTTCGCCGATCTAAAGGAGAATGAGAGAGAGTAAAAGCCATTAGAATTGAAGAAACAACTGGCCTGCTTGCTTCTTCTCCGTAGAGGTTCCACTTCTCTGAAGGATTTCAAGCTCGACGTGACCCAGGGACATCAACCCTAGCGTGAGTCCGGACATGATCCCTCCAAAGAGAACGAGGATGCATGAGATCCCAGCGTATGTGAACCACCAGAACGATCCGAAGGTGATACCATTGCTTTCCAGAAGGAAACCTTTCGTCGTCATTCGAGCTATGGCTAAAGTATTTATGAGCAGCATCGATCGCTTCTTCGAGGTACAGAACAGAGAGGAGTGGGGGCTCTGTTAATCTCCTTCTTATTTCTGAGACGAGATAGGAGGATATGACACAAATGACGAAGACTTGTATGCTTCTCCTGTTCTCGCTCTCTTGCTGCTGCCATTTATTCTTCCGTCGAAGTTCGCAATACGCTATCTTGCCAGGTGGCAGATGAATTAACATCCAAATGAGTCTAAGTGTGAGATATGAGTCAATAGCAGTCGAACACGTGGTCGTTTGAAAAATGCAAAAGGTGTGACCATGCACTCCAACGGTATGTACAATTGAAGCTGACGGGGCCGTTTGGGATAAACGTGACTAATTGAAAATGGTTCAGAATTTCAATGATGTAATAGACGGTTTAAATATGCCAAAATGTTCTCCACGTGGCAAAACCTCTTTTACGGCAGAGGATTGCGAACAAATGAATCGCGTGAAGCCTAGGTAATAGTAATACAGATTACAATATTACAGAACAAAAAAAAGAAAGAAACTGGGGAATACAAATCTCGTACGGCTCCGTATTGCACGATGTCTTCAAAGACCGAAATATCGGCCGATGGATATACATATGAGTAAAGGCAATAAAAAATTAAAAACCGAAATTTTCTACGAGTACATTATTAATCCTACTTGTAGGGTTTCGAAGAAAAGAACCAACGGCCGAATCTCCACGAGGATATTTTGTTGGTGAATGGCAATCATTAAATGAAGCCGATTCTACCGTACTTTTTTTTGTAGCGTGGATAGGGATATCAACTCTATACCCGATCCGGTGGGATTTCGGCCCGAACCCAACAAAAAAAAAGGATTATTGATTCACTACAGTGCACTTGTATCCAACCAAATTCATATTTTTTTGAGAGAATGACGGTTTAGCCCAGCATCAGAATTGATAGGCACAAAAGTACATTTGGGGCCAGCTCAAAATTGGCATTTGGATGAATATGAATGCATAAAATGTGATTTTTTGACCTTTTGAATATTTATAGATCTGCAGTGAAAATCAGAAATTTGCATTAGGTTTATTTGTACTTTTTTATATCTTTTTCTTTACCAAAAAAAAACCCATATTTTTCTAGTAAGAAACCAAACCAAACCTGTGGGGTTGCCTCAACCCGAACCCGATCCAATACCCAATTAAGCCATCCCAACCAAGCTCCCTAAACAATAGATATAAAATATAGAACTGACCAAATGTCCAAATGTTAATGTACCAACTTTTAATTTAAATGAATAAGATGGTTAAGTAAATATGTCACAATACTGGCAAATTACCGATGTATATGATATTAAACACAATGGAATGGTCAAACAGACTCATATAGCCAATCTTGTTTCCTTAGTGATGGTACTTTCTCCCTTAGTTAAAATTTTCCACCTAATGTGAGGTTATTCTTCTTTCGCAGGTGGCTTCTTGCGAAGTGGGCCTTTGCGACAAAGTGGAGGTCTTGGTACAACAAATGAACCAATCGCAAGAAGAGACCGAGCGTCTAAGGTGCCAGCTAGCCGAGAGGCTACTAATGGGAAGGCTTGTGAGGAGTACAAATGTTGGAAGAAACTCGAGGTCAATGTAGCGACAAAGAAGATCAACTGAGGTTTGCGAAGTCCATGCTGGAGTCCATGACCAGAGGCTTTAGGAGACGTCTTCTTGAGCCATGGAGGATTATAAGGCCTTGAAGGAGCACAAGAAGGACTTGGCTAAGTTCAATCCCACAACCCACTTAGAGGGGTATGAGGACTACAGAGTCCATGTGTCAAAGTTTTTCTTGAAGTTTGACGTTAGTTAGCTAGATCCCTTCAGCGAGAATCAAATAGGAGGTCGATGTGGTGGGCACGTTCGATGCTCAGGGCAGCACTCACCAAACCATCAGGCAGGATGTAACAGCTGAAAAGAATGCAAAGGTCAAGGTTCAAATTAGGGATGCCTAATAAGAATATTTTTCCAGGGCTAATGTCTCCTTTTTTTATGATTATTCCATGTACTTGTTCTACGCTCCCTCCTTTTGTTTTTTGTTTTTTTTTTTTTTTTTGTAAGGGGCTGATGCCTCCCCCATAAGAGGCCTTATTTTTGTAAAGACATTTGAGTTAATAGAATTTGAGTTTCTTGTCAAAAAATTATATTCTTATCTTTCTTCTTTTATACAAGGCAAGGGGCCAATGCCACCCCCAAAGAGGCATTTTTGTAAAGAAACTTACAATTCTATAATAAAGTATCTCTTTTTTTTTTTTTTGCAAAAGTGATCTTTGCTTAGCCATTCGTGAAGACGTTCTGTGAAATTGCTTGATAACAGTTGCCAAAGTCTTAGAACTTTTTACCTTAGTGAAAAATTCCCTTTTCTTAATGCGTCATTCCATGGGGGTTTTATGGCCAAGGTCATGAGTGGTTGCCTTAGTGGAGAAGTGTTGTTTACTTAGTGTGTCGTTCATCATATTTTTATTAAGTAATTTGTCAGAATCGACTCTTTGTCCTTCACAAAGACTTCTTTTAGGATCCGTTTGGTTTATGGGAAGATTTGGGTGGTATGGGAAAAGATGGGATGGGATGGGATGGTATGGCATGGGAAAGTGTAAAAATTTAGCTTTCCAGTGTTCGGTTTTACATGGGAAAATAGAAGGAAAATTATCCAAGACAAAACTGAGGTCTTGGAGGTTCAATCTGCAGAGGAGGATGAAGACTAAATAGAGATCTTGGAGGTTTAATCTGCCCTTATTGCTGGTGAATGCCTACTATCGTCATCAGTGGTATTACCAACAGCAACAGATCTGTTATTGATAGCGGCAATCTAGTAACAGCAGTGGTAGATCTGTTTCGTCTCCTACCTTCTACCGCTGTTGGTTTCTAGTTGGTGCCGATAAGGACAACATCTAAGAGATTGACTGGCTGAGACAAATTTAAATCTAAAAAGTTCTAAATTACTCAATTGTGTTGTGACAATCAATATGATCTAAAGCCCAGTAAATTAAGCTTTTCCTAATCCTAATACAAAAAATAGATTTATCCATCTATCCGTCTATCTATATTCAGCTCCACTGAATTTCTTCCTCTTTATTTCCTGGGCTGCCTTCGTCACACTTTGGTTTATGTTGTTCCGATCTACGAGGCCGTTTTTGTTATCTGGGTCTGTTTTGATCGTTGTATTTAATCATGAGGAAGGAGAGAGAACCCATGCAGGGTTTGTGGAGATTATCACAAGTATGAAGAAGGGGAAGTTTGTGGGGTTTGTGACCATCGGATTCCCACTTCATCTGAAAAATTGGGCATTCAAACAAGTGCTTTTCCATCGGAGGTCTTTCCTGAGTTTCTTTACTTGGGCAGCTACTATAAGGCATCTTGAGTCGAAGGTAGAAGATGAAACCAACAGTAGTAGATCTGTTACTGACAACGATGATTACCAGCATATGCATGAGGGAGGATGAAGACGATCTGTTATCGGCGGTGGTGGCAATGGTGGCGATTACCAGCGGTGGCGATGAGGATGAAGATGATCTCAAGTTTTCTCAAGTTTTTCCACCAGGGTTGCATGGTTTTGGTGTGACCTTGAATCCTTAATTTTGGGATCTGGAATCCCACCTTTTTCTCACCCCATCCCACTCTTTCCCTCAAAACAAATATGAGAAAATGAAATATTTTTGGAATATTCCCTTTTTTCATCCCCACCCCACAAACCAAATAGAGCCAAAGGGTCATTGAGGCTAGGGCCGAGGTCGTGGGCCACTTATCAACAGCCATTGAGGTCCTAAAATCTCTTGCCTTAGTGAAAGAAGATCAAAAGGCAACTAGGCATATGACTCGCAAAGTATCATATGCCTTGGGCCGACACTTGGTCCAAGCGTATAATCTTAAGGAAGGTCCTATGCTGTGGTCGGTCGACTGAGAGGGCCGACATCTGGTTTGAGTGTATAACCTTAAGAAAGGTTGTATACTGCGGTTGGTTGGCCAAGGGGTCCTGGCGGCTGGAGGGGACAAGAATGTTTACACAAAGAAAGATCTGAAGTAAGAGGAAATTACACTTTTCATTTACAATTTTTTGCTAAGGTATTTACACTTCTATTGATAGTACATTTGAAGAGATTTTCAGAATCCTAGGTACGAGGAACTATTCTACCACCCATATATTCCAACTGAAAGGTGTTAGGCCCTACTACTTGTTTGATTTTATAGGGCCCTTCCTAGTTTGGGCCAAGCTTTTCGATGTCGAGCTCATGAACCATGACCTTTCTGAGGATGAGGTCACATTCTTTGAAGCGACACTCTCTAACTCGGGAGTTGTAATATCTTGCAACTCTTTGCTGGTAGGCCACAACCCTAATTTGGGTTTTCTCTTGGACACCTTCTAATGGGCCAAGGTTGTTCCTTAACTCTTCACTATTCACAGCTTCCTGGTATGCCTTGGTTCAAAGTGTTAATTGGCCAATCTCTACTAAGATGACAACCTTTGTCCCATACATCAAGTTGAAGGGAGTTTTACCCGTGGCGGTCTAAGGTGTCGTTGGGTATTGCCCATAGAATGTTATATAGCTCATATGCCAAAATCCCTTTGGCTTTGTCTAACCTTGCCTTCAATCCGTCTAGGATCATCCTATTGGTGACCTCGGCTAGCCCATTAGTTTGAGGGTAGCCAACCGAGGTGTATTGTTGCCTTATTCCTAGGGTACCACACCATTCTCTAAACTTGGAGTTGTCGAACAATCGGTCGTTGTCAGTGATAAGCATGTATGGGATGCCAAATCGACAAGTGATATTCTTCCAAAAGAAGCTTTGAATTGTCTTAGCCATAATGGTTGCCAAGTCCTTGGTTTCGACCCACTCAATGAAGTAGTCTACTACCATGACTAGGTGTCTTTTGTTCCCCGTGGTCGGGGGGAAAGGTCCAAGGAGGTCTATCCCCTATTTTGTAAAGGTCCAAGGGCTACTAAGGGCTGAGAGAGTCATCATAGGCCGATGGAGGATGTTGAAGTGCCTTTGGCATCAGCCGCACTTCTGTACCAACTCAATAGCGTCCTTCTAGATGGTTGGCCAAAAATATCCTTGTCTAAGTGCTTTCTGTGCTAGGGCCCTACACCTAGATGTTTTCTATAGATGCCCTTGTAAATTTCTCTTAGCACGTATTTGCCCTCCTCTTGGTAGAGGCATCTGAGATAGGGCAGAGTGAAGGATCTTCTATACAACTTTTCTTCAAGTATGGCATATCGTGCTAACTGCTGTCAGGCTCTCCTTGCCTCCTTGTTGGATGAAAGATGCTCATGTTGCAAGTAGGCAAGAATGGGATCCATCCAACAAGGTGTAGCTTGGACAGGACACACTCGCCTCTCTTTGATGCTGGGGTGTGTTAATTTCTCACTGTGCACAATGCGAATGAGGACCGATCCCAAATATCTTGTAAGTTTTGATAGGTCGTCGGCTCGTGCATTTTCGACCCATGGGACCCAGTGCAGAGCTAAGTGCTAGAAGTGACTAGTTAACTCTTAGACTTTTCCCAAGTATTTGGCCATATTTGGCTCCCTATCCTCATAATTCCCATTCACCTAGTTCACAACCAACTGTGTCGCTAAAGACTTCAATGTGCGTGGCTTTGAGGTCTTTTGCAAGTTGGAGGTCGACAAGAAAGGCGTCGTACTCGGCTTCGCTGTTGGAGGTAGGGAAACCAAACCATAGTGCATACTCTAGCTCATTATCTTTAGGGTGAGAAGTATGAGACCGGCTCTCTTCCTTTGGCGTTGGAGGGTCCATCTACGAACAAGGTCTAGGTCGACCGAGGCTCCTCCTCACTCTCAAGGGCTTAGCTGTGACCATGGTTGAAGGTTCACTCAACCAAGAAATTTGCCAATGCTTGCATATTTATTGTAGGCCTTGATTGATAATGTAAGTCGAACTCCAATAGCTCGATTACCCATTTGGTTAGTTGAGATGTTGTGGCTTGAGAACACTGACTTGAGGGACTGGTTGGTCAACACCGAGATGTTGTGGGCTTGAAGTAAGGCTTTATCTTCTTGGCCGATAGAGGTGGATTTGAGTCGAGCTGAGCTGAATATTACCAGGCTCAACTCAAGACTATTCTGCAAGGCTCGAACTGAGCTCAAGCTCGGTTCGAGCCAGAACCTTGAGCTCGACTTCGGCTCAAGTCAAGGGTTCATAAGCTCGAGCTCGACTCAATTCAGCTCATTTTATATTTTACAAAAATATTTTATTACATATTTTATAAATATTTTATTATAAAAATATTTAGAAAAAGATTTTATAAAAATAAAAATTATATATAATTTTTTTATTTTATATTTAAAAATTTAAGAATTTTAATAATTAATAATTATAATATTTTTATAATATATATATATTTGAGCCAGCTTGTGAGCCTCATTAGTCGAGCTCTAGTAGGCTCGAGCTCGGCTCGTTTAATAATCGAGCCATTGAATTGGGCTCGAGCTCGAGCTTGAGCTTGGTTGAAATCGAGCTGAGCTGAGCTCGAGCAGCTCATGAAAAGCTCGGCTCGTTGCCACCCGTATTGGCCGAGACCACTAGTGCAAATGCTATTTTCTTTACTTCTTGGTATTTGGTCTCAGCCTCACGGAGGACCTTGTTGACATAATATACTGGCCTCTGAATTCCCTTGTCTTCCCAAACTGAGCTAACTGCTCTGTCCCCAACCGATAGATACGAGAATAAGGTTTCTCCCAGGATGGGTTGCATGAGAAACGGTGGCGACATAAGGTAAGACTTTAACTCTTCGAAGGCATTCCAGAAATCTTCTATCCATTGAAAGTCTTTCAACTTCTTGATGGCCCGGAAGAAGGGTATCACTGGTCAACCGACTTGGACATGAACCGACTGAGGGTTGTAACCCAGCTAGTGAGCCTCTGGGTTTCTTTAATTAACCAAGGGGGATCCATGTCTAATAATCTTTTCAAGGTCGGCTTCTATTGCTCGTTGGGTGACAACAAAACTTAGGAATTTTCCCAAGGTGACCCCAAAGGCACATTTGGTGGGGTTCAGTTTCATGTTGTATTTCCTGAGTACCCCAAATGTCTTGTCGAGGTCCAAAGTGTGCGGGCTAGCCCTAAGACTCTTCACAACCATGTTGTTGACGTAAGCCTTAACGTTCCTCCCCATGTGTTAAACAGTTTTGTATGCCCTTAGCTTCAATCAGAATGATGTACTTTATGAGTTTATTGTAAATGAATAAAAGTGCATATTTGATTCATGTTTCATTGGTATGTTTCTGTGTAATACCCTTAAACTAGACACTTAATAAGACTCGTGTTAGTTTAAAATGTTCACAGCCAGTGGGTCGGTCTGGGGAGACCTATCATGACAAGGCTGACACTATGGTGCCACCAAGTCGGTTGGGGTGGCCTGTCTCAGCTGCCAGGGTGAGACCCTAGGCACATACAGTGTAGGATTAATTGAATCTTTAAACTGGACCAGATTTTTAGTATTGCCCTGGACTTTGGAGATTGATGGGCAAAATTAGAAAGTTACACCCGACCCTTAGACTCGATTATGATACTGCACTAGATGTCAGATTGGGTTGTCTTTGATATACCAATCAGTGAGATCCTTAATGAGGGTCAAAACCTAGGTATATTGGGATAGTCTAAGAATTCATCTGAGTGGGTGATCATAGTGATAGAATCAGCCCCTTTGTCGGACAAAGGTAATGATCGGGGATACACTCTCTATGATGGAAACCAAGACTGTCGGTAGCCGATTTCAATTGTTGAGATTTTGTTTTGCAAAGTATATATATATGCTATGATTTCGAAATGATTTGCAAAAGGGTTTTAATTCCCGGGATCCATGTAAGCAGAGAGTGCAACATTGTTCCTTGTAGCCGAGGGAGAGGTCCTCTCTTGTCGGGCAGTGTATGATAATTATGGGTTGAGAGATTAAGTGTAAAACCATTGAGGATAATACTTGATGGGCTAATCTTGCATCTGCCCACAGTCCCTGGGTGTTACAAGATGGTTTGGCCCAGGGACCACTTAGGGTAAGTGTTAGGCTCATAGAGCACATAAGATGGGTTTCAGGGGGTGCACTGTCCATAACAGTGTATTCGGCCAGACCTTGTAACAAAGGCTAGGCTGAACCCATGTGGCTGATGTGTAGATCAATGTTTGGGTCCCACGCCATACAAGGAAGCCCAATTGGGTAGCAGTTTGGAAGGCTAAGTGAGTACATAACCTTAATGGGCCTTAAGCCCATTTCGAATTGGGTTGATTTGATCAGTCAATTAAAATGGGCGAATTCTGAGATGGATCAGGTGATAGGATTGGACGTAGACCCTATCCACTTAGAGAGTCCAACATCTAAATAAGATTTAGATCTAGAAGCCTCCTAATTAGATTAGGAGAAGGCTGATCTGATCGGATTGCGCAAAGAAGGAGTTTTCGCAGATGGAAGAATTACAATCTGCAATTTGCAGTTTATGAAACTACAAACTGTGATCTAACCTCTGTTTTGCATGATGGATTATGTGAACAACCATGTTTAACTGATTCTTGATTTTCTTTTATTAGTATTTAATTTTAGATTATTTTCTTGAATTAAGGATTTAACTAAAAATCAAACCCTAGACCCATTCGAACCAAGATTGGTTCAAACTGTTTGGACCAAATCTAGCGTTTAATCAAGGCTGAAAGTCAACCCTAATTTTCCCACTAATGGGCCTAAGGATTGATATTTAATTAAATAGTTAATTCAGTCCAACCTGTAAAGGCTTAGTTTTAAATAGCTAAAACTGCTGAAGCCCACTTAACACTTAAAGCTATATGGGCTGAACCATTCGACCCATATACCTAGATAATATTAATGGTTAATATTATGGGCTTCAAATGGGCCTTACAGATGATTAATTGATTGGATCAATTTATCCCTGCATGAGATGTATGGATGTGTGATGTGCTACGTACATGGGCCATAAGTACTTGGCCCATGCAGATTCGATAGTGGCTCTTGTGCACACCATGACAGAATGCACATCATGGTGGGCCCCACACCTCCTGAAGAGGTTTCGTGCGGAACCCTAGCCGATTAAGGCCCACCGAAATCTGACTTTATGAAAGTCAGTGGGAGCCACTTTGGTTTGTCCTAAATCAAACTAGAGCATAATTAATTGTTCCCTCAAGCTAATATGAGTGCATGTGATAGGGAGATTCATATGATGAACTCTCTAAAGGCCTTCCATCATTAGAATGAGGATGGGTCATTTAGTAATGGGGAAACGCACTAGAAAATGGGTTATCCATTTGCTGTTGGGCTTGTCTGAGTGTTTCATAAGATGATAGGGGCGCCATAGACCGATGTGGGAGGGGCTTCACCAAAAAATGGGAACTCTCTCACGGTGCCTTGACGTTCATGAATATGATGGGTAAGCACTCACTAGACAGAAAGATTTACATGAAAACGGCTCTGAACCTTGTTTGACAGAGGCCAAAGGGAAAACTCATATGATGAGTGGATATGATCCTTCACAGAAAGGTGGTGGGTTTATGCAGCTGAAACAGTTGGCTCCATGCACCCTATGTGATTTCCCACATTTCTGGAGACAACCCGCAGTCTCTGTCACTGAGAAAGGAGGGAAATCTCAAGAGATGAATAAATGGAAATGGAACGTAGATTAAAATCCATATCTATGTAATGAACATGAATCAAATTAGGTTGTGGACTGATGTTTGCTCTTTTATTAGAAAATGGAAAATGGATCATTTGCAAAGCTTCTTGACGACATCAAACTTAAGGGCCCAAACTATGCCGATTGGTACAGGAACCTTATGCTGGTCCTAGCTTTTGAAAAGATAGACAAAGCAGTAAAGAATCCTGCCCCGAAGCGTCCGGGCGATAGGGCTTCTGAGGCTCGAAGGAGAGACTATCAGGAATGGGAGGAAAAAAACTCCCTTGCCCAGTGTTACATCATTGCCTCATTGGACAACCCAATACAGAGGTAGTTCGATCAGATTGAACTTGCCAAGGACATATTGGACAGTCTCAAGATGATGTATGAAGAGCAGAATCGTTCTACTCGACAAAAGGTCTTGAAACAGTTCATGACCGCACAAATGACCAAGGGCCAAGAAATTCACGACCATTGTCTTCGGATGATGGGATACATCAACGAACTGGAGGCTCTTGGATCCGGGTTGGACCTTGCGACCCAAATAGATGCTATCCTTAATTCTTTGCCTCCTTCCTTTAATCCGTTCATTATGAACTATAACATGAACGAGCTGAATGTCAGCTTGCAAGAGCCCAACAATATGTTGCAAAGAACTGAAGAACTGATTAGAAAGGATGAACCAGTAGCTATGCTTGTTGAAGCTAGCAGGACAAGCAAGAGAAAGAGGAAGGCAAAGAAGCCTTAGAAGAAAGCCACTAAGGGTAAGAAGTAAAAGAGAGACAAAGCATCGGATGCCTGTCACTTCTGCAAAAAGACCGACTACTAGAAAATGAACTGTCCTGCCTACCTGGAATCCAAAAAGGTAATTTCAAAACTTGTGTTATAGAAACCAATATGTTGGTAGCTTCTGCGTTCTGGTGTATTGACTTCGGGGCTTCAACTCATGCGTGTAACTCACTCAGGGGTTCAAGGTAAGCAAAAGGCTGAGTGAAGGAGAAGTCACACTCTACTTGAGGACTAATGCAACTGTTGCAGCCGCGACCATAGGAACCGTGGAGTTATTTTTTAGACAATGAACAATTGTACTGAAAGATTGTCTTTATATACAAAATTTAAGGAGAAATTTGATTTCTGTCTCAAAATTGTGTGCAGATGGTTATTCTGTCTTCTTTACTAATACGATTACTATTAAAAGAAACAACAGATTCATCACATATGGGAACTGGAGAATGGTCTCTATGTTCTACACCCTTCTCTAGAAACTAACATAACCGAAACTACATCGGCTAAAATGCCCAAGAAGAGAGCCCGTGATACAGTTAGTCCCACGTATCAGTGGCATTACCGACTTGGCCACATCGGTGTTGACCGAATCACAAGGTTGGTAAAGGACGGCCCTTTGGATTTTCTAACTGTAGAAGATCTTCCCACTTGTGAGCTTTGCTTACAAGGCAAGATGACGAAACTGCCATTTAACGGTAAGCCTGAAAGATATACAAGCACACTTGACTTAATACATACTAATGTATGTGGTCCCCTCAGTGTTAGGACACAGAATTAACACGTGTATTTCATCACCTTCACATATGATTTTTCACGATATGGTTACGTGTACCTAATGAGACACAAATCTGGATCCTTTGAAAAGTTCAAAGAGTTTAGACAAGAGGTCGAGAAACATTTAGAGAGAGAAATTAAAGCCCTTCGATTAGATCGAGGTGGCGAGTATCTCTCTAACGAATACAGGGACTACTTAAAGGAAAATGGGATACTATCACAATTAGCTCCTCCTGCCACACTACAACTTAACGGTGTTTCAGAGAAAAGGAATAGGACCTTATTGGATATGGTTCAGTCGCTTCTCATACACTCAAAGTTACCCACATCCTTTTGGGGTTACGCATTAGAGACTACGATTTACGTGCTGAATCAGGTTCCAACCAAATCAGTTCCGACTACTCCATATGAACTTTGGACCGGAAAGAAATCAAGTGTCAAACACTTGAAGATTTGCGATTGTCTAGCACATGTTAAAAGAATGAGTGCAGACAAGTTGGAATCGACCAGTCGTTGCTTATTTGTAGGCTACCAAAAAGGCTCTATAGGTTACCTATTCTATGACCCAAGTGAGCAGAAAGTGTTCTGCAGTCAAAATGCACAATTCTTGGAAACCGATTACATCCTGGACACCCATCGTCAGGAAGCTGTTCTTGATGAGGAGAGCTCAGGAGCAGTGGGAGATGTCCCACAAGTTCTAGGTAGTGACCAACCTAGAAGATCCACTCGGGTATCTAGGCCACTAGCTCGTTATGGTTATGACCAGGATAGTTACCTGGTGGAAACCTTGACTAGTGAGGAGGATCCTGTGACTTACGTGGAAGCTATGTTGGACATAGATTCCCAGAAGTGGGTGGAGGCCATGAGAGCAGAGATGGATTCAATAGAGACCAATGGAGTCTAGACTTTAGTAGATCACCCTCCGGGGTAAAAGCAATCGGTTGCAAATGGATTTACAAGAGGAAGAATGGCCCCGATGGTAGGGTTGAGACCTTCAAAGCCTATCAGGTGGCGAAAGGGTACACTCAGAAAGAAGGCATCGATTATGTGGAAACCTTTTTGCCTGTGGCCATGCTTAAATCCATTAGGATCCTAATAGCTGTAGCAGCATACCATGATTATGAGATTTGGCAGATGGATGTCAAAACTGCATTCCTGAATGAAGATCTTACTGAAGATATCTTTATGCAGTAGCTGCATGGCTTCATTGCTGCAGGTCAGGAAAACATGGTATGTAAACTTAATAGATCCATTTATGGACTTAAGCAAGTTTGTAGAAGTTGGAACATCCGTTTTGACTCTGCTGTCAACTCGTTTGACTTCGAGCAGAATTCGGATGAACCCTGTGTTTACAGGAAGACAGTGGTGACAAGGTTACGTTTTTGGTTCAGTATGTAGATGACATTCTACTCATTGGGAATGATGTAGGAATGTTGACTACAGTGAAAGTATGGCTTTCACAACAATTCTCTATGAAAGATCTTGGAGATGCCTCCCATATAGTAGGTCTTTGACTCTATAGAGATAGATCGAAGCGGATAATAGGATTATCTCAATCTGCTTACATTGACAAAACAGTCAAAAGATACAGCATAGAAAACTCCAAGAAAGGAAATGTTCCTTTCAGACACGAAGTCACTCTTTCCAAGAAGATGTCTCCCAAGACTTCTGAGGAGATTGATGGCATGAAAGACGTTCCCTATGCCTCTACCGTAGGGAGCATCATGTATGCCATGCTTTGCCCTCATCCTGACATTGCTCAGGCAGTGAGTGTAGTAAGCAGATTTCAGGCCAACCCAGGGTAGGAGCACTGAACTGTTGTGAAAAACATATTTTAGTACATTCGAAGGACAAAAGAATTTTGTCTAGTATTTGACGGTAGCTCACTACAGATCCAAGGGTATACAGATGTCGATTTCCATTCGGATCTAGATGATGGAAAGTTTACATCTGGATATGTTTTCACGATAGAATCGTATGTTGTTTGTTGGAAAAGCAGGAAACAGGGGTCCATTAGAGACTCCATGACCGAGGCCGAGTACATTGCCGCAAGTTAGGCTGCCAAAGAAGCCGTGTGGATGAAGAATTTCATTCACAAGTTGGGAGTAGTTCCATCCAGCACATCACCCATCCCATTGTTGTGTGACAACAATGGAGCCATTGCTCAGGCTAAGGAGCCACGAGCCCACTCGAAGTCGAAGCACATCGAGAGGAAGTACCACGTACTGCGGTAGGTTGTTGGTAGAGGGGACGTCCTGATTCAGAAGGTAGTGTCAGCGGAAAATGTAACAAACCCATTGATGAAGCCACTATTACAGAAAGTGTTTGAGAAACATGTGGAAATCATGGGACTCTGGGTTGTACCTGATTGGACCTAAGTGCAAGTGGGAGTTGTTAGACAGTTTTTTATGCCCTTAGCTTCAATCAAAATGATGTATTTTATGAGTTTATTGTAAATGAATAAAAGTGCATATTTGATTCATGTTCCCTTGGTATGTTTCTATGTAATACCCTTAAACTTGACACTTAATGAGACTCGTGTTAATTTAGAATGTTCACAGCCAGTGGGTTGGTCTAGGGAGACCTATCTTGACAAGGCTGACACTGTGGTGCCACCAAGTTAGTTGGGGTGGCCTGTCTCAGCTGCTAGGGTGAGACCCTAGGCACATACAGTGTAGGATTAATTGAATCTTTGAACTGGAACAGATTTTTAGTATTGCCCTAGACTTTGGAGATTGATGGGCAAAATTGGAAAGTTACACCCGACCCCTAGACTCGATTATGATACTGCACTAGTTGTCGGATTGGGTTGTCTTTGATATAGTGGGATCCTTAACGTGTGTCAAAACCTGGGTATATTGGGACAGTCTGAGAATTCATTTAAGTGGGCAATCATAGTGACAAGATCAGCCCCTTTGTCGGACAAAGGTAATGATCGGGGATGCACTCTTTCTGATGGAAACCAAGACTACCGGCAACCGATTTCAATTGTTGAGATTTTGTTTTGCAATGGTTTTGAAATGATTTGCAAAAGGGTTTTAATTCCCGGGATCCATGTAAGCAGAGACTGCAACACTGCTCTTTGCAGCTGAGGGAGAGGTCCTCTCTTGTCGGGCATTGTTTGATCATTATGGGCTGAGAGGTTAAGTGTAAAACCATTGAGGATAAATCCTGATGGGACAATATTGCATCTGCCCATAGTCCATGGGTGTTACAAGGTGGTTTGGCCTAGGGATCACTTAGGGTAAGTGTTGGGCCCATAGATCCCATAAGATGGGTTTTAGGTGGTGCACTGTCCATCACAGTGTATTCGGCCAAGCCTTGTAACAAAGGCTAGGCTGAACCCATGTGGCTAATGTGTAAATCAATGTTTGGGTCCCACGCCATACAAGGAAGCCCAACTGGGCAGCAGTTTGGAAGGCTAAGTGAGTACATAACCTTAATGGGCCTTAATCCCATTTCGAACTGGGCTGATTTGATCAGTCAATTAAAAGAGGTGAATTCTGAGATGGATCAGGTGATAGGATTGGACGTAGACCCTATCCACTTAGAGAGTCCAAGATGTAAATGAGATTTAGAGCTAGAAGTCTCCTAATTAGATTAGGAAATGGCTGATCTGATCTGCAGATAAGATAAGGTTATCCCTTATCACTTAAAGGGACTTCTAATCCAAATATGATTTGGATCAGCAACTCCTAATGGAATTAGGAGCTGATCCCTTTAAGATTATGAAAGGAGGAGGGGGTGGTGGCATTCAGATATGCAATCAAAGAAACTCTTGTCTTCAGAGCTGAAATCACAAGAAGAGAGAATTCTACACCCTACGAATACTCTCTTGCCGCTTCCTTCCTACAGTCGCTACCTCCAGTAGTTCGATCTCCTACTCTCCACAGGAGTAATCAAGATTTGATCTTGACACCAATCTTTTGGGAAAAGATTGATTGGAACTGTATTCACAAGCCATCATGTTGATTCTTGCGAAGGGTCAAGTTCTTTTGGAAGAACATTGCTGATTCTGCTCCATCCTACACTGCACCATTTTTAGTGGGAGCAGATTTTGGATCCTTCCTTGGGCATGAACACCTCCATTGAGAGATACTAATTCTCCGTATCAGGTACATCCTCCCTTCTACTCCTTTTGGTTCAGATCTGGTTTGGTTAATGGTTCAAGATTGATGTTTGAAAAATATGATTTTCTAAAATAGGGAATTCGATTCCCTGCAAAGATGGGAGAAATTTTTGAAATTCGCCCAGTCCATTTTACAAGATTTGGGCGTCCATGTGATGGATATCCTATCCCTTGACCATCTGCTCTTCGAAAATCTGGTTCACCAGTCTTTGGTAAGTGGCCTCGACGTTATTTAGTCCAAAAGGCATCGACTTTAGTAGTAAGTGTCATGCTTGGTGATGAATAAAGTCTTCTCCTCATTGTCTGGATACATTTTTATCTAGTTGTAGCCAGAGAAGAAGTCGATGAAGCTTAGTAGCTAGGGGTGATCATTTCAGCCTGGCTCAGAAATTCTGGGCTTGGGTTTTGTGTTCAAGCCCGGCTCGGGCTTGGGCTTAATGCTTCAAACCCGGCCTGGGCCAAGCTCGGCCCACATATATTTAAACTTACACATTTTGTGCATAATGTGTACATAAGTATACATGTTATTTTACATTATATTATATATTTTATATATAAGTATTATAACATGACATGTATAATTTATATTATATAGTATATAAAATAAAAGTTTATATGCATGTTATGTCATTTAATAAAAAATATTATAGATATATAATGTTTTATATATGAAAGGCATTGGCCTGGAACCAGGCCCGACCCAACCCGGGCCTGTGTAGACCTAGGCTAGGGCTTATGTTACAGGCCTAGAACCCTAGGCCGGGCTGGGCCTCGGCTTAAGCTATATTCCTTATCATAAGTGCAAAGCCCAACCTGGCCATGATCACCCCTATTAGTAGCTCATACCCTATGATGGCATGATGAACCTACAATTTATCTATATTTTATGAGGTTTTTGCATGAAATTTTATGCTGGTTTAATTAGATTTTGCCCTATTTTAGCTTGATTGCAAGAAAGATTTCAGGGGGAGCCAAATCAACAAAAAAAGGCAAAAGCAAGAAAAGAAAGCCCAAAATTTATCAAGTTCAGCCCGGCCCAACCATGAGAGCAAGGGAGTTTTCATTCGGCCCAAGAAGTGCAAGCTAACTCTTTGGAAAACCCAAAGGAAGAAGCCTAGCAAGAAGGAAATTTCGGCCCAGCCCATTTTTAGCCCAAATAACAGCCTAGAGTGTAGCCCACATGAGCTCAAAAGCAAGCTAAGTTGTAGCCCAAATAGCAGCCCAAAGGGAGCTAGGGGCGGCAACTCCTAGATGTTTCTTGAAGAGAAGGAGGGAGCACTCTAGAAGGTTCATGAGGGGTGTAATACACCCAATTCTAGAGACTTCAAGAAGGGGCAAGAGCCCCCTTGAAAAACTATATAAGGAGGCCTCTAGGAGGGGGGAGAGGGGTTCAATTGCTTGAGAGGAAGGCTCTCCCACTCTTAGAGGTTTGGCCACCTTGAGAGAAGAGAAGAGAAGAAGGCTAGGCGCAAGGAAGAAGAAGAAGAAGGGCTGAAGGAAGTTCAAGACAAGCAAGCTAGAAGAGAAGGTGAGTTCGAATTGAGGGTTTGTGATTCAAAGATCTTTTGTAATAAATCATTTGTAGTTTCATTCTCTTTTGATTTGAATTCAGTTTCTTTGTTATATTTTCTTTCTTCTTTCTCCTTGTTTCCATTCTTCCTTGATGTATTTCAGCTTGTAAAATTTCAGTTCAGCAATCTAATTCTTTTTGATTCATTCAAATGGTCATGAATTGTATTTGAAGTTTCTTGAATAAGGGTGTTATTGTAGAGTAATTCGGCCAACTAACCTTCAAAACTCAGATCTGAGATTGCAAGATCTGAATTGCTTGAAAGAGAATTCAGATCTGAAATATTCAGATTGGGCGAATTAATCTACAGCTTGGAATTCCTAGAGTGCTTGAGAGAGACTCTAGGAATTCAAATCTACTATTCAAGAACTGAATTGAGTGCAAGGTTAGAGATAACTTGCACAATTCAGTTGGTGATCAATTCAGATTTGAATTGATGCCTTAGAAGTGTTTGAAGAAATGCATGCATGGGGATTAGATTCTTGCTAGAGATAGAAGAACCGTCACTCATGCATAGGATGAACATGCGTTTGAGAGAGGCTGTTCATGACCTTGGGGTTTCACCAAACCAAGGCTCAATCATGATTTATTCGACTGATCCAAATTGATAGATTGCTGAATTCTGAGATTGACATTTACTGCTTACTCTTCTAACCTGATTTGAAGGCAATTGGGCCAATGATTTAGATAGATTTTAATTTAGGATTTTTTTTAGCTTTCATTAAAGTTTTGATTATTTGTTGATCAGATAAGAAGTACTCAATTTAGTATTGGTAATTATTTCCTAAATCCTCGTGGGAACGATACTTCACTCACTACTTTATTACTTGAACGACTAGTGCACTTGCTAGTGTCACAATGAGCAACACATCATGGCATCAACGAGGTGATCAATCCTTGGCAAAGGAAAGTTGTCTTTGGGGTAGGCTTTGTTAAGATCTGTGAAGTCAATGCATATGGACCATTTTCCATTAGCTCTCTTAACCATGACCACATTAGATAGTCATTTGGGGTAGTGTACCTCTCTTATGAAGCTGACGCCAAGTAGCTTGTCCACTTCCTCTTCGATGGCTTTCCAACACTTTGGTGCAAAGTTCCTTTTCTTTTGTCGAATGGGCCTACAACTCGGGTCCATGCTCAACTTGTGAGTAATGACTGAGGGGTCAATTCCTGGAATATTAGCGGTGGACTAAGCAAATACATCGGTATTGGCTTTGAGGAAAATTACTAGTTTGGAATGTGTGTCTTGAGGGAGGCGAGACTCGACTCATACTTTTTTTTTGGGCTTGACCTCGTTTAGGAGAACCGAGATGAGGTCCTTGGCCGGCTGGCCTCGGCCTTATGGTTCATCCATAAGGTCGAGCCCCTCTAGTGGTAGGGCTTCCTTGTTCTTGCCTTTTAGCACCGCAATGTAGCATTGTTTGGCAGTTTTCTAGTTTCCCCTAACTACTACTACACCATGCTTTATGGGAAACTTCATGGCGAGGTGGTAAGATGAGATGACCGCCTTGACTGCATGAAGGATCAGCCTCCTTATGATGGCATTGTAAGGTGAGCTTATCTTCATGACCAAGAACTCAATCATCCGAGTGACGTGCCGAGGTTCGGTCCCTACAATGACCGGTAGGGTTATCTTTCCCTTAGGTTTGACAGCTGCTTCGGAAAACCTGTCAAGTAGCATGTCAATAAGTTGCAGTCGGTCTAGTGTCAACTGCATCTTCTCAAATGTCTCATAGAACAGTTTATTGGTCAAGGAGCCATTGTCTACGAGGACTCTTTTCACCATGTAGTTGACGATAATCATTGACACCACCAATGCGTTGTCGTGGGGCATAGAAACCCCTTGTAGGTCATCATTTAAGAAGGAGATGAGGTCCTCCGACCTTGGCCTCTTCGGTGCTTGGCCCTAAATGTTATACTCTCGGGCGCATGCCTTTCAAGATGAGGTGAATTCTCCCTCTGAGACCAAGTCCCTGGCTATGACTTCAATGACTCCAACCAAGGGGCAATAGGTGTAGGGCTTGACTTGTGGCTATTGCGAGGATTACATCAAGGCATCGCCTTCAACATAATAGTGTCCATGGTGGATGAGGGACTTGATCTCGTTTTTGAGCTTGTAACAATCCTCGATGTTGTGGCTGGTGCTGCAGTGGTACTGTCAATACTTCTTGGGTTTTCCCCTTCTCGGGTTCCTCTTCAACTTGATCGACCACTTCATGAATTCCTCCTTCCTTACTTGCATAGGTATGTGCGTTCAAGAGGAGTTAAGTGGTGTGTACTTGCTGAAGAAAGGGGCTGGCAGCTTCTTCTCACCGCCCTTGTTGGTGGGGTCATCGTCGTGACCATCCCTTTCTTTCCTTTTCTTGTCACTAGGTCTTGCTTTTGGATCTTGGAGGCATTTGTTAGCTTTGGCCTCCTTGACAGTGATGTACTTTTTGACCTTCTTCAAGGACTTGACTATAGTCTTAGGCAGAGTCTTGGAAATGGACCAATTGAGGGGTCCAGGCCAGAAGTCACTAATGGTTGCGTGCATGGAGACCGAGGGTCGAGGCCCTTGACCTTGAGCTCTCCTTGGTTGAACCTCTTCATATGCGCCAGAAGGCTTTCCTTGCACTTCTACTTGAAAAACATCAGGGAGATGACAATCTTCTAACACTGTTGGCTACTCACAAAGTGACCTAGGAAGAGGTCCACGAATTGTTCCCAAGAGCCGGTGGAGTGTGGAGGTAGTACCGAGAACCATTGGCGCACTTTTCCCTTGAATGTTGCCTAGAAGGCCTGACACATAAGGGCATCGGATTATCTGTGCAGGAGTATGAGGGCACAGAAGCATTTCTAAGTGTTCTTCGAGGTCCATACTCCCATCATAGGTCTCTAGCATCGGGGCCTTGAAATTCGGTGGGAGGGGCTCAGAGATGATGGAATCCACGAAGGCCTCCATCCGGGTGAATGAGGCATGGCAACTAGTGGAACCATCACCTCGGCCCTCCTTTACTTGTCAAAGTTGATCTTGAATGATGCCAATTTGTGCTTGAATATCTTCGAGGCACTAATCGATGTATGGCATCGTTACTTCGGTGGTCCTAGTTCTCTCTCACGCAGGACAGGCTGACCCTATTCCTGGAGTGTTCGGATGCCAACACGTCTTGATCCTTGTGGACGCGACGATCATTGAGGAGGTCATAAAGGTCAAAAACTGGTAGGGGAGAGGCACAGTGTCAGCCTCTCGCCCTTAGGGTGAGGATGTAGTGGCCCGAGTGCCCATTGTCGTCCTGATAGATTGCCACACGAAGGTGCTGACAATCGTGGTTCTTGTGCTTGGCATGGGACCCCATGGGGTCACCCCCTCGGCTAGGGAGCCAAGGGGTCTTAGAGCTTGCTAGCCTATCGATTGTTGTTGTTAGATTTTGAGGGGTTGGCCCCCTCTAAACTGCACAATAGTTGGCTTAGTGGCATGGGACCCCATGGGGTCACCCCCTCGGCTAGGGAGCCAAGGGGTCTTAGAGCTTGCTAGCCTATCGATTGTTGTTGTTAGATTTTGAGGGGTTGGCCCCCTCTAAACTGCACAATAGTTGGCTTAGTGGGGGTATGGGCGGATCTCTTGTCGTGTTGTCCGTGGCTTTTGATGGGGCGGCCACCCTATCGGATGCCCCATATTGTCCAACCACTGTGCCATGTTGTCTAGCCTGTTCAGGACCAGCTTGAACTAGTCGGTTATGACTAAGTTCTGAATGTTAGGAATGGCATCTTGCTTGTCATCCATTTTGAAGACACTAGTTGATTAGTTAAGATTTGTCTTTTTGAGGGGAAAGTTTTGAAGATGTTCCATTATTGCTACCAAATACGGAGCTGAGGGCAACAATGTAATTTCTGGTGTCTAAGGCCAATGGGTCCAACCTGCTAAGACAAAGAAGATGTTAGATGCCCTAGGAATTAGCCGAGTGATGTGGGGGGTCAGACCAAGCAAGTGAGGAAGCTTAGAACTTATGTCTGTGTGCTTACCTCAATGTGGGAGCCCCTTTTATAACTAGAATCACTTAGAAGAGGGACAGTTGGGAGCAGGCAACGGCAGTTGATAGTGGTTGATGATGAATGACCAGCATGCATTTCGCTGACGCCATATATCAAGATCCACAGGATGGCCAGATGTTCCTACATCACTACCCCTTTACGAACTTATGTCTGTGTGCTTACCTCAATATTGTATCATTACAATATTGTCTCGTGAAGTTTTATCTTGCTCCAGTTAATCTTTGCTCAATGTTTTTATCCATTCTTTTCAAAACGTCTTAGGCTATATTTGATTTACTAAAAAATAAGAGAGAGACAAAATTGAGTAAAGTTTACAAGAGTTTCATAAAATTTGTTAAGAACTTCATTTCAAAACGTCTTTGACTAGGCGTTGGGTTGGAAGTCGGACCTCAATATTTTGATAGCACAAAAAAGCACATAATGATGCTTGTGCCTGGGACCGGACCTGGTTGCTACTTACTAATGGGTTTTCTAATGGGCTTAGGCCCCCAAAAGTCGCCCTTCATACAGATTATGGAAGATATAAGTAAATTACAGGCTAGGGGTGTTCACGGGTCGGGTTGGGTTAGTTTATTGGGGTTTTCCCAACTGACCCAACCTGGTCGGGTTACTTGAGGTGGAAACCGAAACCGACCCACTGATAGGCTAAACTGACCTGGTCGGTTTGAGTCGGTTTGGGTCGGTTTGGGTCGGTTTCGGTTTAGTTCCTGTACAAAAGGACACCTAATTGAATTCTAATTGTAATTGCCTATGGGTTGCCTATTTGGTGTAAAAGATTATAGAAAGTTGGAAACTATGATAGATTGCCTATTCTAATTGTAATTGCCTAATGGGCCTTCTATTTCTAGTAGAAGAATAGTTATAGTTAAGTAGGAAATTACTCAAACTAGGAACTACTGAATTAGTAGAAGACTAGTTTGGTTCGGGTCGGGTTGGTTTCGGTTTTCACACAAGAAAACCAAAACCGACCTAATATGTTGGTTTATATATTTTCCCAACTCGAAACCGACCAGTACTAATGAAAACCCGGCCGACTCGGGTTGCATCGATCCGGGTTGGTTGATTTGGTTGGGTTGGGCATTCTTATTAACAACCCTATTACAAGCTGTCCAAGAGTGGAGTAAGCCTATTATTGACCAACTTTTTGGGACTTGTGTAAAAATTTTGATAATATTCTTTTAATCTTTTTGCATATAGAAATATATTATGTAGTATGGTATCCCATTGTGTTGTTCATACAACTCTAATGGCTGATAATATTATCAATGATATTGGGCAGTCCTAGTTAGGTGTTCCGACTATACTAAATAAGGTCCTACCACAAAAAACACATTTGTTGGATTACTTGTACCCAGTTACTCAGTATTCATTATTCACGGCCTTCAATTGCCCAGCAAACTCCTAGTTATAATATAAGGCCAAAAATCAATGTCCTACAAAATCCTAATTAATGGTAGCTTAATAAGAGAATTTTTCCCTACTAGGGGGATTAGAGACAAAGAAATCTCTTATCCCCATACATTTTTGTCCACTGTGCTGAACCTCTTGCTAGGAAATTTGAGAAAGAATCAATAATTGGCGATAGCAACATTAGGTGTAAAGCAGCAAAAGGGAGTCCTAAAGTTCCAATTTTTTAATTTGCATATGATTGTCTTATTTTTGCTAATACAACTATTCCTACTTGCTTGAAGATCAAAGAAATTCTTTCTAATTATGCTCTTGCCTCAGGATAATGCCCAAAATTTTCTAAGTCAACAATCCAATTCTCAAAAAGTACCCCAAAAAGATTCCAAAAGATTCAGGCTAGAATTTTGAAAATTCCAATCCAAATGAGCTCTGATACTTATTTGGGTGCTCCGGTTATATATGATCAAGTTACAAAGAAAACTTTTGTAAATTTAAGAGAAAAATTTTGTAATAAACTGGTAGGGTGGAAAAGAAGTTCCCTTTCTATGGATAACTCTTCTCAATTCTTCAACCAATACGATGCCGCAATTTCTAATGAGATCCTTTAAACTTCCTCCAAACATTGTTGAGGAGATTGAAAAACACCAAAGGAATGTTTTATGGGCAAAATCAAATGATAAGATACCCCTCCACCTTATTGACTAGAAGAAAGATTGCATCCCTAAATGCTGGGGAGGGGAACAACTTTAAAAAATCTCCATTGGGTTAATGAAGCAAACTTAGCAAAACTGGGATGAAAAATTCTCAAAGAGAAAGAAAACCTTTGGGTTAGAGTTGTCAAAGGCAAATATCTCCAAATATATATATATATATATTTGGATGTGAAAGAAAAAAGAAATATCTCTTGGGTGTGGAGAGGTATTCTCAAATCTAGATAGCTCCTTAGTAAAGGTATAAGATGGGAACTTGGAAATGGTCGATCAATAAGATTCTAGAAAGATAGACGGGTGGAAGATATGGTTTTTGAGGAGACTATCCCTCAAGAAATGATTAATAATAATGATCTTTTAGTGAATGAGGTTATGGATAAAGAAAGAAATGTTTGGAGTGAGAGTAAAATAGGCGCTTGATCCCTACCAATTTATGGGAGAAAATTAGAACTATTTTCAATCATACAGACTCAAGAGAAGATAAATTAATTTGGAGATTAAATATAGATGGAAAATTCAATATTAAATCGGCCTATAAAATAAAATGTAATTCGACCAATAATGGAAATAACAATCTCAACCGGAGTGCAATGATTTGGAATCTAAGTTGTATGTCAAAACTGAAAACATTAATATACCTCTTTCTCAAAAGGAAACTTCCTACTAAAATTTTTCTTAGGCTGAGTTTGGAAGGAGCAGAAATGCAAATTTATAGAGTGCAAAACCTTATATTTTGTATTATTTTGTATGTATTTGCATTGTACATATTCCTATTTGTACTCTTTCCAAACTAAGCCTTAGAAACAATGGATTTAATATTGATGGGGCTTGAAACTTTTGTGGTGAGGATGAAGTGGGGGATAATGATTTATGCCGGACACTTGGTGATGGCATAATGATTTAGTCCAAATGGTGTTGACTCATCTCGTCGAAACAAGAGTGGTTGGCTAAAGTGAGGGATAATGATTTAAGTGGGGTTCTTAAATGTAAAGAGAAGTGTGTTTTTTATTTTATGGAGCATTTGGAAGAATGCAAATTGGGCTTAGGAGATACTATTATCAATCTGGTAGAGGCTTGGGTAGCTTGGGAGGTTTATAACTTGACAACGAACTTCTCCAATAACCCCATCATCATCGAGGGCAACTCAAAGATAGTTATTTCTTGCCCTAATCATCTCTAATCCGCCGTGGCACCTGAGGAACATTGTTTGGGAATGCTTTGATTTGAAGATGCGGATGAACAAAGACATTCACTATAAGCATGTTTATAGGGAGGCTAATCGTGCTGCGGATTGGTTAGTAAATGCGGCCTGATCATGGCTCATGGGTGGGCGGACTTTCATCTTAATAATATTCTTCATGATTTAGTTTGCATTTGTTTCAGTGACTTTAGGGTGAGTGCTACCCCTCGGCTTGTGTAGTACAACAGGGTCCTCCACTGTCCAGGTTCTATTGTTTTCTAAATCTTCAATTTCTTTTCTCATTGCCTCTCTCCAACAAGAGTCATTGACAGCCTCCGAATAACTCTGGGGCTCATGACTAGCTGTGACAGCTGCTAAGAAAGAGAGGTGTCGGAAAAAAAATTTATCATAATTCACATAATGTATTATAGGATAGGGAGTACCTGAGGAGTGAGATTGGTGAGATGAACTAGCATAAGGGCTTTGACTGTGGTTGGAATACCATGTGGTGTGTATGACGTAGTCCTTGAGACGAGTGGAAGCATGTTTCACTTTATGGCCTCGTCCAGGTTGCTCATTCCCTGCGTTCGTTTCTTCCTTAGAACCCCCCTTATATCATGCTCCCCTTCATTATTTTCACACCTGTCACCTTGCTTTGCCTCTCTTATGACCTCACGAGTACTATCACCCCTTCTTTTACTTTCACTATCTTCCTCGTCATATACCTCAGTTTCCACCTGGTTATAATCAAGATTACCATCATTGTGTCTGTGTTCGACTTGTTTTTCTTCAGTAGCATAGGGAAACTCAGTTTCTGAAAACACCACATCCCTAGAAACAAAGTATTCATTATTTTCTAAGTCATAGACTCTCCATCTCCACCCCTTCTTGCCAAAGGGGTATCCCACAAAGACACAACGTCTGACTCTATTGGCAAACTTATCCCTGGTACGATTTAGGCTTCGTGCATAACACAAACACCCAAACATTCGTATATGTTTGTAGTTTGGTTTCTTCCCATACAACATCTCATACGGTGATTTTCCCAAAATGAGAGTGGAGGGGATCCTGTTGATTAGAAAACCAGCCGTCATAACACACTCTCACCAAAACTAAAAAGGGAGATTAGCCTGAAATCTAAGGGCTCTGGCAACATTCAGTATATGTCTATGCTTTCTTTCGACACGTCCATTCTGCTGCGGTATTTCAACACAAGAGATCTGATTATTATACATTGCTCAGAAAAAATATTCCTTCAAGCAAGTAAATTCAGTACCATTGTCGCTTCTAACTATCTTCACCAATTTTTCATATTGGCGTTTAATCATAGTGAAGAAGTTCCGTAGCGTTTTGCCCACTTCACTTTTGTCATTAAGTAAGAAAATCCAGACGGCTTGTGAGAAGTCATCAACAATAGTAAAAAAATATGTGGCACCACAAGACGTCCGTACAGAGTATGGACCCCATAAATCACAATGAATCAAATCGAAAGTCCCTTTAGCATTATTTTCACTAGAATCAAACGTACCTCTTGTCTATTTGGCTTTTGAACAAACACCACAAATCCTATTTCCATTACCACATCTAATGTTCAAATCAGGAAGAAGTTTAATTACTTTCTCAAAGGGATGATCCATTCTCTTGTGCCATAACTTGTATGAAGCTTCAACCTCTGCTTTGTGAACATTGCTTGAGCACGCACCTTTGAAGCAATAGAAACCTCCGCGTAGTTCACCCACACCAATCACCATCCTCGAAGTGCGGTCCTGTATAACACAAACTTATTAGTGAATTGGATATCACAATTTGACTCCTCTAATAATTGCGACACAGATATCAGGTTACAATTCAAACGAGGAACATAAAGCACATTAGTAAGCTTCATGTGTTTATTTAAGATGACGGTCCCTTTCTTTATTGCCATGACATGCTTTCCATCGGGCAATCCAACCAGACAACTAGTCACGGTCTCAGTATCATGCAAGTGGTTTAAGTTCCCGGTCATATGGTGTGAAGCTCCTGTATCAATTATCCAATTCATACCTGTCAACTTCCCATTTGTGCTAGGTTTGCAAGAATTCAAGAAATTAAGAAAAGTGGACCACTATTCATTAGTCAATCCACCGAATGCTGTACGATCTCCCTCTGTCGCATGGATTGGTTCAGAAGTTTGCCCTACCGCTTGTGCAACATTTGCTCTTTGTACGCCTCCACGTCCACGACCAATTTTTCCTTGTGTTCCTCGACCTCGAGCTTTCCCACTTCTAGTAGATCTTGGCCAGTCCCCCCACCAGTCCAGGTAGCAGATGAGTTGAAAGCAACTCTCAGCCTCATGTCATGTTCATCCACAATTTGTGCACACTCCAGATTTCTCTTTTGTGTCGTGTCCCGTTCTTTTTGTGCCACCTTGTGCTTGCTCAGAAAAGCTCATCGCTTCTCTTTTTTTCTTCTTTCCCGCGGGTCATGGTTCTTAGCCGCTCCTCTTGTATCACCATGGCATAGGATTTGTTCAAGTTTGGCAGCGGATCGGTGCCCAGAATATTGGAACGCACTGTTCCATACACTGTGTCATCCAAGCCCATAAAAAACTGATGGACTCTTTCTTCTTCTCGTCTCTTCTCTAGCTTTGCAGCAATGTTGCAGTTGCAGCCCGCACAGATGCATGTCGGAATTTGCTCATAATTAGCAAGTTCTTCCTAGATTTGTTTCAGTTTGCCATAATATGTCATGACTTGGAGACCAACCTGTTTGTTGTTTGCGAGATCTGCCTTGAGTTGCTGAATTCTTGACCCATTGCCTACTGAAAACCGTTCTTTGATGTCATCCCATAGGTCCTTCATGACCTCCATATACATGATTGTAGAATGCAGGTTCGGTTTTATCATGTTGAGGATCCATGAAACTAGCATCGAGTTTACAGTCCACCAGTATTTCAATTCCGGTGAATCATCTGCGGGCTGAGATATAGTCCCATCGAGAAATCCAATCTTCTTCTTGGCTCAGAGCGCCATCCGCATTGCTCGACCCCATTCTTCATAGTTATCTCCTTTCAATTGAACTTGGGTAGTTATATTACCCGGGTTGTCGTTGGCAGTCAAGTAGTATGGTGAGATTACCTTTCTGCTTCCGCCCTCACCTTCATACTGCTTCTCTCTTCCATCCGCCATGATCGATCAGTCAAAGCAAGGTTTCTCAGTTTTCTTCTTGGTTTCAGCGAAGAACAGATACCAGCTTTGACAAACGGAAGTAAAGAGAGTTTTGCACAATCCTCAGAGATCTGCTCCATGAACAGGGATCAGAAATGATCAAATATTGCAGATACCAGCTTTGACAAATGGAAGTAAAGAGGGCTCTACAAAAATCCTCAGAGATCTGCTCCACGAATAGAGATCAGGAATGATCGAAATTTGCAAAACTTAGAAGGTTGTGCGACGGTCGAATGTTCCTCGCTCTGATACCATGAGAAACTTCAGGATGAAGGAAAGATTTTCTTTTCTATATCTCTTTCAGCAAACGATCGCAGGGTATAAATACAAAGTCAGAGTTAGCTTCCTCTTGCGAGGATCTCGGCTAACCAATAGGAAGATAATTACAGACTCCTAAAAGAATAAAAAACCAAAACCAAGAACAACTAAAAAAAGCATACACGAGATAAGACTCATACAAAGATAAGGCTACGCTAAGGCTTAATAGACATTCACTATAAGCATGTTTATAGGGAGGCTAATCGTGCTGCGGATTGGTTAGTAAATGCGGCTTGATCATGGTTCATGGGTTGGTGGACTTTCGTCTTAATAATATTCTTCATGAGTTAGTTTGCATTTGTTTCAGTGACTTTAGGGTGAGTGCTACCCCTCGGCTTGTGTAGCACAACAGGGTTTTTATCAAAAAAAAAAATAAAAGTTCGACGCCCAATTATGGACTTATGGGTTTTTGTAGCCTAATTTGAAGTCTTTATTTTTTCTTAAAATTTTCTTTTTTGTCAGATGTAAACCGAAGGAAAACAAATGACTTTCTTGAAATCAAGAACTTTTCCTTAACTCTCTATTTCTCACTTATTTCTTATCAAATCAAACATGGCTTGGGAGTTTCGTTTAATTTGGAAAATACATCTTAATAGTTGAGAAATACACTGCGATTGCCAAATATGAATCGGAAGGATCAACCTCCTTTTAGAAATAACATATATGTGTGTGGAATATTAGAAGGTAGGTATGCTAACTCCCTATGAACATGCATGATTACTTAATACTCTCTTTTTAAAAAATGTTGTTTTCCACAGTGTAATCAAACACATTAAAATAACAATTTTCAATAAAAAAAAATCATTCATATTCTTTAATTTTAAGTGCAACCAAATGGAGTTGAAAAGTAAATGATTATTATTCTGTTATCAGCTGGAATCGAAATCAGAATCCTTTAATTGGAATCCAGGTCTATTCTCATAACCTGTTTGGTTGAGATGGGAATCAGAATCCGAATTAAAATCAACTAAAACGGGACTGCAGTTCCAAGGGACGGGAGGGAATGGCCCCTCAAATGGGGCCGGAAATGCAATGATGATACCGGTTCCCCATTAGCAAAGGATGGCGAAACCCAACCCATTACCCAGATCGAACACTCGACGGGTTAGAAGCCCAGGAATGAGGAAACTGTTACTATCCACACGTAGGTGCATGGGGGTGTCACATCACACCGTTTATGTTTTACCTTTTTCTGTTATGCTTGCAACCGATTATTGGGGTAGCCAATAATTGTTAGGTGACGTGGCAATACATCAGATGGGGTGTAAGAAGGCGCCTATATATGACCCTTGCGAGATCATGAATAATCATCGAGTATTTTGGTCGATACTAGTTTGGTCGGAAGCCCTCTTCTCGTTTCCGGGAAGTGGTCGATACCAGTTTGGTATCAGAGCCACAGCCACTTGATTCAGGGGAGGATCAAATGGAGGATTTGGAACAGCGGGTCAGTAACATGGAGCGAAGCCATGAGCCACTCCACAAGACTCTGAACGAGATTCTCAGCAGACCGGAGTGGATCATGAGTTACGAGACTTCGGCGGCTTAAGGTGGAGTTACCGAAGTTTGATGGATCCAACGTAGACGGGTGGTTACTCCTGATCCATCAATACTTTGAGCTCCAGGAGGTGCCATTGGAACAGAGGCTGACCGTCGCAAGCATGGGGTTTCAAGGACGGGCGGTGGAATGGTTTTGTTGGATCAAGGACTATCATCCATCTTTGACTTGGGAGCAATTCGTAGAGGCAGTGGACAACCGCTTCAATGGACCATCCGGAAGCAACCATACCGGGAGATTAACGAAGCTGGTACAGACATCAATAGTGCAAGATTACTTGGAAAGCTGGGTAAAAGGGTGGTCAGAGGAGCATCTAGTAGGGTGTTTTGTAGCAGAACTTAAACCGGAGCTGCGAGCATGTGTGGAGAAATTGGATCCGACTACACTAACAAAAGCTATTCAACTAGCGTTACTGGAGGAAGAAGAGTGGAATGCTAGGAAGCGGTTTTCTCGGCCGGAGTTTCAGAAGAGTAAGTCAATACAACTGACTCAATAGACAACTCGAATGCCAGAGATTAAGAAGTTGTCACCTGCCGAAGCTAGAGAACGCCGGGCCAAGGGCCTGTGTTACAACTGTGATGAAGTATACCATCCACATCACAGCCACAGGTGCAAGGTTCAAAAGTTTTTTTTGATCGTGGGACCGGAGAATGAGTCGGATCAGCGAGAACCCTAGCCAGAACCGCAGGAGGAGGAAACAACACCGGAGATCTCCCTTTAAGAATTTCTGGGTACCTCTGCTTCTCAGGCCATGTGAGTATCCGATAGTTTGCTATCTCACCCTTTGATTATATTGATTGATAGAGGGTCTACCCATTTATCCCGTTGAGAACACCACTTTTGAAGTCTTGGTGGCTAGGGGAGAGAAATTGCAAGGTACGGGTAAGTGCACCAAGGTACCCGTCTCCATTCAAGGGACCACCATCATCCTTGATTTTTATCTCCTTCCCCTCCCGGGCTACGGTGCAGTACTAGGAATTAATTGGCTTAAGTCTGTGAGTCCAATTATATGGAATTTCAATACTTTGAGCCTCAAATATTCAGACCATGGAAGGAGAGCATCTATGGAAGGGGCCCATAGTCATTAACCTTGATAAAACCTCACAGTCTCTGACTAAGGCCCATCAGGCCTATTTCATCCAATTCCTGAGTTGTGCTGAAAGGCCCAGCCCAGGAACATTGGAATCCAAGTATACAATCTCTTATTGGTGAGTTTAAAGAAGTCTTTGAAGAGCTCACTGGATTGCCACCTCAACGGAATTGTGACCATGCCATCTATGTTAAGCCTTATAGATATCCTTGGTACCAGAAAAAAAAAAAATTAAATGTTGGTGACAAACATGCTGAAGGAAGGAGTTATTAGGCCCATCAACAGTCTGTTCTCCGCACTCGTACTCTCGGTAAAGAAAAAGGATAGGGGATGGAGAATGTGTGTGGATTCTCGGGATCTTAATAAGGCAACCATAAAGGATAGGTTTCCAATGTCCATCATAGATGAATTACTGGATGAACTCTATGGAGCTACTATTTTCTCCAAGTTGGATCAAGGCCGGTGATGAGTACAAAGCGGCCTTCCAAACCCATGAGGATCAGTATGAATTCTTAGTTATGCCGTTTGGTTTAACTAATGCCCCATCTTCATTTCAGGTGCTCATGAATGAAATTTTCAAAAAGTATCTACGCAAATTTGTCTTGGTCTTTTTCGATGACAATTTGGTGTACAGTGGCAGTCTTCCAGACCTTGAAGGCCCATAAGCTGTTTGTTAAGAAGAGAGTGCAAATTTGTTATGGAACAAATTGACTATCTTGGCCATGTAATTTCGGCCAAGGGGGTGACAGTAGACCAGGACAAAATCCAGTCCATGTTATACTGGCCCAGGCCCAAGACAGTTAAGGGATTAAGGGGGTTCTTGGGTCTCACTGGATATTATCGAAAATTTGTTGGAGGTGTGGAATCATTGCACAACCCCTCACTCAACTGTTAAAAAAGGGCAAGTGGGAGTCGACTGAACAATCTGAAGAAGCTTTTTACACGGCTCAAGACAGCAATGACTACGACACCAGTGCTCGCTCTTCCAAATTTCTATCAGCCATTTGTTGTAGAAACTGATGCAAGCGGTACAGGTGTAGGGGCAGTCCTATCACAAGGTGGGAACCCCATTGCATATTTCAGTAAGGCCATCTAAGGAAGAAATTTACATGCTTCCACGTATTAGAAAGAACTACTTGCGATGGTCTTAGCTATCCAGAAGTGGCGTCCATACCTTCTAGGGTGTAAGTTTCAAATTAAAACGGACCACCGCAACCTTGGGTTTCCTACTACAACAGAAGTTACATACACCAACTCAGAAAAGGTTGATTGGTAAGCTAATGGGCTACGATTTTGACATTTGTAATAAGCAGGGAAAAGAAAACATTGTGGCTGAGTCACTATCTAGGAGAGGTGAATTGGAGCTGTTGGGTGATCGGCTATAACTCGGCCCATTCCGGAATGGGTAAGGGAATTAAAAGATGAAGTGGTCCAGGACCCAGAATTGCAAAAATTAATCAAGGCAATTCAGGATGGGCCACATCCTGGGCCCAAATATGCGTTGAGGAATGATCTGCTATGGTATAAGGGGAGGATTATGTTAAGCCCATCTTCCAGATTTAGACAGAAACTATTTATTGAAGCCCACTCTTCTCCCACCGGTGGGCATTCTGGATTCTACAACACCATGCACAGGCTGAAGCGAGTATGTTTTTGGAAGGGTTATCGAAAGGAGATCGAATCTTGGATCAAGGAGTGTGAAACATGCTAGAGGCACAAATCAGAAAATGTACCAACCCTGGGGCTGATACAACCACTTCCAGTTCCAGGTCTGGTATGGACTGACATTGCCATGGATTTCATTGAAGGGCTTCCCCTCTCACACCGGAAGTCTGTTATTCTTGTAGTGGTGGACAGGCTTACAAAGTATGGAGATTTTATACACCTGGCCATACTTACACAACCCAGGAGGTGGCCCGGGCTTTCAGGGATTGTGTCTTTAAGCTGCATGGCATGTCGGCATCAATAGTAAGTGATCAAGACCCAACGTTTACTAACCAATTCTGGAGAGAGCTATTCAGATTGCAGGGGATTCAATTGAACATGAGTTCAACCTATCGCCCCCAAAGTGATGGCCAAACGGAGGTCCGAAACAGGACATTAAAAACTTACCTCCGTTATTTTGCAAGTACACAACCTAAGGATTGGTGTAGGTGGATACCATTTGCCGAGTGGTGGTACAACACCACTTACCATTCGACAGCGAAGAGCACCCCATTCTAGTTGCTATACGGGTATCAACCCCCTTCCCTGTTATCTTACATTCCAGGGACAACCAAGGTTCAATCAGTAGAAGAAGAAATGAAATCCAGGGATAATATGATTTCAGAACTGAAGCTCCACCTGAATGCAGCCCAAAACCGCATGAAGAGATTAGAATACAAGCACAGATCAGATCGGGAGTTTGCAGTCGGAGATTGGGTGCACCTCCGTCTCTACTCTCTAGCCTATCAGCCAGATTTTTTGGCCCACTTAAAATACTCACTCGAATTGGGCTGGTGGCCTACAAGCTGGAGTTGCCAGAAGGGAGCCGCATCCACCCAGTTGTTCATGTCTCTTGGTTAAAAAAGAAGGTGGGTTCTCGAGCCTCGGTCCAGCTAATTCTACCACCTTTACATTCTAATGGATCTTTGGACCCTATACCTGACACTATTCTGGGCCGAAGAATGATTAAAAGAGGTAACAAGGCAGCTACAGAAATTTTGGTTCAATGGAAAGGGACATCAGCACAATATGCCACGTGGGAGTTTTGGTTAGATCTTCAGAAGCGATTTCCAGGAGCATGCCTCGTGGACAAGGAATCAATTAAAGGGGAGGGAATGATACGGGTTCCCTCTATTAGCAGAGGATGGCAAAGCCCAGCCCATTACCCAGATCAAACACTCGACGGGTTTGAAGCCCACGAACTCTTACTATCCACACACAGGTGTATGAGGCGTCAGACACCATCACACCGTTTATGTTTTACCTTTTTCTTTATGATTGCAACCGATTATTGAGGTAGCCAATGATTGTTAGGTGACGTGGCGATATAGCACATGGGGTGTAAGAAGGCCTATATATGACCCTTGCGAGATCATGAATAATCATCGAGTATTGCCATTTTCGTTATTACGTTGGAGTCTTTTGATTTTTTTTCCTTGAGCGGTGCCTCCAAGCACCATAGCTCGGAAGGGTCGGAAACCCTCTTCTCATTTCCCGGAAGAGGTCGCTACCAAATGACTATCAGAAATGGAATGAAATTCCAATTCCATTCAACCAAATGATTAAAATTAGAATGGGGCATTCCGATTCTAATTCCAATTTCAAACCCCCGGTTCCCACAAACCAAATATGCCTTAAGTTCAGTCTCCGTGATAATGAGAATGCCTTAGTGTCATGGGGCTAGTCATTTGAGCCCCATGTGGCAGTCGAATGGGGTGAGTAAGCCTAAACAACAAGTAACAACACAAGAAAATACAACAAGACGGCACATGAATTAGTCAAAAAGCACTTTATATTGCGTAAAATGGTGGCAAACACAAGCACATAGTTTAGTGTCGAGGTGATCTCATACTTAACCTTTACACACTACTGATTCACTCAACTACCTACCTTCCATCAAAATGGTGAATAATCATACTACAGAATTACAAGATTGCCATTGGCATTCCCCCTATACAAGATACATGTAATGTCCCATGCAAGACACACACTTGGACACAAGGATGGCATGTTGTGGGCATGGTGATGGTGCTTGATGGTGCGACAAAGTGTTCACTTGTGACATTCTCCCTCACTCAATTCAGTCTTCATCCTCGAAGACTAGCTTCTGCTTGTGCCTCAGATTTGCTTGTTGATGGAGGGTTCTTCAGCTGCTCTACGAACTTGGTCTCTTCCAAGGCCCGAGCATAAGGTTGGGTGAAAGGCTTTAGGGTGTTCTTGATGGTGGGAAAACCTATGGCTAGTCCCTACATTTAGTCCTTGCCTGGCTACTTCAAGGTAGGATTTTGGATGTCCTATTTTGGTGGAAGGTAAGGTTGTGGCCAAGGCTAGGTCAAAACGAAGGTTTGGATTTTTCAGGTATTGGTCCCCATGATGATTTTTCTCCCAAGGGTTGCTCCTCACTGGGTTTCTATGAGGGTTGGCTTGATCAATGTGGTGGCAAACAGGGTACCTAAGTGGATTTGGTGGTACTTGCTCTCCCCGATGATGGTCATAGTGGAGGTGGTTGTGGCTGGAGACGGACTTGGGCCTTCTAGGAGTCTTCTGTGTTGTTGATTTGTGGTGCTGACGTTGGTGCTGCTATTGATGTTGATGCTGGCGTTGGTGTTGGAACGGCTTTGGGGGAGACTTCTTGGTGACGACTTCCCAACCTGTTTCGGTGTTGATGTGAGATGTTGGAATGGGGTCTTCTTGGTTGGTACAACGCTGGCTTCGTGGTCATCTATTTCTTGGCACAGTTGTAGAGATGAAAGTTGCTTCCCATGTACTTGGAAGGCTAATGTCAATGGAATCATGCATGGAGACTATTAATCTAAGATGAGTAGATGGTCAAGGTGTGGCATGAGGGCTGCTTCTGTTTGTCAGGAACTCCACTCTAAGAACAACTTGAAAATCATCCAAGGGAACTACAGATAAGTTGACTTTGCCTTTCCACGGTCCCACTTGTAGGTCTAATCCACGGGCCATACCTTCTACTGCCTCGGCCCCCGAGTTGATGGCCTTGATCCACTCTGTTTGTTTGGTAGTGGTGAAGCCAAGTCACTTTGCCTCTACAAGCGAGATGAAGTTGTGGGTGGCCCCAATGTCCACCAATGCTTGGGTCGGCCTCCCGCCGAGGGTGATGTCCACATATTTTAGCCCCTTGTGGGCTTTGGTGGGCCGCTTAGATGTGGCCTCTTTCTTTACCATTGCATTTAGCAATTGAAGGGCACCTACTCTTGGTGCTGGTGCGAGCTTCTCCTCATCACTCTCTTCATCATCACTAAGCTTGGCGATGAGGGCATTGATCTTCTTTCACACGGGACAGTCGCTAGTCCAGTGCTTTTCATTGCAAATGTAGCAATGTGAGGGAGGAATTGAAGGTCTCCCAATGTACCGGTGGCCTTGATAGCTTTGGGCTCCTTGTGGCTTCTTCCCTGGTTTATAATTGTTAGGCTGCACTAGTCTCTCTTGTGTGGTGGTTGACTATTCATCTCCCCCACTCAAACTCGTGGTACGTGGGCTGGATGGCTTTTGGCCTTCTTCATCAGGTGTCCTTAGATCAACAAGCTGCTCAACTATGGCCATTGTTGTGGCGAGGTCCTTCACACCGCACCATTGAAGTTCAAGCTCAACCCATGGTTTGAGGCGGTCCATGAAGCTGAACAAGAGGTCATTGTTTGACATGTCGGAGATCTCAGGTGTCAAGGCCGAAAATTCTTTGATGTAGTCATGTAGCGATTCCTGTTGTTTAAGGTTTTTCATTCTTTTGTGTGCCAGGTACTCCACATTCCCAAGGTAGAACTGACGCTTGATCTGAGGCTTGAATCTAGCCCAGGTGTCGATGGTGTAGGTGCCATGTTCAATGTCTTGACAACACCTACGCCACCATAACATTGCAACAACATTCAAATACATAACTGTTGTGTGTACCTGAGTTTGGTTGTCAATAATTCCAGTGGTTGAGAAATATTGTTCTTGTTGCTACAAGAAATTGTCAAGCTCCCTATCATCTCAAGCGCCCGAGTAGGGTGTTGGCTCACAGATCTTGATGTGCATGGGAGCTAGGGTGGCTGAAGTGTTGGTATAGTTGGCCACTGCCCTGTAGGCTACTCTAGGAAGGTTCCACTCCCAAGCATTGTAAGGTGGCATGCATCTCTCTGAAGGCGCCATTGAATTGCTCTTCTAGTTCAACCACTGCATTCTTAGAAATCTCTAGGTTGTGGTGTAGCTCATCAACCTAATCTCTGGTTTCACCTACTGTTGTCTCACAATGTAGGATGCACATGTCCATGCTAACAAGTTGGTCAACTGATTTGTCATGCTTGCTAGCTTCAGTTGTGCGGCCCTTTGGGGCTTGCGTCTTGGTAGGATCGTCGACTGGCGCCTCATCGGTGTCATGGGCTTGGTGTAGTCCGTGTAGTATGTCATTGACAATGTCGCGATTGCTCTTCATTGTGTTGATTAAGGGGCAGTGGACAAGGTCCAATGTGCGTGCAGGAGCTCCTGCTTTGATACCAACTATTATGGGGCTAGGTGTTTGAGCCCCGTGCGACACTCAAATGGGGCGAGTAAGCCTAAGCAACAAGCAACAACACAAGAAAAGGCAACAAGATGACATACGAATTAGTCAAAAGGCACTTTATATTGCATAAATGGTGACAAACATAAGGCATAGGCACACAGTTTAGTGTTGAGGGGATCTCGTGCTTAACCTTTACATACTACTGATTCACTTGACTACATACCTCCCCTTAAAGAGTACGTTAAGCTTTTGGGGGAGTGACAATAAAAAACATGAAAATGGTGAATAATCATACTACAAAATTACAAGATTGCCATTGACACTCTTGGCATGTTGTGGTGCTTGATGGCGCGTCAAAGTATTCACTTGTGAGATCAGGGCATTATCCTTTATTAAATATTAAGTGCTGACAGCATAAATTACAGTGGAGCACGAATATGTTAGAAAAAATAATAACCAACTTAGGGAGACTAATGCAAGCCAGCCCATGGTTCATTGATCAGTTCGCAGGTAGACTACAATTAATTGGGTTTGAGGGCTACATGCCTACAACCAGTTTTGTCAGACATAAGGCTAAATTAAACCAGATATTTAACTATTGTGGTCATCACTGGGAGAATGATTCAAAGTACTGGCATTGCAGTGCAGATATGAAGATCAACTAGTTTATCACCTAACAACACGTAAACTTCACACAAAACGAGTGAGGCACCTCTCTCACCTTTCCGCTCATACTCTTCCATTATCATCTTATATTTAAATCAAACTCATTTCTCTGATGTTCCAGTTATTACTGCAAGCCGCTCGTCGTCAGTCTCCGGCATCAGAGACAAAGCAAAAATGGAGGCTGTAAGGCTTTTCATCACGGTTTTTCTAGTCCTAATAGCCAAGATCATCTCCGTGCCACCGTCACCTCACCCGCTCTGCATCTCTGAGATTGCCCTGGTAAGCAATGCATGTGCATTTGTGTCTATAGAACATCATCTTACACAATTGACTGCGACTAGGACTACTCATCGGGGAAATCAAGAGGAGCTGGTAAATGAGCAGCAGAGACAGCAGGAGCATGACAACGAGGACGATCGGCAGGAAAGTGACAGGCTTAGGAACTACCACCATGATGGGCCAGGCGAAGAGTGTTGCAGATGGTTGAGGGAGGTGGATTCCATGTGTGTCTGTCAGCTGTTCGTCCCAATGCCTACGTTCCTCAGGAGACCTTTGCACTCCTACACGATTATGGTTGATCATACGTGCAAGGTCGTATTTAAGTGCCCTCAGCAACTAGTTTAATCGACAATGTGATGTGGATCTATATGCATGTTCATATATATCTTGTGATCAGTCGGGGCTTGAGATATCAAATATATTTAAGGTCTATGCAAATTTATACATGCTTTACTTTGTGCTTGCTTCAAGATATAGGGGTCTTCAGTTAGTTTCAGTCTCAATGACTAGGAAATAAAATTTACATAATTGATCGTTTCTTTAAACCCTAATTGAACTCAACCATGGATGTACATATTCAATGGATTTCAAGTTGGGCAAATTGAGGTTGTGCTTGGTACTATTGCTGCTATTTGAGACTGTTTATGGTTGAAACATGCATATTTTAATGCAAGCGTGGGAGGTTATTTGAAGAAACATCAAATTGGCGTTTTCAAAGGGGATGAACATTCTAGCTGAAGACGACTCTCTTATGTGATGAGAAAACATATATCCCTCACTAATTTGTATTCATCAATTGAAAATGTTTCAGGTAGAATCAACAGTGGTACCTGACACAACCTTCTTGTTCCAAGGAGGTGAAGTTTGACCATTTTAGCTGAAGTGGTTCTCATATGTGATGTGGTGATACATATCTTTCACAAATATAATTGGTATCGATCCATGCCAAAAACGTTTCAAATAAAAACAGCAATGGTACCCTATCAAATAGTGTTTTAAAAACTAACCCGGAGGCTAAACCGTTTTTGCCTCTAAGTTGTGGGTCACCGGTTCAACCAACCGGGTCGGATGGTTCAAAACGTGCCATATCAGAGCAATATTAACATTTATATATTTTAAGTGTTTTTTTTTCATGGAAATAGTGGGGCAATTTGAACCGGCACCTGATTATGCTAAGCCGATGGCTTGGTGTGACCGCCACTTCAAAGCAATTTGAACCAGCCACCTAAGGCGGTGGTCTTTTGCATCTAAGCCGGCAGTCTTGACCTAAGCCAGCCAGAGGTTTAGGGGGCGGACTGAAGACCACCGCCTTAGATCAAAGCCGGCGGTCCGACTTAGACTGATTTTCTTGTAGTGGCAAGGCATGGGTGCATAGATCTTGAAAAGTTACCCAAAATAAAAGAAATCACCTCATCCGGACATCAAAATGCAAAATTATGGCCTCCCAAAGTTTGCATACACAGTTAATATGCAACTTACAAGCCAACCATTAGGTTGACTGGGTCAATGGTCGGCTGAACCCTAAATCAACGGTTTTTAACATTTCTCCAGATTTTACTCAAACTGAACCCTAAATCTTGACTGAATAATAATTCAAACGGTTCAACTGACCGAATCAACAACAACAAGGTGAAAACACTACCATCAAATACAACCTTCTTGCTCCATAAAATTGAAATCTCAACATTCTAACTAAAGTGACTCTCATACGTTATTTCACAATACATTGTATTATATTGATAAACCCATAATGTTTCTGGAAGAAACAACAATAACACCAGACATTTGAACTTATCATGGGCAAACCCTACCATTTTCAGCTTTGGGTTCTCCCACTTCGGATAGATACTGTATTATTTAATATATCATTCAGCCAGATGGAAGAATTCAGTCGGTAGATTTTCTCTTTTTATTCCATAAAGTTTATAGCACTAACAACCCAGCTACATCATCTCCATCACATCCACAAAATCCTGATTGAAGGGGTAATTACTGCATCCACTTGTATCGAAATATTTGTGCCCTAAAGTTAGCTTCCGTATGGTAGTAAAAATTTATAACCGAACCAATATTGCTTGGTTGTGTTAGAGTTTTTGTTTTTTTTTCAATCACTTATTGAACTGTTAATGGGTCCATAAATGGCAAATAAACCTCTTTCGATTAGTGTATGACTGAAAAGTAAACACCTTTTCCACTATAGATTCCATTTTTTATCCTTATCACCTTTTTGTTTGGCAGTAGACCCTTATCGTTATCATCTTCCTCAATAGTTTCATTCTATTTACCGTGCATAATTCACCACATGTCAACACCTCATATGGTTATTTTTATGTTGGATGTAAGAATTTTTGCACTGAAAGAACTCGATGGGGATAAAAAATAAGGGCTTGTGAAAGAAGAGACCAGTTGTGAAAGGGATGGAGAAGTGGCTGAAGGAAAGTAAAAGTATAAGATAAGCTTTCTTTTTCTCACCACTCACCACATTTTCTTTCATTCTCCCATATACATTGAAAAGTATAACATATAGTTTAAATATATAAAGATAGGATGACCATTTTTTCCACAAGAAAAGATTTTTTTTTTTTACTTTTATCTTAAGCATTTGGAGAGAAAAATTAAAAATAGAAAAAAGTGTTTGGTAGATAAAAATGCACTACTTTTCACCACTAATACCATTAAATGCATCTTGATCTGTAAATATTACCCCTTAAGTAATTTAATGTTTCTTTTAGCATTATAGGGTACAATACATATATATATATATATATATATAGTTAACTTTATAAACATATAAAGGTTCTGTTTGTTTGTAGTAAAAAACTGAATCACATAGTCAATTTTGCATCTATTTGTTGGTAATTATGATTTGCACACTTATCTGCTACAAAATTTGTACTTTTTTGTCTCTTTTGTATTTTTAAAATTTATGCAAAATTTTTCACCACCTTCTCCTACCTCAATCCTCTCACAGGATCATATCATTTTCTACTTAACCCGATACTAAACAAATACCACTCTTACCTCCATCCTTTTTCATACAAAGTGGCGACCGCATAATTAATTTTGCTTCTCATTTTACTTCTCACCAACAAATTAACAAGGTAAAAGTCAAATCTAAAGCAAAAGTAACCCTGGATTTCTACTTCCACGTATTTACACCAATGCAAATGAAGTTTGCACTACAAACAAACTGAACCCTAGGACGCAACAATATAAAACTCATTTTGTACTAGATCAAGATGCATTTTGCTGTAGTACGTGGTACCAAAAAATGTATTTCCGTGCCACAGAATTTGCACTAAAAATTGTGTTCGTGTACATTATACATGCACACATGCGCCACACATGCGTGTGTATCCTTGCGCGCAAAAACACTCTAATGTCCAGTAAAAGTTCACTTTTGCTACTACAAGGTTTTAGCTGTTGGCTGCTGCCACAAAATAAGAGGTTCCACGTCAGCTAGGGTCCATGACTGTTTTCTATTTTAACATTGCCACTTAAAACTCCATGAAAACAGGAATGAACTCAGTTATCTATTTGAAAAACATTAATTGTTAGAAGGCAGTTCATGAGTAGCAATTGTAAAATAGGACTTTCTACCATTAAAATTGTAAAATAGGACTATTGTTATTATAAATTTATTGCAATGTTATCTAGTTATTTGATTATTAATTTGTTATTGTACTTTATTTTATTAAATACAAAGGTAAATTATAGATAGATACCTTGTACTTTGGGGATTGCCACACCTTAGTATTCTAACGCTATGTTTGGAAGTGCTTAAAAATAAGTGCATTAGAAAAATGACGCCATATTTGGTATAAATATATACCAAAATTTCAATCAAACTGTATTTCGTTACCTCAGACCTTGCATTAGAAAAAGACCCAAGATTTTTCTTTGTAAGGTCGAGGACAAGATCATTATAATGGTTTTGTTTCTTTGCAAGGATTTTACCCTTTCGGCAAGGGGTATAAGAAGTTTCTTTTGTCCTTATCGCAATGGAAGATTTAAGACAATAAACCTGTTCAAACTAACAGTCAATCATTTTGGAATCTTCTCTCTTAGGATTTTGATAGAATAGGCTGCATTGATCGCCACTCAAGGTTCAGGACCATACATGCTTCACAGTTTTTTTCTTTTACTCCTTTTTCAGGTATATCTATATTTTCATGTGCAAGTCTCTCTAAGTTCATATTTTCTCATATTGCCAAATCAGGTTTTTGGATCTGTGTACAGACAATAACACTGACTAAAAGTCACCACTTTGAACCATTTTTCTGTTGGAAACTGAGTTTTTTTTTTTCTTCTTGATAATATGCTATCCAAATTTATTAGGTTGGTAATCAATTTGTATAACCTTGGTTGTAAATTTGTAATTTAAGGAATTTACATCTCCGCCCCACAACACTCTAGAGATGTTTCCAATACACATCCATGGGGCGGAGATGTGATGTCTAATTGAAGGGTTTTCTCACTTCTCAGTTAGGTGGGACCAATCTGTGATAACTCCAAATCCTCTAACAACCTTAGCCCTAGCTAGCCACGAAAGTTTGCCACCTCCAGCAAGAAAACAGCTGCTTGTCTCTATTATATTGTTGATGGAGACCGATTTTCTCTAAAAGACAACATATCAAAGCCAAAACCAGACAACGGATTTAATAAATTTTTTTTATATGACTGAGACTTGTGTATATATGGATTCTCATTTCTCAGTGAAAGAAGAATGCGTACCAATTAGCTAGAGAAACACATGATGAAGACATGTAAATTATTCGCTTGGCAGCCCATTTCACATATAGAATTGATAGTTTCCACTCTCATTGGTGCAAGATTCTCCATCTCAGAGATATATATATATATAATATTGATTACACACCATTAATGTCTCATCCAATACTATCATCTGAAGTTCTGAATTCAAACAGAGTTGCCAATTATCTAAACGAACCATCTTTTTCTGTGTTCAAATTTAGTACATGCATTCATTTGTTTAACAAAAGAAAGGATTGTAATATTAAACGTACCATATGCAACATTGAGAGCTAAGCCAAACCAGCATTTTTAGGGCTTTAATAAACTTGCAATATTATATGTATTGAATTATATTAAACTATATAGTTTTTTCTTATATAAATTTATCAATTCATTGTAAGTACTTTCTTAGTAAACCATTGGACAAGTAATTCAAGAAATTATTGGAAGCATGAGGCACCATTAATACTAGGGCAAGAATCCACGTGACACCCATACCGACCATATTGTACTGCCGTGAGTATATAACTTCATCTTTATTCCACGCTTGTGCCCCAGTAAATTAAAACATCCATACATATATGCTTTTTGAATCAATTCCTAAAATAAAAAAAAAATTAAAATAAAGGAGAATATAAATTTAGGATCAAGAGAAAAGAAAAATGGGGCCATTAATATTATAACGGTCACCAGGCATTCAAGGTCCCTCCATTATTACCACCCCATTATGTATACTTAGCTTGAATTTCAGACATGGGTTTCTTTTCTTTTTCTGGCAAGATTCAGTCTTCTGGTTTAAGAGAAGAATCAATCTTCCTTTCCATTAAATCACTAAACTGATTTTCAGTTTGAGGGGGCCTGCGCGAACTGACTGGTGAGAATGAATGATTTGCACAAGAGGTGTGGTGGGGCAAGAAAAATTCAATTGGAGGGTATAAGGCATTCAAAGTTTGTCCATGCTCCATGCTTGTGCCAAAGCGGGGGATAATATAAAAAGAAGCCCTGTCCATACATTTTTTTTTCTATGAGAGATACCTCTAAGGACTAAGGCTTTAATATACAAACAATATTACTTAAAGCTTCCATTTTATTTTGACTGAGCTAAAATAAAGAAATATGTGGGTATGAAGTCAATGGTGTGTTTCTATTTTGGGGAGGCAGAAAGAGATTAATAGGTCCCAATAAGCTTGTTTAACTTCCATCAACCATGTATATATCTTTCATTCTAACAGTCCAGGAGGATTAAGCAAACTAATCAAGTGATAATGCCGTTTTAGAAAATGGGAAGAAAAGTTGGGTTCTCGAATCTTGGTGCCCGCGAATATAATTAACATCAGTTTGTCATTCCATTGTGTGATTGATTTGCACACAATATTCTATTAGCATCTTTTCTTTTTGATATAAAGTTGATGAAGATAGGAAGAAAAGGAAAAGAAATTGTAATTGGTACAGACACCATAGATTCTCCACTGTTGGACGGTTAATTTCCAAAATTCATGTTGCACGGATCCTAGCAACCTTCAAGCATTGAACCCTAAAGACATGAGGAGTACTCAAAGATAAATACAAGAATACAGCTAAAGCCTCAAGGTCGTTTTAGGACAATGAAAATACCTTTTAGGCTGCATTTGGATCTTGGAGACATAAGTGAAAATATATGAAACCCCATGTCATTCCATTTCTCATATATCTTCTAAAGAATCAAACATGGCATTAACTTTTCTTTATTATTTAGATATTAAGGCCCAGTTTGGAAGGAGTACAAAATCTTATATTTTGTATGTGTTTGCACTATACATATTTGTATTTGTACTCTTTCCAAACTGAGCCTAAAGGATGCTATTAATATTTAAATGCCCAAAAGTTAGTAATCAAATTATGGTGTGCCCAGAAGAAAAGCCATGAATTAAAGCTAATTTTGGTGAACACCTGGAAAGCCCAAAAACGCTTAATTAATTAATTGAGTTGAGAAATCAATTTTTCAATGAAACTAGTTTTAGTTTTAGTGAACGCAGCTCAATCCTTCCCAAACCGGATTGTAGGGTCAAATCAAAGAGATGTGTAACATGATTCCTGAAGATAGAAAATTTCTACAAATTGCACAATAAATTTTTCTTGCTGTTTGATTGTGAAGTACAAAATTTACTAAGACAAGTTCACAATGTTAAAAGAATGTGAGGATTCTTCATAAGTGTAGAGACGTAGAGCAATAATTAGTGCTGTTATATTGCTGTGAGTTATATTATTGATGTTAGTTATTTCCTACTTGCTGTTACGTTGTTGTAAGCAATATTAGATTTGTTAGTTATTTGATTATGTAAGTAATGACGTGTGATCCGGTCGGTCCTAGCTGTCGGTTGCCTCGTCTCTGACGGAGCTGAAGGTGCCTGAAACAAGGAAGAAGTTGGAGATTTCCAGGGAGGAACCCGATCGAAACACTCTGAACTTCAAGTTAGTGCTCTAGAGAAGGCAAGGGAAATTAGAGACTTCAAGACCAGAAAGCACAAAAATCACATACCATCTTCTTTGGGGGAAGGGGGGCCTTTTATAATCACCCTGGTACACTCACTCCCATACCTCTGCCAGATCGAGTATCATCACCTTTGCCAGATCGGGTGTCATCACCTTTGCCAGATCGGGTGTCATAGCCGCCATTGCCTTCCCTATCAAGGTCGTCTCTGTAATGACTTGAGATGGTGGTAGCAGGTGGTCGTTGGAGTGCGACTGTCATGTGTCAGACCCCTAATCATTCAGGCGCGCTGCCTCAGAATACGGACTTCTTTGGTGTTAGGTACGATTGTTCAGCCATGTGACCTGGAGTCGAAGTGCCCGAGTGGTGTACGAGGTGAAGTCTTGAGTTCGGATAGAAGTGTGGCCCAAACTGCCCCGAGGTGGGTCAACTTGTGTTTTTTCCCTTTGCGCTCCTTGTAAGGCTCAGGGCCTCTAAGGGAGAGCTCGGGCTCCTCCTTGGGGAGCTTGGGTTGTGGGTTCCTTTTTTGGGGGAGCTCGGGGTTCATTTTCTTGGAGCTCGGGTCATGGACACATTGTTGTGCCGAGCTGGCGCTCCTTCCAGGTCACTCTTGGTTGCTTCCATGTGTCGCGCTGCCAAGGGGTCGGGCCAAATCTCCCTCCATCAATTGCCCCCCACTCCTCGTGCCCGGGGTCCTGACCCAGCATGGAAGTTCATAGGATGACAGGTGGATTTTCCCCGCGACGCTTTGGCCTTGGTTTGGAGCTTCTCTGGTCCGACCTGTTTGTGCTTTCGGCCCAATCAGGATCTGCTTGGTTCGACCAGGGGTCAATCCCGGGTCGCATGCAGCTCACGCGCGGACGTCATACGATTATAAATTTTCGGACGTAAAAAATTCGCACTAAACTGATTTCACCTCAGGGGGTGCGCAGCCGATTTTGTTGGGAGCCGTTGGATGGTTTTGATCTTGGCCGTTGATGCGCGAGTACAATGGCTATAAATAGTGAGGGTCCCTGGTCACTTTCCTTCGCCATTCTTCAACATTCGTTCCTTGAGCTCGCGTCCAAGGTTGTCAGCTCGCGTCATTCTTCATAGTCCGGTAGCTTTTCCCTAGTGAGTCAATCTTCTTTTCGATTCAATGTCCAGTTCAGGTAATTTAGATAGTCTTCTAGGGGGGTCAGATGCAGGGTCCACGAACCGAGCGGTGCCTCTGACAGCCTTAGTGAGCCTGAGGTGGGGCCCGAGGTAGAGCTCGAGTTTGAGCCCGTAGGTCGAGTTGCCTCGGGTAGCTTGGCATCCACCTCTCGTCGAGGTCAGATGCCAGATAAGTTCGGGCCTTCCACCATGATGCACGAGGGACTTCGGTCCCTTATTGTTCAGTACAACCTGCCCAGGGAGTATACTTATATTTTACCCTCGGGCGACTTCCCTTGGGAGCATGGTCTAAACGAGATCGTGATATTCCAGGAACAACTTGTCGCCGGGCTGCGCCTTCCCTTCCATCCCCTTATCGTCGAGGTCATGAATCACTTCGGCATTACTGTCAGTTAGCTCCACCCGAACTCTATTCGTAACCTTGTTGGGACCATCTCCCTTTGTTGCAAACACTGCCTTCCATTGGACCTGGAAATATTTTTCGCCATTCTTATGCTCAAGAAGCAAGTGGGTCCCCTGCACGGGCGTAGGCGGGCCTACTACTTGTCTCCCCGTCCAAGGTTTAAGCTTTTGCATGATCTTCCGAATAAGGTCCCCGCATGGAAACAGGACTACTTCGTGGTTCAAAGTGCTATGGGGTGGCCGTTTCCTACCGAGTGGGGGTTGGTTGTTCCTGATCCCGGTGCCACGTTAGATAAAGATACGGTGAAGGGCCTCCAGGACTGGGCCTGGATTGGGCTCAAATGCCAAGACTACCTGACGAAGGCCAAGCTTATTCAGGCCTGCCTGAGTTCGGGTAGGTTTCTGCTCAGAGGCTTGCTTTTTGCTTTGTTTTTATTCTCGTTTTTTGACACTGAGCTCCTTTTTGCAGGTGTTGTGGAGGCAGAGAAGAATCAGTGCGAGCTTGTTTGATGGCATGAGGAGGAGAAAGTGAGCTGCTAAGCAGGTCCGTGCTGATCCTTCCCGGGTTGTGGAGCCCAAGGCACCGAGAATGGAGCCTCCTGGGGAGCCTGAGGTGGCCCCTCTAGTTCAGGAAGCGGCAGGGGTCCCCTATGCCGATACTGCTTATACCCGGGCTGTACCTTCAGGCTCAGGAAGTCAGGATGAGGTTGGGAGCGTGCTGACGCTGAGCTACGCTCTCCAAAAAAGTAAGAAGGCTACTTGCTCTGAGAAGGTCGTGGCATGGGCCGGCCTTCCTCCGAATCACATAGACGCACGTGTTGCTTCTTATGCCATGGTGGTAAGTAGTTTTTTTTTTTTTTTGCCAGGCTGATTTGTTCTTGTTTTGGTAGGTGAACTCCTCTATCCACGCTCTAACAATCCAAGCGGAGAGGGGTTTGAAGCAAGCGCAAGCTGCCGAAGAGGCTTCCTGCGCTGCGCGAGTCGAGCTAACGAGGTCTCGGAGGGACAATGAGGCCTTAGGATTGATGGTGAAACATATGGTGGACCTGAAACTGGACCTGGAGCATCAGGTTGAGTACCTTCAGGATGATATCAGGGAGAAGACTAAGATCTTCTCTCAAGCCATTGAGGAGGCGAATGGATGATAAGGAATACGTACCCCGAGCTCGACATTAGTGCCAAAACTACTTCGTGCATCACTCAGGAAATGGCTACCGCAGCTGATGATGACGTGGATTCTGAAGACGAAGCGGGACCTTCGGGTATTGTCGAAGTCCCTTCTGAAGGCGAGGAAGATGTACCTCCGGGCCTGTGAGCTCGTTGCTATTGTCTCTCTCTTTTTTTTTTTGGAATGAAATGTAAGCAAGAGTATTTTGCAATGAATAGTCCCCATTTTTTTTGGTTAAGTGTTGGGTAGTCATTTTATCTTTTTGCCGAACTGACTATGTTGTCGAACTGCTAGACAGGCCCCAAGGTGAGTTAACATAGTAAGGCTATACGCCCGATCTGTTCTCCGCCTAGGCTATGCACCTCAGGATCCATACTCATGCAGCCTGCTTCATTGATGAGGTGCCGAGGTCATCTCCTGCTTGGCATTCTAGGCCTTACGGTGCCGAGGTATTTGTTAGCTCGACATTCTGGCCCTTATGCTCTGGTAGTGGCTCATGGTCTGCTTACTTTAATAATTTATAGGTAATATCGTCTTTAGTTGACGATGTTCCATGCCCGGGGTATTTGTTTACCCTTCAGGGTCTCGAGCTCGTATGCTCCCCCGAGTGCTCTCTTTACTCGGTAGGGTCCTTCCCAGTTCGGCTTGAGTTTGCCAACGCCGGGCTCAAGTACCATGACCTTGCGGAGAACCAGGTCGCTGACGCGGAAGTTTCATTTCTTAACTTTGGCATTGTAGTACCGAGCTACCCTTTACTGGTACGCCGCGGTTCTGATGTATGCGAGGTCCCTTACCTCATCAAGTAGGTCGAGGTTGGTACGCAACTCGTCGTTATTAGTATTGTTGTTGTATGCTTCCAACCGAAGTGAGGGGATTTCGATTTCGGATGGGATGACTGCCTCCGTGCCATTGGTGAGGTTAAAGGGAGTTTCTCCGGTGGTGATCTTCTCTGTAGTTCGGTATGCCCATAGGACGCTGGGCAGCTCGTCTGCCCATAACCCTTTAGCTTGGTTTAGCTTGGCTTTTAGTCCGCGGGGTATAGCTCTGTTCATGACTTCTGCCTGACCGTTTTCTTGTGGATGCGCAACCAACATGAAGTTTTGCCGGATCCCCATGTCTTGGCACCACTCTTGGAATTTGATGCCCTCAAATTGCTTGCCATTGTCGGAGATCAACACCCAAGGTAGCCCGAAGCGGCATACTATGTTCTTCCAGAAAAAGTTCTGGACGTTTCGAGCCGGTCTGCGGAGAGGGTTCCATGTAGCAGGAAGCTCGCGAGTGGATCAATCCAGTTCGGTTCTGCTTGGGCGACAAGGGCGACCTCCTCTGCCCCCCGGAGAATGCTAGGCCGAGGTAAGTCTTCTATGTACACAGTTCTCATGGTGTTGTCACTGGTGCTGGCTAGCTGGGACAGGGCGTTGGCCTCAGCGTTCTCTGACCTCAGGATTTGCTTGATGAAGTGTGACTGGAAGCTAAGAAGATCCTCTTTTACCTTTGCCAAGTAAGCGATCATAGTTGGCTCACAGGCTTCGTATTCCCCTGTAACTTGGTTGACCACAAACTAGGAATCGTTGCAGATAACTATGTGTTTTGCCTTTACCTCTTGCGCCAGGGCTAGCCCAGCTATCAACGCCTCGTACTCTGCCTCATTGTTGGATGTCGCGAACTTGAAGTGTAGCGCGTACTCTAGTTTCATGCCACTCGGACCATGGAGAACCACACCGGCTCCGCTGCCCTACTGATTTGATGAGCCATCTACGTGAAGGATCCAAGGCTCTTCATCCCAATTCATGCTCGGCCTAACCAGGAGAGATACTGAACTGGGTGCGACCTCATGGGGCTAGGGCTCAACCGGCCTAGGAGCACTGAGCTCACCCGAACTAGGAGCCTCGTGCTCAATCAGGCTGAGGACCTTGGAGCTGAACCTGCATTCTGCAACAAAATCCACCAAGGCTTGGGCTTTGATAGCGGTTCGTGGCTTGTACTGGAGGTCGTACTCACTGAGTTCGATGGCGCACTTCGTCAATCAACCAAAGACCTCGGGCCTGAGTAATACTTGCCTCAAGGGTTTGTCGGTGAGGACGATGATGGTATGGGATTGGAAACACAGACGGAGTTTGCGGGCCGCAATGACCAGCGCATCTGCTACCTTTTCTATCTTCGGATATCTCGTTTTTGCTCCCTGCAATATTTTACTAACATAGTAGATGGTTCATTGGACCCAATCTACTTCCTTTACTAGTACTGAACTGACCACTTCGTCGCTTGCCTAGAGGTACAGTTCTAAAACATCGCCCTCTTCGGGCCGGGTCAAAACTTGGATACTGGCGAGGTATCTTTTAAGCTCGTCAAATGCAAGCTGGCATTTTGGGTTCCACTCGAACCCTTTGTTTTTCATTGCCTTGAAGAAGGGCAGGCAACGGTCTGCTGATTTAGACATAAAACGACTCAGAGCGGCTATTCTATCGTTTAATCTCAGAAGCTCTTTTGCTTTTCGGGGTGGTCTCATATCTAGGATGGCCTTTATTTTGTCCGGGTTGGCCTTAATACTGCGCCGGTTGACGATATACCCTAGGAATATATTCGAGGTGACACCGAAGACACACTTGTTTGGGTTTAGTTTCATGCTAAATTGACACAGAATTTGAAAGACAGAATGCAAGTCTTGTATTAATTCATGTGAAAACTGTGTCTTGACGACCATGTCGTCTACATAACATTCTATCTTTGTGCCGATTAAGGGTTGAAATAGCTTATTCACAAGCCTTTGAAAGGTTGCCCTAGCATTTTTCAGTCCGAAGGGCATAACCTTGTAGCAGTACAGGCCAAACTCGGTTATGAAGGTAGCTTTTTCCTCATTGGACGGGTCCATCCTGATTTGGTTGTAGCCAGAGTAGGCATCCAGGAAGTTTAGCAACTCATGTCCCAAGGTCGCGTCCACTAGGCGGTCCACAAGCGCCACTTGCCATTTGCCTTTTTTACCAAAACTAGGTTGGCCACCCAGCTCGGGTAATGAACTTCCCATATGAGGTCTGTTGCGAGGAGCTTCTCGACCTCCTCATCGACCGTCCTCCAACGTTTTGGGGCTAGGTTGTGTTTCTTCTGTCTAATGGGCCTAACTACTGGGTCAGTATTCTGCATGTGAGTTATAAGGTCGGGATTTATACTAGGCATCTCTGCCATGGACCATGCAAAAACGTCTAAATTTTGGGGTAAGAAACTTACCAATTCGGTTCGTAGGGGTTCCTAGACGAAAGCACCAATCTAAAGCGCCCGAGTTGGGTCTGCGGTTGAGGTCAGAACAATGATTGTTTCTTGCGTGGGCGCAGCTCGTTCTTCGCCTTGCTTTATAGGCCGCTCTAGTTTGAGGTAGCTGGCCACCTTGTTCTTTCCCTTTAGGGCAGCGTCATAACCGAGTTCGACCTGCACTGCTACAAGTTTCAGTCATAAAGATTTTATGACGAGGGCGTCGTCGTGGGGGTAGTGAACCCCGCGCGCATCATCCTAGGTGAAGAATATGGGGTCTTCCGTCCTTGGTCGCTTTGGGGGATTTTGTTCTTCTCTGGCGGCCTCACAGATTGATGCCCGAGCTACTGCCGAGGTGCATCCTGCTACAATCGATCCTCCAACAATCACATGGATCGTTCCCCGAACTGGCCTTTCCTCCGGGGGCTGTTTCTGTGACTGTTCCACTGGCTGGTTGCTGGACTCGGGGGCATCTCTACTGTGCTCCCCCTGCTGACATATGTTATTATTGTTATTATTATTATTATGCTGTACAAAATTTCTTAGGTACCCGCGACGGATAAGTTCCTCTATCTCGTCGCGGAGATTATTACAATGTTCGGTGCTATGACAATAATCTCGTCGCGGAGATTATTGTTATTACAATGTGGTCTCTATGGAAACTGCAGTAGAAGTTTTTATTCCTCTCATTTGGGTTTCCCTTCAGACGATGTGGCCATTTTACATACAGGGCATCTTTGATTGTCATTAAGATCTCGGCTCGCTTCGCATTTAAGGGCATGTAGTCCGTCCGACCTGCTAAGGGAGCTCGGAAAGGATGACTTGGCTTCATCCCCCGAGGTGGGTCTTTCTTTCTCCTGTCATCTGGGTCGGAGGATTTGCCTTCCCTCTTCCTTTTTTCGATCCCGCTTTCAGTCCTTTGATTGATCTCCTCCTCTGTTCTTATGAATTTGTCCGCGAGCTTGAGGAATTCTACTATGGTCGCGGGCTGGTTGACTACCATGTGCCACTTGAACTCCTTGTGTGTCATACCCCTCTTGACTGCCGCGAGCTGTACCACGGGGTCTAGGCGCGATATCTGTAAGCACGCATCATTGAACCATTTGACATAGTCCCGAATGGACTCTCCTTCCCTCTGGACTATTCTGTGGTATCTATTTCACGGGGTCTCAGGGTTTTCCTCTTAACCCTACAATTATACCTGACTGATATCATTTTTGAATGAACCCTAAATTAGTTTCAACAATTCAGTCTTGGTGTTTTGGGATGAAAACCGGTTTTGGTCTGTTTTGGGGTCTTTTCTTGTTGAGAATTGGTTTCTCTTGATAAATCCCTTAAAGAAATGACAGGAGTTGAGTTTAAGGCTCAAGGGGAGAAGCCAGTCTCAGTCTATTTCTCTACCCTAAAATCTTTATGGAATGAAATTGATCACCTGGAAACTATTGAGTGGGAAAGCCAGAAGGATGCAAACACCTATAGGAAATAGGTTGAAACCAATAGGGTTTTTGAATTCCTAGTTGGTTTAAATTCAGAGTATGGTATTGTGAGACAATAGCTACTCACCAGGGAGAGCGTGACCTTATCACATGCATATTCTCTAGTGCATAGTGAAGAAAGTAGGAGAAATGTTATGTTGCAATTTCAGCCTACATAATCAACTCTAGCAACAATTAAACCAAAATTTAGGGGTAACAAGGAAAAGGACATAAAGGAGGATAAGAAGAGTTAGTTTGTGACCATCGTAAGTAGCCAAAGCATACCAAGGACACTTGTTGGAAATTATATCCACATTTAATTCCAACAAAGCTAAAAAACAGAAAAAGGGGAATGCAAATGTGGTTATCACTACTAATGGTGATCCTCATCTAGCATAAGAGCCACATCCCTAGATACATTAGTTATTGTTTAAGCTACTCTGACTTAGTTAAAAAGTGGAGTTAGTACTTCAGTCCCCTCATCTCAGTCACTAGTTACATCTACTACTCCTACTTCAACATTTGCTCATTCAGGTACACAAGCATCAATATATCATTCTTCAGGCCCAGGTAGTAATGGACCTTGTTGGGTTATAGATTTAGGTGCATTTGACCACATGATAGGCCCATATTTTTTTACTACTTATTGTTTATCCTCTAGCAGAGATAGAGTATCCATTGCTGATGGGTCCCTTATTCCCATCTTTGGGAAGGAAAACATTAGACTATCAGATGCCATCTCATTGTCCTTAGTTTTGCATGTTCCTAAACTTATCACTAATCTGTTGTCAATTAGTAGCATCACTAAAAATCAAATATGTTCAGTAACTTTTTTCCCTGATTGATGTTTTTTTTCAGGATCTAGAGATGAGGAAGGTAATTGGAATTGGCTGTTAGACGAATGGAATCTTCTTGTTTGGAGGGAGCCTAGATGGGGAAGATAAAGAAGTTGGAAGGTCTCTTGTTTCTCAATCTGCGAGTCAGGTTATGCTTTGGCATAATCAGTTAGGTCATCTGTCTTGTAAGTCTTTAAGGAGTTTGTTTCCCAGTTTGTTTGAGTTAGTCCATATGTTTAGTTTAAAATGTGAAAGTTGTGAGCTTGCAAAGTATTGTAGAAGAATCTATTCTTTGAGCAATAGAAGAAGTACTATTCCTTTTGAAATTGTGCATATTGATGTTTGAGGACCATATCACATCACTACTATGGGGGTACATCGATACTTTCCGTTGTTTGTTGATGACTATACTCATTTCTCATGGGTTTATCTTATGCACTCTCGAGATGAAGTCCCCACCCGGACTCAGAACTTCCATCAAATGATTTTGACCCTATTTGGAGTCAAAATCAAAGTTTTTAAATCAGATAATGCTAAAGAATATCTTGCCAAACCTTTGGCCTCATACTTCCTTGACCATGGGGTTATACTCATTAAAGCACTTGTCCCCATATACCTCAGCAAAATAGAGTTGCTAAGACAAAGAAAAGGAATATATTGGAGGTAGCTAGAAACATTATGCTAAACTCTAATATTCCTATACATTTCTAGGGAGATGCTATCCATACAGCTATGTATCTTATGAACCGGGTTCTTTCATGGGTCCTAGATATGAAAACTATATTCAATCTTCTATTTCCTGATAAGGACTTGTTTACCATTCATCTTAAAACATTTAGATGTGCTTGTTTTGTTCAGATTCTTGGACCTTATCATTCCAAGTTTGATTCTAAAGCTTCCAAATGCATCTTTCTTGGGTATGCACAAAATCAAAAGGGATATTGCTACTATGAACCTACTTCTGATAAACGGTTTATTTCTATGGATGTCACCTTCTTTGAGGATGTTTCCTACTATCATAGAATTTCTTCTAAGGGGGAGAGTAGTGAGGAGGGTTGTCATAAGTGTAAGTAGTTGAGAATGTATCACAGGCGATGGAGATAGGTTGGTTTCGGTCCTTAGTAGTCTAGGCCAAGTCTAGTCTCCCCTGTGGTTCTAGATCCAGGTGCCATAGCCCCTTTACATCCAACTATAGATGAGATACCTCCCATCACTGAGCCTAATGAGATGCCTCTCATTGCTGAGCTTTCTCCTTCCTTGGATGATCTTGATCTCTCAATTGCAATCCACAAAGAGAAACGTTATTGTACTTCATCTATAACATATTACATTTCTCAATTTTGACTTATGATTATTTGTCTCCATTCTATAAGTCATTTTTGGCATTTGTCTCTGCTATTCCCATTCCTAGGACAATGCAAGAAGCCTTGCAATACTTGAGTGGAAGAATTCCATGAAAGTAGAAATGGATGCTCTTCTCAAAAATAATACATGTGAGTTAGTCGATTAACCAAAAGGGAAGAAACGGGTTGGTGTAGATGGGTGTTTATAGTGAAACATAACGTTTATGGCTCTGTTGAGAGGTATAAGGTCAGATTAGTTGCCAAGGGGTTTACACAAACTTATGGCAAAAACTATTTGGAGACTTTTGCACCAGTAACTAAGATGAACACTATTAGAGTTTTATTGTCTATTGTAGCAAATTTCTCATGGCTACTATTCCAAATGGATGATAAAAATTCCTTCCTCAATGGTGATTTCCAAGATGAAGTGTAGATGACGTTACCTCCTAGATTCTATTATATAGAGGTAGGGAAGAATGTCTATCGGTTGAAAAAAGCCTTATATGGACTAAAAGAGTCTCCAAGAGGATGGTCTGATAGATTTAGGCTAGCCCTTAAAAAATTTGGATATGCCCATGCCCAATCAGATAACACTCTTTTTATTAAGAAAACAAACTCCTCCTTGACCCTACTTGTTGTCTATGTGGACGATATTGTGGTGACAGGGAGTGATACCTCTGAGATTGATTCTCTCGAACAACTACTTCACAAGAATTTGAAGTCAAAGACTTGGGAGAATTACGCTATTTCTTGGGTATTGAAGTAGCTCAGTCCAAACATGGGATTTTTGTCTCCCAAAGGAAGTACATTCTTAATCTTTTGAAAGAAAGGGGGAAGCTAGGTGTGAAATTTACTAATACACCCATTGAACAAAACCATAAGATAAGGATTGAAGGTGGAGAGCTCCTTGAAGATAAGGTTACACTTCAACAACTGGTTGAGAAATTGTTTTATCTTTGCCTCACACGATTAGACATTTCCTATGCAATCAGTGTAGTTAGCCAGTACATGCATTCCCCCCAAAACCACTCACCTTCTTGCAGTTGAGAAGATTCTTGCTTACTTGAAGAGATGTCTAGGCATAGGCATAATCTTCAGAAATAATGGTCATATGAAGATAGAAGTCTATACAAATGCTGATTGGGTTGGGTGTGTTGATGACAGGAGGTCTACTTATGGGTATTGTGCCTTTGTAGAAGGCAACATTGTCTCTTGAAGGAGTAAGAAGTAGAATGTTGTAGCACGTTCCACTGTTGAAGCAGAATATAGATCTATGGCTCATGGTGTGGCTAAAGTATTATGGTTGAGGTCATTGTTTGAGGAATTGGGAATTGCTTATGAGAAGCCCCTGATGTTGTATTGTGATAATCAAGCTGCTATTAACATTATTCATAATCTGATACAACATGACAAAACTAAACATATTGAGGTGGATTGACACTTTATCAGAGAGAGAGTTGCTTCTCAAAAAGTATTTCTTCCATATATTGCATCTGATATGCAACTTGCTGATCTCTTCACAAGGCGCAATTACAAGGACCAAGTTGGAAACATATTTATGCAAGTTAGGAATGATAAATATCTATTCCCAAATTGAGGAGTGTAGAGATGTAGAGCAATAATTATATTGTTGTCAGTTATATTACTGTTGTTAGTTATTTCCTGCTTTATATTTGATGTTAGGTTGTTGTTAGCAATGTTAGTTTTGTTAGTTATTTGCTTATGTAGGCAATTAAGGCATTAGTGTAATTGTAGTCTTATATTTTTAATGTTAATATAAATAGTGGAGTGGGGCAGCAACTAAAGTAGGCCCACACATTCTTTCTCTCATCTCTCTTCTCTTATCTCTTCTCTCTTCTTTCTTCTTCTTTTCTTTTAATTAAATTTACATCAAGAATTGGACTTATTATAGTCCTGATTTTCCGACTAACTTTGTAAATTATTTCATCATTATCACCTTTAGTGCTATATCCATTGCCAAATTATGAGTGCTTAAAGCATTTCTTACTACTTCAAACTAGGGGTGAGAAAAAAAAACCAAAAAACCAAACCAACCAAAAAAAATTGATTGAAACCAAATCAATATTCAATTAACTGAACTAGTCGATTTGGTGTTTTAAAAAATTTAAAGGTACCGATTCGGTTTTGATTAACCAAAGTAGAAAATCAGCAGTTAATCGAATCAACTAGTATATACATATATTTATATATATATATTTTATGTATATTTATGTATATTATATATATTTTATATTTTCTTTTCTATAGATTATAAACTAATAAATATGCATTATATATAAAAATATATATATTTATTATTTAAAATATAATATTATATATATTATTTTATTATATATTTATATATTTTTTATAATATATATTGTATTATATATAAAAATATATATATTTATTATTTAAAATATAATATTATATATATTATTTTATTATATATTTATATATTTTTTATAATATATATTGTAAATAATAAAAAAATAACGAACCTATGGTTAACCGAACTGGTCAATTGGTTAAGCCATGTCTGATATACTCCCCCCCCCCCCCCCGGGGCGATATTCTGTCCACTATGATCACTCTAATACATATGTTCTTTGAGAATGAAAGAAGATGATAAAATTATCCTTTGGCAGCTGAATGAAGATGATGCTGAATTAGTGAAGAAAAGTTGTAATGCCACAAGATAATTGAAGTTTGTTAAAGAAGGAAGAGAGTGGTATCTTTTATGCGTTAGTAGAAATGGAAAATAGAAAAGAAAATGGAGATTCCAGCAGAGAGGTAAGGATGCGGTTCCTAATACCCAAGGGATTATCACCAATGACCTTCAGCACTAGATCAATTTAATGCCTAGTACTTTTCCTAATTTGGCCCATTTAGCATATCAGCTCCCGTTATCATATTTCACAAGTAACTTTATGAATTACCTAAAAATCACGTGTTAATTTGTCTTATAAAAGTTCAGTTTGGTTGAGTACTTGGTCTCTTGGTTACAAAACTACAATTAAGGGAGTTTCAAGTCCCAATAAAGGAGGCTTAACATATAAGAAAGAGATCCTATCTTTAAATCCTCTCAAAAGCAAGTGAAGTGCTTTAAAAGTTATCTGTTTTGAAAGCTTATAAAAGAATTAGTAGAACCAAATTAAACCACAGAGATCAAAATAAAAGATTTTATGAGTTGACAAAATGAACCCCCAACCACATATGAATTTTTATGAACCCCACCAGGTTATGACTTATGAGCTAGCATAGCTGGAGATTCTCAATTTGGAGTTCTCAATCCAATTACAAAACTTCAGGCATCAGTTAATGGAGGCTAGGATCATGTCAGTCGCCCACTACTTGACATGGATCAGATCAGGTATGGGCCGGGACCAGATGCCATTACAAATTTAAGCCCGATGAAAAGCATTAAGGTAGAAACAAAGATCAAATTTGGGAGCAGTCAGAAACATGCATTGTAGATTTGTAGTGGAGTTAGTTAAAAAAAATAGAACAAAAAGAAGAAGAAAAGATGATTTAGAAGTCAAAGGAGGGAATAGCGCACAAGCAGAAGGGCGTATTGGCCTGTATCGGTATTTTCGTTTTTTAAACCAATTCTGAGGGGTCGGTTTAAGTCCTGGTTATCCTCTGAACCATGGTCCGATCCGATACAACCCATAAAGGGGTGTATTGAAAAACTATCGCATGATACTATACGTATTGATACTTAGAAGTTTTCACAGCTAGCTAAAAAGTTAATATGAAAGAACTTTTGTTTGCTGAAATTGCTAGAGGAAAGAATCAGGGCTATCACGATGGTGATGATGATGATGTGAATAAACTTCTGTGGAAGCCAATGAAAGTCAACCACAAAAGCATCATCCATCATCTATTTCTACTGGGTGAATCGTCTGAGTGCAGAACTGCAGAAAAGATTTGCCTTTTGTTTTCATGGGAATGAACTCTTTCAGAGACAGGCGGCACGTCAGCCTCATGAAGGCAGCGATCACCCTACAATTGGAGATGGCGCTGACCATAAGGGACAATACATAGAAAGCTCATAGTCCGCAATATCTGTGAGACTACACTTTTGTTTCTTCTCGCCGTCCAGCCAAAGGAAAAATGAGAAAGATTGTTGGGGCAGATCACGGTGATTGAACCCAACACCGGCCGGCCCCATTGAGTGGTACTTGTACATGCTCTGTCCTTTGTGCGTACCCGATCGAAGAGGAGGGCTGTAGTCTTAGATAATTTCTATACTGCAAGCTAAGAGCTTGACAGTTAAGATCAGGGCCGGGATTTATGCTCTTGGTATCAACCACGACTAATTGTATCAAGAATCAAAAGAGAGCGATTGATTCTTACTTACGTGACGTTTGTTTTGGCTGTATTTGTAAAGAACGAATTGACCGGCAACGGGAGAAGAAGTTGATAAGGGGGATACAAGTGGTGCAGTACTGCAGTCGCTATGGATTCATTTCACATCCTGCCCAACTTAGCTCGTCGGCCACATGCTTGATATATAATAAAACAAACGCAAGAGGATAATAAGAACTTTTCTTGTATTTTCTTTTTTAGTTCTTGGGGCAACCATTTCCATCGACCGCTCCACTATATGATATATGCTCTAAAACAAGTGGAGTCAGTTCATCGGTCTTCGAGATCAAACAAAGGTTTATTCCCATCTAAGCATACTTAACTGCTAGCTAGCTAGAGCGTTTTAAGGTTTTTTTGTTCTAGTGTATGACTTTACTTCGAGCTTAGTGTAGTGATTATTAATAAAACTTTTCTTTTATCTTACGTAACAACAACTAGCTAGCTTTGAGTGGGCATGTGCGACGCATGTCCCAGAGCAGTCTAAGGGTTTCTTTTTTTCTTTCTTTTATAGACACACATCTATGATGGTGAATTGGCCATTCTGAACCACCCAATGAATATGGCGGGTTTCTCTGAGAATTGGGATGAAGTTGTTTTATCCCCCATTCCACGTCAGTCTATAACCAACCTCACACTGCCAATTCCATTTTTTTTTCTAAATTTAAAAAGTAAAAAAAATACTGCTGGCAGGGGAAATTAAAGAAAGAAGTGATTTGGATATGTAGTAATTAGCTAGCAATGGTTTCCAAATTGATGACTGTCTCGAATGTAGAATTAGGATATGTTTGGTTAAAATTCTGTTCCAAAAATCAACATTTCAATTTTGAAGAACGACTACTTTGAAGCTAAAAATGGTTCTCTTCTGAAGTTTTTCTTTTATCCCCAAAAGAATTGACTCCAACTATTTCATGCATCATGAAGCCATAAATATATTTTCATATATATATATATATATATATACCATACATCAAAGCTTAAAAAAATCTTAGTCTATATCACAAAATTCATTAATTAGAATTAATTCTTTGAAAATTAGTTGACATGCCAAACACAGCCTAATTAAGTGGTACCATTTTGAGCCCCAAACCATGTATTGTCACGTGGAACAATTCACTAGTAAGTGCTATAACCATATTAAGCATATAGCCAAATCCTTAAAGAAAAGAAAAAAAGGGCTCTCTTTTTTTTTTTTCTTTTGGAAGCACCACTTCTTAGCTTTCAAGAGCCACTTGAGAGAGAGATCTCTGGTGTGAAAACTTGAACTGTTTGGCAATAATAATAATAACATGACTAACAACACTTTCAGAAAGTTTTTGTGCAAATCTTATCCACTCAAAGGTCAGTGCTAATGATTAGTGTTAATTGATGAGACGGATTGATGTAATGGAATCGAGTTAATCACTTGAGTCACACTCAGATTCCATTTACCTGGCTCACAATCTCTATCCCTTTTTCTTTTCTGCAAATGTGTAACAATTAATTACTACAAGTTCAATATGCAAATAAAATCGTTTCACAAATCACAACCCATTGCTTTAACTTGAAGAGGTTCAGTTACTCTTGGTTATATAGCCACATGTCGAGAGTGTTTTCCTTACTATGCCACGTAGAGTCCCTCTAATTAATAGACTGAACTAAACTCGTATATATGGTGATGTAGAGCCACCCTGTCTACTTCTGAGTAATTTCCTCCCACACGGTTGGTAGGTCCCATGCATATTACACGCAGACAAGACTCAGGCGATGACAAGAACAAAGCACCCAGAAAAGCTACAAATGATGTTTCGCTCTTATTCTCTTCGGTTTTTCAAATTAACCCTCCACAGACCACAGCATTAATCATTATCATCAGCAGCAGAAGTCATAACAAGTGTTCTTTACACTTTGGAAGAAGATTTGTTTATTAAATTTACAGCTTTCAGAATCAGAGAGTGATGGTGGTTTGGAAACAAAAAATGTTGGGGTCCTTTTGGAATTTAGTGAGTTGAGTGCGTACAAATCCCTCTCTCTTTTCTTCTTTAATGGTTGGAATCATGTGGCATGAAGACGACACTGGTTTCTGGATGGACCCAAAGGCCACTTTAATGTTTTTGGGTTCCGAACTCCAACAGTAGTTGAATCAGTGAGGCCGAGGGAATCCAACAAGGGAGGGGAATCTGAGCCAATTAAGACATCGGAAGGGTTTAGGGTTATTATATTAAATTAATTAGGGTAAATTGCTGAGACCTTTCTGTGTTGGTGATTTGACCATCTGATTCAAACGGATGGCCCGTTTTGATAATAAATTTAAAAAATATAAATATAAATATAATTAAAAATAAAAAACAGCTACACCTGTTAAATAGGTCGATAGTTCGACTGCCCAGGTCAATGATTATAGAGTGATTTAATGGTTTTTGGTTAAAGATCGGGTTTTGGGTAAAACAGAATTGATTGCCTGAATGATTCCTACGCCAAACGGTCCGACTATCTGGGTCAATGACGATTCAAAAACTATACTTTTTAATACAGTTGCAGGTATATCTCATATAGTAAAACTTTCTAAGAAAAAGGCATAAAATGTCCAAAATACTCATTCAATTACTATTAGTTTGAGTGATTGATATGTAAAACAAATTTTAAAAATAAATCAATGTCAAAAAAGCCATTAGAAGAGTTTAGGTTAATGATTTATATAAAGAAAATTTGAAAAACAAATATTTTTGTTAAAAATAATTGCATACGTATTTTGAACATTTTTATGCTTTTTAAAAACAGTATACCACAGGAGTTACCTTACAACTATAACCAAAAGGTTTACGAGAAGTAATTGAAATTACCAATTTAGCAATTTACCCAATTAATTAACATTAGGCGAACATTAATTAATTAAGTAGTTGAGACAAGAAACAGAGAGTGTCCAACAACTCAACAAGCAATTGTCGTCGTTTGATGACTTAAATTTAATCATCAGCTGCAACCATGTCTACTGACTACTGGGCACTAAATTCAAATTTCAATTAAGCAGCAGTCATCCGGCTTTGTTTGCTGGCATGTCTGTCAAGCATACAACATTAAACTATAGCTTTGACTCGATGCATGCGGATAACCAACCAACTAATAGCAGAAAAAAAAAATTACAGCGAATTTATATGGAAAGTCTAAATTATCTGAGCATTAACGGTAATTATATAAAAGGAAGGAAAGATAAAAGAACAGACTTGACAAAGATACACCGATGGTCGGGCCTAAATTCAGCACCAATTCCTCTCATCTTATGGGCCACAACATCAACAAAAGTCTGGGAACGCATGAAGCCGCTGCTCTAGTACTCTGCACACCGCGGCGGAAATTACGCTTTCATCACAGTACGGCCGCATAAATAACGAAACCTCGTCGAAACTGGTATGATGATGATGACTGTATGAGGGGGAGAGAGAAGGAGGAGGAAAGAGAGTTTAAAGTTTAAAGAAGATTCTGTCCTACGTGGCATTTGCCACGGAGCGGAGCGATCGGGTGGGGTAACAGCAGTTAGCGAGTTGCAGCAGCTACCGCCGAGCTCATGACTGGTGTCTTGATGGTTGGGGCTGCGGCAGTGGCTACTGCACGATCTTCGATGCCCCTGTAACGGAATTTCCTGACGTATTCCTTCGCTGGCCCTGTTATAAGCTTCTCCCAGGCCTCCTCCGCTTCTTTTCCCTGCCTCTCGAACACTTGGGTGGCGTCCAGATAATGGAGATTCCACTTCCGTACGTCCCTAAGCCGGAGTATCTTCTCCAACTGGCAGCGGACTAATTTGCAAGTATTCACCTTGACATCGTCGATCGCCGCTCCCAGAAGTCCCGCCATGGTTTCTTCGTCTGCTGTTGCTGCCGCTTCCGCTCGCAGAAATCCGTCAAACTCCGGTACCCCGATTGCCTTCCTGATTCCCCGTGAATAGTCGGCCTCCGGTTTAAAGACCTTCCTGATCTCGTCCACCAGACCCGCCTCAACCATGCCGTCCACTCGGTCTGATACGAACTTGTCGAGCACAGGCAAGGACACATTCACCCAAAGGAACAAACAATCATACTCGGAACCGAACTCGCGACCTCCGCCTTCCACCAGTGCTTCTATGTATGAGTTGGAGCCGCCCACGATAATGGGAAGCTTGTCACGACTGAGGATAGATTCAACGGCGAGAGAAGCAGCACGACGGAAGTCCTCGGCGGTGAAGTCGGCGTCAGGGTGCACCACTCCAAGCAGGTGGTGAGGGATGCCGCACATCTCCTCTTCAGTGACTTTGTTGGTGGCAATATCCAGTCCCTCGTATACTTGCATTTTATCGGAATTGATAATCTCTGCGCGGAAGTGGGTGGCCAGGTCGATTGAGAGTTTGGATTTCCCGGTGCCTGTGGCTCCCATCACGAACACGACGGTGTTTTGGGGGCGACGAACGTTGAAGGATTCCATACTGATTCCGCTGCCCGGAAAATTTAGTAAGGAGTGAGCCTGTTTACATGCAGTCGACATGGCAATCCTCATCTTCCAATAGAGGTTAATTCATCAAACAGGAAAAAGTATTGCAATACACAGTAGTATGTTTTTATTTAAAGCAAAGAAATAGACGCGCGCGGCGACCAGCCACCCAGCCTCTCTTCTCTCCTTTCTTTCAGAGAGGAGAGAGAGAGAGAAGATGGACAGCAAATGGACTAGAGAGAAAGATATTAAGCAGTTTGAAATTTGGGGAAAATAAATGAATAGCCTAAAATTTGTGTGTATTTTTGGCGCCACAAGGGGTGTGTAGAGATAGTTTCAGAAAAGGGGTGTGAAGATTTGTTTGAATTGAGCAACAGAGAAACCGCCTTTGGAATGAAGCACAATAAGTAAGGTTGGGATGGGAGCTGGGTATTTATGGAGCTATGGCCGGGACCACCGTGCAGCAGCGTATAGGCATATAGCAAGATTCTTTTGTTTATTATTTTAGGTTATATATAACTATGAAAAATCAAGCGAGCTAACACTAAGTTTTTATTTGTAAATACTTATCCGGGTAAGTTTATTTACCCATGTTCTTTTATTTCTTATGTAAATAAGGCAATGACTATTTTAACCATAAAAATACATTATTAAAAAGGGTATTTTTGTCCAATTCAAGTGTTGGCAACTTTTCCCTTATATGAAAAAGTTATTTATCCACCTAAGAGATGGGTATACCCAGGAAAATAATTTTTCTCCGGTCCCTACATAAATCTGAAAAAAAAAATGAGATTCTTAGTCAATGGGAACCAAAATCCAATTGACCAACTTTCCCCCTCTCAAAATTCAAAAAAAAAGACTACCCCCAAAAGATTGCAATTTTCATGTGGTGGTTCATGCATGTATAAGACAATTGTGGTTGACGAATTAATTAAGTGGAGATCGGGGGTCTTTGGCTTCTAAATGCCGATGCAGGAACCAAAGTGCATTTTATTATTTGGTCAACAAATGACAATTTTATGGCAAAGGCTCGGTTTGAAAAGAGTATAAATTCAAATATATAGAGTGCAAACACTTATATTTAGTATGTATACATACTATGCATATTTGTATTTATATTCTTTACAAACTGAACCTAAATGCAAAACCTTATATTTGTACTGTATACATATTCACAGATCAGAACACCAGGTTGTTTATGGAATTTCACATATTCCTCCCAAAAATCATTGCTAGCCAGAAGGATAGTTAACTAGTAGATTAATTGGATAGCTCCTCATGTAGGTTATGTTAAACTGAATGCTGATTTTGGGCTTCTAGAGGTAATCCGTGCCTTGGAGGAGGAGGAGGGGTTTAATTAGAGACAGCGATGGTAACTTCTCACAAATGATTCTCTAATTGACTCTTTTTGAGACATTTTTCTTGTACATCCTATCATAATGTGCCAGGTCAGCATTATATGCTTGAACTTTCAGATGTGTGAACCACCTGATAGATGTTGAGAAGTTTTTCATTTCTTTTATTTTTTATTCTTAAATATTAAAATAAATTAAAACAAAGACAAGGAAAAAAACCTTAAGGTTGTGTTTGGTTTGAAGGAAAAAATAGGGAAAAGAAGGAAAAAGTAGGAAAACTTTTACAAACCTTATGTAGCATTTCTTGCCTTTCCCTTCTTTTCCCTACCTTTTCCTTCAAACCAAACACAGCGTAAGGGTTTTCATTCTTGAAAAGAAATGGAGGAGCATGAAATCTTCATTGAAGAATAAAGGATTTTTTTATCATTTTTAATTTATTTTAGTATTTAAAAATAAGGAAGTAAAAGAAACATAATTTTCCCCAGCATCTCTTAAATAGTTCGCACATATAAGAGTTAAACCGTGCAATGTTAACATGGCACATTATGACAGGATGTGCAGGAAAAATATGCAGGTCGATTGTGCAGGAGATCGGGACTCCTAATTTTTATGGAGAATGCAATTCTTTTCAATATGAAATGCTGGCTTCTGTTGGATGGAATCCAATGCTGTATCAATATGAACCAAAATTATATTCGAGGTTGAATGTGACAACCTCCTTAATTAACGCTATGGACTACTTGGCCAGTTTACTGCACTTATAACAAGATAAAAGGAGCTCTTTCACAATTCCAGTGTTGTTTCCTCTCATGCTTATAGCTAGGGAGGCAAATAGAGTTGCTGATGCTTTTGTTAATGTTGGAGTTAGCAATGGTAGCCTCTCCATTTATCAAGATGCCAATCCACTGGATCTTTGATGTTTTTCTACTCGTAGGGTTAAATTTCGCAATGTTTAATCAGTTGATTTGTACTGTTTGTGTTTGTTGGGGTGTTGGAGTGTGGAAGGGAGTTCTTTAAATCTAGGCTGGCTACGTTCTCCCCTAATAAAATTCTTAGTTGCCCCTCCACTTGGAGTAAATCTTAGGCTATATTTGGTTTGAAGGAAAACATAGGGAAAGGTATAAAAACCTTTATAAACCTTAGATTGGTTTCTGTGTCTTTTCCTTTCTTTCCCTACATTTTCCTTCAAACCAAACGTAGCCTTAAGGTTTAAAAAAATAATTAATTTTAATTTTAATTTTCATATTTCAAGACCAATGTAACCAAGGCTTTAGGTAGCAGTCAGCCCCTAGAAATGATATTTCCACATCCAAAACCCTGACGATACTAAGTTTCAACTCAAGGTTAGCTGTTTGACACCCACCATGAAATCCACCTTATTATTGATTGAAATCTAATGGACCCAGACAATTATACTAGTCAAATGGTTAATTATTATTTCCATTAGATTCATTATTATTACACAAAAAAAATGGAAGAATAACAGTTTTCACTAAGTTCATACCCACCGAACCACTAACAAGAAAAAAAGGGAAAAAAATCATTCTGAATGCTGAAACTCACACTAGTACTACACAAAGGCTTCTATATATATTGATCAACATAATGCCACAATAAAATAACACTTGTAGGGTCTAGAAAAAACATTAATAGCCTTTAGGTTCTACATCCTATTTTCATTAACATCATAATTGTAGATGCACTGAGTCTAAGTAAACCAATCTTATCTTCTATATAAAAAAGCACTTTACATCTGTAAATTATTTTAATGTTCTCTTACACTATACCCTTCTTTAAACTACTCAAGGTAATTTTCTAAAGCATTTTTCACAAAGATCCTCTATTTGAATTCTTAAAGGAGAATACTGATTCTCAAATCTTTTTATATCATACTTTGGGTTATTAGGGTATGCCTAATTTTAAGAACACCATAAAAAGGGGAATTGTTAGTTGTAAAAATTAAGGCTGATGAGGATGATAAATACATTGGGGGCAGACAGAGAGAGAATTTTAGAGGTTAGAGGAAAATATAAGAGATATATAAGAATGAAAATTTTAGGAGAGAAAATAGAAGGAAATTTCAAAACCATCTTAGGATAAAAGAAGTACACTTAGTCTATGTTTGATTTGAAGGAAAAATAAGGGAAAGATAGGAAAACCTGCACAAGTTTTGTTAAAGGTTTTCCTACGTTTTCCTTCCTTTTCCAACTTTTTTCTTTCAAACCCAAACATAACCTTAATGAAACATGAATTAATGAAAAGTCAGCAGGTTTTAACATGATGAGTTGAGATTTGGATTCAGCATCCAGCCAATATTACTGAATGAATGCATATATTGTAGTTGAACTCGATCAGGATAAAATCAAAAACATAATTGGTTGAGAAAAAAACAGAAGAAAAGAAAGTGGCTGCTTAATTTGTCAAACAAAGAGATAAACCGAAAGAGAAAAGAGACATATAAATTAGAAACATAAATGTAATTTCTCTTTTCCTGACCTCCTTTCCCAAAGGTAGAGAAAGTAAAGGAAGTAAGAAGCTTAACAGCCCCTACTCTCTCTTAAAACAAAGTCTTTATCTTTTCTTTTTCTGTTTCTTGTCCATTTTCTTTTGTTTTCTGTTATTCTCTTCATAACCAAAATTTACACAGTCAATGACTTCTCAGTTCTCACGCTCTAAACAAACATTCACCGTGTAGTATCAATGGAAATTCACGTGCTTTGCACGTGGTATTAACAATACACAAAATTTAAGGCCCACTTTGTGTGGATTTTCTGTGTGCGCTCTCTCATAAGTGAGGTATCATCTTTACATAATAATGATAATAAAAAATTAATAGCATAACATCGCGAAGGATATCTTTTGTCATTCTACCAGCAACGTTTGTGCTTATGTAATAATAATCTGGAATTTACAGCCTTAGCATGCATCGACTAATTCTACATCAGTGTTTTCAAAAACTGATTGGACCGGACGGTTGGACCAGAAAAACCGGGAATCAGTCATTTGATCGGTTCTATTTTCTTTCTAAACCGCTTTCTTCCTTAAAATCATTGATTTTGGTCAGCAAACTGCTGAGCCGGTTGATTAACCATTCAAATTGTTCGAACAGTTTTGACCGTTTTTCAATTTTTTAATTTTTTTAATTTTTTTAATTTTTTTATCAAAATGGACCAACCATTCAGATTGAACAATCAAATTATTCAAACCGATAACTGGACCCTGACCGATTCGATCACCGATTCGTTTTTAAAAACCATGTTCTACATCACCCCCCAAGCAAAATGCAACCGTTTTCATGATCATCAGATGGAGGCCAATCCCAAAACAAGCTGGTGATATGTATATAAACATGAGATGGGGATGTGGGATCAAGTGAGGGACCCACTTGGACTGACACAGGGGGACCCACCTGAGTTGGCACAGTAACCCGTATATGTGAATTAGAAAAATACATAGCTAGCAGCAATATTTAAGTCAGCAGGTCTATGAATTAAGCGCCCGTGGTTGTGAATAGAAAAAGAGTTGAAATTTGTGACAACACTTTTTGACTTTCCTCTGATAAAGAGTTGACAGTCAAGAGAAGTCGCAATTAGAATATATTAATATATATTTGATCAAACTTTGGAATCGGCTCTTGCTTATAAATTAATGTTAAGTAGCTTTTAAGACTTGAATATTTAAACACAACTTATAAACATTCTCCCAACTCAAGCTCCGTTTCACTTCTTAATTAAATTGTAAAATGGGAGTGGCCTGCACTTGACGAAGTACAGATTAAAAAGAGCATGTCCACGATCATAAAACTAGGCTGAAATTTGTGAGGGCCCTCCATGATATTGCTTGGTTAAGCATCAATTCACAACCTGCATCATATAATTTGGGAAAGGCCGGCAGTGCTAGCTTTCTGCTCCAACTAAAAAAGAAAAAAAAAACTTTTTTTTATCGTCGGTTTCTTGTTTTTCAACTTTGTTCTCATTCCATCACTTAATGTTAGCAATCATGAAACTTAATAATGACTTAATCTATATTTGAATTGAATTAGAAGGATCAAGTACAAACACTAATTAATAAAATGATTTTCTTTTTTATATATCTTAATTATTAATTTCATGGGTCTAAATACGAACTTACAAGTTACAAAGGAGAATGACATTAATAATAATTATTAATAGGGCAACTGTTGTTGTTAAACAACAAAAGAAAAAAAAAATGCAGACCAAGGCCTTAGTCACCATTAAAGTTAATTAATTTCTTTTAATCAGACAATGGGGTGACTTAAATCAATTGTTTTCGCCTCTATGCGCTTGTACATGCTGAAGAATCAGTACTTTCACTTGATAGATAGAATTGATCATCAATTGAATAATAGTATCGTACAAACTAGGTGCTACGTACCATTAGTGATCGAAATATATAGCTAGTACACTATTTAATTACTTGGTTTACTTTATTTAAAAAAATAACACGCTAATGAATCAGTGAATAAAATATACACAGCAGAAGAGACACGACTCTTGTAGCTATTGGAATATAGTGGTCAGGACATTGAGATTTGAGCAATATACATGAACGAGATTGAACCCAGAATATAAGCACCTAGGTTGACAGGGGAAGACCAGCTGAAAAACCACTTTCGATCTAAGAAGTGATGCTCTCTTCTCTAGTGACTTATTTGATTGGATTTTAATTTGTATTAAGTAAAAACGTGCACTTTATTTCCTAGAAGAACTAAATATTAAATGGGTCCTAGGTGCTCTAAGCATTGACCTTGGTGCTATTGGTGCTATAACTCCATGGGTTGACCCTATTTTTTCTTTCCAGCTTTAGCTTTGGGCCAATTGTAGTTTATTAATCAGAGAGGTTAATGGCCACAAGCACAAACACTTGCATATCACAATTTGAACTGCTACTTAACTACAAGCATGGCTATCATACTAGCTAGCTATTTTTCTAATATATTTTCAGGATTTCTTTCAATACATTGGGTTGTCCATTTTGGACGTGGGAAATAAAGTAACAAAGTGTGGATTCATTACTTTAAAGCGCTAGCTTATTAATTCATTGGCAACCTAGTGAATTTTAGTCATTCTTTGTCAAGCCAAATGATATATTAGCTATAGGTTAATTAATACTGCCGTAAAAGCTTTATCGCCATATATATGAGCATTTATTTATCCCTAGTGACCGAGACTTTTGCTATTCTAAACTTCTGAAATCAGCTATGGTTATCCCTGTTTACTTAACTAAATAGAGGGAAAGAAAGAAAAGAAAAGAAAAGAAAAAAAGTTAAAAGACTCTGTGGGCAAGAATATAATCATAAAAGTGAGATCATTAGAGGGCTTTAACAAAAGGAAAATGATAACAGAAGTGGGGCCTTATGAAGAAAAAATATAATGGTTTGTGTTGGAGAATGAAAACCTATTGGGAGAACTTACCTAACAGCTTAAGCTTTTAGAATTTATAACCCAGAGAGAGAAATGCCAGGACGATGGTAGCTCGCATAATTGTCACTGTGAAACGCAATGTATAATATGAATCCCCTGGTCAAGAAGCTCGCTCCACAAAACTGCTTTCGTTGTTCTTGGAAGTCTCTGCCATTCATGACCAATAACAGAGATATGGTGGCGAGTAGACAATGCTGGGGTCACCTAATTATCTAATGCCACTAACAGCAACAGATTCATTACTCCAGAAAACTTTTTCATTTTTCTGTCTGTTATGCCATGGGTCATGGAAATTTCTAATTGCTCATAAAGGCGATTACAGCCTAGGAACTAACTATTTTTGAACATATATATAAATGGTACAGAAACTCCAAAAACGAAAAGTTGATCGTACAGGAATATTGCAGCGGAAAGTCGGAAACTAGAAATCAATCACCAAGTGCGGTGCGTCTCAGATCCCAGTGTAGAATGTCGCATTAAAGTTTCTTTGTTCGTACCGCTATGTAACTGTAGCTAATATAGAGAGAAGAAATGAAACGCCGCAGACATTTGTCCAGTACCCTCTGGAAGATAATTTCTGTCTTCATGACAAGGAAAACAATTCAGCATTAACTGACAGTAGTTACAGGAGCAAACTCCTCCGTGTGTTTCTACTTCCTTGTCGACAAATTGCATATGAATGAAGTAGAGCCAATGACTGTGGACACGCAGTTCACATCTTTGATCTGGGTTTTCGCAATGCTCGTGACACTTGTGAATTGTTGAACCTTTATGTCGAAAAAGTAAAAGAACAAACATCTGGGTCTTCTGAACTTGTAATAACATCCAACTCAGGGAATTGGAGAGCACTACTACTACTAGCAAAAAAGTTCACAGAGTTGGAGAGGTTCTGAATTGGAGAATTTCAGATATGCAATGCAATGTGATTTGTGAAGACCCATCTCATTTGTCCTGTCATCCTATTAGTTGGGAATACATGGAACAATAACGCTACCAATCTGTGCCAGAATATTACAGAAAATGAAGGTGACACCCATTGTTTCATTCAAATGGTCTGAACCTGGTCACTTGGGTTAATGTAACATGGGCAACATATATAATTGATGGGTTAGTTTCTGGAATCTAAACCCATGTTTTGACTTTTGAGAACAAGTTGCATCACCCATGTCTAGTGAATTTGTTTGGCCCGAGTTGAAGTTAACGCTATTCCAACCCAAGGCCCAATCCATTGCCATTTTTGTATTCATCCTTCCCATGGGTTAGGTACTCTGATAGAAGGAGAACAGTCCCTGCACCACTTCATGTTCTTCCCAGCAAATACCTAACAATGGTTCCTTGAATGTGGCAAACTAAAACCCCGAATTGCCTGAAAACGATGTTTGGATAAAATCTTCTGGGCCACCGAAACCCTATTAATATGCTCGTATGAAGTGTCACAATTCACAACTCACAAGTAACACATCCAATCATGCAACATAGGACGTCCAATCTCACGACCCATTCAATGCGCTGTATTTAACGATACATCGTTTTCAAGTACCCATTTGCCCATTTCTGTCTCCAATTGAAAGGCACAAATACCTTTCAATATAAAGGGACCAAGGGCTACCTTAGCTTTCAGCATCTTGAGTTTTGCACTCCAAACAGTTCCTTTTAAGCCCATCAACACAACATGGCTTTCATATTAGGATACCACTTTGGAGACCTCTCTCTATGTGCTACTTGGGTCGGGTCACTAATGATTAGTGCCCGGGCCTATAGGTTATGTATTCAAAAGTGCAGTTATGGTTATCTAACCTTTGAAAGATTGGAGAGTCAACCCGATCATGATGGGCTAGGGCCTGATGTGCTTCCTGGGGCCCATTCCGTATTGGCCTCTATAGGCTGCATATGGACTTATTCAATGCTAAAGTTTGTTAATGTGCCTCCCTAGTCCAAGTCTAGGCTTGCTAATGACACCCACAACCAGGGACTGAAAAAAAATTCACGTTAGGATTTTGGCTCCAGAGATCTTCAGGAGCTTTTTGACACTTTCATTTGTGTTACCTGTGATGTGAATGCAGTACGTTGAACTAGAAAGCCAGCCTGCCTTCCTACAGCGATCTTTCTTTGGTTGGAGCGTTGCTTATTTCAGACTGCCCACAATGCCCCCCCCCCCCCCCTTATTCCTTTTTATCTCTGATACATTTCTTTATCCCCTCTTTTAAGAGTCAACGGACCTAGTTCCGTGTAAGACGTGTGAACTGAGATCTGGGCCCATTGTCTATCTTAAATAAACAGGGGAATTACCAACAGCCCATGATGTGTAAATGACCCATGAACATTTATAGCATCCGATGCTAGGGATAAGGGTCTACAGTGCTACATCTCATGTTGGGTTTAAGAGAAAGCTACTTAAGGAACCCAATTCGTGATCTAAAGACACAAGAGTCCCACCGAGCCTCTTTTAGGGTCTATGTGTATTGCAAATGGACTACCCACTTGGCGTCCTCGATGCAAATGATATTTATGTTTACTTGTTTAGTATGCGATGAATAAACAGGAAAGCAGGAAAGGCACACTGCGTGGGCCCTACGTGTAGCTTCTCTATTGGCTTGATAGCTTCTCTATTGGCTTGGTTTTCAAATTCCTTCATCCAATTAGAGACGAACACGATGTGATCACAACTTATTCCTTCATGGACTCGAATACGGCCCAAAAGGCCCAACATATTTCAGGGGTGGACTGCATTTTGAATAATGCTAGTGAACAACGGCCTTTTTCAACTTTTCATGGATAGATAAGGGTGTTAACGGTATTCAAAAAATCTGATTTTGAATTTGAGAATGTACATAATTGAAACGAATTTGGATAATTCAAATATCTAATCGATCAAATTCAGATATCCTATTCATACCGAATAGTTAACCGGATTCGAATTCGGATATGACCTACTTCGATTCGATAAATATTCGAATTCGACTAATTATTTAATTTTTATATATAATATATAAAATTTTAAATGTTTTATATAATTTATATATATAATAATTAAATAATATAGTAATTTATATATTTATATATTTTATATAACTAAAATATTTATTTATATATTAATTACCTAAAATAATTAATTAATTGAATTTGAATAGAATCGAATATCTGAATATTTAATCGGATTCGAATTCTAATATTAATTTTCAATATCTGTCGGATATCGAATCAAATTTTTTAATCGGATTCAAATTCGGATATTACCTTATCCAATTCGAATTCGATCAATTTACACTACTATTGGATACAACCATGGTTGTAAGGTAAGAAACTTGTATAAATTCATTGCTTCCTTGCATTAGGCTCAGTTTGAAAAAGGTACAAATACAAATATGTACAGTGCAAATACATATAAAATAATACAGAATACAGGGTTTTGTACTTATGGCTCAATTTGGAAGGAGTACAAAATACAAATATGTACAGTACAAATACATACAAAATACAAGGCTTTGCACTCTATATATTTGTATTTGTACTCCTTCCAAACTGAGCCTAATGCAAGGTTTTGTACTTATGGCTCAGTTTGGAAAGAGTACAAATACAAATATGTATCTTACAAATATATACAAGATAATACAAAATACAAGATTTTGTATTATGCATATTTATATTTGTACTCTTTCTAAACTAAACCTTTATATTTGTACTTGTACTTTTTCAACACCAAAGGGTTTGTGTGATTTGCCTTCAATTCGATATGCTTGATGTCCCAAATGAAAGAGAGGGATAATGTACCACTCTCCTTTTTGAAATGAGAGGCTGAAATTGTAGGCTAAAAAGAGTGAAGGAAGCCACACTTTGGGATAAGGAGTTGCCTGCCAACTCAAAGGAGAAAGGTGACTCACTTGTTTGGCTAGCCAACCAATAAGGCTCTCAAAGCAACCCAAATTACTAAATGGGCAATATGCTTTGCACATGAAGTCAAAATTGTGATCAACCAACTCACATGCTCAAAACCAATTTGACATGGGTGTCAAAATACTAGGTTTTGCACTCTATATATTTGTACTTGTACTCCTTCTAGACAAAACCTAATTTGGAAGGATACAAATATTAATATTGTAGGTACATAGTGGTTGCTAAGACCATCAAATTATAGAGAGTGTCAAACCAATGCTACATGGATGCTTGCGATGAATCCATAATTCATACCCGAGATAGGTCGCAGTGAACTTTGGTTAGTGTAGATCTGCGAAAAAGCTAAGATACGTGTGGGTTTGCGATGAACCCCAGACGCGTGGATTTATGATGAACCCCAAACATGCATGGAGTTGCAATGAATCCGACACCATTAATAGAACTGCAGAATCACAATAAATTGGGAATAAATGTCAGTTGCTCATGCATCTTCAAAATTACGCATATGGGTTTAGTGAAAGTACACCCGCCAAATGATGACGTCACCCATGCCACGTCAGTATAATAGGGTCACATACGAAGAGAATCCAGAAGGAATATGATTCCCTAATAAAGACCCCTTAATAGTCAAACAAAAGGAAAGATCTCATTTTCTAATAGAAAATGACTCCTTCCTTAATAGCCCTAACTATCCCTATAAAAATGGGAGAGCAATTCTTCCCTAGGGACAAGACAACACAATACTATTTTAACCTAGGGTTTCTGAGAGGGAGGCAACTCCCTTCTCTCCTCTCTTCTCCTTTCTTCCCCACATCCTCTCTCTTTCCCACTACTATCTCCAGACCTTCGAAGACTGACCAACCTTCGCCTTACCATGGCACCTACAAATACATACAAAATAAAAACAAAATACAAGGTTTTGCACTCTACATGAAAATAAATAGTCAAAATCTTATTTTGTTGTATTGGTAATTGTATGAAGCCACTTGTGTGTGTGTGTGTATCTGTTTAAATATTAATAATAGAACCATTAACTACAAGTGCTATCCAATCTCTATCATCAATCCAAAACTCTAAGATTATGAAATAATAAGGGATGTTCTACAATATGAATATTTTTGTTTTTATTTGTTTTTGAAATTGACTATCAACAACAAAAACATGTTCTTAAAATATGTTTTACAAGTTGGTTTTGTTTCAAAAATAATTATGAATTATACTAGCATGTTGGACAATTGGAGCATTGTCCATTCTATAGGGTATAGAAACACCTCACCCTCTCATAGTCTCATTCCATGGGAGCTGAGGTCATCAAATGGGGCCCAAGGTCATAAAGCATCATGTATGCCAATAAAGGGTTACAATTCATTCTCTTATCATATTGAATAAACAATGCACCCACATACTAACATGTTTTTGTGTTTTTTGTCTTGGGAAACAATCTATTTTCAAACCATATGATATTGCTTTTGGAATTGGCAACAAGGAATTCGATCCTTGTTAGAGAACACTCCTCAAGAACTACATTTTTTGTTTCAACTTTAGAAAAAAAATTACAAAACCAAAGACATGTTTTCTGTGCTTTTGTTTTAAGAACCAACTAGAAAATGACCCCCCATACCAAATATGGGCCTATTATTTTGATTTTTTTTTTCAAATTTTATTTTTAAATAATATCACACTTTATGGATCATGCATCATTTGAAATGAGTTTTTGTTTTTTTTTTTTCTTTTTGGTGGATGTGACTATCACTAACTTTTTCTAAAGCGCAATTAACTACCATTTGAATGGGTATATACACGTCTGAGGAAGGAATAACCACTTTTAATATACTTATTCTTAAGAAAATAAGATACCACTTGTCTGAGAGAAAAGCTCTTTAATAAGAATAATTTATTGGAACTCATAACAACAAGAACAATTCACATTGGAGAATACCTCCAAAATCTCTTATTAACAATGAGCTAGACTATTAAGTGCTAGTCTTAATGGATTGTGATCTAAATTTTAATGAAGCAAAGACTTGCTCCTAATTGGGTGAGCCTAGGTACTTAATACATTGTCAATACTTCTTTTTTTTTTTATCAAATATCAATGAAGTTTTATTAATAAGGAATTAGATAATCAGAGTTATAAAGGAGGGAGCTAAATAGTCTTAACTCCCAACTACCCAAGGTACATTTTGACTATGAAGCAATTACAATTACAATTACAAAATAGCCCAAACACATAGTATTCCTGTTTACAATTTGTTTAGCTAAACCATCTGCCAATGGATTTGCAATTCTCTTTATCCATGTACATTGTATTTCCATGTCCTTGGTGAGCCACTTAAATTTTCTCTTTTCATTGTTGTATCTCTAGAGCATAGAACTGTCATCTGTTTGCCAATTCACCCCAATTTCAAAATACCTTCTATAATCAGCTTTTTAATATTCAGTTCTTTGGCCCTTTGTATCCCTTCAATAGCTCCTAGAATCTCAACCCTCAAAGAGTCTCCTACCCCAATCGGACCAGAGTACATAGCCAACAAATTTCCTGCTTCATCCCTTATTACTCCCCCTATTTCAGAAGGCCCTGGATTGCCTATGCTGCTACAATCGAAATTCAGTTTGGTGAACCCATGAGGTGGAGGTGTCCAACAAAAGTTTATGTTCTTCCTGCTTTAGCCTATTTTTGCAATCTCCTTATCATCTCATCAACTGAGAACACTTTAAATAATTCCAATGTTCTCAGCCAATGTATCATCCCGATGTGGACTGTCTCAAGGATTTCATCCATACTTCTCTCCTTATCTAAGAATACCCTTGAGTTTCTCTCCTCCCAAATAGTCCAACATATCACAGTCCTACCAGATCTCCACATGGTTTTGGCCCTTTTGGTTGGCCAATTGGGCATGGAAGTAAATAAGCATTGCACATTCAAAGGAGGAGTCCACCTGCACCCAAACAAAGAGGTAAACCATTCCCTAATAACCTTAACAAACTAACAAGAAATTAGTAAATAGTATCCAGACTCATCCAGATTTACAGAGAACACACCATTGAGAAGACAAACAATTGTTGGGTCTTTTTCTTTGGAGTAGATCCCTTGTATTAACTCTTTCCAGAAAGGCTTCCCAACAAAATCTCCCAAACTTTGGGGGTATAGGTTGACACCATACATCTTTGACAGGAAAAGACAATCCAACCGAAGAAAAGGGTAATGGTGCTCTAAAGGAGGCACAAGTGTAAGAACTCGAAGGAGTGAGTATCCATATTCTGCTATCTAGCTTTATTGGCTCAATGAAAACCCCTTCAAGAATAGAAAGTAAGCCAAAGTACAGGCTAACTCCGTATCCCTAACATCTCTTCTCATGCTCAAATTCCATCCAAACCTAGAAGGTGAATTAGAAGGAACAAGAAAATAGGAAACTGGTTCATTTTTAAAGGTAGAGATAGCATAAAGGCTTAGAAATTTATCTTTCAATGAGGAGTCATCAACCCAAACATGTTCCAAAAATTTAATGAGGTTATCTGAGTGCAAATCATACCTGATCCATGGAAAGAACAAGGGCAAAATGGCTTGAATAACTTTCCAAAGAGAAGTTGTTGTGGCCCTAGCTAGAATCTCAGAATCCCATACATTGTCTACCAGCCCATGTATTTGCCCCTACATACTATCTCCCATCTAACCCTATGATCCTTCTCCTCCGTCAGCTCCCAAAGAAAGTCTCTCATTAGTTTTTTTCAGTCTACTAGCCACCTTAGTAGACTGAAATCTTTTGGAGCATTTGCATCACTTTTCTTGGGGACCAAAGCAAGGAAGGTAGAGTTTAACCCAAGGTTGATTACTCCTTTGGTATGATATTCATCAATTACCAACATTAAGTCCTCCTTTAGTATCTCCTAGTAGTCCTAGTAAAAAACCATCATAAAACCATCTAGGCCCAGAGCCTTTGATCTATACATTGAGAAAAATGCCTATTTTATTTCTTCCAACTCAAACTTCTTTTCCAGCCACTCCCTATCTTCTCTCATCAGTGTTGACCAATCCAATCATCCACACCCTTTTATTCAGGGGCCTTCTAAATGTATGCCTAAAATTATCTACAAATGCTTCTGCAATTTCTCTTTGACTTGTGACAGATTCCCCTTCAATCTCCAAACTTGTAATGAAATTTATTTTCCTTCTGCCACTTGCCCAGGCATGAAAGAACATAGTGTTCATGTCCCCCTCTTTTCGCCACTTGCATCTTGACTTCCGTCTCCAACTTATTTCCTCCTAAAAACCATAATCCTCTAACTATTTATGCAATCTCCATCTTTGTTCCTTATCCTCTACAGTTATGCTGCCTTTCCCTTCTTTGCTATCTAGATCTTTGATTTTTAAGATCACACTCTACTTTCTTTCCTCCAATCTCCCAAACTCTAATAGATTTCATTCCTTGATTCTTCCTTTCAGGTATTGGAGATTTTTATGAAACCGCATTCCACACCATACCACTATAGGATTACTTTCAGACCACCACTCTTCTTCTTAATGAACCCCGAGCGCTCTAACCACATGTTTTCAAATCTAAATGGAGCAGAACCTTCATTTCCCACCTCCTCCTTACAAAGTACAATAGGCCAATTATCGGAGGTCACCCTCGGAAATGCTCTAGAGTTCAGATTCCCTCAATATTCCTCCAAATCATTTGAAAATAGGAATCTATCCAACTAGAGCAAATTGGGATGGTTTGGAGATTGGACCATGTATAACACCTTTGTGATAATGGGATTTCCTTCAGTTCAAAGGCCTCAATGAATTGGTCAAATCTCCTCATACTTGTGGTAGTTCTCTATCTTGGGCTATTTATTTCTTCCACAAATCTGATTACATTGAAATCACCTCCTAAGCACCACGGCCCATCCCATAGACCCCTTATGTCAACCAACTCTTCCCATAATAACCTAATTTCTCTGTAATTATTTGGCCCATACACATTGGTTATCACCCATTCAAATCCGTCTTTCACTTGCCTAAATTTGATAGAAACTGAAAATTGTCCTATCAATCCCTCTAACCCTTCAATAGCATCATTCTTCCACATTGTCACAGCACCCCCTGCTGAGCCCCATGAAGGTAAAACCACCCAACTTATCCCCCTACCTCGCCACACACTCGTAGCCCATTTAATGTTAAACTCTGCTCTTTTAGTTTCCTAGAGGAGTACCACATTTGGGTCTATTTTCCGAATTGCCTCCTTTATTACTGCTCTCTTCCTTGCACTACCCAATCCCCTCACATTCCAGATAATAATCCTCATTATTCTTTATTATCCACCCCTTACACCTATTACCCTTATTTTCTTCCTTTGCTCCTTTCCCCCTAGCTCCATTGCTCCTGTCTCCCATCCCATCCTTCACCAGCCTTTCCACCTCATTCATTTTTCTCCTTTTAGTCTTTGCTTCTTCTCTCTTTTTTTGTAGGAATCCTTTCAAATCAATAGCATCTTTCATTTACACCCCAGCTTCCGTACAAATACTGCCACAGATTCCTCACTTCCCACATCTATCTTTCTATTTCTCTCATCTTGGCCAACTTCCTCGCCTCCACCTTCTTCCTTCTTCCTCCTGACTTCTTTCTATCTAATAAAACTCAGCTAGCCCTTCCTCTAGGGAATTATTCTCCCCTATTTCATTTGTCATATTCTCAATATTTCCCAGAATTCTACTTATATTATTTGGTTCCACCTTTTATTCTACCTCCCTCCCCCAGTCTTCTCTAATGCTGCTCCCACTATTTGCCCCTCCTGTAGCCTCTGAACTGGGATTGGAATCTGGTATACAGGACATAGAGCAGTCATTAGTAACGAAAATTGAATGAACACATTTACTTGGGTTTACCTGGGAGTGAAAAGGGGAGCTGGATTTAGGATCAGTCAAATCCTGATTAAGTGTATGAGTGTCGCCTAACCCCTTGGTTCGGGTCTGAGATGGTGTCCTTCCTGTATCCCTTGTTATACATTGGTCCCTCTCTGTACCCACCTGTTTGTTCCTCACTGCTTCGTTCCTGCTTTGCTTCAAGAAAGCCTCAGACACTTCCTTACACACCTCCTATCTGTTAGCAGGGTTTGGTAATGGTGCTTCTAAGTTCAAGTCATAATTTTCGCCCCCATCAATGATGATGTGCTCTGCTAATCTATTAGTTACCTGATGTAGTGGTTGCTCTGAATCAGATCCGTCTGCTGCAACTTTTGAGAACAAGATGCCAAGATTTAATTTTGCCGCAATCTCAGCCTCTAACTCTTTGTCTGTCTCCACACTACCTATGCTGGACTGTTCATCTGAATCCTCTTCCATCTCTGTGTCGTCCATCTGACATTTTACCCAGCCCTAATCGACTCCCTCCTTCTCCTCACCGCCGTTCCGTACATACCTGGGGTTTGGATGGTCCTGTACAGGGCGACTTCTTCTAGAAGGTCCAAGCACTGGTCTAGGAACCTAGTGTAGAGATCCGCCGATTTTCTCTTTCCGCCAGTTCACAAATGATACGCCAACACCAGTTCTTTACGAGGAAGAAGAAGATAGACGCTTTTTAGCGTCTATAATCCTCTTATTTACGTCTTGGGCCACGTGCTCACTTAAACAAGCACGTGGCCCCAGGTTCGAACTCATGGTTGACCCACCGACTCCTCTTACCGGTTCGGACAACCTGGCCTGCATCAAACCCTTCGTTGGTCCAACCCCCTTCTTGACCACCTCAGCGAAAGAAGCGCGGGCCCCTATCCTTCGAGTGACTTCCAAAATTTTTTAAAATATTTTCCTTAATTAGCTTGCGTGCCTCTTGGTTTCCCACCTGCGTCTTTCCAGTTTCCTCCTTAGACCGCTGCTGGTCAACCTCCATTCCCTTCAATCCATGTTGCCACCTGTGAGCCATCCCGCCACGTCACCTCCATCTTCTTCCTTCGTGCTTCACCCCCCGAGCTCCACCTCCTTCTCTAAAACCAGCCAGATCTTATACCAGACTTCATCAGCCTACATTTCGACTACCCTTGGGACCGATTCTAGTTCCACCCCCTTAACCCTAACCTCCACAGCTCGAAAATTTTCCATATTGATTTCCTCCACCACCCCACCAAACATCTTTACTATATTGTCCAGGTTTGATTCGTCCCAGAGGTGAAATGGGAGTCCAACCATTTTTAGTTGAAGCTCCCTCTGGGAGGCACCAACTCATTACACAGAGGTTTCCAGTTTTGTACGTATATCAACCAATCTTCCCATTCAAAAGCTATGAAACCTCTGTTTTTTCGGTCTTTGATTTCTAAGACTGCCTTCCGGTTTGAAAATGGCTTTAAGTCTACCTTCGCATCCAGCTTCAGATTGTTCACCATAGCTTTCAACACCTTCCTCCAATCCTGTACGTCCTTGCTGGTTGTAATCACCATCCTCTTCTCCCACTCATCCTTCTCAGCCTCAAACCAGACTTTCAGACCCTTGCCTGAGAGTGCTACTGCCTTTCTGCAGCTAAAGGACTCCTGTTTCAGTGCCTGACTCGAGGTCTTATGGATACTCTCATCTTAGCTCTGTTCTTGTTCGTGTTTCATTTGTAGATGGTTATCGACCGCAGCCAGGAACTTCTATAACTCAGCCGCGAAATTTATCCAACCTCGTGTATTCTTCCCTTCCGATAAGCAGACCATCTGTTTCCGGTCCCCAAAATACTCGGTGATGGTAATGAACCATCCTTTCCTATTGCATCTTAGTTCCACTACATATTTCTTTCTTTCCAATTCCAATATATTTCTCCACCCTACATTTTTTACGGGTTGGAGTACTCCATCGATGAAACCTTTCTGCCAGAGGACTGCTTCCTCCAGTAGAATTATCATCGCCCTCCTACCTTCTCTTACCTTTAAGAGATTTCTACCTCTTGCCTTTCCGCTTTCCAGGAGAAGTTTCTTCGCTTCAATGTCCAATACTGACTTCCACCTATTTGCCACCTCAAACTCTGTGTCGCTTACTCTTCCCATCCTCTCACTCACGAGATCTTAGCAGAATCCCGGGATCGCCATCCAGGTATGCACAAAAAACTGGGACTAGAGCATGATAAACCAAAGAAAAGATGATCACAGGAATTGTGGGTGGAGCTTTCCCCCAGTTGCCTGATGCCTCTAATCCCGACCACCCTCCAGATAACACAGCCAGCACCTCAATTGGTACAAGTAAACCTGTAAATCCCTTTCCTCTTATCGTCAATACTTCTTCTTCGTGCCTTAAAAGTAATGTCCGAAGGATCCATACAATAAAATGTATCGTGAGTTGGTAGGTGGGATTCTAAAACCAATGTAATAATAGAGCCACGGCTTACTTACCAGACAAATTCAATAAACCAATGTACTTGAACCCAGATTTTCTAGTCACTTTCTCTACCCACAATAAACTGTAGCAGTACATCCCACAATACAATATGGTGATGTGTGATTATAATTCAAGGCGGGTATAGAGTTGTGGGTAGGAAATCGGGATTGAATGTAACAATGATACCCAACAATATGCCTAATCTTGCCTAGTTTTAAGTTTTTTTGTTTAAATTGGGCTGGCATTTGGGATATGAGCTAAAACTAGGCTCGGGCAAAAGTGCTTGTGTAATAGAGGCGGGATGGGCTCCCCACAGAGCGTGCCCCACAACCCACATGCATAGCACGGGAGGATGGGCTGTGGGACGCCTATGGGGCACGCTCCGTGGGCAACCCATCCGAATTCTGTATTTCTGTTAACAAGTTTTTGTTGTGTAAACGTTTACGTTGGATTTGCATCAGGCATCAAGTAGAGGGCTCAAAAACGGCGTTGGGCGTGGATTGGGTCTAGGCTCGACCAACCCTCCCAAGTTGTAATCCAAAAGATTAATAAATGATAATATGGATTTCAGGCTTAGTTTGGAAGGAATACAAATATAAATTTGTACAGTACAAATCCATACAAAATATAAGGTTTGCCTCAGTTACGAATCAGAATGTAGCACGACTTCAAGAAATGGGGGTGCCTGCGACCACGTATAAGGATGAGATAAAAAAAGAGCTTGACGAGGAATGGAGTGGGCAGCCTTGTTGTAGCGCCAGGGAACAAAGTTAACCGAACTGTGAGGGATATGACTAAAAATGGCTCTGCAATCTGCATTGACTGTACGAATTTGCCAAGGAGGACTAAAGTCTTTCTCCAACAGAGCTTTAATTACAATTTGTGCGTCTCCCTCAATCTGAACATGGTGGAGATGAAGAGAATGGATAAATTTGAGAGATTTCAGAAGAGCAAGGGCCTCACTTTCAACTGCTGAAGAGCAATTTAGTTTTACCACTCGAGCTAGAACAAAGGAACCAAAATGATCTCTAATTGTGATGCCCGCTCCAGCTCCTATGTTAGAGTAAGATCCATCAAAGTTAAGCTTTAACCAATCAGTAGGAGGCTTACCCCAATTCTCACAACTTAAAGATTGGTCTTGAGAATTTATACGACCCTGTGTCGATAGAGTATTGAGAATGTCCTCTTCTAAACCTTTGACTTGGGCTGAAATATCATAAATGATTCTTCTAGGGTCAAGATCACCATTGTCCAAAACCACTTTGCAGCGGCAGCGTGCCTTCCAAATGTACCATGCACTAACGTTATAGCACAAATAGCAAGTATAGGGACATGGTCTTTTGAACAGGGATCATCCAAATCCGCCCAATATGCAAGCCAATCCGTGATTGACTAATCAGCATGTCAGTCCGCCTTTAGACCCACCGGTAAGGTAGCCCAAACTCTCTTTGAAATTTCACAATAAAGAAGAAGACGATCAAGAGTTTATGTATCATTCGAACAAAAGCTACAAGTAGGGTCCAATGAAATGTCTTCTATGCAGTTACCGCTTTAACCTAAACACCATGATGAATGCAACGCCAGATAAAATGATGTACCCGAGGCGGCATTGATTTGAATCGCCAAAAGTTAGACCACTTGACATTACTAAACGCATAATGAGCATTGGAAGATTGAGGAGAATCCCATGAAAGAATCTTGTAGGCTGAAGAAGATGAGAACCTTCCATTTGGAGCATGTTTCCACACCAACACATCGTCTAAATTATTGGAGTTGATTGGAATCCTAATTTTGAGGATCGAGTCAGCAATTGGAGTAGGAAATGAGTTTATGAAGTCCTGCTTCCAGCAATTTGAAGAATGGTCAATGAGTTCCGCAACTTTACAATTCATAGCTACTCCCTCCTCCTTTAACATGGTTGGGCTCCAACCTTCAATCCATGGGTAATACTTGCATTTACCTGCCAACCAGAATGAATAATCCAATGAATATTTGGTCTAATAAATTTACGACACTGTAACATTGAGTACCAAATGGTAGAGATACTTCCCTTTGCTTTTGAAGACCAAAACGATTCCCCAAACTTCAAGTATTTAGCTTTTAAAATTTGAGCCCAGAGACTGGGGGTTGGCCACAAGTCTCCAAACAAGCTTCATGATGAGAATGATCGAGGATTTATTGAAATTTAGCTTGTGAGAGAAATTTAGCTTTCCAACTTGATAGTTTGCTGGTAATTTTCTCAACCACTAGCTTCCAATTCTCCTTATGTGATGTCTAAATGTTGAAATAGGAGCCCAAATATTTGTCACAATTAATTATTTCCTTGACTCCTGGTGTAGACGAGAGAAATCTTCTTTTCCTTCAATGAACATTGGGACTGAAAATGATCAAGGATTTATTGAAATTAATCTATTATCCTGACCAACCATTGAAAATCTCCAACTTATTCTTGATATTGGTTATTTCTTGTATTGTATTGTTGCCCTACGGCAAATGATAATGTCATCAGCAAATAACAAGTAATTAATCCTACAAGCTGCACTTCCAAATTTAATACCCATTAGGGTGAAATTCCATTACCTGTTCCACTCCATCTTTTTCTGGGATTAAAACCACATTTGTATTATTGATGTCCTTAATTCTTGTCGGGTCTCTGAAGAGATCTTGTATAAACATGGTCATTTCCTCCATCCCCAATGAAAGTCCAACATTTTTTTATAATAGAGAGAGGAAATATCATCCGGGCCCGGTGATTTAGACAGATCAATATCAAAGAGAGCCTTGTGAACCTCGTCAGATGAAGGAATTGCAGTAAGGATTTCATTGTCACGGTCACTGATATCCATTGGCACCATGTCTTTTGGAATAGTGGAGAGATCTGAACTGGTAGTTGAAAATAAATTAGAAAAATATTCTTTAACCTCCCTTTCAATAGCTGAAATGTCATTAGTCCAATGGCCATTTCTCGATTTCATCAAAGAAATTTGATTCTTCTTCTTGCGCGTTGTGGCATATGAGTGATAGAATTTTGTATTTCTATCTCCGCTATGGAGCCAATGACATTTAGAGCGTTGCTTCCAATGCTCTTCTTCAAGTAAAAGAAGCCGATCAAGATCATAAAGAGGTTCTCTTTCTTCAACGATGTTTTGATCATTTCAGACTCCGCTTTGTATAAGCAAAAGGCAGTTTTCAATCGAGGCAATGCTCTCCCTTAAATCCCCTATGGTGATTCGACTCCATCTTGCCAAATTATTAGATTTACAATGCTGACTTTTATGGATGAAGTCCCCAGTACTAGTGTTCCATGCTGACGAAGCCGCATTCAAGAAATCTGGATGCTTTGTCCAAGCATTTTCAAAACGAGAAGGATAGCGGCCACGACGCCGTTCTTTAGTTGTGTGAATAACGATGGGGCTGTGATCACTTCCTTCCATCGGTAAATGACTAACCCAATCAAACTTAAAGCGATCGAGATAACCAAGAGGTAGAGGCAAGGGCCCTATCCAATCCTTCACAAATCAAATCTGACAAATCTCTTTTGTTTGACAAGGTAAACTCATGTCCTTTGAAACCCAAAACAACTAACATTGAAGTCCCTTACATTGATTCAGAATCGCATGTCTGGTAACCCTGCATTTTGATGCCTTAAGGGCATCAATTCAAGGGTATTTTCGATCTTAAAGTAGTCAAAGTGCACACTTTTTCCAATTAAAATCTTTGAGGGTCTCTGTGCAAATTATGTAGAAAACTAGGAAGTTTTCATGGTTGAAATGCAGATTTTGGGAAGCCGGTGTGAAGTCCAGTTGAGAGAGTGTGTGTTTTTGTAAAAAAACTAAAAGCAAGAGGGCGCCTCATAGCTGCTAAACCTAGTTTTTCACTCTTAACAAACCCTAACCGCCCCTAACTGCTAAATCCTCACCTTCCATCCTTTCTAATCTCCACCATCCATTGTAGGGCACTCTCTTTTTAGCATTCTAACCCTATGAGCCACCTAATTTATAATATTAACCATTCAACCTTTAGCCATTAAATCTCAGCCCTATATAATATTGGGCTACCTCTCCTTCTATTCTTCGCCTTATGATCACCTCAAAACCATCTTAACCCTCCATTAAAAACCCTAGGGCGCCCATAACTTTGCTAAAACCCAGTTGTCACCCCATTCTTTTTGTCTAATTCCAATTATGTCCACCATTCTCTATAAAAAGAACCCAAGAGCTCCTGAGAAGGGGTTGGTCAATTCACACAGGTAAAAAGGAAGGCTGATCTTGAGAAGTTCAATGGTAGAGGAAGAGGAGGACACCCAAGCAAGAGGAGGGAACCCAATGCTAACCCATTTTCTAGTCCATATAACCCTAGGTGGGAAAATCAGCCCAATTTCAATTATAGGGCTCAAGTCCAAGAAAACCCCCTGCCAGATATGCACTCTCAGTGGTCTGAAGCACAAACCCATTGGGAGTACAATGATTACCATGGGACTCAACCAGTTCAACCATGTCAAACCTATACACAGTCCCAATACAACCTATCTAACTCAATGGCCCACCAATTTCAGAGGCCACAAATGCAAAGTCAGTTCCAGCAGATGCATCCTATGAACCAATCAGCCCAACCTTATCAGGCTTTCCCACAACCTCCTCAAGCACGCATAGTAGATGACCAATTCATGCAGCTTCTGCAGTTGATCCTAAATCAGTAGTAGTCCATTGATAGATTAGAGAAAATGGGATAGCTAGCCGAAGCCAAGGCAAGGAGAAAAGTAGGGAAAATGCTGAATCAACCAGTTGCAACTCCTAGAAATCAGCCATTTGGAACATTTTATAAATGTTTAAATTGTTGATCCGAAGTGGTTAATGACACACTCCGGATCACACCAATGTTGACCTCCAATCTTCTCGCGGTTACCAAGAATGGCGTTTAAATCCCCCATAACCAGTACTGGGAGAGGAGAGTTAAGGATAGTTAAAGTAACAAGAGAGACAAAAATAACAACAGTAAAGAAGATAATAAATAATAGTAGAGAGAAAGCACTAAAAAATAAATCAACTAACCTTGTGTTGGTAGAGCCGAGGGCCAATTTATTTATATTATAGATAAAGAGTTTAGTTTACATTAGGATTACAAGAGATAAGAGATAAGAGTTTTATATTATCCAGATTAGATCTAGGAGAGAGTTTATCCTAGATGAGAAGGATTACACTAGATAAGAAAGTTATCTAGGAGAGCCCACAAGATTTGATTTCTTAAGGGAATTGGGCTTGGAGTCAGTCTGTTTAGAACTTGTTCATGGGCCCATGAGCACGTATGCTATCATCCCCCCGCAAGCTGAATGGGGTGATGTGAAACTTGGACTTGAAAAGAGCAAATCTTGAAGACGAGAGTGGCTTGGTGAAGACATAAATTATCCAATTTGCAGTGGATATGTGTTGAATGTGAAGTTTCTTCTGAGTGGTAAGATCACAAAGAAAATAGAAGTCAACTTCAACATGTTTGGTGCAGGCATGAAAAATAGGATTGCTGCCAGATGTGTGGCTCCCATATTGTCACATCAAAGGACTAGTGGGTAGTAGAGTAGCTAACATCCTTGAGTAGAGATTGAATCCATAAAAGTTCGGTGACGACATTTGTAAGAGCTCAAAACTCGGATTCAGTGCTAGAACGGGTCATTTTTGTTGTTTCTTAGAACTCCAAACAATGGGATTTGAGATAAGAAAAATAGCATAGCCACCAATCAACCGCCAGTCATCCGGACAACTAGCCTAGTCAGCATCAATATAAGTGACTAGTTGGCAAGATGAAGAAGGTTGAAATAGGAGCCCATGAGAGAGTCACTTTGAGATATCTAAGGATTCTCTTCACTGTTGTCTAGTGTTCATCAGTTGGAGAGTAGAGGAATTGGCACACTTTATTAACAGCAAACGAAATGTCTGGCCGAGTGATGGTGACATACTGGAGAGCTCTAACTATACTTCTATACTCTGTTGGATTAGGCAATGGAGTCCTAGGATCCTTAGAAAGTCAGCTAGAAGTAGCCATGGGCGAGGAGGCCGGTTTGGCTCCTTCCAAGTTGGTGCGATGTAATAACTCCAAGATATATCGCTGCTGAGAGAGAAGTAGACCACCACTAGGAGAGAGGTTTACTTCAATGCCCAAAAAATAGTATACAAGGCCCAGATCCTTCAGAGGAAACACCATAGATAAGGATTGGAGAAATCCGGTAATAGCAGCGGATGAATTCCCAATAAGGATAATATCATCAACATAAACAAGTAGCATCATCATAGTGTTACCAGAGTTGAAGACAAATAGAGAAGGATTAGCTGTGGAGTTCCAAAAACCCGTTTGTTTGAGGGCTGAACTCAAACAAGGATACCAAGCCTGAGGTGCTTGTTTAAGCCCATAGAGTGCCTTATGCAGTTTGCAGACATGAGTGGGATGGGCTGGATCAACAAAGCCTTTCGGTTGATGAACATAAATATCCTCATTGAGTAAACCATGTAGAAAGGCATTGTTAATGTCTAACTGGTGCACCCGGCCAGTTTTGAGAGATTGCAAGAGAGAGAGAGAGAGAATAGTACGAACAGTGATCGGTTTGACAACTGGGTTGAAAGTATCAAAGTAGTCAAGACCCAAAACTTGATGAAAACCTTGGGCAACGAGTCAGGCTTTGTAATAGTCAATGGAACCATCAGCTTTCTTTTTGATCTTGTAGATCCACTTAGTTCCGACAATATTCATGGATATATCGTACAAAACTAATTGCCAAGTGTTATTATTTATTATTGCCCAATATTCTTTTGCATTTTCACACACCATTGCGCAAATTTAGCCACTTGGGAAAAGGATTTTGGTTCCCGTTCTTCATTAGAGAGAAGAGTGAGAAGCGTAGAGGTTATGGGGTCCCTTTGTGGCTAAGTGAGTGCGTAGAAGAGTACCATCCATATATCTAGTACGCATAGAGTGAGATCAGAAGCAGGTGAGGTACCAAGAATAGAACCGACTGATGAAGATGAAGGAGTGTGTTCTGGAAGTACAAGAGTCAAACTAGAGCTTACTATGGGAGGATCGGCAGAGGAGTGTTGTGGTGAGATTGGCACAGATTCTAGATGCTGTGAGGTTGGTGCAGAGATGTACACACTAGAAGAAGTAGTGGTAGGGCTGGATGCGAGACTATCGATTCCTGGAAAAGTACTCTCATCAAACACAACATGATGAGCAATGAACGTATGCCCTATGGGAACATGAAGACACCTATATCCTTTATGAGAGCTACTGTAACCAATAAAGATACATCAGAGAGATTGAAACATGAACTTGTTCCTATTGTATGGCCGCAAGAAAGGATAGCAAACACATCCAAAATAGAAAAGCATGGAATAATTAGTAGTAGTATGATATAGCTTCTCATAAGGCAACATACCATTGAGAATCATAGAAGGCAGCCAATTGATAAAAAGAAAACCGCAGTTTCATCCACATCAGCCCAGAAGGAAAATGGGAGTTTTGATGTGACCAGCAAAGACATATGATTCAATAATATGACAGTGCTTCCGTTCAACAAATCCATTCTGTTCATGAGTGTGGGGGAAGGCAAGCCGATGAGTGATTCCTTGAGAGTCAAGATACTTGGATAAGTGACGATATTCACCACCCCAATCAGATTGGAAGGCTTTGATCTTACTATCAAAGAGAATTTCAATATGCCTCTTAAACTTAAGAGATAAATCAAATACATCTGATTTTCGAGCCATAGGTAATATCCAAGAAAATTTTGAAAAATCATCCATAAAAATAACATAATATGAATATCCATCATTTGACTTAATGGGAGTTGGTCCCCATACAAAAAATTAAATCTAAAGGTCCCTTGGACTTAGAACTAGAAGAATGCAAAGACAACCTATGACATGACTCACAAATTGATTGACTAATTGTGGACCTATCAAAAGGAAGACCAAAATTCGAAACAACTTGTCGTACAATACATAGAGTTGCATGACCAAGTCAAAGGTTCCATCTATGGATAGACATCTATTCCTTGACAAGAGCTTCTGGTGTTATGGTGACTGAAGAAGAGAAGCTATATAAGCTGTCTCTACTAACCCCTCGAAGCAGGATTCTCCCAGAATAATCCTTCACATAATAATAATCATGGTGAAACTCAAAAAAATAAATCATTATCCTTTGTAAAACGACTGACAGATAATAAATATTTGTAGATAGAGGGAACATGGTAGATATCTTTCAAAGAAAAAGCATGTTAATTAAACAACATAGAAGTCGATCCAATGTGTCAAATGTGCAAAACTTGACCATTTCCAACCTTGACTTGATCTGAACCAATATACTCACTCTGATTTTGCAGATTATCCAAATCCGGTGCTATATGATGTGTAGCTCCTGAATCTAGATACTAGTTGGGGTCAAAGCTATTTTCACTATAAGAGTTCTGATATTGAGGGGTACTTACACCTCCATGAAAGGCAGATGGCTCATTGTATGTGTTACCATTAGCAAAACCAAAAACATATTTTGCTCGACGACATTGAAGAGCACTATGTCTAGCTTTGTTATAAATTTGACAGATTATCTTGCTCTTACCTCCATGACCTCCAAAAGATTGTTGAGATTGATTAAAAGATTGATGATTGTATAGGGGAGATCCACGACCTCGTCCTCTACCTCTATTATTATTGAACGCTGGAGATAATTGTTTTGGAGGTTTTTGAGGGTTACCTTTGTTCAAGCCAACTCTCATGATTAAAGAGAGCTCCCATAATGTCCACAATACCAAGATCAGCTGCGTTAGATCTGTTTGAGAGTGCAGTAACTATAGATTCGTACTCACTCTCTAGTCCAGAAAGAATATAAGGAACAATTTCTGATTTGCGAATAGGTTCAACAACTATGGATAGGCTATCAGCAATGGACTTAGCACATTGAATATAAGAAGAAATAGAAAGTGACCCCTTTTTGAAACTTTGTAGTTGTCATCACAACTGCAGAATTCTAGATCGGGAATGAGTAGAGTAACTACGAGCAAGTGAAGTACATACCTCAGTTGCTGTTGATAAGCCTACCACTTGAGCCATAACACCCTTTGTAAGAGAAGAGATCAACCAGCTCAACATGAGTTAGTCTATGTCTGTCTACTTCTCGAAATCTGAGTTGATGATTGTTCACATACCGTCTGGATTTGGAATAACTTCAAGCGGGGGCTTCTTCTTCCCTTTGACAAAATCCATGAGATGGTGATGCTACAGAATAAGAAGAAATTGGGTGCACTGTAACAGGTAGTTATCACTATCAAGCTTGATAGGAAAATAGTGAGTGATGTTTTAGATTGAGGGGAGCGAATTGGTCGTTGGTGAATGACCATTGTTGGAAAGAGATGGTCTATTGTTGTGTGTTCTGGTTTTAGTCGACATTAGCTCTGATACCAAGTTAAAGTAACAAGAGATAAAAATAACAATAGTAAAGAAGATTATAAAGAATAGTAGAGAGAAAGCACTAAAAAATAAATCAGCTAACCTTGTGTTGGTAGAGCTGAGAGCCAATCTATTTATAGATAAAGAGTTTCGTTTACATTAGAATTATAAGAGATAAGAGATAAGAGTTTTACATTATCCAGATTACATCTACGAGAGAATTTATCCTAGATGAAGAGAAATATTATCCTAAATAAAAATATTATCTAAGAGAGTCCACAAGATTTGGTTTCTTGAGGAAATCACGCTTGGAGTCGGTCTGTTTAGAACTCATGCATGGGCCATGTATGGGCCCATGAGCACGTACACTATCAATGATTAGTCTACAAGCTTCAGAAAACACTTCATGACGTTTGCTTGCCATTGGATGACCATACATGCAAACAAGAGCCCACCGAAAGCAAGCAGTTGGAGAGTTATGAACATTAATCATGATGATATTAGAAGAGTTATGAACAACATCTATGTGAATAGAATCACGCCAATCTAACCATAAACCATCGGATCTACCAACACTATCCAGTGTCAAATATGAAAAGTCTAAAAATTTATTTAAAATGAATTGTGGTAGAGTCACATTACAATGAGTTTCAAAGATGAAAAAGAAATCTGGTCGGACCTTTCGAAATAGATTATTTAAATGTCCATTGGTTCTTGAAGGGCCAGCATCCAAGTTCAGCTCATCTGGAATCACAAACTTTTCTTTTACTCTTTTGGCTAGCTGGGTTGCCAATGACATGAATTCTACTTGGTTTTCATGGTAATTAAATCCTCCTTGTCACGTCCTCCAACTATAGGAGAAATTGGGGCTTTGTCCATCATCATATCATCGTTATCCTCCAATATAAGTAATTCCTCCTTCCTAATTGTTTTCCTTATAAGAGATTTTCCTCTAACTTTTGAATAACCCTGTTTAGTAGGTAATGACTTTTCTGATGGAATACTCCTAATTATCTCCTGATTTGTTAGAATTTAATATTATCGTAATTGATTCTCCATTATCATGTCCACCTCTCTGGTGATTAGACTTATTCATGGGTCAGGCCGGGCTGGGCTTTGTATATGTGTCAATAGAATACTTTTAGGATCAAGTCCGAGCCCGGGCCGACCATCGAGCCTAGGTCTTGAGCCCAAGTCCAGCCCTCATATAAAGCCTGAAGACTGGCCCGAGCCCGAGTCCAACTAGAAATTTGAAAACAATTTTCTTTCTTTCTTTTTTATTCAATAAAAAAGTGTTTTTATTTACATTCAAAATCTTCAAAACTCAAAAATAATAAACATCTCACTATTACTTGGGAAAAAAGAGAAGAAAAACAAAGAAAAGATATTGTATATATATATTTTTATTAAATAAAAATATATTTTTATTATTTAATATATAGCACCAAGTCGGGGTTGGGCTCAGGCTTAGGCCAAGCTTTTTTAGAGACATTGGACTACCATCTTACTTTAAGGCCCTATTCCTTTACCGATAAATAAAAGGGGGGATGTTGGTCAATATGTATCTCTTTCCCATTGACCAACTTTACCATGTTCTTTTTTGCATTAAGTACTAGGTCCCACGGTAAAAATACTAGGGGAAAAGTTTATAAAACATGATGAGACAAGTTTTCCCTTTTTAACATTATCTTTTTATTGGTAAAAAGATCATTACTTGGGAATCAAAAGAATATGAGTAGTGAATTTACATAGGTAAGTGTTATGTATGAAACATTTACCTAAGTAAGTGCACTTACCCGGGTAAGTGAGAAATTTGTAAACAAATGAGGCCCGAGTGAAGATTGCTCATCTCGATGATCCCACTAGTCACCTTTTTGATTGGAATCTATCCCCTCAAGTTGTCATCATTACTCCCTATAACTGGACTGACATTGTGTGCAATCCTTTTTCCCTATTCATTATTTTTATTGACCTCTCTGGACTCCTCATTTATAGCTATTTTCCCACTAATTTCTACCACATTCCCACCCTTTAGAACTTCTCCCTCACTAATAATTTCTTTAATGGTTCTCTTTCTTTTGCTTTCATCTCTTCCTACTCCCACCTTCACCATTTGAATCTATCCCTTAACTTGTTCGTTGGTGACTTACCCAACTTCATTCTAGATTTTGTCAACTTGTGCTTCTTGGATCTCTCACTTAACAACTTCTTTGGCCACGCCCAGAGCTATTTATTTAAATGTTATTATTTTGAAATTTTGAAAAAAAAATGAAGGGTGAAATAGTATTTTTTGTCTTTCCATTAGTGGTTATTAATGATAATTAATTGTTAGAAAACCTAGAGATACTTTAAGGGATTTGTCAAATGATAGGGTAAGTTTCAATTCATTTCCTAAAACTTAGGGGTAGTTTAAGTACTTTACCCATAAATAAATAAATCTAAATCAGAAGGTAAGTTAATGAATAAATCTTAGCCACCATTTCAACCCTTGTGCCGAATTACCTAAAACTTAAAAAAAGGTCATCTTACCATTGAAGTAATTAAAAGCATGCAAATCTAAACATTAGTTATGAATTTAACTTGGATGGATTTAGGATATGATCCCAACGCAAGGTCACAACAATCAATCCCAACAAAAGGTCACTGTGAAAAATTCCCAATGCACAGTTCCAATGGTGTTGGAGCCGGTTTTTGGGGATGAAACCCAGATTCACGTTTACGGGAGATATTCCTGGTGTGTGTCTCGATACTACGTGCGCATTGTTTTTGCTATCAAGAGATAGGAGTCCCCAAAATCTGGAATGTTGCGTGGCGGACCACCTGAACATGTGAACTAATGGAATGTTCATAAATAGTGGTGTAGGATGCAGTTGTATAGGGTACAAGAAGTAGAAAAGTTGTACCGCCAGCACTACTCCGAGAGACGAGGATTGATTATGAACTAACCGACCATGCATAACGAATGTGCAGAATATATATCCCTCCAGGCTCCAGCGGCAAGTTGAACCGGAATTTTGAAAACTCGGTTTCACGCTACTGAGTTCAGAAACCCGACGACCGGGAGGGAGAGGGAGAGGAGCCATGTTCAGTCGGCATACAGAATCCGTTTATGAGGATGTTTGAATCGGAGTTTCTCTAATGGATCCTCCTTCTGCATCTCCCTCTTCTTCTTCCTCGTTTAAAACTACTTCGTGGTTCTCCGGCTTTGTTTGCGGCCGCCCTGCTAAGCATGGAAACCCTAACATGAATAACACCAAAAATTCAGGCGATGTAGGTGGTTCTGTCAAGCGGAAGAATCACTTACAAGGCATTCTCTTTAAGTACGGCCCCAAGCCCGTACAGGTCTGATTCTTGGCTTGTTTCTTTTTTCCCTTTTCCTCCTCTCCTCGGGCAATAATCTTCCAGATAATCTTTTAAAAAAATTGTTTAGACACGAATTTGGAATTAGATGCTTGAAAGAGTTCTGAGTAAGACTCGTTCGATGATTGAAAACATAGATTTCTGTAATTCACCACGATTAAAATTCATGCTGTAAGGAGCGTAGGATCATTTTAGTTCCTGAACTTGTTTTTGTTTAAGAATTATTCTTTCTTCATGTACCTCATGAGTTCGATTATTTGGTATGGAATTACTTGGTCGTCCGCTTCAAGGTGGTTAGCTATACTCGATCACAGTGATTGAAAAGAGCTCGAAACCGCATTGTTCTAAGATAATTTTTCACTAATTGATTCGTCGGAGTTCTTACAGGATCACTATAAAGGTCGTGATCCCAAGAATAAAAAAATGCCATATTTGTATGTGACCATTATGGACATAAAAAGCTATGAAATGCTTGTTAATTATTGTAACACTGGTGTACATGATACTGGGAAAAAAATATTGTTTTCAGTAGAATTAGGGTTCCGAACAAGACGTTTTGTTGATGTCTTAATTCCGGTGGAGTCCTAAGGAGTTGACAGAGTTGCTAAGCTAACCTGGTTACCCAAACCATATGTAAAATTCATTTATTTGTGAATTTAGTCTTTGTTTGGCATCCAACTTCATCAATGGCTATTCCTCAAGTAAAGAGATGTGTTGGTACTTATGAACAGCCAAGGAAGTCTTGAGTACGGTTTTCTCATTATGTCTGTATTGTAATATAATATTTTTATTTGTTGGACAGGTTGCATTCAAAATGGGTGATTTCAAAAGACAAGTCATTTTCATTGGCGGGCTAACTGATGGTTTTCTAGCAACTGAGTATGTTTCACACTTCTTTTTTGTAATAATTATACTGAACGTATTTAATCCCCCTCTTTCCCTCTGTTATCCCCATCACATGCATCAAACTTTTCCTTTTCCCCTTTACATTGTGATCTTTTGACATTTAAATCTGATAAGCTCTAACATTGCTTACGTATTCACTCAAAGCTTGACTTAACCTTGCCACCACAGAGCTCTTATCACTTATCAATAAAATTATTCTCATACATTTCCTCCCAAATTAATACATCTATAAAGCAGCAAAGAGAATGCAGGCCCTTTTTTTTATTCGTGGCTCTTAATAATCCATGAGGAGTAATGGCTGAAGACATTCTTTTTGAATGCTATAATTTAACCAGCCAAGCAGTTAAGAAGGGATCACATGGTTGTGGTGTTAAACTTTCAATTTGCTTATTTAGCTCCTAGTTGCATTACTTTAAGTGGCTAGTGTGCTGTTAAACATCTTGCATTCCTAAATGCTAATTATAGGAGATTGTCCCTCTGCCCAGGTATGTAAAGGATTTAGTTTTTGTAATTTTAATTGCATTTCATTCCATTTTAGGATTAGAGACAGGATATTAGTTGCATTTTTGTTGCTTGTTTAGTAGAAATTTTTCTATCGAGATTCTGCTTGCAGTAGCTCAGGCTTTAAGTATTTGAATGTTCTTTGTTTGTATTTATTTTAAGAGTTCATAGACCATTACTAGTGTGCAAACAGCAATACAAAGGTAATTTAGAAGTTGATGAACCATTAAAAAGGTATAAAACATATATGAATCTAAAAAAAAAACATATTTAAAAGGGACATGTGCCTTTTGAAAGGGGTTGCACCTTGCTTTAGAGAGGTGCCTTGTCTGTAAGCCTAGGTGCACATTAGGTGTGTCTTTTAAAACACTGGATTAAAGCATCCAAGCTGAGGGTAACAAGATAACGGGAAAATCCACTTAGTTGGAATGGCTGATCAACAATACAATATAAACACAGTTTTGGATACTTGACAGAAGCCCATGCTTATTGGGGGACTTATTAGAGTTTAAAAATTCAAAGTTTCTATTATTTTGCAGGTACTTGGAACCTTTGTCACTTGCCCTGGAAAAAGAAAAATGGTCCTTGGTACAGTTGTTGCTATCATCTTCTTACACTGGATATGGAACCTCCAGCTTGCAACAGGTGGTAATTCACTTTTTTTTTCATCATCTTATTATTGATGCATAGGGAAGCAATGTGGACTTGATTAGTTCTTTAAGACGAATAGATTATGTTATTTTTTTCTACATAGAAAAACAGTAAGTTGGATGGTCATAATCTATATTTCATGATGTACATTAAAGTATTTGCTATACATATAATGGCGCAGTTGATCTGTAGAGTCCAACTATGGTACCTTAAAAACTGGTAACCAATCAATTGGTATTCACTCAAATTCATGTGGGTTTCTGATTGTTTAAAAATTTTCATGTACCATACCTTTCTGGCACCGCAGAAATTGCCTAACTTGTATAAAAATTTCTAGATAGACAAGAGGAAAAAAATTACAGATTAGGTTCTAGGAAGATTTTTCTACAAGTGATATACAACCTTATTAATGGAGATGATAATATGGTAAGAATTATAAAAAAACCCAATTGCTGATAAAAGATTATAAAAAAGCCTAAAGCCCAAATTTTTCGGTTTTCCACCCTCAACACCCAAAACATTTCCCAATTACAAGCAAAATATCCACATGATAATGTTCCTAATGGCCAACACATACAAATAACTGTCTTTTCTTCTCTGTCTAGAATTCTTTGATTGCATCCTCTCCAAACAACTTAACATATTCCATATGGAACCAATGACCAAAGCAACTCTCCTTTCTACTAATTGCAACATAAACCCAAGATTGGATTACTTCATTGATGAGGGGTAAATCCATGATATCTGAGATAATGAGCTTATTAACTCCCATAAGAATGATGTTAATCGACAAAAGAGGAAAGGCGATTAACTGTCTTTCAGCTGCTTTACACACACCATACAACAAAGGTTATGAATTTGTGTCCCTGTATTGTAAGTGGTCAACTGTAACACCTTTATCAAGGTACAATAGCCACATAAAGGTCATCAATACAACTTGCATCTAATGCATCTGTCAAACCTCTAGCTGAAGCAACGTAGAAGGATCCAACTGAGGACCTACATTTCAGCTCCACTTTCTGAACTATTTTTTTATTGAGAACACTAAAAAATTCTATTGATTACCATAAACATGTATAAAGTATAAAGAAAGAAGAATTTGTGTAGACTAGGAAAGCTACCTATACCAAGATGTGTTATACATTAAATTCCCTAGGAATCTCCCCCCAGAATATTTGAGATCTATTAACCCCTTGCCTAGCTAAGGCATTAGCCATGCTGTTTGCACTCCTGGTAACCCATTGGAATGTGACCATTGTTTCTGCAGCCAGGTTATTCTCTTAACACATATCTGTATGTTCATGTTTCTTGAGTGTTATCCCATAACCATTTCACCAGTAATCACTTTCTGAACCATTCACCCCTTTGGTCTGGGAAAATGGTAACATTCTAAAGTATCTGAAAAAGAAGCATTCTGTGATTTCTCTACCTAAGAGGGTATTAGTATTTATAAAGTTTATAATCATATTTTATATCCATTTGCATAGGGGGTTTTAAATGTTTCATTTCTGTGTGGAATGATGGCTATCCCTAGGACCAGTTGTGAGGAGGATGTGGAATATGTCCAAGACTTTAGAAAGAAAGGTCAATGGGAATGTTGCATCCCTACATGCATTATTGTATGGAATGAGTGTTAGAAAGAAAGGAAGTAAAAGGATTTGTGGGTTGACAAAGTAGAAATTTGGTGAAGATATCACTTGAAAACAGATATAGCAGTCCTAGGTTTAGTTTGAAACCTGTTCAAGAGAGAAGAAGAAGAAGAAGAAAAGAGAAGAGAATGAGAGGAAGAGGGAGCAGAATGAATCAGGTTCTGCCGCCCTCTCATTGGTTTTTATATTACTTGATAAAAAGGAGTACAATGACAAAAATACCCCTGTCGATTGTGACAGAGAGAAAAACACAAGTACTACAGTTTGAAATAAAACAAATAAATGTGGGGAGCATATTCCTGCAACTATCAACATATAAAAAATGACTAGATGTCCCTGTCATCATCTCTACACTCCCCCTCAAGTTGGGAATAGATATCGAGCATTCCCAACTTGCGTAAATCTGTTTCCATTTTGACTTTAGTGACTGCCTTGGTGAAAAGATCAGCAAGCTGATTATCAGAGGCAATATAAGGCAAGCACACTTATTGGGAAGTTACTCTCTCCCTAATGAAGTGTCAATCCACCTCAATGTGTTTTGTCTTGTCATGCTGTATTGGGTTATAGGCAATATTAATAGCAGCCTGATTGTCACAAGACAACATTAAGGGCTTCTCAATCTCAATGCCAAGTTCTTTAAGTAAAGATCTCAGCCATAGAACTTCTGCCACTCCATGAGCCATAGATCTGTATTCAACTTCAACACTTGAATGAGCCACTACGTTTTGTTTCTTACTTCGCCATGAAACCAGATTTCTTCCAACAAAGGCACAGTACCCTACATCTTTTCTTTGAGAAATAAACATGCCATGTTTAGATCTAGCCACCTCAATGCCCAAAAAATATTGGAGATGACCCAAATCTTTTAGATCAAACTCCTTGTGAAGTAATTGTTTGAGGGAATTAATCTCATCAACATCACTACCTGTTACCACAATCTCATCTACATACACATTAAGAAGTGTCAAAGAGGAACCACCCCTCCTGATGAAAAGTGTGGCCTAAATGAGCCTGGATATATTCAAATTTCTCCAGAGCAAGTCTAAACCCGTCAAACCATACCCTTGGAGATTGCTTTAAACCATACAATGCCTTCTTGAGTCTGCAAACTTTCTTGCCAACATCTATATCATAAAAACCAAGTGGTAAATCCATATACACTTCCTCTTATAAATCACCATTGAGGAAAACGTTCTTGACATCCATTTGGAACATAGGCCATGAAAAGTTTGTAGCTAGAGATAACAGAACTCAGGTAGCGTTCATCTTGGAAACTAGTGCAAAGGTCTCTAAGTAATCAATGCCATAGGTCTGTGTGTAGCCCTTTGCAACAAGATGGGCTTTATATCTTTCAACTGATCCATCTGCATTATATTTCCAGTGAACACCTATCTGCATTCAACTGGTTTCTTTCCATCAGGTCAACCAACCAGCTCCCATGTCTCATTTTTAATGAGTGCATTCATTTCCTCCATTGCATCCTTCCACTCAGGCATAGAAAGAGCTTCCTGCAGAGTTTTGGGAATGGATATAGCAGAAATGGATGCTAGATAGGATTTATAGGATTGGAAAATATGATCATATGAGAGAACCTGAGATATGTAATGAGTAGTGGATGTGGTGCATCTCCGTTTCCCTTTACGAACTGCAGTGGGAAGGTCAAGATCATTAGTATAAGACAATGGCTCTATGATGGTAGTCTCAGGAGTGGAAGCAATAGTATCTGAATTAGGTGCTATAGAAGAAACTAGAACTGGCTTGTGCTGATCAAGAGCACCTGAATCAACTCACCTCCACCTCCTATGATAAATCTTCAACTCCTTACATTTTTGACAATGATCCTCCTGACACAATTCTTTTTCAAGAACAAGAAGAGGAAGAGGAACTTCAGGAGCAGACACACCCCTCTCTTCTCTCTCCCCTGAGATGAAACTCTTGGATAAAATGGAACATCCTGTTAGTGTAGGGGTATTTCTGTCTTTATACTTAGATTAAGGTTGCTGATATGTAATATTGTGTTAGAACCACTGTTCCTTACTTAAATAAGGGCACATATGTCTTTTCCATTAATTTTAATAATAAAAGCACATGTCTGGCTGAATGGGAGTTATGTTCTTTGACTTCCAGTTCGAACCAAATTTTCTTCTTTTCTCTCTCTCTTTCTTCCACCTTTCTACCTCTCTCTACGTGACTGATCTCAGATAAACAAAACTCCAAGGCAGGCCGAATCATAACTGTAATCTGAAGAGCTATACTCGAAGTAGCAAGGAGGAGAAGAGAACCACAGAACTGAAGAGAATGTCGAACTGTTCTATCCATTCGACCAGTCCTTTATTTATAGATGAATATGGTACAAGGTACAAGAAATTACTGGGATGCCCCTGATTAGTGATGGGACACCCAGATGACTTAAATCATTAAACAGGATTAGGCCCAGGCCCATTAACACAAGCCCAATTACAAGATAAGTTAAACATAAGAATGGGCTAATAAGAACTCTTATCAGCCGAACATCACTCTAACATTCTAACACTCCCCCTCAAGCTAAGCATGAATATCAATCATGTTTAGCTTGCCAAGTATGTCCCTGAACTTCGTTGATGCCAGCCCTTTAGTTAATACATCTGCAATCTGCATCTCTGATGGAGTATAAGGCACACAAAGTTCTCCTGAAATAATTCTCTCTCTGACAAAGTGTCGATCAATTTCAATATGTTTTGTCCTGTCATGCTGCACAGGATTGTTGGCAATGTTGATAGCAGCTTTATTATCACAATACAGCTTGAGAGGACCCTCAGTCTTGATACCAAGCTCATTAAGGAGAGTCTTGAGCAATAAGAGTTCAGCAACCCCGTGTGCCATAGCCTGGTATTCTGCTTCTGCACTTGATCTAGCCACAACATTCTGCTTCTTACTACGCCATGTGACTAGGTTTCCTCCCAAGAATGTACAGTAATCTGAGGTTGATTTTCTGTCTCCAACGGACCCAGCCCAATCAGCATCAGTGTAGGCTTCAATTTCAAGTCTACTGTTTTTTCTAAATAGAATTCCTTTCCCTGGGCAAGTTTTCAAGTATCTGAGGATTCTTTCCACTGCTCTCATATGAGGGGCCTTTGGTGAGTGCATGAATTGACTAACAACATGCACTGCATAGGCAATATCTGGCCGAGTAAGGGATAAGTATATCAGTTTTCCTACCAACTTTTGGTACCTTTCCTTATCACAGTATTCCTCACCCATTGATTCTTGTAATCCATGGCTTGGTTCTATTGGAATGTCTGCTGGCCTGCACCCCATCATGCCTGTTTCTTCTAGGAGATCTAGCACATACTTTCTTTGACATATGTAGATTCCTTCTCTTGATCTAGCAACTTCAATTCCAAGAAAGTATCTCAGATTTCCCAGGTCTTTGATCTCAAATTCTGAAGCTAAGAACTTCTTCAGCCTCTTCATCTCTTTCACATCATTTCCAGTAATCATCATATCATCCACATACACAATGAGTGCTGTAAGTTTGTCATCCTGTCTCCTTGTAAACAATGTATGATCTGCACTGCTCTGAGTGTACCCTACTTTCTTCATGGCCAAACAAAGTCTCTCAAACCATGCCCGGGGAGATTGCTTTAAACCATATAATGCTTTCCTTAGTTTACATACCTTCTTTCCAACATCATATCCAGGTGGGGGTTCCATGAATACCTCTTCATGAAGATCACCATTTAGGAAGGCATTCTTCACATCCAGCTGATGAAGTTCCCAAGAGAATTTTGCTGCTAGTGACAGTAGAACCCTGATTGTGTTGAGCTTTGCTACTAGGGCAAAGGTTTCCTTGTAGTCAATTCCTTCCTTTTGTGTAAATCCCTTTGCCACAAGTCTGGCCTTGTACCTCTCAATTGACCCATCTTCCCTGTGCTTTACTATGAATACCCACTTGCACCCAACAGTGCCTTTCCCTTCTGGCAGGTCCAACAATTCTCATGTCCTTGCTTTCATTAGGGCTTTCATCTCCTCATTCATGGCTTCTTTCCACCTCGGATCAGATGCCGCCTCTGAATACCTGGAAGGGACACATACAGAGGAAAGGGCAGACACAAAGGAATGATAGGCAGGGGATAAGTGTGAGTAAGAAACATAATCGGCTATGGGATGCCGAGTGGTACAAGAACGAACAGGCTTACGGAGAGCAATAGGAAGATCCAAATCTGAATTACCTTGGATTGCAGAGACAAATTGATCTGAGTTCAACTGGTTGCAATCATGAGGTTGAGGGGCTTTCTTCCTTCTACTGTATGTAAGTATCTCTTTTTCTTGTTTACTGGAACCTTCAGGAGCATCAGCCGAATCTGGAGAAGCAACTGGCACAGTGGAAGTCTCACTAGGTTGACCCGGAATGTTACAGCTAGTAGTAGTGGAAGGTGATGAAATGGGAACAAAAAAGAAGGGAGAATGAGAATCCTCTTCCAACCCACTACTCTCCCCCTGAAGAGGATTCTGAGAAGACTGGAAATAGGGTTGAGACTCAAAGAAGACTACATCCCTAGTGACATATTTTTTCTTGGAGACAGTATCATAACACTTATACCCCTTCTGCGTAGGAGAGTACCCCAAAAATATTCCCTTTGTAGCCTTAGGATCCAGCTTGGTCTTCTTTGGATCTTTCACATGTATGAAGCATGTACAACCAAAAACCCGCGGGGGAAGAGGAAATTCTGGAAGAGTGGGACACAAAACAGAGAAAGGGGTCTTCATACCCAGTACCTTAGATGGCATCCGATTTATCAGGTAAGATGCGGTAAGAACAGCTTGAGACCAATATTGCTTGGGCACATTGTGCTGGAAAAGAAGGGCTCGAGCTGTCTCCAATAGATGCATGTTCTTGCGCTCAGCAACCCCATTTTGCTGAGGGGTGTAAGCACATGATGATTGATGTAACATGCCTACATCTTCCATGAATGAGTTCAGGGATCTTTCAAAGTATTCAGCTGCATTGTCTGAACGGAATTGCTTGATATTTTTATCAAATTGTGTTTCAACCATTTTGCAAAACATCATAGTTATCCGGGGAACTTCTTCACGTCCTTTCAACAGATAAATCCAAGTGCACCGAGAATAATGGTCAATAAAACTGATAAAGTAACGGAAGCCATCAATGGAAACAATGGGTGAAGGACCCCAAACATCAGAATGAACCAAATCAAAAGGGGTTTGAATTTCATTACTAGAAATTGGATACATTGATCTACATTGTTTTGACATTTGACACACATCACAAATTAAACTCTGACTCAGAATGCCCTTACATAATTCGGGAAACAACATTGTTAAGGAAGAAAAAGACAAATGACCTAGCCTAGCATGCCACAAGTGCAGCCTAGCTATTGACTCCACACTTTCCGGACTAGTAGTAGAAGCTTGCAAGGCTGAGCTGACATCTTCATCAAAATAGTAGAGGCCCCCATACTCATGACCACTCCCAATCGTTCTCCTCGTCAATCTGTCCTGGAAGACACAATGAGAAGGAAAGAAAGTTATACTACAGTTCAAGTTTTTTGTAAGCTTTGAAACAGACAACAGATTTGAGGTAAGACTAGGAACATGTAGGACTGATTTAAGAGAGAGATCCTTGCTTAGGTCAACCACCCCCTTTCCAGAGATAGTGGAGAGGGACCCATCAGCTACTCTCATCTTATCTTGGCCAGACAACAGATGATATGTGGAGAATAAGGAGGACATATGTGTCATATGGTCAGTGGCTCCTGAACCAATCACCCAAGAGGTAGAATTAATGGAACTAGATGCACTAAATGCAGAGGCTGTACCTGATTTGGCAAGAGAGGTGGAAGCTAAAGAATTGTTCTTCAGACGGGCTAATGCCCGGCTGAGAACCTCTACCTCACTAGCTGTGAAGCCCAAAGTACTTGGTCTAGAGGAGTCGGCAGCCTGCCTTGCGGTGGAAGATGACACTGTCTGAATACTCTGTGAGTTGTCACTACTGTTGTTGGTGGCAAGATTCCCACTTGCTGTGTGGCCCTTATGTTGCCTTTTGTCCTTTCTCAGAGCAGCTGGCTTCAGATGAGGGTACAGGACCCAACATTTCTCCTTTGTGTGTTTCTCACCACCACAATGTGTACACTTGAGGGACTTCTTGTCTGAAAATCTATTCCCCTTAGTGGAGACTAAGGCTGAATGTTCTCCAGGTAGTTCTGTTGACTGTGTTTGGAAGTCAACTTGCATCTCCTTTCTCCTTACTTCTTCATTCCTCACCAGGTAGTAGACATGGTGAAGCTCAGGTAATTCATCTCTCCCTAGAATCTGTGAACTTATACCTTCATATACAGGGTCAAGACCCGCCAGAAACTTGAAGGCTCTGCCCTCCTCAATCTGCTTATCATGCCTCCCCTTATCATTAGCATTTTCCCAATCCAAGATCAAATGGTGGTCAAGCTCTTCCCAGAGGCCTTCCAGTGTTGCAAAGTAGGTTGCCACGGACATGTCTCCTTGCCTTAGGGCTGCAATGTCTTGGTTCAGCCTGTAGATTCTAGCATTGTTCTTTTTCTGGCCATATGTCTTAGATACTTTCTCCCAAATTTTAGCAGCTGTGGGGAAGTGATGAACAGTTCTGGCCACCCTAGGAGTCATAGAGGCCAGCAACCAAGACATGATTGTGGCATTTTCCTTGCGCCACACGGTGTATTCAGGACTGCCAATTTCAGGTTGTTTCTTGTCTCCATCCAAATAGCCTGTGAGGTCACGAGAGGTAATGAACAGCATTGCTGAGACAGACCACTCTTTGAAGTTATACTCATCTAGCAGCACACTTGTAATCTGCAAGCTGTGCAGATTAGGGTTTTTCAGGTTTGAGGACCTTGTAACAGGTCTGTTATCTCTAGAGGAAACTTCACCGGATAGTGAGGACATCCTGACTTCAGTCCAAGAGTTGTTCACAGTACTATAGGTGATTCTGTTAAGGACTGGCCAAATTGGTCACTGTGTTCACAGTACGGGTACAGTAGCAAGTAGAGGTCTGTAACTAAACCAGTTCACAGTGTTGGTAAAAGTTTAAGGCTGCAACTGTGTGGTGCAAAAGTTGCCGCAGTTCTGGTAAAAGGTAAAGGTCTGTAACTGAACCAGTTCAGTCCAAGAGTAGGGCTGATAACCGACCTGAAGAAAATCTGTAACTGAAGTTGCCGCAGTTCTGTAAGAGTCTTGCTGATGCACCAAGACTGCAACTGTAGAAGCTGATGCATCGAAACTGCAACTGAAGTTGAAGGAGCTAAGTCTTTACCACTTGTTCTGTTGCACCAAGATTGCAACTGAAGTTGAAGGAGCTAAGTCTTTACCACTTGTTCTGCACAAGTCTTGCTGGAGCACGAAGCTGCAACTGTAGAGGAAGTTCTCCCCCTCTCGGCTAGTGCTAGGACTGCTGAATCAACCCTCAACCAGGTCTGTCCTATACAGACCTCTCTTAGTAGCCCAATAGCTACAACTTGCTGGTGTAATCTAGTAGGATATCTACTTCTGGGTCTTACTTCCCTTGAGTCCTACAACCAAGAGAAACCCTAGGTTCGAACTTGCTTTACTCTCTTACACTCCTAGGTCTTCACTGCAGCAACCCAGAAAAGGAAGAGAGAAGATGAAAGGACAACAAGAGAAAAGAGTGCGCCTGCTGAAACCAGGAAGGAGCTAATGCTCTGATACCATGTAATCTGAAGAGCTATACTCGAAGTAGCAAGGAGGAGAAGAGAACCACAGAACTGAAGAGAATGTTGAACTGTTCTATCCAGTTGACCAGTCCTTTATTTATAGATGAATATGGTACAAGGTACAAGAAATTACTAGGATGCCCCTGATTAGTGATGGGACACCCAGATGACTTAAATCATTAAACAGGATTAGGCCCAGGCCCATTAACACAAGCCCAGTTACAAGATAAGTTAAACATAAGAATGGGCTAATAAGAACTCTTATCAGCCGAACATCACTCTAACATTCTAACAATAACATGGTATCAGAGCCACTCGAATCTGCCTAGATTTCTGTCTGCCTAGATTTCTATTCTTTGCGCACCTAATCTAGGATTTCTCTTGATTTTCCTGCATTCAACTGGAGATAAGGGAAAGGGCTGAAAAGGAGTGATCGCCCTCTCCCCTTGGAGGTTTTTATGCCTCCAATCGTGTCCTGTGTGGTCGGTTGTTGTTATTTCTAAGATCGCCCTCCCCTAATCGATGAAGAGAAGAGGGCTGATCTGTGTGGTGCAGTGGCTGTCTTGTGTGGACTGATTTTCTGCTCGTGTGGTTGTTCCTTCAGTGATAAGGTAAGAGATTTTTGTGCATGATTTCTGTTGTGGATCAAATAGGAAGTATGTTTCAGATCATATGCTGGGGTTTCAGACAATAGTGTGCTAGGGTTTATGCTGTTTTTGTCTATTTCGAAGGAAGAGTTGTGATCATATAGTGGTGAGATTTCAGGTAGCCATATGAGTAGGGTTTGTGGTGTAAAGAGTACACTTTTCAGCAACAAGTGCTGAAATCAGTGTGACTAGTGTGATCTAGTCGTGTGCAGTGTGCAGAATTCAGTGGTAATAGAATTCAGCAAGTGTGCAGAATCGGTGATAACAGAATGGGAGATAATAGTGATTGTAAACCTAATGTGATGGTGCCTACAAACTACCTGAATGTTTAGATGACCTCCGTTAAACTAAATGGAGAGAATTATGTGCCTTGGGCTAAATCTGTCGAAGTCTTTCTGAAGGCAAAGAAGAAGGTAAAACATATAAGAGAGGAGAAACCCTCTATTGACTCTCACGAGTATGAAGACTGGGAGCAAGAGGATGCTCAGACCATCACATGGTTATGGAATAGTATGGAACCCAGGATTAGTGTAAACTAAATGTTTCTTGACATTGCCAAAGATGTGTGGGACCATGCGAAGAAATCGTATTCGGGTCAGGACAATACAACCAGTGTGTATCAGTTGTATCAGGAGTGCTTTAATCTGCAATAGGGCAATTAGAGTCTTGAGGAGTACTATGCCAATATGAGAAACATACGTAATGAGTTGAATGTCTATCACCCTTTCACTTCTGATGTCAAGATTCGGCAACAACAGAGAGAACAACTTGATGTGACTAGATTTTTGGTGGGACTGAAATCTGAATGTGAACTAGTACGGGCTCATATACTAGGAGGATCAGCTCTCATCTCAGATAGATCTGCCTTTGCTGTGTTGAGAGGCCGTGGTGCTAGAGGTGGAGCTCGGGGAGCTAAGTCTGGCCGTAGTGGTAGTAGTGGTCCGGTGTATGGCCGAAGTGGCAATGGTGGGCCTACTTATAATCGTGGTGGTGGTCGTACTGGGGGCAGAGATTCAGGGGGAGTCCGTGGTAGAGGACGAAGCTCAGGCCCGAGGAGGTGCACTCATTGTGGTATGGATGGACATACCATTAACTATTGTTATGATCTACATGGTCCACCCTCAACCTGGGCCAATCACGCCGTGACTAGTGACACCAGTTCCATCTTTAGACAGGAGAATCGTTCATCTGATTAGATCACTCCTACATCCACAGATGGTCCTGTGAAGGAAATGGTGAGTGTTCCCCGTGATGAATATGAGAGGTTTATCCAATCACAGCAGAACATGGCGACTTTCGCTCACTCAGGTATGGCTTGTTTGGCATCCACACCCAATCCCTGGATCATTGACTCTAGAGCCTCCAATCACATGACTGGAACTCCAGGTGTGTTTTCTTCCCTATCTCATTGCTCAACATCACAATTTGTCACCCTTGCTAATGGTTCCACATCCTCAATTTGTGGTGTTGGTAATGTTGACCTAGACCTTGTATCCCTCTCCTCAGTTTTGTATGTTCCTAAATTGCCTTTTAATCTTATGTCTGTTAGTAAGCTGACCAAATCGCTTAACTACTCCATTACTTTTTATCCCTATATGTGTGTTTTTCAGGATCTCAAGATGGGGATGAAGATTGGTGGAGGAAGAACTTTAACAACTCTCCGAACTTCAACAGCTCTCCAGTCATCCCTTTCTCCTCTCTAGTGGCACTGCCGATTTGGTTATCCGTCGCTAAAAGTCTTGAAGTCTTTAGTTCCGTCTTTGAGTCAACTTTCTGTTATGGATTGTGAGTCATGTCAGTTTGGGAAACACCATCGTGTTCCCTTTAGTTCTAGGGTTGATAACCGTGTGTTGAGTCCTTTTTCTTTGATTCACTCTGATGTTTGGGGTCCTTATAAAGTGATGCCATATAATGGATAAGATATTTTGTCATTTTTGTAGATGACTTTTCAAGCATGAATATTTATCCTCATCATTTCAAGAATACCTGGACCAACACGGCATTATACATCAGGCCTCATGTACCTACACCCCACAACAAAACAGGGTGGTTGAGAGAAAGAATCGCCATCTCTTGGAAACAACACGATCCCTCATGCATCACATGAATGTTTCCAAACCCTTTTGGAGTGATGCGGTGCTTACCTCTTGCTTTCTGATTAATCAGATGCCCACGTTTATCCTTGATGGTCATTCTTCGTTTACTATCTTGTTTCCTGCCTTGTCTCCGTTCCCTCTTACGCCTAGGGTATTTGGGTGTGTCTGCTTCGTCCATAATCTGGGTCCCGGGAATGACAAGTTCGATGCCTGTTCTCTCAAATGCATCTTCCTTGGCTATTCTCGGACCCAGAAAGGGTATAAGTGTTACCATCCTAGTTCTTGACGATCCTTTGTGTGTGTTGATGTCACATTCTTTGAGTCTACTCCGTTCTTTTTGGGGTCCGGTGATGCTTCTTCCTCATCACCTCCTCCTCTTCCACTTCCCGTTGCCGACCCTCTTCCCCTTGTTCCAGTCGTAACCAAATCCTTTCCTCCGACGCCACCACCTGTTGAACGCCCACCTATCTGTCATTGTATACACATTGCCCATGCGTACCAGCTACTACTCCTTCAGCTACATCTTCGTCGATAGATTCGGCTCTAGACCCGAACCCAGAATCTGAGCTTGATCTCCCCATTGCCTTGTGGAAAGGTAAACACACTTGCACCCTTCATCCTATTTCTAATTATGTTTCACTTACTCACCTTTCTGCCTCCCATCGCTAGTTTGTCACCTTGTTATCATCAGTTGTTGTCCCTAAGGATGTCTAGGAAGCCCTTGCCTCTCCAGGGTGGTGCCGTGCGATGGAAGAAGAACTTTCGGCCCTTTATCATCATACTTGGGACCTCACTGTTCTTCCTCCTGGGAAGCAAGCTGTTGGTTGTAAATGGGTTTATACAATCAAGTATCTGCCTGATGGTAGTGTTGAACGCCTGAAAGCGCGATTGGTTGCAAAAGGGTACTCCCAAACCTATGGTATTGACTACACAAAGACCTTCACACCAGTTGCTAAGATAGGGTCAGTTTGTGTTGTGATCTCTCTTGTAGCTATGTATGATTGGCCGCTATATCAGCTTTATATCAAGAATGCCTTTTTGCATGGTGACTTGCTCGAGGAGGTCTACATGGAGCAACCTCCAGGGTTTGTTGCTCAGGGGGAGGATGGTAAGGTGTGCAGACTAAGGAAGGCTATATATGGGCTTAAATAGTCTCCTCGAGCATGGTTTGGTAGGTTCAGTGAGGTAGTAAAGAAGTTTGGTATGAAACTGTGCCAAGTTGATCATTCTGTATTCAGTTATGACTCTCCGGGAGGAAAAATACTGTTGGTGGTGTATGTAGATGATATTGTTTTTATTGAGAATGATAACATGGGTATTGATAGGCTGAAGACTTATCCACAGGATCATTGCAGACAAAGGATCTTGGTAAACTGAAATATTTCTTGGGGATAGAGGTAGCAAGATCTAAGTATGGTATTAATCTGTGCCAGAGGAAATATGTGCTTGATTTGCTGGAAGAAACAGGTCTGTTGGGTGATAAACCAACTGAAACACCTATGGACACAAATACTAGGCTAAGCAGTGATATGGGTGAAGTGTTTGAAGACCCTGGCAGATACCGACGACTTGTAGGTAAACTGAACTACCTAACCATTACTAGGCCAGACATCTCATTTGCGGTTAGTGTGGTGAGTTAGTTCATGCGGAAACTTCTGATTCCTCATTGGAATGCAGTTTTGAGAATTGTGAGGTATTTAAAAGGGGCTTCAGGTTGCAGTTTGATATACAAAAGTGGCAGAAAACTTGAAATAAAAGGGTATTCTGATGCTGACCGGGCCAGTTCTATGTCTGATAGGCGGTCTACCACAAGCTATTGCACTTTCCTGGGAGGTAACCTGGTGACATGGAAAAGTAAGAAGCATACAATCGTGGCAAGAAGTAGTGTAGAAGTAGAATATAGGGCTATGGCGCATACTGCTTGTGAATTAGTGTAGCTAAGGAACCTTCTACAGGAAGGAGGGTACAATGTCAATACTTCAATGAAGCTCTACTGTGACAATCAGGCTGCAGTTCATATTTCTTCTAATCCGGTGTTTCATGAAAGAACCAAGCACATTGAGGTTGACTATCACTTTGTGAGGGAGAAGGTGCTGAATGGAGAGCTAGACACTGCATATGTTAATACAGGAAACCAGTGGGCAGACTTATTTACAAAAGGCTTGAGTCGGGGAAGAGTGGACTACATATGTAACAAGCTGGGAGTATATGATATATATTCACCAGCTTGAGGGGGAGTGTTAGCATAGGGGTATTTCTGTCTTTATACTTAGATTAAGGTTGTTGATCTGTAATATTGTGTTAGAACCGGTGCTCCTTACTTAAATAAGGGCACATATGTCTTTTCCATTAATTTTAATAATAAAAGCACATGTTTGACCGAATGGGAGTTATGTTCTTTGACTTCTAGTTTGAACCAGCTTTTCTTCTTTTCTCTCTCTTTCTTCCTCCTTTCTACCTCTCTCTACGTGACTGATCTCAGACAAACAGAACTCCAAGGCAGGTCGAATCATAATACATCCTAAAAGATAGTAACATCCATAGACACAAACCGAGAGCCAAAAACTGGGTCATAACAACAGTATCCCTTTTGACTTTGTGCATACCCGAGAAAAATGCATTTGGAAGCTTTTGATCAAATTTAAAACAATTCGATCCCAAAATCTAAACAAAACATGTTCACCCAAAAACTCTAAGAGAAATAGAAAACAAGTCTTTCTTAGAAAACAATAAGGTGAAAGGAGTCTTCAAGCCCAAGACACGAGAAGGAACCCGATTAATGAGATACACAACCATATAATTTGCATCTCCCAAAAAATGTATAGGGACATTTGAATTGAGCATAATGCTTCTTGAAACCTTGAGGATGTGCATGTTCTTCCTCTTAGTTACCCCATTTTGCTGAAGGGTATAAGAACAGGTGATCTGATGAATAACTCCATGCTCAAGGAAGTACGAGCTCAATGGTTTGGAGATGTATTTCTTGGCATTCTTAGATCTGAAAATTTTGATCCTCACCCCAAATTGAGTAAGAACCATTTGATGGAAGGCACGGGTCAAAATGGGGACCTCATCACTAGAACACATGAGATAAACCTAAGAGAAATGAGAATAATCATTAACAAGTAATAGGAAATACTTGTATCCCCCATAGCAGTGATATGATATGGTACCCAAACATTAGTATGCACAACTTCAAAAGGAGGAATGCTTCTTTTATTACTCAAAGTATAGATCGATCTACAATGTTTTGCCAACTCATAGCTTTCACACTTAAATTGGACACTTGGACTAATTCAAACAAAGTAGGAAAAAGACTCCTTAAAGATCCAAAAGACAAGTCACCTAACCAATTATGCCAAAGCATAATTTGACTCACAGATTGAGAGGCAAAATACTTTCCAACTCCTTTATTTCTTTTTGGTGGATGCTCAAGCAAGTAGACTCCATTCACCTCATGGCCAGTCTCAATCACCTTCTTTGTCACCAGATCCTTGAAAACACAATGATCAGGGAAAAAAGTCACTAAATAATTCTGGATTTTAGTAATGCTACTAATGAAAAGAAGGTTAGTACTAAGTTTGGGCACATGTAAAGTTGATGATAAGGAAAGTGTATCAGACACTCTAATGTCCCCCTTGCTAGAGATGGGGACAAGGGAGTCATCAGCAATAAAGACCTTTTCTCTACCAAAGGACAAATGGTAAGAAGAAAATAGAGAGGCCAAGCTGGTCAAATGATCTGAGGCACCCGAATCTGCAATCTAAACAAGATCAGTGTTACCTGGAATTGATTAATGATAGGTAGTAGCTCTATACCTGAGTGAGCAAAAGCTAAAGTGGAGATAGAGGGACTTGAGGTAGACTGAGATGGTCCAGTAATGTTGGCCTCATTCTCCAGCTATGTCAGGACTGCCCTGATAGCAGCCAAGGCATCGGAGGAGGTAGACCTAGCTCCGGTGGGGGATGAGACATCTGTAGCAGTAGCAACATTTGCATTTCCCTTCTTATTCTTAATTCTTGAAGGCGCCAACTGAGGATGAAGCTTCCAACAGGTCTCTTTAGTGTGTCTAGGTTTCTTGTAATAGTCACATATGATCATTTTTTCTTCCTTCCTTACCTCTCTCTCCTTGTCACCATAATGCTTCGGCTTCAGAGCTGCTAAAGCTGTTTTAGTCTGGAAGTTTTGTAGCATAACATTCCTTCTACTCTCACTCACCGTGTACTAAAGAGTATGCTTGAGAGTTGAGACAAGGTAACACCTTCCCTAGTAAGAAGTTGTTGTCTCATTATATCATATTTAGTATTCAGCCCTGCAAGGAACTCAAAAACCCTATTTCTTTCCAACAATTTTTCATATGTTGCTGCATCCTTCTGACTCATTTGTTATATTTTGCTGGAAGGTGTTGCTGTCTGTCACACTACCAGTCCCTACAATATTCTCCATTCTGAACTGAGAAAGGTGTCACACTTCCCAGCAATTTTCTGACGGAAAGAATGATTTTCTTATTTAAAAAAAGGAGTAAGGCTGAAACAAATCGACTGCAACACACCTGGTTGTTCCAGCAAGGGAAAAAACCCTAGAAAACAGAGGAGAAGTTTCAGCTGCAACCTCCAAAGGCTTCTGACAGTCCACTTGCAGTCGGCCTCTAGAAAGTAAAAAAACTGCCCAGAAAACACTGAGCGCCGCCTTCAACTTGAGATTTAGCCCCTAAGCCTCAATCGAAAAAGGTTTCTATGATTCTTCCTAGTCATTGGGCAGAATTGAGAACAAAGAGGTGCAATAACAGTGCACCAAACTCCACTGACCTCCAAGAATCAGGCAAGAAAAGTTCTAAAATTCCAGCCCTGATAGAGTCTCGTCAGCTGGGCAATGCCTACATGAGACCAAGAAACTAAACCTAAACCTGCTCTGATACCAACTTGAAAACAGATGTAGCAGTCCTAGGTTTAGTTTGAAACCCGTTCAAGAGAAGAAGGAGAAAGGAAGGAGAAGAAAAGAGAAGAGAATGAGAGGTAGAGAGAGCAGAATGAATCAGGTTCTGCCACCCCCCCTCATTGGCTTTTATATTACTTGATAAAAGGAGTACAATGACAAAAATACCCCTGTCAACTGTGACAGAGAGAAAACACAAGTACAGAAGTTTGAAATAAAACAAATAAATGTGGGAGCATATTCCTGCAACTATCAACATATAAAAAATGACTAGATGTCCCTGTCTTCATCTCTACAATATCCATGTCAAAATATGATATAGCCTTAGTGGAAATGCACATGCATTGTACATTTTTAATAAAATGGGTCTGGTATATGTGTCTAATGATGCTAATAAAAGAAGTATGCTAGGAAGATAAACCAGGGAATAATACTTTGTGTCATGTGGTAAAACCTATGTGATTTTCTAATTGCGTATGAAATGGCTGTAGCCCCTAGATAGAGTGGAAAGTGCATGGTGAAGCCAAATTTTTTGGACAGGGTTTAATTGATGATGTTGTATATGATGCAGCATATATGATATATGCTGGGTTGTCTAACATATGTTATTTTACTCTTGGTTAGTATAAATTATTTTATTTTCATCAGTATCTTACATATATTATGGATAAGTGTAGATTTTTCTTGTAAATTGGATTTTCACAGATGGATTTTTCTTGTGCATTTCAGTAATTTTACATACAAAATTACTGAAATATGTTTTTTTGTTGAGTTAAAATGGGATTATTTCAGTAATTTTGTATGTAAAATAATTTATAAAAGGGTAGAATAGATATTTGGAAAAAGCTGATGCATCAATCTAACATTTTCTGTCTGGGACAGTGATGGAAGGGAGGTTTTTGTTGAGTTTCTGAAAAATTCAGGGGAGGTTTTTTGTATTTTACCCTTTTCAAAATGATGTGACGGGCCAAGATGGGCTAGAAAGGAAATAATAAGCACTTAAAAATAAGCTCAAAATTTGGGCTTATTTCCCAAATGCAAATAAGTGCTTATTGATGTCGTCCCAAAGTGCATGTTATTGGACTCTTTATCTCTCTGTGGATCAGTAACAGGATCAGGATGCATTCATAAAATATGAGAATAGTAAAATATAAAAGGGTTGTCGAAGAAGAAAAATAGAACAAACAAAACTAAAAACAGCACACAAAGAGGGCACAAAAGTAGGCAATAAAAATCCACCAAATATCAGAAATAGAAGCAAAAACAACTAGTCTGGTAGTTCAGGTCCCCAATATGGGCTCATCCCTCCCAACCCAACTCCGCACCAGGCCTCTCACTGCTGAATTTTAGTTGACCTATTCATCAGAATAAGCTTTTCACTCTAGAAGCCAAGGTCTTGGCTTTGTAATATGTCAATGCAGCAACCTTGGTCCCTCAGAGCCATTAATCATCCGGCTTAGTGCAGCACAAGAGTAAAAATCAATCTCTACCCTACCCATAGTGGGAGGGGACAGAAATCTCAGACCCTGGAGAAGAGAAAAGCTTGGCACAAACTGGGTCTCCATACCCACTAAGGTCCAAGTAAGCCATAATGATGCCATCCATATTATCCCTAAATGCATCTTTTCTCTTCAGTACCAAACATACCTGGATTCAGGATTTCCCACTCAGCTTCTTTCTTTTAAATTTTCTTTCTTTTGTTGAAGAAACAGGAAAACAGTCCATGGAGTTTCAAGCCATTAGTTAGACAGGCTCAATTCCTAGACAACATGCTGAACGGTCATTCAACTGGGTATGATGTGCAAATTTGTAGCTGATTCATTGGCTAGAGCAGGGGCAGTAAGGGATCACCTAGTGTGGTGATGTTTGGGGCCAGGCATCAATCTGTGATGCTGTCTTTAGTAGTTTGGGTCTTTCCATATTGCTTTGTTTTGGATCAATAGTCATACTTTAAGGCATGATATCCTTTTGTGGGGCAATTAGGTGATTTTTTTTTATGAAAGAAATGGATTACTACTTAAGAAAAAAAACCTTTCTGATAGATTATATTGAATTCTATTTAGCCAATTTGTAGTCATTTGGACCATTATTGGCCTTTTTGTTGCTTCCTATTTCTTCAGTTTCCTTTCATACAGATAGAAGGGAAGGGTTTAAAGCTTAATTGCTTTTCTGGTTTGCAACACCAACACTCGGGAGTGGTACAGTGGTGATGGTGGTTTTTCTTGGAAAATTTTTTCGTAAAAGTAACTCTGAAATTATGTCTTCACTTGAGTTTCAGTCAATCTGGAGATATCTGTTTTCTATATCAGGTGCCCTTGGTTAAATTCATTTTGTCCCCTAGATTAGCTTTAAACATCAATAGCTTTCAAGTTAGTAAGTGAACAGATTCGCACTGCACAGAGAATAGTCACTTAAGCTGTTTTGAGAATATTGTAGGCTGTTAGATAAATATTCTTCTGTTGGTCTGCTCAGAAGAGTAGTGCAAGACTAGAAAATCAGAATAAAGGCAAGACAAACTATGGTTTTCAATACTGTTCAAAATTGGTTTTGTAGATTTTCTCGTCTTCTTGGTTGGAACTACTTGTTGTGTGTGTGTTTCTAGAGATTGCATGGGAGATCTTGTTGGTTGGTTTAATGGGACATGCATGGATGATACATTCTTTTGCCATCTCATGATGATTAATGAAAGTCTACTTACGGAGATTAAAGCTTATATGAAATGCAAATATTCTTTGTTCTCTGATAGGATACTGTAAATCTTATCATCCTTGGCTTTGAGGTACATAAAAGTTTTGTGGACTTAGAGAGAAGAACTTATAAGCAATTGGAAGGTGGGTAGACAGCAAGTATGCTCTAAGTTATGCTTAAGTGACAATATCTGAGCCTATTACTAAGTATGTGTTTGGTAGAGCTTCCATTTATTAACTAAATGTTTGTACTTGATTTGTTGTCAAAACCGAGAAAAGTAATAATGTCAACCGTTTATGTCAAGTAGGCGCCACCAAGTGTCATTAGGTACCACATCAGCAGAACAGTGAATAAACGCCCAAACCGTTGGGGGAAGCGTTAAAATGAAGCTTCCCCCAACGGTAGGCGCACAGATAAATCAAGGCCAGCTTTTGTGAGTACCTATGCATACAGATCACCATGACAGGCTAAATGCTGATTTGGCAATGACATGGCAACGTTTTGATAAACACCTATCACAAAATGCCTACGGAACAAAACACCTATCATAAAAATGTTGGCCTTGATTATATTCTTAGCAAGTCTTTTGGTTTAGTTCCAGTTTTGTTTTTATGTTCTTTCTTCCTATTCTATATAATATGTATGCATCTGTTATAATGTTTTTCTCCCAACATTTTTATGTATTGATGGATTTAGTTTTTTCACTTGGAATGGTTGGTTGCAAGGCCAAGTGATAATTTCTTGCTTTTTTGTTGACTTACTGTAAACACTATAACATTTCCAAGTTGTTGGTTGTGGTTGTGCAAGTATTTTCTCATCTAAGTCAATTTATCCTTTAATCATGTATCTTTGAAGGATGCCAAAGAACTTGATCAACTCATTGGGCATTTAATCAATAGTGAAGATTCTGAGGGTGTGGTGTTACTTGGGCATGGTACTGGCTGTCAGGTGAGTGAGTGTATCTTGGAACAATAGCAAATTAAAGGTCAGCACTTTCTGGTCGAACTTCTTGATGAAGTAACATTAACTTCAAATGTGTGCAAGAAAATTCAGGATATTGTGCATTACATGCATACACATGCTGCATGCTCCATTGCAGTCCATGCAGCGATATTACAGGTAATATTCTCCCAGTCATTTATCCTTATAATTCTACGTAAAAAATGCTACTAGATTAGATGGATTGATGCTAATAATCAGTTTTCTTGCAGCATCTAATGGGCCTTTGATTGTTTGTAATTAATACTCTGTTTGGCTTGTATACTATATGTGTGAGAACAAAGTGCTCGGTTTAAGGTCTGAACTTACCCTACTAGGGCTGTTGGGTATTATTTTCTGTTCTTGTGTGTGTGTGTGTGTGGCTAATAACAAATTGAAATTTGTATCAAGTACATAAGCGTGAATTTTATATGCTTATATACCCATTCCTCTAAAATAGATAACCAATTCTTCCAGATTTGTTGGTAGTTTTGTCTTAGTAGGTGATGTAATCTTAGTTATGTGCCGCAAGGGCACTTATGTCAGCCTTTTTTATTTCTTATGTGGTCGCCCTATTATTTATATAAAAAAGACTGGCGCTGCCAGAACTATAGCTTCGATCTCCATCTTCTCTTCTCCTCTCTTCTTCTTGTCCTCTTCTCTTCTTCACTCCTGAATGAAATCATGGTATCAGAGCAGGACTGCACTCTGTAAAAAGTTTTTTTTTTTCCTGATCGAAGATCTTTCGAACCACATACCTGGACTGAGAATGAGAAAATTGGTTCGACCTGCACTGAGAACTGTTGCTGGATTCTATTCTATTAGCTTTTAACTAGAATCTGAGAAGAAAAATCAAACTCAGAGATTGGCGGATGATTGACTGAGTTTTTCTAGAGGTCGGTGGCTGTGTTTCTTCTTTTCTCCCATTCTTCTCTTGACTGTAACTTCCAAAACCAGTCAAACTGATCAGGAACCTTGACTGAAGTTCTCTTTTATCACCGGCTCTTGGTATTGTTACCAAGAACATCCTAAAATCTGCCCTAGCCGAATAGTGTAGGCGAGTTCAATGACCTCTGTAGGTCGGTGATCCAAAACTGTGTGGGTAAAGAACCTGTGTAGGTCATGTGTGACCTGGTTCAGATGAACAAATACACCAGCAGAAGTGTAGATGTTATGTGTGGCTTAAACTAGCCCTTGTGAGGTCGGAGAGACCTGTAAATTCTTGACAGCAGGTGCTGTGTTACTGTGACTGCAACCCTTGTGAGGTCAGTTAGACCTGAAAATCTGTGACAGCAAGTGCTGAGTTACTGTGGCCTTATTTTTTTCACCTTAAATCTTACAGTGGTGGTTGTGTGTTTGAGTGTGAGAGGAGGGTTTGTAAGTCTGAAACTTCTGCTTGCAGCCCCTGTTATGACTTCTGAAGACTCTGCAACTTCTGGAACATCTTTTAACCGGGGAGGAATGAACAGCAGTCTTGACTCTATGAACTTTCCAACGACCATTACTCCCTTAGATGGCAGAAATTATTTGACATGGTCTAAGGAGATGCGGTTGTACATCACAGCCCAGGGTAAGGCAGGGTATATCAATGGAAAAGTGAAGGAACTTAGGACCGGTACTGCTGAATATGGTAAGTGGGAGTGGGACCAGGAAAACTGCATGATTATGTCATGTCTTTTGACTACTATTCTACCATCGGTTAAGCAGAATTTTATGTGGGCTGAGACAGCCAAGGAAATTTGGGAACAAGCAAGGTCAACTTACTCCGAGCAGAGACACTGCCAGAATCTATCAATTGCAAGGTGAGTCGGCAACATGCAAATAAGGGGAAAGAAGCTTATCCACCTACTACTCTACCCTTACATCTATCTGGAAAGAGCTAGATTACTATCCAGAACATTGACTGGGAGAGTGAAAAGGTTGCCAAAGCTTACAAACAGTTAGTGTCACAGCAGCGGGTGTTTGCCTTTTTGTTAGGATTTAATCCTATGTATGAACCCATTCGAGTTCAAATTTTGGGCAGTAAGGACCTTCCTTCCGTCCAAGAGGTGTATGCTCTGGTCCAGTCCGAGGGAAGTAGAAAATCTACCATGAATCCCCCCGAGGGGGAGACCATTGCTTTAGCTGCAAGAAGTAATACTAATTCAGCCAAAATGGGAGATGATCAGAAAAGAGTTGATGATAAAGATAAACTGTGGTGCACTCATTGTCAGAAACCTTGTCACACACAGGAGACATGTTGGGAATTACATCTAAAGCCGAATTGGGCACAAGACCTAAATAAGAAATCAACTCCAGAATAGAACAAGAAACCAAATCAGAAGAGGTTCACTTCGGCTAACTTGGCTTCTCATGAGTTGCAAAGTGGAGGAATTACTTTGAACTCTCAGGATGGCCCCCCTTGGTCTGATCTCAAAGAAAATGTTATCTTTGCCTTCCATGATCATTTGGAACAATATGATAGGGCTCTCACACAAGCAAATTCTGGACCCACTCCAACCTCCTTCGCTTCTACCTCAGGTAACTTAGCTTATGCATTCCATGTGTCTATTGATACCTCCGAATCTCCATGGATTATTGATTCTAGTGCTTCCAATCACATGACTTATAAGTCAACCTTTTTTCAATCATACACCCTTCTTTTTGGCAAAGAAAAAGTGAGACTAGCTGATAAAATTCAGATGAGGTGTTCGTATGATTCCAGATCAGAAGAAGAGGAAGAAGGAGAAGAAGGGGGAGAGAAAGAATAGTTTCAGCTGAACTAGAGAGTAAAAAACCATCTTCTCTAATCGACCACTCTTTTATTTATACTTTTCTCAAATACACAAGAATTACTATTGTGCCCTCACTTAAGTGTGAGCCACATCAACTAAACAACTAATATATAACTTAAACATAAAATGTCTATACTACCCTTCTACAGTCGACTCTAACACTCCCCCTCAAGCTGGTGAGTATATGTCATATAGTCCCACCTTGTTACATATGTAGTCCACGCTTCCCCGATTCAACCCTTTGGTAAACAGATCTGCCCATTGATTTTTTGTGTTCACATATGTTGTACTTATCACTCCACTAAGCACTTTCTCACATACAAAGTGGCAATCAACTTCTACATGCTTCGTCCTTTCATGAAACATTGGATTAGAGGAGATATGAACTATAACTTGATTATCACAATATAGCTTCATAGATGTGTCAATCGAGTACCCCATCTCCTCTAGGAGACGCTTCAACCACACTAGTTCACATGTGTGTGCCATAGCCATATATTTAGCCTCTAAACTGCTTCTTGCTACCATTGTTTGCTTCTTACTTTTCCATGTCACTAAGTTCCCACCAAGAAAAGTGCAATACCCTATAGTGGACCTTCTATCAGATATGGAACTGCCCCAATTAGCATCTGTGTATTCCTCTATCTGAAGACTTCCTCCACTCTTTTATAACAAACCATGACTTGGAGCTCCCTTCAAATACCGCACAATCCTTAGGACTGCCTCCCAATGTGGAATTCGAGGATTCTGCATTGTTTCGAATACTGCTACAGTAGTCCGAACCAGGAAGAGAAGGAAGGAGAAGAGGAAGAAGAAGAGAAGAAGACAGAAAATAAGGGTTTGTCGAAATCAGTCGGATTCCCCTTATAGTCGACCCCCTTAATCTTCATTAGATTCTAATGATCTTTACAAAGACAAAAATGCCCTTACTTAAGTGTGGGGCAGAGTTACTCTAATAACATTGCCACATAAGCAAGCTACTTAACAAGCATAAGAAGACTAAACTACCCCTATTCGACACACTTTAACACTCCCCCTCAAGCTGGAGAATATATGTCATATAATTCTAGCTTGTTACATAGATAGTTCACTTTCCCTGAGCTTAGAGCTTTTGTAAACAAATCTGCCCACTGGTCATTAGAGCCCACATTTTCTGTATTTATCTCTCTAGTAAGGACTTTCTCCCTCACAAAGTGGCAATCAACCTCTATGTGCTTTGTTCTCTCATGAAAGACAGGGTTGGATGAGATATGGAGTGCAGCTTGGTTGTCACAGTACAATCTCATAGGTTTATCCATGTGAAATCCAATTTCTTGTAGGAGATTCTTCAACCACACTAATTCATAGGTAGTGTGCGCCATGGCCCTATACTCGGCTTCAACACTGCTTCTGGCCGCAACCACCTGCTTTTTACTCTTCCATGTCACAAGATTTCCTCCAAGAAATGTGCAATAGCCTGTAGTAGATCTTCTGTCATTCATTGAGCCTGCCCAGTCTGCATCTGTATACCCAACTACTTCAAGTTTTCGTCCTGATCTATACAATAGCCCACGGCCTGGAGCTCCTTGCAGATACCTCACATTTCTAAGGACTGCATCCCAGTGAGGTGTACGAGGGTTCTGCATGAATTGACTCACCACACTGACTGCAAAGGAGATGTCGGGTCTCGTGATAGTCAAATAGTTCAGCTTTCCCACTAGTCGTCTATACCTTCCAGGATCTTCAAATACTTCTCCTGTATCACTACTCAACTTAACATTTGGTTCCATAGGGGTCTCAGCCAGTTTTGCACCTAACAGTCCTATTTCTTCCAATAGATCAAGAACATATTTTCTCTAGCACAGATTTACACCTTGTTTTGACCTGGCAACTTCTATTCCCAAGAAATACTTTATAGTTCCAAGGTCTTTTGTTTGAAAATGATTTTGCAGAAATACCTTTAGTTTGCCAATCCCCAATTTATCACTACCAGTAATGACAATATCATCCACATAGACCACTAATAAAATCTTCCTAGCTTCTGAGTCATAGCTGAACACTGAGTGATCAACCTAGCATTGCTTCATTCCAAAACTCTTCACCACTTGACTGAACTTCCCAAACCAAGCACGTGGAGATTGCTTCAACCCATAAATTGCCTTTTTCAGTTTGCACACCTTACCATCCTCTCCCTGAGCAACAAACCTAGGTGGTTGCTCCATATATACCTCCTCCACCAGATCACCATGGAGGAAGGCATTCTTTATGTCAAGCTAAAAGAGAGGCCAATCATACATAATTGCCAGGGAGATTAGTACACGAACAAAACCAATCTTAATCACCAGAGAGAATGTCTCAATGTAGTCCACTCCATACAACTGTGAGTAACCTTTAGCAACAAGTCTGGCCTTCAGACGCTGCACATTACCATCTGGCAAGTATTTCATGGTATACACCCGTTTACAGCCCACAACATGCTTACCAGGTGGGAGAGTAGTAAGTTCCCACGTTTGAGTATGTTGAAGAGCAGAGAGTTCCTCCTTCATTGCCTGCCGCCATCCAGGTGAACTAAGAGCTTCTTGAACATTGTTAGGTATGGAAATAGAGGACAAAAGTGAAACAAACTGGCGATGTGAGGTAGAAAGACGAGGTAATGAAACAAAATTGGAAATGGGATGGAGGGTAGAACTGCGTTTACCTTTCCGTAAGGCAATGGGTAGGTCAAGGTCTGAAGGTTCAGCAATAGGAGCAATGAGAGGATCCGCAGATGAGGTAGAAGCTGGAGGAGGGGCCGGTGTCGTTCGACGTGCATACACTTGTCGGACCGGTGTTCGTTCGGTGGTGATCTGCACTGGATGAGGTGATGAGTCTACTTCCACAATAGCATTTGGAACTGGATCACTGATAGGAAGAGGAAGAGGAAGTGAGGGTGAAGACAAGGATGCATCAGGACTTGAGAAGAAGGATATATATTCAAAAAATGTGACATCAGGGCAGACATAGCACTTTCGGGTAATGGGATTATAACACTTGTACCCTTTTTGAGTCCGAGAGTAGCCAAGGAAGACACATTTAATTGAGCGTGCATCTAACTTGTCTATTCCAGGACTCAGATTGTGGACAAAGCACGCACAGCCAAAGACACGGGGAGTTAATGGCAATGGAGGTAAAGTGGGAAACAAGATAGAGAAGGGGGACTGACCATGAAGAATAAAAGAGGGCATCGATTAATGAGAAAACATGCAGTGAGTACAGCATCACTCCAAAACCGCTTAGGAACATTCATGTGATGAAGCATAGACCGAGCAGTTTCAAGAAGCTGACGATTCTTCCGTTCAGCTACCCCATTTTGTTGAGGGGTGAATGCACATGAGGTCTGATGAATAATGCCGTACTGCTCTAAATACTGTTGAAATGAAGTAAGAAAGTATTCACGACCATTATCTGAATGGAGAACTTTGATTGGAACACCAAATTGTGTGCGTATTTCAGCTTGGAATTTTTGAAAAATGGAAAATAATTAATTTCTTTATTTCATTAAATAAATCCATGTCATTCTTGAACAATCATCAATAAAGGAGACAAAATACTTGTACCCATTATAAGACTCTATTTTGATTGGACCCCAAACATTTGAATGAACCAAAGAAAAAGGACTCAACATACGACTATCAACTCTTGGACTGAAGGACACACGATGATGTTTACCAAACTGACATGACTCATATTGCAAAACTGATAACTGACTCAATGACGAAACCAACATCTTGAGAGCCTTGAGAGATGGATGTCCCAGTCGGTAATGCCATTGTAGAGGATTAAGTGAAGTCTGAAGCAATTGAAGATCCACCACCGTCAAGGTAATACAATCCACCAGGTTCATGCCCCCCACCAATCATCTTCCCCGTCTTGAAATCCTGGAAAACACATGTGGAAGGAAAGAAGGTAACAGAACAGTTAAGAGCTTTGGTTGTTTTACTAACAGACATAAGATTGAATGGAAACTTAGGTACATGTAAAACAGATGATAAGGGCACAGAAGCCATGCCAACATTACCAACACCATAGATGGGAGATGAGGACCCATTGGCAAGTGTAACAGTTTGTGATGTGGAGGTTTCAGAAAGAGAAGAGAACACACTTGGAGTCCTGGTCATATGATCTGAGGCTCCAGAGTCAATAATCTAGGGAGAGGTTTTAGATGACATGCAAGCAATACCTAAATGGGCAAATGTGGCAGTGGTACGCTGTGAAGTAGTTTGAAGGAACCATTCATACTCATCACGCGATACACTTACCATCTCCCTCCCAGATGTAGATGTAGATGGGAGAGGAGTACGGTCTGCCTGTTTACTGTCACTGATGTCAACCTCACCTGCTACAGCATGATTATCCCATTTGGAGGGAGGGCCATGTAGGTCATAACAGAAATTCACTGTGTGCCCTTCCCTACCACAATGAGTACATTTCCTTGCAGAGTTATTCTTCCCTCTGCCACGGCCTCCCTTGAGTCACAACCACCCCGACCAATCATGGAACTGCGACGGCCACCTCAGGAGGCATGTCCTCCCCCTCTTGTACTGTGTCCACCTCCTCTAGTTGTCACAAGTGCCGATCTATCAGACTGTGTTGGATTCTCTATCTGTCCCAAAGAAATTCTGCGAAGCCGTGAGAATACTTTATCAAGTGTAGGAAGGGTGGAGCTCCCTAATATTTGGTCTCTAACTAGTTCATACTCTGATTTCAGCCCCACCAAGAATCTTGTAACATCTAGTTGCTCCCTTTGCTGTTGCTGAACTTTAATATCTGGAGTAAGGGGATGATAGACATTGAGTTCATTCCTTATATTCTTTATGCAGGCATAGTACTCTTCTAGTGTTTTGGTTCCTTGTTGTAAATCAAAATACTCTTGATAAAGCTGATACACTCTTGTTGTGTTATCTTGTCCAGAATTTAGCTTCTTAGCATGCTCCCATATATCCTTAGCCGTATCAAGGAACATGAAGTTGGCACTAATTTTGGGTTCCATACTATTCCACAGCCAAGTCATGATTTGAGCATCTTCTTGTTCCCAATCATCAAACCCTGGAGAGTCCTCCGGTGGCTTCTCATCTCTTACATGCTTTACTTTCTTCTTTGCCTTGAGAAAAACTTCCACAGATTTGGCCCATGGAACATAGTTCTCCCCATTCAGTTTAATTGAGGTCATCTGTACACCTAGGTAGTCAGAGGAAACCACTACACTAGGTTTCTGATCATTATACCCATCTCCTATTGTTGCCATTGAACTCTTTCACAGTTGCCTCTAACCTGAATTCTCAGCAACAAGCTGACTGTTGTTATCCAAAAAATTGATATTCCAGCACCTATAGCAACTCCTAAACACAACAATGGGTACATATGCCTTGTTCTTATTCACACTACTGCTGATTTCACAACACCACTGACCACATAGGCATCAATTTAACACACTAATCACATGTAAGCCCTCTTACATCCACTCAATAGGGATTATGCAACATAAGCACCACAACATAGTTAAACCTGTTACACCCAGTTCAGAATGGTTTAACAGTTTTAAGAGGGCACTACACACCACAAAAAAACTCGGCTAGGTCACAGCATTACACCTTACACCATTCGGCCACTCACAGAATTCCTAACACCACTCAACAACTCACAGCAGCCCCTACACTATTCGGCTACTGCACACAGCCCTTTCTAGGGCAACAATGAACCTAGTTCTCTAGGTTCTGATCAATACTAGCAGCTTCTTGTAGAGTTTCTACCCAGAAATATTAGTAATACAAGAAGAGATAACCGACCTTCCTTTGAGAATATCAACCAACCATTCACTTCTGAAGTTACTTTTCTTGATGAAGAAGGTTATGCGCAGCAGAGAGAGACGACCTGTGATGTTTCAGACCTAGGGCGAACCAGTTCTCTCCATAGACTGACTAGAAATGAAGGAGGAGAGTCACGAACACTGCTAAGGTGCTTTACCAACTGAAGTAGGTCCGGAGCATGGCTCTGATACCATGTTCCGAATGCTGCTACAGTAGTCCGAACCAGGAAGAGACGGAAGGAGAAGAGTAAGAAGAAGAGAAGAAGAAGACAGAAAATAAGGGTCTGTCGAAATCTGTTGGATTTCCCTTACAGTCGACCCCCTTAATCTTCATTAGATTCTAATGATCTTTACAAAGACAAAAATGCCCTTACTTAAGTGTGGGGTAGAGTGACTCTAATAACACTGCCACATAAGCAAGCTACTTAACAAGTATAAGAAGACTAAACTACCCCTATTTGGCACACTTTAGCATGCATAAACTCACTTCACTGACTGCAAATGAGATATCAGGTTGAGTGATGGTTAGGTAGTTAAGTTTACCAACCAACCTTTTGTACCTTCCTGGATCCTCAAACTCCTCACCTGCATCACTACTCAACTTAACATTCGGTTCCATGGGTGTTTTAGCTGTTCTAGCACCCAACAACCCTGTTTCTTCTAACAGATCAAGAACATATTTCCTTTGGCACAGATTAGTACCATTCTTGGACCTCGCTGCCTCTATCCTTAAGAAGTATCTTAGTTTGCCAAGATCCTTTGTTTGGAAGTGATCATGCAAGTAAGTCTTCAACCTGTCAATCCCTGGTTTGTCATTGCCTGTGATAACAATATCATCTACATATACTACCAAGAGGATCTTCCCAGCATTTGATTCATAGTTGAATACGAAATGGTTAACCTGACACTACTTCATTCCAAACTTCTTCACCACTTCACTAAATCTCCCAAACCATGCACAGGGAGATTGTTTAAGTCCATAAATAGCCTTTTTAAGTCTACATACCTTTTCACCCTCTTCCTGAGCAACAAACCCCAGTATTGCCCAATGTACACTTCCTCAAGGAGATCACAATGTAAAAAAGCATTCTTGATGTCAATACCATATAGTTGTGAATAACCTTTGGCAACTAACCGAGCTTTCAACCATTCAACACTCCCATCAGGTAAGTATTTAACTGTGTACACCCACTTATAGCCTACAACATGCTTACCAGGCAGAAGCGTGGTGAGGTCCCACGTATGAGTATGAGTCAGGGTCGAGAGTTCTTCCATTGCTTGGCGCCACCCTGGAGGAGTGAGGGCTTCTTGGACATCCTTGGGAATAGAGACAGAGGATAACATAGAAACAAACTGGCGATGGAAAGCTGAAAGGTGAGATACAAAAACATAATTGGAAATGGGGTGGAGAGTGCAACTGCGTTTACCTTTCTGCAAAGCAATAGGGAGATCAAGGTAAAAAACAGGGGGTGGGACTGGGGTGGTAACAACTATCAGATCTGTTGACGGTGATGAAGCTGGAGGAGCCGGTGCCTGACAATGTGTATACACTTGCCGGATAGGTGGTCGTTTCGCAGGTAGCTGCATTGGAGGCAAAGATTGGGTCACAATTGGAACAAGGGGAACAGGGTCCTCAACAGGAACTGAAAGAGGAGGTGATGACAATGGAGGAGAAGAAGTATCCGACCCGGAGAAGAAAGGAACAGACTCAAAGAGTGTAACATCAGTACACACGAAAGAACGCCGAGAACGAGGATTATAGCACATACCCTTTTTGAGTCCTGGAATAGCCAAGAAAGACACACTTGGTGGATTTAGCATCTAACTTGCCCATTCCAGCCCCAAGATTATGAACGAAACACATCCAAAAAATCTGGGAGTAAGGGGAAAATGAGACAACGTGGGAAACAAAACAGAGAAAGGGGACTGACCTTGAAGGATAGACATGGGCATGCGGTTAATAAGAAAGCAGGATGTAAGCACAACATCACTCCAAAAGGGTTTGAGAACATTCATATGATGTAAGAGGGACCGAGTAGTTTCCAAAAGGTGACGGTTCTTTTTCTTAGCCACCCCATTTTGTTGAGGGGTGTAGGTACACGATGTTTGATGGATAATGTCATGTTGTTCCAAATATTCTTGAAATGGTGTTGAAAAATACTTGCGGCCATTATTAGAACAAAGAATTTTAATATGTACACCAAATTAATTGCGAATTTCAGTATAAAATTTTTGGAAATTAGAAAATAGTTCACTCCTTTCTTTCATAAGGAAAATCCATGTCATCCTTGAATAATCATCAACAAAAATTACAAAGTACTTGTAACCATTATAAGACACTACTCTGTTTAGACCCCAGATGTCTGAATGGACTAAAGAAAAAGGATTTGTTGTACGACTATCAACTCTAGGACTAAAGGAAACACGATGATGTTTCCCAAACTGACACGACTCACAATTCAAAGTAGAAAGACTACTCAACGACGAAACAAGTAACTGAAGAGCTCTAAGAGACGGTTGACCAAGTCTGTAGTGTCACTGATGAGAGGAAAGAGATGTTTGAAGGGCTGTTGCCGAACCACCTCCCTCATGATAATACAATTCACCAGCTTCATGCCCTCCGCCAATTTCTATCCCTGTCTTGAGATCCTGAAACACACAAGAGGAAGGGTAAAAAGTTATCGAGCAATTAAGAGACTTAGTCAATTTACTAACATACATCAAGTTAAAGGGAAGCTTGGGAACATATAAAACTGAGGATAGGGATAATGAGTCTGTGTCAATTATAGAGAAGATGGGCCAAATGGCCCATACGCTGTTTATCCTTTATTTTTTTTATGTTCTTTGTTGTAATGGGCCTTAATCTAGGCTTTATTCTTTCTTGTGTTATATTTTTTAATTTTTTGGTCAAATAGGGGCCTCTCTGTAAATTATTAAAGTTTAACCTAATGAAATGGAGTTAGGGGTGTAAGAGAGAAGGTTATATTCGAAAATCTTTCTCTCAGAACCCTAGTTGCCCCCACTTTCTTCTTCTCTCTTCTTGAAACCTGATTTCTGCTACTTTCTTTTGATTTTCTGCAACTTTTTAAATAGTCTTTTCTTTTCAAAGGTTGTTCTTGGTATCAAAGCAGACTCGACTTTTCCCTCTTTTTACCTCTTTTTTCCCATCCACAGTGTTTATGGAGAACTGAATCGTATGAATAGTTAAAGAAACCTATTTCAGCCCAGTTGTTAGTGGTTTTTGGAGAGAAGGGGATTAGTTTTGTCGTCCTCCTGACAGATTCAAGTGTGTTGCCCAAAACCCTAATTTTCTAGTGAAATCTGATTGTGGGCCCCATAGGGAATTTGACCTAGGCACTCAGTGATCGAAGGTCTTCTCATCCTTCATCTTGAAGATCGATTCAAGTGGATTGGTGTTCTATGAAGTCTACAAGGAGCGGTTGAGATTTCTTTCTTTCTCCCGACTTCCGGTTGTGACATAGGTAGTTGGTACGGCTGCATAGAGGTTGGCTCACAACACAGTTTTTGCTCTGTCTTTATTTGTTGTTATTCGAAGTTGTTATAAGTAATTTTCAAAGTATTTAAGAAGATGAACCCTTCAGAAGTTGAAAACAAGCATGTTGCTGAATCCGAACAGGTTCTAGGAGCCTCCGTAGACTCCCTATTGGCTGTGACCACAGTCAACCTGGATGGAACTAATTATCTGGCTTGGTCACAAGTAAAAGTTCATATATGTAGTAGAGGCAAATGGAGTTTTATCTCTGGAAGCAAGAAGGCTCCTTCGGAAGATAACCATCATATGAAAAATGGATGCAAGAAAATTGTATTGTTATTGGATGGCTTGTGAACTCAATGCAACCGCAGATTAGTCAACACTATTTGTGGATGAATTCAGCAAAGGGATTTTGGGATAGTGTTGTTGAAACCTATTCCTAGAAATTAAATGTGGCTAGGGTTTACAAGCTAAGTAATGTGAAGAATTTGAGACAGGGGGAGAAACCATTAGCTATGTATTTTTCAATACTGAAGTCTTTATGGCAAGAAATTGATTTGATAGAAGTTGTAGCCTGGGACACCACTAATGATGCTGAGACCTATAGGAAACTTGTTGAGAGAAACATGGTGTTTGAGTTTTTGATAGGGCTAAATCTAGAGTATGACATCACAAAGCAAAATATTTTATCCAAGGATATTATTTCACTATCTCAAGCCTATGCCTTAGTAAGTAGTGAAGAAAGCATGAGACTTGTCCAGGTCCAAGGGACTGGTCTAAATGATCACTTTGCTAATATGGGAGTGAAACCCAAGGGAGTTGCAGGGACTCCAAGTAGCTCAGGGAAGAAAGAAATTATTTGTGAGTACTGTAAGAAGCCAAAACACACTAAAGACAAGTGTTGGAAATTGCATCCTGAGCTTCCTCCTCTTTGGTTCAGATAGTGACAAATACCAAGCTAAAGAGATGACTGCTAGTGAGCAGTTAGCAGCTATGAAGGCAATATATGAGAAGTTTGGGAGGATGATCAGTCACGTAGAGGGTGTGGCCTCTTCTTCCAAAACCCTCCAGGAAATTCAACCTCTTCTGCATTTGCTCATTCAAGTATACAGGCTTCTGCCAATCATGCAACTATTTCATGTAATTGTAGGATCCCTTGGATTATTGATTTTGGTGCTTTTGATCATATGACCAGCGTTTTCACTTTGTTTGTTTCTTATGATTTACTTCCCGGCCGTGAAAAATCACCCTAGCCGATGGCTCTCTTGCCCCTATCTCCAACAAGGGAACCATCAAGGCTACAGATTCCTTGGTACTTCCTTCTGCTCTTCATGTACCCAAGCTAAATACAAATTTGTTATCTGTAAGTAGCCTAACTAAGTCATTGAACTGCTGTGTAACCTTCTTTCCTTCCTACTGTGTTTTTCAGGATTTAGAGTCTTAGAAAGTGATTGGGAGTGGCCATGAGGCGAATGGAATATATCTGTTGGACACTCCTGGACAAAGCCATGAACAACCTGGAAAAACTACTTTTGGGTCTACATCTACAAAGTCCATCAGTCGAGTCATGTTATGTCATTTTCGTTTGGGTCATCTTTCTTTTTCTGCATTAAGTCATTTATTCTCAGAACTGTTTAAGGGAGTTGGTCTGTCCAGTCTTCATTGTGAGTCGTGTGAATTGTCAAAACATTGTAGAAACAGTTATCCTTTGAGTAATAAAAGATCTTTTCATTTCCATATTGTGCACTCTGGGGCCTTACCATTTATCTTTAATGGGTGGCTACAAATATTTTATCTTGTTCATTGATGACTTTTCTCGATTCATTTGGATATTTTTTATGAAGTCCTATGATGAAGTTCCCAAACTTGTGAGGCAATTCCATGAATTTGTCCTAACTTAGTTTGATACCAGAATTAAAATTTTCAGATTTGACAGCGCAAAAGAATATTTTGAAAAAAACCCTACTTGCTATCTCACTAATTTGGGGGTTATTCACCAAAGCTCCTATGTTAGGACCCTAGAACAGAATGGAGTTGCTGAAAGAAAAAATAGGCATATTTTTGAAGTTGCAAGAAGTATTCTATTTGCCTCACATGTCCCTACAAAATTTTAGGGTGATGTTGTTCTCACTGCAACCTACCTAATCAACCGTATGCCATCCAAGGTTTTGGGGTTTAAGTCTCATTTCAATCTTCTTCATTCGAGCAAGGATCTTTTTCCTATTCCTCTTCGTGTCTTTGGCTGCACTTGTTATGTATATATCCCAAGTGTTCAGAGACATAAATTTGAAACAAAAGCCCACAGTTTATCTTCCTTAGTTATTCCCCCACACAAAAGGGTTACTGTTGTTTTGATCTGAAGACTGACACTCGGTATGTCTCCATGGATGTCACCTTTGATGAGCTCTCTTCCTTTTATGATTCTTCTCAGGAGAGGCATTATCAAAAGGGGGAGAATTTGTCCTAGTTGTTTGCTCTTCCCTTTCCTCTTTCAAATGAGTCAAGGGAAGATCAGTCATTCCATTCTCATTCCGGTGTTCCTATCCCTCCTCCTTTACATCCTCGTCCTCTTTTTAATTCCAGGTTGTACCAACGGTAGAGAACCAGAAATGAGCAGATTGTTTCCCCTACAACACATGAGCCTCCTGCATTTCCAATCACAGAAGAGACAACATGTACTGATATAGCCCCTTTGGAGTCATCCTTCCTAGACCTTGATATCCCTATTATCCCTCCTCCTTTACATCCTCGTCCTCTTTTTAATTCCAGGTTGTACCAACGGTAGAGAACCAGAAATGAGCAGATTGTTTCCCCTACAACACATGAGCCTCCTGCATTTCCAATCATAGAAGAGACAACATGTACTGATATAGCCCCTTTGGAGTCATCCTTCCTAGACCTTGATATCCCTATTGCTATTAGGAAAGGAAAAAGGAAATGTACTACACATCGCATTTCCAAACACCTTTCTTATAGTTTGCTCTCTCTTTCATATTTTGCCTACCTTTTTTCTGTTCCTTCTAACCCAATTCCTAGGTCTGTGTTAGAAACTCTTACTATTATAGAATGGAGGGATGCTATGAGAGCAGAGATTGATGCCCTGCACAGGAATGACACTTGGGAAGTGGTTGATTTGCCTAAAGGGAAGGATCCAATAGGTTGTAAGTGGGTTTTACTATCAAATATCATGTTGATGGCACCATTGAAAGGTACAAGGCTGTGCTGGTTGCAAAAGGTTATACACAGACATATGTGATTGATTATTTGGAAACCTTTGCTCATGTTGCCAAGATGACTTCTGTGAGAGTTCTGCTTTCTCTGGCTGCACACTCAGACTGGCCACTTTATCAGTTGGATGTAAAGAATGCATTTCTGAATGGAGTGTTATATGAGGAAGTCTATATGTCTCTTCCTCTAGGGATGTACGAAATAGATATGAAAGGAAAGTTCTACAGGCTGAAGAAATCTCTTTATAGACTTAAACAGTCCCCTAGAGCATGGTTTGAAAGGTTTAAAGCTGCCCTTGTTAGCTTTGGCTATGCATAGACATAGTTTGATCATACCCTCTTTGTGAAGAGGAGAGGATCCTTGGCTGTTTACCTAATTGTGTGTGTTGATGATATTGTTGTGACTAGTAATGATGTATCAGGGATTAATGATCTCAAACATTTCCTTCATATAGAGTTTGAGATCAAATATCTAGGGGAATTGAGATACTTTCCTGGCATAGAAGTTGCTAGATCCAAGGATGGGATACTTATCTCTCAGAGAAACAACGAAGATGGGATATTGTTGAAAGATAAGGGAGTCTTCCAGAGACTACTTGGAAAACTTCTCTATCTATGCATGACTTGGCCAGATATTGCTTATGCTGTCAATTGCATTAGTCAGTTCATGCGTGCTCCTAGGGATACTCACATGGCAGCAACAGAGCAGATTCTGTGTTATTTGAAGGGTTCCCCTAGAAAGGGAATTCTATTTGCTAAGCATGGCCATATGAAACTTGGAGCCTATATAGATGCTAATTGGGTTGGAAACATTGATGACAGAAGATCTACCTCTGGGTATTGTAGCTTGGTGGCAGGTAATATTGTCTCTTGGAGAAGCAAGAAACAATCAGTTATTGCCTGATCTTCAGCCAAAGCTGAATAAAAAGCCATGGCTCATCGAGTTTCTGAACTACTGTGGCTTAGATCCTTGATGGAGGAACTGGGTATTGAGCACGATAAGCCAATGATGTTCTACTGTGATAATCAGGCTGCCATCAACATTGCTCACAATCTAGTGCACCATGATAGAACTAAACATATTGAAGTTGACAGACACTTCATTCGAGAAAGAGTGTCTTCTGGAGAAGTGTGTCTACCTTTCATCACTTCTAAAGGACAGTTAGCTGATTTCCTCACCAAGGGCATTCCCAAGGCTAAACTTCAACATGATACTGGCAAATTTGGCATGATTGACATCTATTCTTAGCTTGAGGGGGAGTGTAGAGAAGATGGGCTAAATGGCCCATAGGCTGTTTATCCTTCTTTATTTTTTAATGTTCTTTGCTGTAATGGGCTTTATTCTTTCTTGTGTTATGTTTTTTAATTTTTTGCCCAACTAGGGGCCTCTCTGTAAATTATTAAAATTTAACTTAATCAAATGGAATTAGGGGTGTAAGAGAGAAGATTATGTTCGAAAATCTCTCTCTCAAAACCCTAGTTGCTGCCACCTTTTTTTTCTTCTTCTTTCTTATTGAAACATGATTTTTGCTACTTTCTTTTGATTTTCTACAACTTTTTAAATAGTCCTTTCTTTTCAAAAGGCTGTTTTTCTTCTTCAACATTACCAACACCACATGTGGATGATGTAGAGCCATTGGCAAGAGTAACAGATTGGGATGTGGAGGACGGAGAAATGGATGAAAACACACTTGGAGTCCTAGTCATATGATCGAAAGCTCCAGAATCTATAATCCAATGGGAAGGTGTGGATGCCAGACAAGCCATACCTGAGTGTGTAAGGGTAGCCATGTTCTGCTGAGATGTACCCTGAATGAACCGCTCATACTAATCCCGTGAAACACTCACCATCTCCTTTCTGGAAGCATATGTAGATGTAGAGGGGATCTGATCAGTAACTTGGGATTCCTATCTTCAGCCACCACCATTTACACCTGCATGATTTGCCCAAGTTGAAGGTGGGCCATGTAGATCATAGCAGAAGTTGATAGTATGTCCCTCCATACCACAATGTATACAACTTCTCTGAGTATTACCGCATCCTCTTCCATGGGCTCTCCCTGAGACTCGACCTCCAACACGACCACCACCACCACGACCATACATGGGTCCACCACCACTACCACGGCCAGGTTGACCTCCTCTACCACCATGACCTCCCCCTTTCGTAACTGCAAATGTAGACCTATCCAATACAGTGGAATTCTCTGTGGGTCCAACTAAGATCCTCTGAAGACGAGCAAACACTTCCTCAAGAGAGGGAAGAGCAAATCCACCTAGTATCTGTGCCCTTACTGGGTTCATATTCAAAGTTCAGCCCTACTAAAAATCTGGTCACATCCAACTACTCTCTCTGTTGTTGCTGATTTTTGACATCAGGTGTAAGAGGGTAATACACATTCAACTCATTTTGTAGATTTCTCATACTTGCATAATAGTCCTCAAGACTCCAAACCCTTTCCCTCAACATAAAAGTCGAAGCATTCCATAGTTCTGTCCATTCATCTTTACATGAATGATATCACCTCTGTTTGAAGCCATTACAACAAGAAAATAACACAAATAGGGTTCGGTTGAAGTTTAAAGAAACTAAACTGAAGTAAAACTTGATCCAAAGATGAGTGAAATAGGCTGTAATCAATCCAAGAGAGTCAAAAAACTGAGATAGAAACCCCTTACTTTCACTGGAGATTGTTCAAGATCCAAAACAAAGGAAAGCTGAACAGAGTCCAGAAAAGGAAAGTCTGGGCACAGACGCCAAGAAGAAGAGTCCAGATCTCTCTCAAAACTTCACGGATCTCCGTAAAAATTTCAGAATATGTTGAGAAGGGCTAAGCAACAACTCCTTTCAATTCTTGCTACAAACAGAGGTCAAACGAGAGAGATCCAATATAATCTCTCTCTCTTGATGCCTGGAAAACAGAAGAGGAGTTCCTGGAGAGATCAAAACAATCCAGGACCACTCTGTAGAGATGTAGGTTCTCAATATATCAAAACAGTCCATATACGAAAACAAGATGGATTAGAGAGAAGGAAGATCAAAGGGAAACTTGCACTGATACCATATGAACTGAATTCAGAAGAAGAAAACAGATCTTGGGGTGTTAAGAATGGTCGACCCCCACCCCTAAGAGTCTCTTTTATATTAAAGAGATAAAAGGTATGTACAGTTACAAGAATGCCCTTACAGGGCTGAAAGATAAAAAGAACAAATAAAATAATAAGAAGTACAATACTGTACAACAAGGACTACTCTAATAATGTACATCAAGATATATCTTCACACCAAAAAGTATGAAAAACAACCCAGAAAATACTGGGCACCACTCTCAATCTCTGATTTAAGCCCTAAATCAGAAACCAACCTGTTTTCTCCAATTCTTCCTGGTCACCAGACAGCTCTCCAAGTTTTCTGAACCTTGGGCACCTTCTTCAATCTCCAATGACCTCCGAGAACTAGGCGAATCAAGCTAAAACTTCCAGCCCTAGAAATGCTCTCATGTAGTCAGTTGGACTACACCTGGACTACACCTACATGAGAGACCTGACCAACCTTAGGCCTGCTCTGATACCAAGTTGTTTGAAACCAAGGAGGTTCAGACCTGTTTAGTAAACAGAAAAGAAGAAGAAAACAAAGATGAAGAGAAGAGAAGATAAAGGAAGAAAAGAGAAGGAAGAGAGAATAGAAGAGAAAAGGGGTTTGGTCAGTCTTGGTTTGCCGCTCCAAGTGCTATTTATATTAGGCCTATAATAATAACCAGTACAATGACAGGAATACCCCTATCACTAGAAATAACTGAAAAGAGCATTCTAACAGCACTATTATTAGAGGAAAACATATGAACAAGTGGGGACCACAAGCTGGTCAACCATGTTCTCTACAGATTCCATTTGTTCAAATTTACCATAGTCAAGGTTTGTATCTTCTATTTGGAATTCTAGTTGAGTAGTAGAATTTTCAATAAGATTCATACCTTGTCCTCCTAGATCTACAAATTGAGGTTCTTTGGTGGAGATGTAGTTGACTTCTACTTTGAATTCTCCACCCTCCTCTAACTTCTTAATTGTAATGTTAGATTGCCACTTTTTTCTACAATTTTCCTACTATTTTTGCCAATCCCTTGGGATGGTAATACAAGTCTGTTGAAGATAGAAACTTGTTTCTTTTCATGTTCAACATCTTTTAAGTCTCCAAGTCGTTTGAACATAGAGACTCAAGGCTTTATTTCCTCTTGGCTAAAAATAGCCTTTTCACGATTTGTGGGTATTGAAACCTCTGAAGTTGATGCTGCATCACTACAAATAGGATTGTCATTGCCCCTATTCATAGCCATAAATGATAAGGGGTTGAACTTGCGAAGGACAAGCCTCTTATTTTTCCCTTTCCTATTTTGAAGGGAAGTCAATACTATGAACTGAGTTTTTGGGCTTGATTGATCAATCCTCCTTAATGGACATGTGTAGCTTGTCATTAATGTTGTCATAGAATCCTACAATGATGTGAGGGCTTTCTGCCCTCGGCTTCTTTGACTCTTAGGAGTGTACCTAAAAACAATTTTAGGTTTAGGGTCAATTGGCAATTTTGGCTCTTCAGATGTGATCTTGGCAATCTTAATTTTTTGGGTTGTTTCGACTGCTGCTACAGTAGTCCGAACTAGTAAGGAGAAGAAGAAAGAGAAGGAGAAGAAGAAGAAGAGAAGAAGAAGAAGATTAAAGAACTGTCGAACCTGATAGAGTAAACCCTATCAGTCGACCTCTTAATAGTGATTAGGCTCTAATTAATTGTACAAAGACTAAACTGCCCCCACTTAAGTATGGGACAGAGAGTCTCTAATAAGACTGCCACATAAGCACATAACTTAACAAAGGTGAGTTGACTAATCTACCTTTATTCAGCTAACTTTAACACTCCCCCTCAAGTTGGAGAATATGTCATATAATCCCAACTTGTTACATATATAGTTCACTCTCCTTGAGCTTAAGGCTTTTGTAAACAAATTTGCCCACTGATCACCTGAGCCTACATGTTCTATGCTTATCTATCCAGTAAGAACCTTCTCCCTCACAAAGTGGCAATCAATCTCTATGTGCTTTGCTCTCTCATGAAAAACAGGGTTGGATGAGATATGGAGCGCAGCTTGATTGTCACAGTACAATTTCATAGGTTTATCCATGTGGAACCCAATTTCTTGTACGAGATTCCTCAACCATACTAATTCACATGTAGTGTGTGCCATGGCTCTATACTCGGCTTCAACACTGCGTCTAGCCACAACCGTCAGCTTTTTACTCTTCCACGTCGCAAGATTTCCTCCAAGAAATGTACAGTAACCTGAGGTAGATCTTCTATCAGACACAGAGCCTGCCCAATCTACATCTATGTACCCAACTACTTCAAGTTTTCCTCCTGATTTATACAATAGCCCACGACTCAGAGCTCCCTTCAAATATCTTACAATTCTAAGAACTGCATCCCAATGAGATATATGAAGGCTCTGCATAAATTGGCTCACCACACTGACTGCAAAGGAGATGTCTGGTCTCGTGATAGTGAAATAGTTCAGCTTCCCCACTAGTCGTCTATACTTTCCAGATCATTAAATATTTCCCCTATATCACTGCTCAACTTAACATTTGGTTTCATAGGAGTCTCAGCCGGTTTTGCACCTAACAGTCCTGTTTCGTCCAGTAGATCGAGAACATATTTTCTTTGCCACAGGTTTACACCTTGTCTTGATCTAGCAACTTCTATACCCAAGAAATACTTCAATGTCCCAAGGTCTTTTGTTTGAAAATGATTTTGCAGAAAGACCTTTAGTTTGTCGATCCCCAATTTGTCACTACCAGTTATGACAATATCATCCACATAGACCATTAATAAAATCTTTCCGACTTCTGAGTCATAGCTGAACACTGAGTGATCAACCTGGCATTGTTTCATTCCAAAATTCTTCACCAGTTCACTAAACTTCCCGAACCAAGCACAAAGCGATTGTTTCAACCCATAAATTGCCTTTTTCAGTCTGCACACCTTACCATCCTCCCCCTGAGCAACAAACCCAGGTGGTTGCTCCATATATACCACCTCCATAAGGTCACCATGAAGGAAGACATTTTTGATGTCAAGTTGAAATGGGGGCCAATCATGAATAACTGCTAGGGAAATTAACATACGGATTGAGCCAATCTTAGCCACTGGAGAGAAGGTCTCCATATAGTCTACTCCATACAACTGTGATTAACCTTTAGCAACAAGTCTGGCCTTCAAACGCTCCACACTACCATCTAGCAAGTATTTAACAGTATACACCCATTTACAACCCACAACATGCTTACCAGGTGGAAGAGTAGTGAGCTCCCACGTGTGAGTATGCTGAAGAGCAGAGAGTTCCTCCATTGTCTGCCTCCATCTAGGTGAACTAAGAGCCTCTTGGACATTGTTAGGTATGGAAATAGATGACAATAGTGAAACAAACTGGCAATGTGAGGCGGAAAGGCGAGATACTGAAACAAAATTGGAAATGAGATGGAGAGTAGAACTACGTTTACCTTTCTGTAAGGCAATGGGTAGATCAAGTCCTGAGGGTTCGGCAATAGGAGCAACGACAGGATCCGCGGACAAGGTAGAAGCTGGAGGAGGGGCCGGTGTCGTTCGACGTGAATACACTTGCTGAATCGGTGGTCGTTCAGTAGGGATCTGCACTGGATGAGGTGACGAGTCAACTCCAACAGGAACACCCGGAATAGGACCACTGACCGGAAGAGGAAGAGGAAGTAAAGGTGGAGACAAAGATGCTTCAGTTCCTGAGAATGGACATAACACTTCCGAGTAATGGGATTATAACACTTGTACCCTTTTTGAGTCCGAGAGTAGCCAAGAAAGACACATTTAATGGAACGTGCATATAGCTTGTCTATTCCAGGACTCAGATTGTGAACAAAGCACACACAACCAAAGATACGAGGTGTTAATGGAAATGAAGACAAAGTAGGGAACAAGATAGAAAAGGGAGACCGACCATGAAGAATGAAGGAGGGCATTTGATTAATGAGGAAACACGCAGTAAGTACAACATCACTCCAAAACCGTTTAGGAACACTCATATGATGAAGAATAGACCGAGTAGTTTCAAGGAGATACGGTTCTTTCGTTCAACCACCCCATTTTGTTGAGGAGTGGATGCACATGAAGTTTGATGGATGATTCCATGCTGTTCTAAATACTGTTGAAACGAAGTAAGAAAGTATTCCCGACCATTATATGAATGAAGAACTTTGATTGGAACACCAAATTGTGTACGTATTTCAGCATTGAATTTTTGAAAAATGGAAAATAATTCACTTCTTTCTTTCATCAAGTAAATCCATGTCATCCTTGAACAATCATCAATAAAAGTGACAAAATACTTGTAACCATTATAAGACTCTATTTTGATCGGGCCCCAAACATCTGAATGAACCAAAGCAAAAGGACTCAACATACAACTTTCAACTCTAGGATTGAAGGAAACACGACGATGTTTTCCAAACTGACACGATTTACACTGTAACACCGACAAATGACTCAAAGACGGAACTAGTATCTTGAGTGCCTTGAGAGAAGGATGTCCTAGTCGACAATGCCACTATAGAGGAGTGAGTGAAGTCTAAAGTGCAACTAACGATCCACCACTGTCAAGATAATACAATCCACCAGCTTCATGCCCCCCACCAATCTTTTTCCCTGTCTTCAGATCCTGAAAAACACAAGAGGAAGGGAAAAAAGTAACAGAACAGTTAAGAGTCTTGGTTAATTTATTAACAGACATAAGATTGAATGGAAATTAGGGACATATAGAACAGATGATAAAGAAAGAGAAGCCATGTCAACATTGCCAACACCACAAATGGGAGAGGAGGAACCATTGGCAAGGGTAACAGTTTGAGATGTGGAAGTTTCAGAGAGAGAGGAGAACACACCTGGAGTCCCGATCATGTGATCAGAGGCTCAAGAGTCAATAATCCAGGGAGAGGTTTTAGATGACAGGCAAGCTATACCTGAGTGGGCAAGAGTAGCAGTAGTGTGTTGTGAAGTAGATTGAAGGAATCGCTCATACTCATCACGCGATACACTCACCATCTCCCTCCCGGAAATAAATGTAGATGTGGTAGGAGTTAGGTCTACCTATTGATTACCACTGACGTCAACCCCACCAGCTACAGCATGATTGGCCCATGTAGAGGGAGGGCCATGGAGATCATAACAGAAATTTACCGAATGTCCTTCCCTGCCACAATGGGTACACTTTCTTATAGAATTGCTTTTTCCTTTGCCACGGCCTTCTTCTAAGTCACAACCACCACCACGACCAAATATGAAACCACCACGACCTCCTCGGGAGGCATGTCCTCACCCTTTTGTACCACGTCCACCTCCTCTGTCTGTCACAAATGCTGATCTATCAGACTGTGTGGGATTCTTTGTCTGTCCCAAAGAAATCCTACAAAGCCGTGCAAACACTTCCTCAAGTGTAGGAAGGGTAGAACCCCACAATATTCGGGCCCTAACTGGTTCATACTCTGATTTCAACCCCACTAAGAACCTTTTGACATCTAGTTGTTCCCTCTGTTGTTGCTGAACCTTAACATCTGGAGTGAGAGGATGATAGACATTGAGTTCATTTCTGAGGTTCTTCATACTGGCATAGTACTCTTCTAAGGTTTTATTTCCTTGTTGCAGATCAAAGTACTCCTGATAGAGCTGATATACCATTGTAGTATTATCTTGCCCAAAATACAGCTTCTTGGCATGTTCCCATATGTCCTTAGCTGTATCTAAGAACATGAAGTTGGCACTTTATTTGAGTTCCATACTATTCCATAGCCATGTCATGATTTGAGCATCTTCTTGTTCCCAATCATCAAACCCTAGAGAGTTAGCCGGTGGTTTATCTTCTTTCACATGCTTCACTTTCCTCTTTGCCTTGAGAAAAATTCCATTGACTTGGCCCATGGAAAATAGTTCTCACCATTCAGTTTAGTTGAGGTCATCTGTACCCCTAGATAGTCAGAGGAAATCACCACACTAGGTTTCTGATCACTACAGCCATCTCCAATTGCTACCGTGATACTCTTTCAATGCTGCCTCTAATCTGAATTCCCAATCACCATCTAAGTGCTGCTGTCAGGAGTTTGATGTTCCAGAACCTACAGCAGTCCCTAAACACAATGATAGATACACAAGCCTTTGTTCTTGTCCACACCACTACGGATTTCACAAAACCACGAACCACACCGACATTAATTCAGCATTTACTAACCACATGCAAGCCCTCTTACAACTACTCAACAGAGATTGTGCATCATAAGCACCATCACACAACCATAGCTGTCACACACGGTACAGACCTGTCTAACACTTTTAAGTGGGCACTACAAGACCAAAGAGAACTCAACTAGTGCCACTGCATTACACCTTGCACCATTTGTTCACCTGCAGTAGCCCCTACACCATTCGGCCACCTGCAGCAGCCCTTACACCATTCGGTCACTGTAAACACAACCTATTCTTGGAATTTTTTCCAAGAACCAGGGCAACAACCAACCTAGTTCTCTAGGTTCTGATCAGTCCTCGCAGGTTCTTGAAGATTTTCAACCCAGAAATACCGACAACACAAAGAGAAGAGATATCCAACCTTCTTTTGAGAGCTTCAACCAACCATTCATTGTTGAAGTTGTTTTCTTAAGAAAGGAGATTCTACGCACCAGAGAGAAAGAAGAGTTGAGATGTTTCAGGCCTAGGACGAACCAGTTTTCTCCATTGACAACCCAGAAAAGAAAAGGAGAGAACTGAAGTTGTCACGAACAGAAGTAGGTCACGAACCTTGCTCTGATACCATGTTTCGACTGCTCCTACAATAGTCCGAACCAGTAAGGAGAAGAAGAAAGAGAAGGAGAAGAAGAAGAAGAAGAAGATGAAAGAACTGTCGAACCTGATAGACTAAACCCTATCAGTCGACCTCTTAATAGTGATTAAGCTCTAATTAATTGTACAAAGACTAAACTGCCCCCACTTAAGTATGGGACAAAGAATCTCTTATAAGACTGCCACATAAGCACATAACTTAACAAAGGTGAGTTGACTAATCTACCCTTATTCGTCTAACTCTAACAAGGATCTTTGATGGACCCTTATGCACTGGAGGTTTGTGCTCCTTATTCACTTTACCTCTTGTGATTCCTTTCTTTGGAGAAGTCAACAATAGATCAACAGTCTTGTAAAATTTGGCATCTGCATAATGTACCTCTTCACCTTGGAATGGGTTTGGGTCAGCAATAACCTTCTTTATTTCTCCATCCTTGCTGAATTTAAAACATTGGAGTGCTGATGGGATTACTCCATATGTATGTAACCAAGGGCGTCCTAGGAGGACATTGTAGGAGGTGTCTGCATCAATAACATGAAATAAGGCATCTTAATATAATTCCCCAGTTTCAACTTTTAAGGCAATAGTGTCAATTGCCTTTTGTCCTTCTTGATTAAATCCTTGAATAGTTAGATATGAGGGGGATAGTTGGCGAGGTGCCATATCCATAACCAACAGTGTCTTCAAGGGTAAAAGATTTACTACAGATCCACAATCGTGGAGTATTCGATTAATAGGTGTACTACCCACTATGCCTGACACATATAGGGGACGATTATGATACTTCGTTCCAAGCTGCAAATCTTCTTCATCAAAGGAAATGCATGCCATCCATACATTAGGCACACATTTTATGGAATCTTGGTTGTGTTTCCACCTGATTCACTTCATCTTTAAATTATTCAAGATCTAATAATGCTTGAACTAAGGCCCTTCTTAAATCTAGAGAAAGCCGCAATGCATCATAAACACTTAACTGTGTTGAAATTCGCTTCAAGTGAGCAAGAACATCATACTTGACACGCAACCTAGCTTCTTGTATAGGGCGAACTTGAATTGGTGTTTCTAATTGTGAGTTATTTGTCATATTTTCTATAACAAACTCCCTATCCTCCTTTTCTTCAATCTTTACTTGTGTAGTAGAGTTATCAGCCTTTTCAGTTGCCTTCTTACTTGAAGAAGGTTCTTGTGTAGAAGGAAGACGGCGTCGACTATATTATAAGGTGATTTGGTCCACCTCAAGAAGGTTCTTCTTGACAAGATGCCATACGACATGGTATTGTTGAGACCATCTTCACTTCATCAAATATTCCTTTTAGAAAATATTCCTTTAGAGTAACAGGGAACCTTGGGGGTTGTTCATATTCATCCTTAAAAATTATCTAAGGCTTTTTTTTGGACATTCTTTTCTTATTCTTCTTGGGGACCCTACGTCTCTTGAAAGTGATACCTGGAGAGGTAGACATACTTGGTTGTTCCATTAATTCATATAAAGGGATAGTTGGAGCCTTTTCTTCTACAAGAGACAGTTGTTAGTAGTTGCAGTAGTCTTACTTGCAGGAGGTTCAACTAATTCAATTTCCTCTTTGTCTATCATTGATTAGATAATGTCCTCAAGGACAAAACAACCTTTTATGGGATGACTGACCATCCTATGATAAGGACAATACTTTGGGTCCTTCATCTTGTTGACATCACCTGGTCGCTTTGAATCTAGCAATTTAATAGCATTTTCTGCCATAAGGTCATCAAAAATCCCTTTTACATCTTCATTTTCAAAGGAGTACTTCTTTTCCCTTCTTTCTTGCAGAGTCTTAGGCTTAGGGACATCCTTTCCTTTAGTCTTGTCCTTCTTTTTAACATTAACAAAGGTGGCCATGGCCTCTCCTTTGCCTACAGGCTTTTTGCCATATCCTTTTTCGTTTTTGAAGGAGGATTGGGCTTGCATACCACAATCTTTTGCCTAGCAATTTGCCTTTCCACATTGTTGGCTTTAGAAATCAATGCATCAAATGATTGTGGTTCTGTTGTGCCTACAAAGGTAGCAATCTCTGGCAAGATATTGCTAGCACACATTTGTACTGTTGAAGTTTCCTTTAATTGCTCAACACTGAAAATTCATGTTTCTCCAGTGTGTAATGGATTCATTTACACTTTCATTTGGCCTTTGTTTCATTTCAGCCAAGTCTGTAATTGATAATTTCCTCTTGGAGTTTACAAACTGTGCTAAGAAAGCACATTGCATATCATCCCATGTGATAATTGATCCTAGTGCTAATTGTATGTACCAAGTAAAAGCTGCTCCTTTTAAAGACTGCACAAATTGCCTTATTAATAAGGCATCAGACATTTCTCAAAGTTGGGCTTTTAATATCCTGAAGGTAATGGGAGTGTATCATAGTGAGCAAGATGTGGTTTCCTTTATCCAAGGACTAGTGGTGTAAGAGACGCTGGAACTCCTTTATTCCCTCTGCAATAAGTGCCTTCATGTCTATTTGAGGAGTAGGAGCGGAAGTTGATGTTGCTTGTTGAGACGACTCCCTAGCAAATGTACTTGCTTGAGCCGCCAACTGAGCAACAAGAGATGAAACTTCTACATCCTTTTCTACCATCTTCCGTTGCATTTCTTGGATTTGTTCTTCTAAACTTGTGGTGCCAGTCACCAAGGCTGGCATGGAAGTTGACTCTTGACCTTCTTCTGAAGGTATGACAACCTTTTGTAAACAGGATGTTATTTCATCCACAAATTCATTTTTCTGAATTGAAGATTGAAGATCTTCATGGATTAGATCATCTTTTGAAGTGACAAATTCACTAATTAAACTTGAACATGAACCAACCTCAAAACTTTGCAACAATCGAACCCTCACTCGAGTGATAGGGCCTTTATAAGGATTGAACTCTTCATTGGGCATAGTTTGTGTATATGCCCCTAATTCAAAGTAGAAATTGGATTTTTTGCAAACATATATCCGGAAATAAAAGCCCATTTTTTAGTTTCCATGTTCGATTTTGCTTTCTTTGATATTTCTGCATTAAAATCAGCAAGGGAAATATGAACACTATTTTGTAGCTTTCTAGCCTTTGGAGGTCTCTTGGACCTATGCTTATGAATGGAAATTGAAGATTGTTTTGAAGATCCTTCAATTATAGCAAAAGGCTTTTGATTAAAAATAACTTTCTTCCCATAAGAGGAAGAGCCTTTTTCACTTGTGCTTCCAAGTTCAATTACTCGGGGCTTCAATTGTGTAGATGAAGGAACATGTGTTGCCTTCTCTTCTCTGACCTTATTAAAGCCCTGGAGAATAGATTCTTCCTCACAAATGGTCACCATCATGATTGGTGCTTCAGGAGGAATTGGAAAATTCACTGGAATGTCTCCAATCATGATTTGAGTTGGGGCAATCACTCTAGCCCTTGGTTTGGTAGCCTTCACTGGGGAGACCACCTTTGATTTTGTAATATTCAAGGTTGATGATGCAACCTTCTGAGTTACCTTTGTCTTCGGATGCTTAAAACCTGCCCTTTTGGCAAAGTTGAGCATAGCCTGTACAATAGGCTCCTTCTCACAAAAGAGGTCTTAGAGACCTTTCTCTTTTTTTCCTTCTTACTCTTCTTCTTGGTCTTAGGAACCGAGGACATGGTGGCAGCAGCAAGGGGATTCACATCCTTAGTGAATGTTGCTTTGCAGGAAGGCTTCTTTGAGCCCCCCATGGTGGCACTAGCAAGGGGATTCAGAAATACAAATGAATAGACTAAACTAAGTATCATTTTTCTACAAAATTTTCCTTTGAAAATTCTAGTATATATTCCCTCTTTGTTTGAGAGAAAACCAGCAAATAAATAAACAAACTTTTTATACGTAACAGGTAAATAGGTATCATAAATATTTCATCAATAAGGCTGCAAGTGGCTTTTAAATTGTGGTTATGTGCATTCTCATGGTGTGAGGAACCATAATTAACGAAGTTTCATGAACGGGGTTGTAGATGGTTTTCCCCCTCACACATAGGTTAATAGGTTGTGAGGAACCATAATCAGCCAAGTTTCATGAATAAGGTTGTAGATGGTTGTTTCCCTCACATATGATTAAAATGAGACAAGGAGAAGAAAAAAAAGGAAAGTAATAACAACAAAGAAAGTGTGAAAGGAGTATAAGTCTAACAGAGGAAGTTATAGGAGAATCATAATGAATAGGTGGAGGAATGCTGCAATACCTATCTTCTTCTTTCTTCTCTTCTCCCTTTTCTTCCACACCACAACCTTCTCTTCTTTCTCCTTTGGTTTGTCTCTTGTTGATGTAAATTCTATCAATTGAATAGAATTATCCGACAAAATGGCATTAACCCCTCCTCCTTGTAGGAGAGGGGTTTATATAGAGGAGGGAGGTGGTTAAGTAACTCCCAGTGTTTTCAAAGGCATGGGAGGCGTACGCCTGGAGGCCTCCAGGCGAGGTGCTCCCAAAACACCCTGAGGCATATGCCAGAGGCACTGACACCTCTGAGGCGTACGCCTCAGGTGCAAGGGGCATACGCCTCTTGCGCTTTTTTCATGAGGCGTGCTAGAGGCGTACACCTCATGCACATCTGATATAAAAAGATAGAAAAAAAAAGAAAAAAGAAATAATATGGAAAGGAAAGGAAAGGAAAAGAGAGGGAAGCGAAAGAAAAAGAAAAAGAAGAAAAAAAAAAGAGAAAAGGAAAGTGAAGGAATGAAAAGATAAGGGGAAAGAAAGTGGTTCCCTGCCCCCCCCTTTTAACTAATGCTATGCATCTTTATTCTTCTTAATATAAAAGATTTGTATTAAAAATAAAGAAAAAAATGAGATCCCCCTTCCTCTTCATCCTCATCCTAACCCCCCTCCTCCTAAGGAGGCTTATGCCTCCTTGTATTAAAGAGGCTTACACCTCTGGCATTATGAACTATGCCTCACACCTCTAGGCAGTGGAATGCCCCGCGTCACGCCTCCATATTTTAAAACATTGGTAACTCCCAACTCCTCTCTTCTTAGAGTGCCTAGTGCCACCCCACTTAAAATGGGTTAAGGAGGGAAAAGAAAACTCTTCCTTCCTGAGGTGACAAGTGTCCCCCACCCACCTAAAGTGGGTTAAGGAGGGAGAAGGAAACTCTCTCCCCTAGTATGACATGTGTCCCCCCACTTAAAGTGGTTAGAGGAGGGAAAATAACTCTCTCCCCTAGGGTGATACGTGTCCCGTCACTTCAAGTGGTTAAAGGAAGGGAAATAAATTCATCTTCTTAGGGTGACATGTGTCCCCCCACTTAAAGTGGTTAGAGGAGGGAAAAATAAATCCTTCTTCCTAGGGTGACATGTGTCCCCCCCCCCCCCGCTTAAAGTGGTTAAAGGAGGGAAATTAACTCTCACATAGTGTGATATGTGTCCCCCAACTTCAAGTGGTTAAAAGAGGGAAAATATACCTCTTGTTAGAATAGGGTGACATGTGTCCCCCCACTTCAAGTGGTTAAAGGAGGGGAAATAAATCCTCCTTTTTAGGGTGACATGTGTCCCCCCACTTAAAGTGGTTAGAAGAGGGAAAATAAATCCTTCTTCCTAGGGTGACATGTGTCCCCCCCCCTCCCCCCACTTAAAGTGGTTAGAGGAGGGAAAGTAACTCTCTCACCTAGGTTGACATGTGTCCCCCAACTTCAAGTGGTTAAAGGAGGGAAAATAACCCTCTTGTTATAATAGGACAAGTGGCATCCCCTTATAAATAAGTAGGACACCTCACAAGCAATTATTTAATATAGATTTATTCTTTTAGGGCCTATTGTTCCATTATATGGGCTGTACTACAGGCCCATTAAATGATTATTGCATTACAAACAAGCCTAATTAACTTGGGGCTTGTTGTCCACTAAACTAGACTGCAAGCCTCTTTCTTTACTAAAATGTTTCAGCCAACCAATAGGATTGACTAGGTTTATAAGGTCCTTTTTTTTCTTTATTATTATTATTTTTTAAGTTGTGTTTGGGAGTATCTTAATAACCTACTCCAAATCCAGCAAACTTAAGGACTTAACAAGTCCAATACGAAAAGATCACTGTGGCACTAACCAAAGAGAACAAAGGAGAAGCTTTGAGTAGTGCTACTAGTAATAGAGGAGGAGGTTTCACCAGATGGTTTGCCAAGGTGGACTTCCTTCTATACTCAAGTGAGGATCTGATCCCTTGGATCTATAGAGCCGAGCAGTACTTTGAGTACTACGAAACCCCTGCCGACCAAAAGATGCGGGTTGCTTCAATCCACTTGGATGGTGAAGCAATCCTTTGGTACCAATGGTACCATTGGGCTCATCCCTAGGTTTCTTGGTTCGAGTTCAATCAAGCCCTCACTGACGGTTTTAGACCATCGGGGCCTAGATAACTATGATGAAGACCTGGCGAGAGTAAAGCAAACTGGGATCGTAAGGGATTATCAGGTCGAGTTTGAGAGACTGGCAACCCGAGTCATTGGCTGGCTAGAGAATCCCTTCACAAGGTGTTTCATCGAAAGCTTACGAGATGATATCCGGATTGAGGTCAAGGCAATGTAGCCAACCTCCCTATTAGCAGCGGTGGGCTAGGCCAAACTTCAAGAGGAGAGGCTCAACTGCCTCAAACTCTTGACTTGATCCATGGAACCTATACTTAAGACTCCACCCAAATCTGATCCGGTACCACCCAAGCTAAACCCATCACCCATTGTTCCTATCAAGAGGTTGTCAAGGATAGAGATGCAGGTACGCGGGGAAAGGGGTTGTTTTGTAACTGTGACAAGAAATTTTCTCCCGGTCATCAGTGTAAATAACAACAATTCTTCGCCCTTCAATTGGATGATGAAGACAACCCAGAAATGGAGGTAGACTCACCCGAGGAAATAAACAAGGAGATTCCGGAAACAGAGCAGACTAGGGTCTCCCTGCAAAACTTAACCAGATTGTGCTCTCATCAAACGGTGTGAGAGTGCATATGCTCATTTTGGGCCAGAGGGTTTCGATTTTGATAGTGGGAGTAGTTTGAACTTTATCAACACAGCCTTAACCAAACGGTTGGGCCTAGCAATACAACCCCCGAGCCCATTTTCTATTAGGGGGGTGGATGGGCATTACATTTGGTGTGATAGATATTGTAAGGAAGTGGGCCTCTTCCAGGTGGACATTTACCCCTTAGAGCTCACCGGGTCTGACATAGTATTTGGGTATCCAGTGGTTGAAGCAATTAGGCTGGGTGACTTGTGATTGAGCCCAATTAACAATGGATTTCATACTTAATGGACATTGATTTCTATTGCAAGGGATGCAGCCCAGTAGACCCACACCAGAGACCACCCGAGCAGTCTTTAAATACTGCCAACATTAGGAAGTCCCCACTCCGATTCACTTCGGGCCCATGGAATCCGGACCCACTCTTACTTGCCCTGTCAACCCCATTACCACCCCAGAGGAGCAACACCAACTCCAACAGGTCCTGTTCCACATTTTTTCACTCAAGTACTTGTGCTTCTGCAAATCATGCTACTATTTCAAGTAATCATAAAATCCCTTGGATTATTGATTCTGGTGCATTAGACCATATGACCAGTTTATCTAACCTCTTTTGTTCATATCAACTTTTGTCTGGTAAAGAAAAGATATCCCTTGTTGATGGGTCTCTTACTCTCATCTCTAGCAAAGGAGATATCGAAGCCTCTGAAACTCTTGTCTTATCCTCTGTTCTTCATGTCCCCAAGCATAATACCAACCTTTTATCTGTTAATAACTTGACTAAATCCATGAACTATAGCATAGCCCTTTTTTCTACTCAGTGTGTTTTTCTGGACCTGAAATCTCAAAGGATGATTAGGAGTGTCCATGAGACAAATGGAATATACTTGCTGGGCACACCTTGTAGGAGTCTTGGACCACCTAATGGAGTAGCCATGGAGTCTATTTTGTCAAAGTCTATTGATAGAGTTATGTTATGTCACTTACGTTTTGGTTATTTACCTTTTTTCTGCTTTGAGTCATTTGTTCCTTGACATGTGTAAGGGAATATCTCTATCGAGTCTTCATTGTGAGTCATGTGAACTTGCAAAACATTGTAGACATTCTTATTTAGTAGGTAACAAAAGATCTACTTCTCCTTTTCATATTGTGCACTCTAACATGTGGGGGCCATATCATTTGCCTACTATGGAAGGGTTACAAGTATTTTATCCTCTTTATTGATGATCTTTCTCGCTATACTTGGATTTACCTCATGAGATCCAAGGATGAAGTACCAACTATTATGTAAAAGTTTCATGAACTTATTCTTACCCAATTTAACACCCAGATCAAAATATTCCGATTTGATAATGCTAAGGAATATTTTGAGAGGAACATTTCATCCTACTTTGAAACCTTTGGGGTTATTCATCAGAGTTTTGTCCTACACTTCACAATAGAATGAAGTGGCATAAAGGAAGAACCGCCGTGTGGTTGAGGTTGCTAGAAGCCTCCTTTTTGCATCTCATGTTCCCATTAAATTTTAGGGGGATGTTGTCCTTACTGCTACACATTTGATTAACCGTATGCCCTCCCAGGTTCTGGGTTTCAAAACATCATTCAGCCTTCTTTCTAGATGAGGATCTCTTATCTCTTCTTCTCTAAGTCTTTCGGTGCACCTTCTATGTACATGTTCATAAAGGCACGTCGGTGTGTCTTCTTAGGATATGCCTCCATACAGAAGGGATATTGTTGTTTTGATCTGGTTTATGGCACTTACTTTGTCTAGGGATGTCACATTTGCTAAGTATATTCCTCTCTTTGGTATTTCTTTTGAGGGGGAGCATTCTAAGGAACCAATTGTTATGTCCTCAACTATTCCTCTTCCAGTTCCCTTTGAGTCCTTTGTTAAATCATCTACTTTTGTTGCCTCTCCTTCCACTACTTAACATGTTCTTGCTCCCCCTCCTCCTCCAGCTAATCCTCCCATGTTTCGTTCACATCCTATTCTCCAAAGGTGGTACCAAAAACAAATCCTCAAGCATGGGCAAGTTGTTTCCACTCCTTCAACAGAGCCTCTTGCACCTCCCATCACTACTGAGGTCACAAGTCAGCCTTCCTCTGACCCATCTCTAAGCACCTATCCTACACCCTTCTTTCCCTAACCTATTATTCTTTTCTTGCCTCTGGTTCTACCCATGTGATTCCTAGGTCTATACTAGAAGCCTTGTCCAAACCTGAATGGAGGGATGCTATGATGATTAAGCTAGATGCTTTGCATAAAAACCATACCTGAGATATTGTGGACTTGCCTGAAGGGAAAGAACTAGTGGGTTATAAGTGGGCATTCAATATTAAGTATCATTCTAATGATACTATTGAGAGGTTTAAGGTTCGATTTGTTACTAAAGGCACTTAAATGTATGGTACTAATTACCTTGAGACTTTTGCTCTTCTGAAATGGTAGGATCCATCTAATGGACACCAAGAAGGGTGCGGAATGGTGGGCGAATTTTAAAAAAATTTCCCACCTTCCAATCTGGGAATCATATTCCCTAAATTTAGAATACATTATTCAATGATTCTTCTTGAACCATAATTAAACCAGATCTGAACCAAAGGAATCAGGAAAGATTATACCTGATCTGGAGAAACAATATCTCCCAAAGTTGGTGTTCACGCCCAAAGAAGAAACCAAGATCCGCTCCTGCTGAAGATGACACAGCTATGGATGGAACGAAACCAGCAAGGTGCATCCTATACACTGGATTCTTCACAAGAACCCTCTGGAAACCTTGAACACCAAATCCTTTAGTCTTTCTTGCAAGACTGTTGTCAAAAACTGATTTCTTGACTTCCTGTTGCTGCAAAGATCCAATCTTCCAATAGGGAGTGATGGCAGCTGGAGGAGGAGAAATCCACCGACGAAGAGGGCAGAATTGTCTCTTCTCTCTGGAGTCTGTGAGAGATCTGATCTCAATTCGCAGGATGTGTTTCTTGCTTACTCAAACCCCCTAGTTCGAAATCTGATATTTCTCCTCTTCTTCTTGATTAAGAAACCTCCCAATATTTTTTTGGGAGTTATCCCAATCCAAATCAGTATTTGGATAGGGTTTAATCTTAATCCTATCTACAGATTAAGTTAGTTAACTCCTGATCTTATCAGGAGGTTACTAGATTCAAATCTAATTTGAATTTGGTTTCTTAGAGTGGATAAGGGTTAAAAACCCAATCCTTTTACTAACATTAATCTCAAATTCGCCCCATGAACAGGTGATCATATCAGCCCAGTTCGAAATGGGCTTTTGGCCCATTAAGTGTTTAGTGTATAACCAGTTTCCAATCTGCTGCCTAGTTGGGCTTCTTTGTATGGCGTGGGACCCAAGCATTGATCTACACACCAGCCACATGGGTTTGGCCCAGCCTTTATTACAAGGCCCAGCCGAATTCACTGAAAGACTCAATGACCCCCTTTGAGCCTATCACATGGACCCTATGGGCCCAACACTTACATTAAGTGGTCCCTGGGCCAAGCCATCTTATAAAAACCCAGGGACTATGGGCAGGTGCAAGATTAGCCCATCAGGTATTATCCTAAATGGTCTTACACTTAACCTCTCAGCCCTTAATGATCAAGCACTGTTTGACAAGAGAAGACCTTTCCCTCGGCTGCAAGGAACAGTGCCGCACTCTTTGCTCACATGGATCCTGGGAATTAAAACCTTTTGCAAATCTTTTGAAACGGTACATATACATATATATATTAATTTTGCAAAACAAAATTCCAACGATTGAAATCAACTGCCAGCAGTTTGGTTTCCATTAGAGAGAGTGCATTCCCAATCATTACCATTGCCCGACAAAGGGGTTAATCCTGTCACTATGACCACTCACTCAGATGAATTCTCAGACTGCCCCAACATGTCTAGGTTTCAACCCCCACTAAGGATCTCACTGATTGACACATCAAAGACAGCCCGATCCGACACCTAGTGATGTGTCATAATCGAGTCTAGGGGTCAGGTGTAATTTTCCAAATTTGCCCATCTGTCTCCAAGGTCTAGGGCAACACTGGAAATCTGGTCCAGTTCAAGGGTTCAAGCAATCCCATACTACATGTTCCTTGGGTCTTACCCTGATGGCCGAAACAAGGCATCCCAACAGTTGGTGGCACATCAGTATCAGCCTTGGCAGGATAAATCTCCCCAGACTTATCCAATGGCTGTGAACATTTAAAACTAACACAAGTTTCTATAAGTGTCCAGTTTTAGGGTCTTACACAGAATTATACCAAACAACATGAATCAAACATGCACTTTAATTTATTTCCACTAAATAACAAAAGTACATCAAATCCGATTGAAGCTAAGGGCATACAAGACTGTCTAACAGCTCCCACTTGCACTTAGGTCCAATCTGGTACAAGCCGGAGTCCCATACTTTCCACGTGTTTCTCAAACACCTTCTGTGTCAGTGGCATAGTCAATGGGTCTACCACATTGTCCGCTGATGCTACCTCTTAATATCATCCTCCCGTAGGTCCAGTGTTGTCATACAACGGTGGAATGGGTGATGTACTGAATTCCAAATTCAGGAATGAACACCTTCATTCATAAGGCAACCTCACTTACGGCAATGCGCTCGGCTTGGGTTGTGGACTATTAATTTGCTACTTAGGACCCCTATTTGCTGACATTCAGGAAACAACACATGATCCTATCGTGAAAACTTATCCAGATATAGATTTTCTATCATTTGGATCCGACTGGAAATTGGCATCGGTATACCCCAGAACTTGTAGTGAACTACCATCGAATAGCAGACAAAACTCTTTTGTCCTTCGAAGGTATTTAACTATGTTCTTCACAGCAGTCCAATGCTCCTGCCCTGGGTTAGCCTGGAATCTGCTTACCAAACTCACCGCCTGAGCTATGTTTGGGCGAGTGCATAGCATGGCATACATGATGCTCCCTACGGCTGAGGCATAGGGAACGTCTCTCATGCCCTCGATCTCCTCAGAAGTCTTGGGAGACATCTTCTTGGAGAGAGTTACTCCATGTCTGAAAGGAACATTTCCTTTCTTGGAATTTTCCATGCTGTACCTTTTGACAATTTTGTCAATCTAAGCAGCCTGGGATAATCCAATTATCCGCTTCGATCTATATCTATAGAATCGAAGACCCAATATATGAAGCTTCTCCAAGATCTTTCATGGAGAACTACTGTGATAGCCATACCTTGCCCGAATTCAACATTCCTACATCATTCCCAATGAGTAGGATATCATCCACGTACAATACCAAAAAGGTAATCTTATCCCCATTGGACTTCCTGTAAACACAGGGCTCATCCGGATTCTGCTCAAAGTCAAACGTTTTGACGGCAAAATCAAAACGGATGTTCCAACTCCTAGAAGCCTGCTTAAGTCCATATATGGATCTATTGAGTTTACATACCATGTGTTCCTGACCAGCAGCAATGAAGCCTTGCGGCTACTGCATGTAGATATCTTCACTAAGATCTCCATTCAGGAACGCGGTTTTGACATCCATTTGCCAAATCTCATAGTTATGGTATGCTGCTACATCTAGCAGGATCCTAATGGATTTAAGCATGGCCACGGGCGAAAAGGTTTCCTCATAATCGATGCCTTCTTTCTGAGTATACCCTTTCGCCACCAAGCGAGCTTTGTAGGTCTCAATCCCGCCATCGAGGCCCTTCTTCCTCTTGTAGATCCATTTGCAACCAATTACTTTTACCCCGAAGGGCGGATCTACTAGAGTCCAGACTCCATTGGTCTCCATCGAGTCCATCTCAGCTCTCATGGCCTCCACCCACTTCTGGGAATTTATGTCTAACATAGCTTCCGCGTAAGTCACGGGATCCTCTTCACTAGTCAAGGCTTCCACCAGGTAGGTATCCTGGTCATAACCATATCGGACTGGTGGTCTGGATACCCGGATGGACCTTCTAGGTTGGTCACTACCTGGAACTTGTGGGACATCTCCCACTGCTCCTGAGCTCTCCTCATCAAGAACTATTTCCTGACGGTGTGTCCATGATGTATTCGGATTCTAAGAATTGGGCGTTTCGACTGTAGAACACTTTCTGCTCACTTGGGTCATAGAACAGATAACTCACTGAATCATTTGGGTAGCCTATAAATAGGCAACGACTGGTTTTGGATTCCAACTTGTCCGCACTTGTTCTTTTAATGTGTGCAGGACAACCCCAAATCTTCAAGTGTCTTACACTTGGCTTCCTTTCAGTCCATAGTTCATATGGAGTTTTCAGAACTGATTTGGTTGGAACCCTATTCAGCACGTAGATAGCAGTCTCTAATGCATATCCCCAAAAGGATGTGGGTAATTCTGAGCGTGCGAGAAGTGACCAATCCATGTCCAACAATGTCCTATTCCTCATCTCTGAAACACCGTTGAGTTGAGGTGTAGCAGGAGAAGCTAGTTGTGACACTATCCCATTGTCCTTTAAGTAGTCCCTGAATTCATCAGAGAGATATTCGCCACCTCGATCCGATCGGAGGGCCTTAACTTCTCTCCCTAACTGTTTCTCGACTTCCTGTCTGAACTCTTTGAACTTTTCAAAGGATTCAGACTTGTGTCTCATTAGGTACACGTAACCATATCGTGAAAAATCATCTGTAAAGGTGATGAAGTACACGTGTTGATTCCGTGTCCTAACACTCAGGGGATCACATACATCAGTATGTATTAGGTCAAGTGTGCCTCCAGATCTTTCAGGCCTACCGTCAAATGGCCGCTTAGTCATCTTACCTTAAAGGCAAGGCTCACAAGTGGGAAGATTTTCTACGGTTAGAAAATCCAAAGGACCATCCTTTACCAGTCTTGTGATTCGGTCAACACCGATATGGCCAAGTCGGTAATGCCAGAGGCACGTGGGATTAACTGTATCACGATTCATTTTCTTGGGATTTTCGACCGAAGTAGTTTCGGTTAGGTTAGTTTCTAGAGAAGGATGTAGAACATAGAGACCATTCTCTAGTTCCCCGCATGTGATGAATTTGTTATTCCGTTTAACAGTGATCATATTACTAAAATTAACAGTATATCAATCAGCACACAGTTTAGAAACAGAAATTAAATTTCTTCTCAAGTTCTGTACATAAAGACAATCTTTAAGTACAAGGACTCCTCTAAAAACTAATTCTACGGTTCCTATCGCTGCAGCTACAACACTTGCAGTCATTCCCAAGAATAGTGTCACTTCGCCATCACTCAATCTTCTGCTAACTTTGAACCCCTGCAGTGAGTTACACGCATGAGTTGAAGCCCCGGAGTCAACACACCAGGACACAAAAGTAACTAACATATTAGTTTCTATGACACAAGTTTCGATGTTACCTTTCTTAGATTCCAGGTAGACAGGACAGTTCCTCTTCCAGTGGCCGGTCTGTTTGCAGAAGTGACAGACATCAAATGCCTTGTTCTTCTTCTGCTTCTTGTATTTGGCAGCTTTCTTCTGGTGCTTCTTTGCCTTTCTCTTTATCTTGCCCGATTTGTTAGCTTCAACAAGCATAACTACATGCTCATCATTCTTTAAAAGATCCTCTGCCCTCTGCAACATATTGCTGAGTTCCTGGACGCTGACATTCAGCTTATTCATATTGTAGTTCATAGTGAACGCATTGAAGGAAGAGGACAAAGAATTTAGGATGGCATCCACTTGCGTGCCAAGATCTAGCCCGGATCCAAGAGCTTCGAGTTCGTTAATGTATCCCATCATCCGAAGACAATGGTCATGAACTTTCTGCCCCTTGGACATCTGCGCGGTCATGAACAATTTCAGGACCTTTTGTCGAGTAGAACGGTTCTGCTCTTCATACATTGTTCTTAGACTGTCCAATATGTCCTTGGTTAGTTCGATATGATCGAACTGCCTCCGTATTGAGTTGTCTAATGAGGCAGTGACAAAGCAGCGGGCTAGGGAGTTCTTATCCTCCCAATCTTGGTAGTCCCTCTTGCGGGCCTCAGAAGCCCTATCACCCGGACTTTCCGGGGCAGGATTTTTCACCACCTTATCTAACTTTTCAGAAGTTAGGACCAGCATAAGATTTTTGTACCAGTCGGCATAGTTTGGGCCCTTAAGCTTGTTATCGTCTAGAAGCTTTGCAAATTGACAATTCGCCATTTTCTGATAAAACAGCAAAGACGTCACTCCATAACCTTAATTCGATTCATGTTACCTACATAGATATGGCTTTTAATCTATGTTCCATTCCCATTTATTCATCTCTGAGATTTTCCCTCCTTTCTCAGTGACGGAGACGACGGGATGTCTCTGGAAATGTGGGAAATCACATAGGGTGCGTGAAGCCAACTGTTTCAACTGCATAACCCCACCACCTTTCTGTGACGGATCATATCCACTCTTCAGATGAGTTTCCCTTTGGCCTCTGTCAGACAAGGTTCAGAGCCGTTTTCAGGTAAACCTTTCTGTCCAGTGAGTGCACACCCATCATATTCAGGTTACGCCAAGGTACTGTGAGAGAGTTCCCATTTTCTGGTGAAACCCTCCCACATCGGTCTATGACGCCCCTATCATCTAATGAAACACTCTAACAGATCCAACAACAAATGGATAGCCCAATTTTATGGTGCGTTTCCTCATTACTGATGGACCCATCATTGTGCTAATGACGGAAGGCTTTTAGAGAGTCCGTCAAATGGATCTCCCTATCACACGCACTCATATTTGCTGGAGGGAACAAAATTACGCCCTAGTTCTAATTTAGGTTAAACCAAAGTGGCTCCCACTGACTTTCATAAAGTCAGATTTCTGTTGGGCCTCAATCGGCTAGGGGTTCCGTACGCATCCCTTTTCAGGGTTGTGGGGCCCAAGTAGAGAGGGAGTCATCCAATGACCTTAAGGGACACCATGGCAATGATGTGCATTCAGCCATGGTATGCACAAGAGCCACTAACGAGTCAACATGGGCCAAGTGCTTATGGCCCATGGTCGTAGCACATCATACATCCAAACATCACATGTAAAGGAGGAATTAATCCAATCAATTAACTACTGTAAAGCCCATCGAATAGCCCATTTAAAAACCTAAAGCATTAACAATTAATGTCTACTAGGTGTATGGGCTGAAAAGCAGTTAGCAGTTCGGCCCATACAGCTTTTCTCACAATAATGGGCTTTTGCAGTTTTAACCCTTTAAAACTGGGCTTTACAGGTGGGCCGAATTAATCTCTGTAATTGAACATCAGATTTGGAATAACTAGTGAGAAATATGGACTGAAAAACAGCCGCCTTCGAATCTCAGATTCGGTCCAAACAGTTTTGGTCAAATCTAGTCCGAAATGGTCCAAAACTGATTTTCAATTCAAGAATTAATTCATGAGAGATCTGAAATTAATAATTTTGATTTTAGACAATCACAAATCAAATATGGACTGTTCGTACCACCTGCAAAACAGAGGTTAATCACAAATGTTACAATTTCATAAACTGTAAATCGCAGTAGGCGATTTCTCCATCTACAAATCTCCAGCGCCGCCATCTTCTTCCTTCTTCTTTAATCAAGAAAATAAATAAAATCAGAAATCCTATTTCTACTAATTAATTACATTCTTGATCAAATCCTATACATTCAGTCTAGAAAAATAAAAAAAAAATTATTTACAATCCGAATTGAATAAAATAAATGAAAAAGGGTGTGCAGACCATCTGCCCCAAAACTGCACTGCGATCTCCAGGTTCAAACAGTCCATTAAACCAAAAATAAATAAAGAACAATTCTAAATAAATTTTGAATTTAACAAAATTAATTTCAGATCAATCACCCTTAACAAGAAACCATTTCTTGAAAAAAAAAGAAAACAATCTGCGCAGATCTTGGCAGAACATCTTCTGTCCATCTGTGTAGGGTCAGATCTGATTTTCTTTTGGTTCAAGATTCGAACCTATGGCTCTGATACCACTGAAAGAATGGTAGGATCCATCTAATGGACGCCAAGAAGGGTGCGGAATGGTGGGCGAATTTCAAAAAAATTTCCTACCTTCTTCCAATCTGGGAATCATATTCCCTAAATTTAGAATAGATTATTCAAGGATTCTTCTTGAACCATAATTAAACCAAATCTGAACCAAAGGAAACAGGAAAGATTATACCTAATCCGGAGAAACAATATCTCCCAAAGTTGGTGTTCACGCCCAAAGAAGAAACCAAGATCAGCTCCTGCTGAAGATGACACAGCTGTGGATGGAACGGAACCAGCAAGGTGCATCCTGCACATTGGATTCATCGCAAGAACCCCCTGGAAACCTTGAACACCAAATCCTTTAGTCTTTCTTGCAAGACTGTTGTCAAAAACTGATTTCTTGACTTCCTGTTGCTGCAAAGATCCAATCTTCCAACAGGGAGTGGTGGCGGCTGGAGGAGGAGAAATCCAGGGACGAAGAGGGCAGAATTGTCTCTTCTCTCTGAAGTCTGTGAGAGATCTGATCTCAATTCGCAGGAAGTGTTTCTTGCTTACTCAAACCCCCTAGTTCGAAATCTGATATTTCTCCTAGGGTTTTCTCCTCTTTCTTCTTGATTAAGAAACCTTCCAATATTTTTTTGGGAGTTATCCCAATCCAAATCAGTATTTGGATAGGGTTTATTCTTAATCCTATCTGCAGATTAAGTTAGTTAACTCTTGATCTTATCAGGAGGTTACCAGATTCAAATCTAATTTGAATTTGGTCTCTTAGAGTGGATAAGGGTTAAAGACCCAATCCTTTTACTAACATTAATCTCAGATTCGCCCCATGAACAAGTGATCATATCAGCCCAGTTCGAAATGGGCTTTTGGCCCATCAAGTGTTCAGTGTTTAACCAGTTTCCAATCTGCTGTCCAGTTGGGCTTCTTTGTATGGTGTGGGACCCAAGCATTGATCTACACACCAGCCACATGGGTTTGGCCCAGCCTTTATTACAAGGCCCAGCCGAATTCACTGAAAGACTCAGTGACCCCCTTTGAGCCTATCACATGGACCCTATGGGCCCAACACTTACATTAAGTGGTCCCTGGGCCAAGCCATCTTATAAAAACCCAGGGACTGTGGGTAGGTGCAAGATTAGCCCATCAGGTATTATCCTAAATGGTCTTACACTTAACCTCTCAGCCCTTAATGATCAAGCACTGCCCAACAAGAGAAGACCTCTCCCTCGGCTGCAAGGAACAATGCCGCACTCTCTGCTCACATGGATCCCAGGAATTAAAACCTTTTGCAAATCTTTTGAAACCATATATATACATATATATATTAATTTTGCAAAACAAAATTCCAACGATTGAAATCAACTGCCAGCAGTTTGGTTTCCATTAGAGAGTGCATTCCCGATCATTACCATTGTCCGACAAAGGGGTTGATCCTGTCACTATGACCATTCACTCAGATGAATTCTTAGACTACCCCAACATGTCCAGGTTTCGACCCCCACTAAGGATCTCACTGATTGACACATCAAAGACAGCCCGATCCGACACCTAGTGATGTGTCATAATCAAGTCTAGGGGTCAGGTGTAATTTTCCAGTTTTGCCCATATGTCTCCAAGGTCTAGGGCAACACTGGAAATCTCGTCCGGTTCAAGGGTTCAAGCAATCCCATACTGCATGTGCCTTGGGTCTTACCCTGATGGCCGAAACAAGCCATCCCAACACTTGGTGGCACATCAGTATCAGCCTTGGCAAGATAAATCTCCCAGGACTTATCCAATGGCTGTGAACATTTAAAACTAACACAAGTTTCTATAAGTGTCCAGTTTTAGGGTCTTACACAAAATTATACCAAACAACATGAATCAAACGTGCACTTTAATTTATTTCCACTAAATAACAAAAGTACATCAAATCCGATTGAAGCTAAGGGCATACAAGACTATCGAACACTTGTGGCTTAAATGACTTCAATTCGAATTTTATTGTCTCTAGCTGCTACTTTTGATTGGCCCCTTTACCAGTTTGATGTTAAAAATGCCTTCTTAAATGGCTCCATTTACCTCCATGAGTGTATGTATGGAAAGGAAATGCAAGGGAATGTGTGTAAATTGAAGAAGTCCCTTTATGGTTCTTGACAGTGTAGCCGGCTAGAGATAGGTGGAAGAGGAGAGAAGAGAAGAGAAGAGAAGAGAAGAGAGGAGAGAAGAGAGGAGAGAAGAGAGAAGGTTTGCAATGTAATAGTACTGGTGGTGCCAGTGTTTATTTTCCTATATATAGGGCGACAGAAATAATAAGGGAAAAGACCCTTGTGCCCCTTAGTACAATAACAGGCATAACAGAAATAAAAAAGCGAAATAAAAAACACTTTAATTAGCCAAACAGGCCCTAACAACTACAACTAAGTTATTTTAACATTATTCCAACACTCCCCCTCAAGTTGGAGCATAGATGTCAATCATGCCCAACTTGTCACACAAATCTTTGTGCCGCACATGATGAAGACCTTTGGTGAAGATATCTGCAAGTTGCTCTTCTGAATTGACATATGGTGTCCACACTTCTCCACTTTCAAGTTTCTCTCTGATAAAATGCTTGTCTACTTCAATGTGTTTCGTCCTATCATGCAGAATTGGATTAGCAGCAATGTTGATGGCAACTTTATTGTCACAGTAGAGTGACGTAGGATTGCTTACTGCGAAACCCAGTTCACCTAACAGATTTCTTATCCACATGATTTCTGCAACCCCTTGAGCCATCGCTCTATACTCTGCTTCAGCACTGGATCTAGCCCCCACACTTTGTTTTTTGCTTCTCCATGTGACAAGGTTCCTCCTACAAAGGCACAATAACCACTGGTAGACTTTCGGTCATTGACTGCTCTTGCCCAATCTGAATCAGTATATATTTCCACTTTTAAGTGACTGTGTTTTTGGAACAACAAACCAGCTCCAGGAAACTTCTTGAGATATCTCAAGATCCTCTCTGCAGCCTCAAAGTGAGTTGTCATCGGGCTGTGCATGAATTGACTAAGGACACCCACTGCATAGGCAATATCAGGCCTGGTCATAGACAAATACAGAAGTCTCCCCACGAGTTTTTGGAATATCTTTACATCTTTCAAAAGCCCTCCTTGACTGTCTCCCAGATGGTGATTAGGTTCAATAGGTGAATCAGATGGTTTTACCCCCAACTTGCCTGTATCTTCTAGTAGATGTAGTACATACTTCTGTTGGGAAATAAAGATGCCCTTGTGAGAGTGAGCAACTTCAATTCCAAGAAAGTATCGTAAGGGGCCTAGATCCTTCACCTCAAATTTAGTGGCTAAGAATTTTTTTAGTCTCTGGATTTCAGCCTCCCAATCTCCTGTGATCACTATGTCATCCACATACACAATAAGAGCTGCAATTTTACCTTCACCTCTTTTTACAAACAGGGTATGATCTGACTGGCATTGTTTGAATCCCATTTGTTGGACTGCTAAATGGAACTTACTAAACCAAGCCCGAGGTGATTGTTTCAACCCATATAGGGACTTTTTCAACCTGCACAAAACCCTAGGGGTTGGGTCATGTACACCTCTTCCAAATCACCATTCAAGAAGGAATTCTTGATGTCCAATTGGTGAAGATCCAATCAAGATTTGCTGCCAAGGAAAGGAGAATCCGGATGGAGTTCGTCTTCGCTACTGGAGCAAAAGTCTCTGCATAGTCCACTCCATATACCTGTGTGAAGCCTCTTGCTACCAGTCTAGCCTCGTACCTTTCAACAGTTTCATCAGCTTTGTATTTCACTTTGAACACCCACTTGCACCCCACTGGTTCCTTCCCCTCAGGAAGATCTACCAACTCCCATGTACCATTTTTGTGTAAGGCATCAATTTCTTCCTACATTGCATCTGTCCATTCAGGTTTTGACAAAACTTTTGCCACGGTCTGAGGGATGGGAACACTATCCACAGAGGAGAGGAACGCACGGTACGAAGGTGAAACATGCTCATAGGACACAAAGTTAGAGATAGGATGATTAGTGGTACAAGATCTAACACCCTTTCTCTTAGCAATAGGAATATTAAGATCATTGGGGACATGTGAATCAACATTTAAAGGAGCAATGGGAGCAAGTGCACCTGGCTGATGAGACGGATCTGCCTTGGGTGAATCCGATGATGTTGATTGCATAGTGTCTGGCTCCACGGCTCTTGAACTTTGCTGGCTCTTATGGCGACGATGGAAAACCCGGAACAGAGGAGGATCGGGTAAAGGAGGTAGTTGAATCTGAGTCGTCGCCTGTTTCTCCTCAACCCTATTCTCCCCCTGAGGAGAAACCGAGAAGAACGGTTGACTCTCAAAGAATGAGACATCAATGGAAACATAGTACTTGCGGGCAATGGGATCATAGCAACGATACCCCTTTCGAGATGAGGGGTAACCAAGAAAAACACAAGGAATAGCCCGAGGGTCAAGTTTACCACGAGTAGGTGATAGGTTGTGGACAAAGCAATTACACCCAAAAACACGCATCGGAATGGTGGACAGCGGGGCTGTAGGGAACAGGAGCTGATGTGGGGCCTTATACTCTAGTAGCCGAGAGGGCATGCGATTGATGATATATGTCGCACACAATACTGCATCCATCCAGAACTGTTTTGGCACATTCATATGAATCAGCAAGACACGAGCAACTTCGAGAAGGTGACGATTTTTTCGTTTAGCCACACCATTTTGTTGGGGTGTCCTGGCACAAGAGCTTCGCTGAAGTGACCCACTCGAAGCAAAGAACTTTGTGAGATCACTATGGAAATATTCCTTTGCATTGTCCGACTGGAAAATATGAATTTCCGTTTGGAACTGAGTGAACACCATGCGTTGAAAATCTTTCACAATTTGTGGCACTTCATCTCGAGATCGCATAGGGTAAACCCAAGTGTATCGAGAATAATCATCAATCAAAGTAACAAAATACTTATAGCTAGCCGCAGTAGGTAGAATAACAGGGCCCCAAACATCAAAATAAACAATATGAAATGGAAATTCAGATCTTTTATTTCTTAAAGGTAAAGAACTTCTACAATGCTTACTCAACTGACAAGTTTGACACTGTAACTAGCTCACTAACAAGGATTCAAACAACTTTGGGAACATAACTTTTAACGACTCAAAAGAAAGATGACCTAAACGACTATGCCATAAATAGGCCTGACTCTCACTCGACGAACTTGTGGACTCAGTCGCCACTAGACCAGCATTATTCTCCAACACGTAGAGACCATCCACCATGCTTCCTCTACCAATCGTCTTCCCCGAGGTCAAATCCTGAAACACACAACAAGACGGAAAAAAGGTGATTGAGCAGTTCAAAGAGTGAGCAATACTACTAATGGACAACAAATTAATAGGTAATTTCGGAACATGCAGGACAGTAGGAAGAGTAAGGCCAAGTGGGAGAGATATGGTGCCTCGGCCAGCTATGGTAGAAAAAGAACCATCAGCCAATCTCACCTTATCTCTCCCAGAGAGAAGGTTATATGTTTGGAACAAATTTGACTTACCGGTCATGTGATTTGAGGCTCCGGAGTCAATAATCCAAGGTGAATCAGTAGTATGAGATGACACATGGAAGGCTATGGCATTACCTGATGTAGAGGCAAATGAGGTAGGGGTAGGCCCAGAATCCACCTGGCGGAGAGTCGTACCATACAATTCCAAATGTTCACGGAAGGAGTAGATAATATCTTCCTTAGGGTCAGAACCGGGATGTCTTTTAATCAACTCTCTTTTAATCAGCACTCCCGCTCTGATACCATCTTGACAGTGTAGCCGGCCAGAGATAGGTGGAAGAGGAGAGAAGAGAAGAGAAGAGAAGAGAGGAGAGAAGAGAGAAGGTTTGCAATGTAACAGTACTAGCGGCGCCAGGGTTTATTTTACTATATATAGGGCGACAGAAATAACAAGGGAAAAGACCCTTGTGCCCCTGAGTACAATAACAGACATAACAGAAATAAAGAAACGAAATAAAAAACACTTATTTAGCCAAACAGGCCCTTACAACTGCAACTAAGTTATTTTAACATTATTCCAACAATGGTCTTAAACAATCTCTTAGAGCTTGGGTTGAGAGATTCAGAGCTGCCCTTGTTTCTTGGGTGACTTTTCTAATTGTTTATGTTGATTACATTGTGGTTATTGGTAATGACACCCAGGAAGTGATTAAGCTCAAAAGGTTTTGTTAAAGTCAACTAAAGAGGGATATTTTAGTCTTTTCCATCTAAGTAATGTGTTAGTTATATGTCTCATACATATGCAGGAGCATTTCTTTGTATATTGTTTTGTTAAATTTAAATAGATGGTCGACTGGGTTAGACTCTTGGTCTTCTCAGTTCGACACTTCTCTCTTCTTCTCTCCCTTCTTCTCTATTTTCTTTCTTTGCTCTCAGTTCAACTGAATAACTTCCACATGGTATCAGAGTGCCACTGATAAAGGACGACTACAGCCTTCTATCGTCAACTCTTTTCCCTCCCTCTTCTCTTTTTTTCTTTTTTTTTTTTTGTTGTGAGCAATCTAGAGTAGAAGACTGCGACAAAATGTAGATATCTACGGCAACCCTTAGGGTTTCGGTGGCTTGACTTCTGGTGAACAGAAGTCAAAGTGAACAAATGTAGATATCTACGGCAACAGTTTGAGTGAACAGAAAAAAAAAAGAAAAACAATTTTTTTTTGTGGACTATTGTCACCATGCATGACAGCCGTGGTGGTCTGAACCCTCTAATGAGCAGTTTCAAGAGGGATTTTCTATGGTTATAAAACTGTCTGTTCGCATTACAGTAGTGTTCAAAGTGAACAAATGTATGCTAGGGCAAGTTCGTGGTAATTATAAGTGTGTTGGTGTGGTAGTTGGACAATAGTAGTTGCTACGTTTGGAACTGAATTCTTTTTTTTTTCCTTTTTTTTTTTTGTGATGGGCAGAACCAGCTTCGTATATTGAAATGGCATTGATGGGTGATGCAAGTGGTGACCAGAAATTGAGTGTGATGATCTCCTGTAATTTTTTAAGTGTGCAGATGACATCCATCAAACTCAATGGTGAAAGCTATGTTCCGTGGGCTATGTTAGTGGAAGTGTTTCTAAAGGCTAAGAAGAAAGTGAAACATGTACGGGAGGAGAAACCTAGTGTTGAATCCCTGGGTTTTAAAGATTGGGAGCAAGAGAATGCTCAAATCATGACGTGGTTTTGGAACAGTATGGAGCCTAAAATCAGTGTTAACTTTATGATTTTAGATACAACAAAGGATATATGGGAACATGCCAAGAAACTCTATTCTGGACACGACAACACTACAAGGGTTTATTAGCTTTATCAGGAATACTTTAGTTTGTAGCAAGGAAATCAGACTCTTGAAGAATATTATGCCAGTATGAAAAATCTACGGAATGAACTTAATGTCTATCATCCCTTAACTCTAGATGTCAAAATTCAGCAGCAACAAAGGGAACAAATAGATGTTACACGATTCTTGATGGGGTTGAAAGCAGAGTATGAACTTGTTAGAGCATAGATATTGGGAGGGTCTGCTCTCCCTACTCTAAAAGAAGTGTTTGCCCATCTCCGTAGGATATCTCTTAGCCCCACAGTGAGTAACATACCTTCCGACAAATCAACAATTGTCGGCACTCAAGGTGGTTCTTATGGTCACAGAGGAGGTGGTCGTATAGTTAAGGGAGGTCATGGTAACCCTATGGGTGGTTGTAGCAGTGGAGGTCATGATTCAGGGGAAGTCCATGGCAAAGGAAGGAGGAGCACTACTAGGAAATGCATACATTGTAGGAGATAAGGACACGCAGTTAACTTCTGTTATGATTTACATGGCCCACCACCCACATGGGCTAATCATGCAACTATTGGTGGTGGTGAAGTTAGTGATACTCAACCCGTTGATCGAACATCTTCTATAGTCACAACTACTTCTGGGAAGGAGGTGATGAGTATGAGAAATTCCTTCAAGCCACTTTACATCAGAATACTGCCACCCTTGCTCATTTAGGTATAGCTTGCCTAGCATTCAAACCTTCACTTTGGATAATTGACTCTGGAGCCTCTAATCACGTGACCGAGACTCCAGGTGTGTTTTCCTCCATTTCTCCAACCTCCACATCAAATAATGTTACCCTTGCTAATGGATGTACTTCCCCATTTACAGTGTTGGTAATGTTAACACAACATCTCTTTCTTTGTCTTCTGCTTTATATGTTCCCAAGTTTCCTTTTAATCTTATGTTTGTTAGTAAACTAACCAAATCCCTCAATTGTTCTATCACATTTTGCCCCTTCCTCTTGTGTTTTTCAGGATCTAACGACGGAGAAGAAGATTAGTGGAGGTCATGAAGCTAGCGGATTGTATTACCTTGACGGAGGTGGTCCTACAGTTGCACTTCAAACCTCTTTGACTCCTCTTCAATGGCATTGTAGACTCGGCCATCCAATCAAAGTTGGGTCTTATAATGGGTTATACATATTTTGTTATCTTTGTTGATGACTGTTCAAGAATGACATGGATTTATTTAATGAAAGAAAGAAGTGAATTATTTTCCATTTTCCAAAAGTTTCATGCTGAAGTGCATACATAATTTGGTGTTTCACTTAAAATTCTTCGTTTCGACAATGGTAGAGAGTATTTTCTTTCTTCATTTCAGCAATACTTGGAACAACATGGTATTATTCATCAGACATCTTGTGCCCACACCCCTCAACTAAATGGGGTAGTTGAGAGGAAGAACCAACATCTACCTGACTCCTAGGATCTTCGGGTATGTGTGCTTTGTTCAGAATCTTGGTCCTGGTCTAGACAAGTTGGACGCTCGCTCCATTAAATGTATCTTCCTTGGCTACTCTAGGACCCAGAAAGGGTATAAATGCTACAATCCTATTACTCAAAAACCCTTTGTCCTGATGTTACATTTTTTGAATTGGTGCCATACTTCTCTAGCCTTGATACCCCTCCTACTCGGCAAGCACTTGATTGAGTGAATTATGTTGCACGAGAATTTATTAAAATTTTTGCACCAACATAATTTTGGCATGCCTAGTGGGACCCCATTTTCCTTTTCATCTCTGACTTAGAGTATAGAACAAAAGGAAAAAAAAAGGATGTGTAAATCTTATATTAATATTATCTACTTATAGGATGAAATATCTCAGACATGGCACCTAAAGTGGTTGTCTACTACCACAAACTTCCTACAAGGCAACATTTACTGTGGCCGTGAATCCTCTTGCTGTTGCTACTATGTCTTCTGTTACTTAGGTGGAGAAAAAGATCAAGAAAAAGAAAAAAAGGAAGGTCACTAAGACCCTCTCCTGTGATGAAAAGTTTACATGTTCAAGCCATGTTCAACTCTGCCCGGAAGGCAGGTTTCAAGCCACCCAAGGCAAATTCCTCCAAAAAGATTGCTTCGTCAATCTTGAATATCACAAAATCAATGGCTAAAGCAAGGGCTAAGATTATTTACCCTACCCAAATCATGGTAGGAACCATTCCAGTGAATCTTTTGATTCCTCCTACAACATCAGTCATGATGGTGACTATTTCTGAAGAAAAATCTACTCTTCAAACTTTCAATGAGGCTATAGGAGAAAAGGCAATAAATGTTCCTTCATCTACAAAAGTGAAGCCCCAAGTAATTAAACTCGGAAATTCAAGTGGAAAAAGTTCTTCATCTTGTGGAAAGAAAATTATTTGTAATCAAAAGCCTTCAACTAGAATTGAAGGATCTTTAAAACAGTCTTCAATTCCTGTTCATAAGCCTAGATCCAAGAGGCCTCCAAAGGCTAAAAAGCTACAAAGTAGCACTCTCATTTCCCTTGCTGATTTTGCTGCAGAAAGATCAAAGAAAGCAAATTAGAAATGGAAGCTAGAAAATGGGCTTTTATTTCTGGATACATGTTTGCTGAACAGGCAAATTTTTACTTTGCACTAGGGGCATATACTATGCCCAATGAAGAACTTAAGCCTTATAAAGGCCCTATCACTAGACCAAGAGCTCGATTTTTGCAAAGTTCTGAAGACATGTCAAGTTCAAGTTTGACCGTTGAGTCTGCCACTTCCAAAGTTAAACTAATCCAAGAAGATCATAAATCTTCAATTCAAGAAGATGAATCTGTGGATAAAATTACTTAACAATTGCAAGGAATTGCTATGTCCTTAAGAGAAGACCAAGAGCCATCTCCTGTGACAGTCATGATGACTGGTACTTCAAGTTTAGAAGAGCAAATTCAAGAGATTCAATGAAAGATGCAGAAAAGGATGCAGAAATTACATCTTTGGCTGCTCAGTTGGCGGCTTAAGCAAGCACATTTGCTAGAGAGTCGTCTCAACAAGCGTCAACTTCTGCTCCTGCTCAAATAAATCTAAAGACACTTATTGTAGAGGGAATAAAGGAATTCCAAGCATCTCTCACACCACCTGTCCTTGGTTACAGGAAACCATATCCTGCCCATTATGATACACTCCCATTTCCTTCAGGATATCAAAAGCCCAACTTTGAGAAATTTGATGGAATAAATGGGTCTCCTCATGAACATTTTGCCCATTTCTATTCTGCATGTGGTGAATCAACAATGTTTGAATCAACAATTTCCTCTTTAAAAGGAACAGCTTTTACCTAGTACACACAATTAGCACCAGGATCAATCATCACATGGGAAATTATCAACGTGCTTTCTTAGCACAGTTTGTGAGCTCTAAGAGGAAATTATCAATTACAAACTTGGCTGAAACGAAACAAAGGCCAAATAAAAATGTAAATGAATTCATTACACGATGGAGAAATATGAATCTTCGGTGTGTTGAACAGTTAAAGGAAACTTCAACAGTACAAATGTGCGCTAACAATCTCTTGCCAGAGAATGCTACCTTTGTAAGCACAGTAGAACCTCAATCATTTGATGCATTGGTTTTTAAAGCCAGCAATGTGGAAAGACAATTTGCCAGGCAAAAGACTGTGGCATGCAAGCCCAATCCTCCTTCAGAAACAAAAAAGGATGGAAAAAAGCCCGTAGGCAAAGGAGAGGTCATGCCATAAGAAGAAAAAGGAGTTCATGTATGGCATGCATACCTTTTGATGATGAAGACTTATAGCTTGGGACGAAATATCACAACCGCCCTTTGTATGTATCAGGAGTAATAGGTGATACTCCCATCAATAGAGTTCTCCTAGATTGTGGATCTGCTGTTAACCTTCTACCCTTGAAAACTTTATTGGTTATAGGTATGACACCTCGCCAATTATCCTCCTCATGTTTGACCATTCAAGGGTTTAATCAAGAGGGGCAGAAAGCAATGGGTACCATTGCTCTGAAGATTGAAATTAGGGAGCTATATTCCAATGCTTTGTTTCATGTTATTGATGCAGATACTTCGTATAATGTCCTTTTAGGACATCCATGGTTACACCAATATGTAGTTGTCCCATCAAGACTTAATCAATGCTTTAAGTTTAGTAAAGATGGAGAGGTAAAAAAGGTGGTTGCTGATACTGATCCATTTCAAGGAGAAGAAGTACGTTATGCGGATGCTAAATTTTATAAATCTGTTAATTTTTGTTCTTTCCCTTCTTCAAAGGAAGAAGTTAAAGAGAATGCTGACTTCAAGAATGCAAAGAACCATCAACTTCAAAAACCAAGATTGTTGTATCATTGCAGAAGGAAGTCAAAGGGAAGCAAAAACCTCAAGTTGATTCAAAACCTAAAGCTACCTTTAGGTACATTCCAAAAAGCCAAAGGAAATTAGGGCAAAAGGCTCTTACATCATTGCAAGAGATTACAATGGCGACATTGATGACAAGTTACACTTGTCCACTTAGGAAGATTGATCAATCCATTCCATATACTCAATTTATTGTGTCAACTTCCCTCCCAAAAAATGGAAGAAAGAATAAAAGGTTAGTTCTCCAAAAGTTCAAGCCATTGAGTCACTACAATAATCCTACATGTAGTGATGCAGCATCGACCTCAGCAATCCCTATGTTTACAGAACGCGAAAAGGCTATTTTCAGCTAAGAGGAGATAAAGCCACAAGTCTCTGTGTTCAAACGACTTAGAGGTTTGAAGAATATATAGAAGAATGAAAAGAAACGAGTCTCTATTTTCAAGAGACTTGTAATTCCAAACCAAAAGGTCAACAAGGTTGTGGAAAAGAAAGAGCAACCCAACATTATCATTAAAAAGTTAGAAGATGGTGGAGAATTCAAAATAGAGGTCAATTACATCTCCACCTAAGAGCATGACTCCTAACATCTGGAGGGTCAAGGTATGAACCCTATTCAAGATTCTAATACTTCAATGGCACTTCAAGGTACAAACCTTAATTGTAATAATTTGCAACAGGTAATGCCTCAAGAGGATATCCCTCAATCAATTAATCTTCTGCATGAAGATGAATAAATAGAAGTTAAAGAGGCTCAACCTGCACCGTTAATGCTTGAAGATGGAGGTCAAGCAACAGTAGATAACCTTCAAGAAATCAACCTCAAAAGTGTTGAAGACCCCAAGCCCATCTTTGTCAATGCTCTACTTACTAGGGAAGAGCTAATAATGTATGAATCCTTACTTAAAGAATACAAAGATGTTTTTGCTTGGGGTTATAAAGACATGTCAGGATTAGATCCTAAAATAGTTGCACATAGATTAGCTATTTCTAAGGATAGACGACCTATAAAACAAGCTCAACGTCACTTCAGACCAGAGCTCACTGTACAAATTGAATAGAGGTTGATAAATTGATAAGTGTCGGTTTTATCAGGGAAGTTAAATATCCTACATGGCTTGCTAATATTGTTCCTGTTAAAAAGAAAATGGACAAGTCTGCATCTGTATAGATTTAGGGATCTTAATGATGCATGTCCAAAAGATGAATTTCCACTACCTATTACAAAATTGCTAGTGGATGCTACTACAGAATTTGAAGCATTGTCCTTCATGGACGACTTTTCAGGTTATAACCAAATTAAGATGGCTCCAGAAGATGAAGAGCTAACTGCTTTTCGAACTCCAAAAGGGATATTTTCTATACAGCTATGCCCTTTGGCTAGAAAAGTACTAGAGCTACATACCAACGAGCCATGACAGTCAAAAGGATTTTCGATGGACTTTGAGAACACCAACGTAAAATGAACCCCTTAAAATGTGCATTTGGGGTAACTTCAGGGAAATTCCTTGGATTTATTGTCCAACATTGAGGGGTTGAAATTGACCCTAAAGCAATATTAGAAATGCCTCCCCCCCCCCTCCGAAATTTGCGAGAATTGAGCAGCTTACAAGGGAGACTTGCTTATATAAGGAGATTCATGTCCAACCTGTCTAGTAGATGAAAACCTTTCTCTAAGTTGATGAGGAAGGATGCACCTTTTATATGGGATGAAGCATGTCAAAATTCTTTTCAAAGCATAAAAAAATATTAGTTAAACCTGCTAGTGCTTACCACACCAATAAAAAGAAAGCCATTAATATTATATATTTTAGCTTCACCAAATTCTCTAGGGGCCCTTTATTATCTGAGTAGAACCTTAGTTGGGGCTGAACACAATTATTCTTCAATTGAAAAGATGTGCTTAGCTTTAGTATTTGTTGTTCAAAGTTACAACATTATTTGCTTGCACATCCAGTTAACTTAATTTCTAAAGTGTGTCCCCTCAAGTATTTGCTCTCTCGGCCAGTTCTAACGGGTAGACTGGCAAAATGATCACTTATTTTATCTGAGTTTGAGATAAAATATGTTCCTTTAAAAGCAATAAAAGGACAAGTTTTAGCTGACTTCTTAGCAGCTCATCCTATGCCGGACAACACTGAGCTTTCAGAAGACCTCCCAGACGAAAGGGTCTTATACATAGAAATTAAAAGACCATGGCAACTCTATTTTGATGAATCTTCTTCAAAACAAGGCACAAGAGCAGGGGTTGTGTTCATCACTCCCATAGGAGAATCAATTTCATATTCTTTCTTCTTCACATCATTATGTTCAAACAATACAGCCAAGTATGAAGCAGTCATTATCGTTTTAGAAATGGCTCAAGAGATGAATATTAAATATTTACAAGTCTTTGGAGATTCTCAATTGGTGGTTAACCAGTTAAATGAATTGTATGGGGTTAAAAATTTAAGTTTAATCCCTTACTTTAACAGAGCTAGAAAGCTGATATCTCAATTCAGCAGCATACAAGTGAGTCACATTCCAAGGTCAGGAAATGACAAGGCTGATGCCTTAGCTAAGTTGGTCGTGTCTCTTAGTTTACCTGAACAAAGACAACTTCAGATTACAGTCGGTGAGAGACATGTTCTTCCCCCCATAAACGAAAGAGTTTGGGAAACTGAGCTTGTGAACTTTGTCACAATTCAGTCCGAAGAAGAAACCTCAAATTGGAGAATGCCCATAATCAATTATCTACAATATAGGCTCATCTCGATAAATCTTAGGAGTACTAATGTACTACGCCAAGCTGAACATTATAGATATATAAATGGCACTTTATATAGAAAATCCATAAATAGAATTCTATTTAAGTGCCTTTCTAGAAATGAAGTCCAACAAGCTCTTTGCGAAATACATGCAGAAGAGTGCGATGTACATCAGAATGTCCCTGAAATGGTAGGACACTTGGAAGAATTGGGATATTTTTGGCCCACTATCATCTTAGATGTGTAGAGACTGATTTATGTCTCTTACATCCTCTTTCCTTTTTTGGCCCTTGGGACTACCCTTTTATGTTGTAACTTGTGTACACTATCTTTTGTTTTATTATTTCTTGTAAGACAAGGACATAACTGTCCTTTCCATAACATTGTATTCTTTCATATATAAGTTAAATATTTCTGGGCATGTGGTTCAAGACAGAACACACCCTTTTCATTCTCAACTCTTTCTTCTCTGATTTGATCCAAGTTGGCATGGTATCAGAGCAGGTTTTTCGATCTGTCCTTGATTGAAATCTATAGATCTGTGAGATCGACCCATCTTCTTCAGTTTTGGATCTCATATGTTGTACTGATCTTCACATCTCTGCTACTATTTCTCTGGAAGATCGCCATCAGTAATAGGGTTTCTTCATTTTCTCTCAATCGGCTACTCCAAACACTGTGAAACTTCACATCTGAAGTTGCTCAAGTCAGATCTATATAGATATATAATTTATTTCTGGTTTGGATTCCTTTTGAAGAGAGTTCTGCCCTTCTTCTTGTTTGACAGTCCAGACAACTTACCTTTTTTGGACTGTTATCAGTTTGAAAACTCTGTGTGACTGGTTTCTTTATTGGATTTTGATTCCTCTCTATGGCATGTGGTTGGCCACACTTATTCCATCGAGTTTTGGACTTTCTTGAACTTTCGGCTGCTCTATTCTCAGTTTTTCTTTGCTTACTTTGCTGAAATGACCATGGAGAAAAGAGATATTCTATCAGTAAAGTTCAATGGAACAAACTATGCCTTCTGGAAATTCCATTTCCAGTTCTATTTTGAAGGAAATGGATTATGGGGATTTGTGGATGGTTCCACAAAACAACCAGATGAGTTTGATTCCAAGGGGCTGAAACAGTGGAAGATCGATAATGCCAAAGTAGTGTCTTGGCTTCATGGATCTGTTGAAACTGAGATTGCTATTCCAATGAGAAGTTATTGAACTGCTAGTGAGATGTTCACCTATATGGAAAAGGTGCACCAATAGTCAGGGTGAGAAGAAAATACAGAAGTACTATGCTGGTTTCGTGAACTTGTGGACGGAGTATGAATTAGTTCACATGGGTGAAAGCACCTCTGCTTGTTGCATCAAAAATCTAAAAGAACACTTTGATAGGAGGAAAATCATGCATTTTCTGATGCCATCTGAGACCTGAATATGAAATTGTAAGGTCCAACATTCTCAGTGGGGCACTCCTCCCACACTTGACACAGTTTTGGGGGAGCTTCTCAAGGAGGAAACTAGACTCATTACTCAATCGACCTTGAGGTCGAAGTCTGATTCAGGAATAGAGACAGCCTTTCTGATGAACAAATCCAAGCCCAAGAAGGGCTTGTCCCGTGTACAATGCTATGAATGCAAGGAATACGAACATGTTGTCTCACACTGTCAGAAGAAAAATTTCTGCACCTACTGCAAATAGCATGGGCATATTATTCCTGAATGTCCTACCAAACCAGCAAAGGGGAATGGTTCAAGCTCTAAGAAGAATCAACACAAGGCTTTCCAGGCAACCACTAAATGTGCAAACACAGGGAGTACAGCTTCAGCTGGAATGGATGAAAACTTTGGGACCCTTACAGAAGAAAAAATGTGGCATCGAGTATCCTCAGCTATTTCCTCTGCATTTTCAGCCATTGGTCTTTCGGATAAGTCATCCTATTATTGTTCCTCTCCTAGTCACTTATGGATCATTGATTCCGGGGCCTCTAACCATATGACAGGGGCTCACACTAGTCAGTTCGTTAAACCCAAATCCTTGAATAAATTATTACTGCTAATGGAGATAAATTGGATATTGTTGGTTGTAATGATTTGTCCTTAACTACAACTGTCAATTCTTGTTTTCATCTACCTAAAATTTTTTTTGCTCCTAAACTTACAACTAATTTGATCTCAGTCGGTTAGCTAGTTGAGGATGGTAACATTGTTTCCTTTTCCCATGATGGTTGTTTGATACAGGACCAGACACCGGGGCATTCATCCACATCCTGTTTACTTACTAGCACTCCTAGTACTGAGGTTATTTGCAGAAATAATGTATGGCACTTGTAGCATAGGCATCTTGGGCACCCCTATGCAAATAAACTTGAGTCCTAGTTTCTTATTGGTTATTTATCTTCTAAAGATACTTCTTTTAGTAATGTTGATAAGGCTTGCATTTCTTGTTGCTTGAGTAAGAGCCATGTTTTACTCTTTCCTGCAGTCATTGAGCATGCTTCTATTCCTTCTAAAATAATACATAGTGATGTTTAGTTGTCTCCAGTTCTTTCCAGATTGGGATTTAAATATTTTGTTACATTTATTGATGATTGTACTCGCTTTACATGGATATATTTCTTGAGAAACAAATCTGAAGTTTTTTCTACCTTTAAATACTTACTAGCAAAAATCAAAAACCAATTTGATGCAAACATTGGGATTTTCCATTCAGACTCAGGGGGGGGGGGTGAATACCTTGATGGAGATTTTCAAATTTTCTTGAGAGGCAATGGAATACAATCCCATAGATCTTGTCCTAGCACTTTATAACAAAACAAAGTAGCTGAGCACAACAGACATAACAAAACAAAGTAACTTAACATTCTTCCATCATCTATCTTGCATAATACCTCTCCTTTTCAAAGTTTGTTTTACCATTCACCTAATATTTCTATTCTTCATGTCTTTGGCTGTGTATGTTTTGTTCATCTTCCTCCACATGAACGCACAAAGTAGACTTCCCAATCAGTAATGTGTGCTTTTGTGGGATATATCCCTGATCATAAGTGATTCTTTTGCTATGATCCAAAGTCTCGTCAAGTTCGCGTATCCCATAATGTCATCTTCCTTGAGAGCATGTCCTGTTTTGCTCACATTGTTAACTTGCCTGCTGCTTCCATTTTGATACTGCATTCTTTTGACTCTATAGGTTCTTCGGATTCACCTTCTATTCCAAAGTTGCTCCATGTCTATTTCAAAAAGAGGCTAGCTGCTCCAGCTCCTATTGCCCTGCCGCCTTCATCACTAGAAGCTGATCCATCATCTCTAGCCATGAGTTCTCATCCTTCTCTTGATCCTGTAAGTACACCTGCACCTATCCATGATCCTCAACCATCCTCTAATCCCCCTTTACATTGCTCTTCTCGAATTTCTCGTCCTCCTGGCCGCTATAGTTTTCCTTCAAGCCATAGCTCCTTCTCTGTTGTTTTGTCAGCCACAGATATTCCCACATCATACCGGAAGGCTATGGCTTTCTCTTATTGTTAGTCAACCAGTATTTTTTTTTTATCAATAACACAGTTCATTAATTATCACAATTGGAATTACAAAGAGGAAGACAAACTTTCTTATCTTCCAACTTCAGCTTGAGCCCCAAGAAATGAAAAAAGAGAGAGAGAAAAGAAAAAAGAAAAAGAAAAAAGAAAAAAAAAACAGATTTAAATTACAATTGTGCCCAAAACATTGACTCCCTGTCCACCCCTTGTTTAGTCTGGGTACAGCTAGCAATCTCACCCCACTTCCTCAGCATGTCATCCACTATATATTCAATGAATACCTCTAGGGATTTCATCCATTGTATAGCCCTTATATGGATTAGGGCCCTCAGATATTCGGCACTTCTCTCTTCTTCAGTGAATAGCTCTAGTCGACCAATATTGTTAACAGTCGACCGGTATTGTTAACAGCTCACTAATATTGTTAACAATCGATTAGTATTGTTAACAGTCAACTAGTATTATTAACAATCGACCAATGTTGTTAACAATCAACTAGTACTATTAATAGTCGACCGGTTATAGTTTTTTATAGTAATGAATAGTAAGGTTGGTTGTTGAGAGAGATGGATTATTCCTTTGTTTTTGCTTGGCTTCCTTGAAGTTTTCATCTCATTAGATGGAATGGGAGATTTGAGTTATTGTTGAGGAAATCCTTGAAGTTTCGATCTCCTTAGGTGACATGGGATTTTGATTCTCTTTATCTAGTCGGCTCCTTAGGTAACATGGGATTTTGATTCTCTTTATCTAGTTGGCTCTTCGATTGGCCAACCCAAACCTTGGAGTTTTGATCTCCTTAGGTGACGAAATTTTGATTCTCTTTATCTAGTTAGCTTTTTGTTGGCCAACTTTGATTCTTTGCCTTGGTTTGTGGAGTTCACCACAATTGTCTTTTCACTAGCCAACTTTGTTTTGGTAATTATGCTGGCATTTCTTGATTATCTAGTTGTTTGACATGGTTGGATCTTTAGTTCAGTAATTGTGATTGGCCTTGATGGCAAACTTTGATTTTTTTGGCATGATATGTGTTGGCTAGCTTCAGTTTGGTGATTACTGGATCATTACTTGGCTTTACTCTGGCTTTTCAACATGAGTTCATTCAGTTTTCTAATATCCAACTTTGGTCTCTAAGGGACACCTTCAACATCTCAAGTTTCATGGCTTCTACTTTTAGTAGTGCATCGATTTTCATGGAGGTTGCTTCAACATCTTTACTTGCAAACTCAAGATGGTTTCCCTACCTCGAGTTTGAGGGAAAGTGTAGAGAGATATATTGTATTTAGTTGTATTTGGGCTTTCTTTCAGGTAGGGCGTTGGAGGTTATAGGGGCATATTTGTAATTTTGATAAATTTTGGGGACTTTTATGCTATTGGAGGAAGAGATGTGAAATTCTGATATAATTGGGTCTTTTGCTTATTTAAGCCATTGTTTGTGTGGGATTAGGGTTAGAGAATGAGTGAGGACATTTTGCTGTGCATTTATAGAGAAGTCAGTCTTGTATCTATTCTTCTCATAGTGGATTTTTTTTCTCTCTCCCATGGATGTAAGCACCAAGCTGAACCATGTTAAATCTTTGTGCTTTCTCTCTTTTTTCTTTCTTCCTTCTATTTTTCTTCTTGGTTTAATTCCCTTCCCTGTTCCTTAAAAAGACTGCACTATGAACTGGATTTCCTAATTGAGTGAGGCAATATCCAGACCTCCTGAAACTTTCTAAACTAATAACATTTTTGGGTTTCCCTACCAATCTGGAAACAATTGGGTTCCTTCACCACTACAATAGCCCCACAACCCAAAAAAAGTGGTAAACTGAATCCTGAACTGTAAAGCCATTCTCTCTAGTAATGGAGTATCCATCATCAATAGGATTAAAAAAGACAAGGCACAGTACTCTTATTGGTGTAATTTGAGATGCCCCTACACCTGAGTAACCTGTACTGTACTAGGTGAATTCATTGAAGTTGACTGAACTTCAACTGTCATTGGAAGGGAGAAAATGGTTAGGACCCCGACTGCTTGAAGTCTATTATTGTTCACTGGGAAAAAAATGTTTATTAAATTAAAAGGTGATTTGTTGTATTTCCAAAGCATCTGGTTATTGATGCAATGGCTTGTGATGCTATAGCTGCTGTTCATAATCAAGAATCTTATAGAACTGAACTTTATATTTTATATAGATCCTTGGTCATAAACACAGGAAGAGACCGTAATTCATTTTCTGAAGTTTCTTCTATGTTGCCAAACATTTAACTGTATCTGCCGATACCTTTTTTTATAAATCATGTAATGTATCTTTCTTTATATCAAATTTGTTTCACCAATTATTACTGTTATAATTGATGTTTATTATTTTTGTTTGTTTTTCTTACTTTCTGCTGAGAAAACACAGTTTTCATTGTACTGTTACTGATATAAAAGCCTAAAACAGTTAGCTCTAAGGCCCAATGGGTACAGAAATTCGAATAAATATACATAAAATGATAAACTTGAAAAATCTCCTTGCTTTCTTTTCTGTGGAATTTTGGTCCACTATAATTTTCCTTGTTCACTTAAAAGGGCAGGGGTTTGAAATGTTATGTATATATGTGAAATTCTGTCCACTTATAATAAACTGTACTTGTACCATATCAGTATTTCTTCAATTTGTGTAGTTGAGAAATAGATTATTCCTATAACCATCTATGCTTGTTCCAGTATCTTCCTCTATTATTGCTTATACCTCTAATAACTTGCAACTTGGGTAGTAATATTAAATAGGATGGGTTCAGGCTCCAGTCAGTGACCGGGAATATAGAGCAACTCTTCCTGAAACAGCTGCAATGATTCAATTGGCTTCAAGAATGATAAATGAAGATCGAGGGATGGATTTAATGCCGAGGGAAGCAAATCCAGATGCACCAATAACTGCCTATAGGTGGGTAAATATCACTATTTGTTTTCCCAAATCAGGCAACAAAAGATTTTTGGACTTGTTTAATTAATGATCAGCATAAGTACATTTTTTAGAAACATCTCTTGCCTGTACAATGGCCAATGGCCATTTCTACTCTAATGGCGTGTGGAAAGTAGCTCTGAAATATATAGATCATCAAATTGTGTTTACAGGGTTTTATTTATCTCACTTATGACTAATCTTGCCAATTTTGCAAAACTTAAAGCTTAGATGACCTTTCTTTCCTTCTTTTCTTAGACTCAGAGGGTAAATGTAATTGTATTAAGCAGTGTTGAGGTGATGACCAGTCATTTCTTCCTCTCTAGGTGATGTGGTGACTAGTTGACCACAAAACAGTGATGCAAGAGAGGGTTTGTCTGTGTCTGCAACCTTGACTATTTGATTTATCCCTTTGTTTATAGGAACTACTACACCATTTCTCTTCTATTCTAGTTTTGTATGTTCTCAACCAAGTGTGATCAGATATGCTAAAAGCAATTAGTATGCATAATAATATAAAGACACTATAATACTGTTGTAAAACTTAAAGACAGATAAACACAAACAAATAAAAACATCAAATCAACTTTGTGGTGAACTAAGCAGACAAGTGGTTGGTCAACCTAGTCGGTACTTAGTCATCCCTTTTTCTTTATAGTAAATCATTGAGTAAATAAAAAAAAATTATAAAAAGAAAATAAAAATAGATGAACAACAGAGCTTCCAAACTGTATAAACGACCACTAGAACCCAACTAACTGAAATAAAAGAACTAAACTCTCCAATCTCCATACAGATAAACTGACCATCAGTTGATGAGTAGTCATCCTAGGCAACAACATCATGGGCATTAATTGATTAGTTACTGATGCAGCTCGTATAGCTCTCAAACTAACTAATGGATTGACTAGTTGTTGACTTTTGATGCTTTGATAACAGTGACCTAAAGTCATGATAAAGGTTTATGTGCCTGTATAGTATACAAGTACAACAAATTGCTACAGTAGCACCCAGCATCATCATCCAAAAATAAATGTCAAGTGATACCTTCATCCTTCAATGAGTCAAGAAAAATGTGTAGCTGGGAGTACTTCCCTTTTGAATGAACCATAGCTTTAGTTTTTGAAACACAATATCAAAACAGATGCTTTGCTATTAAAATTTCTGGTGTTTCTTTCACCCTAACTACCTATATATGGAATGTTCTCTATAATGTTTTGTGTCTCTTATCTAATCCTTTTACTTTCCAGCTCATAAACCTCCTTGGAAAGCAAATTATTTCATAAAAATGGGCCCCTGGTAAGCTAAACTTGCAGTGAGGGATGATCAGCATTCTAGTTGTTTCTTGACAAAACAGACAATTCATGCCTCAGGTAGTCATCTTATATTTTGTGAGGCATTCTCTAGTGTTATTGCCCAAATCATAAGTGCCATCTCAGAAAGGGACTGGGGTCTAACACTTGGTCTTATGAAAAGTCCCTCCCAAAGAGTGAGTGAATTGTGTACCCATCAGATTCAGAATGAGTGAATTGTGAGGGTTTCTAAAGGGTCTGACGTCCAAAATTCTTTCATCTCCCTAATCTGGACATGGGAGGGTTTGTTTAAAGTTTTAGCATCAAAGCAACCATTATTAATTTCCCATTTATATAGATTTCTCCAAAGCCTTGGATGCCAAAACATCAACTTGTTGGTATTTCTTGTAAAAAACATTGAACCATTTCTTCTTTGATAGCCAGAGTAGGTTCCCTGGAAGATCACCATTGATCAGTTGGTTGGAACAGCATAAATATGTTTTTAATAATCATGTATAAATTTATTTTGTTTTTTATTTAACATAAAACTCACAATAATTATTGGAAACTAAACTACTATTATTGAATTTTTTAAATTTATTTATTGTATTTTTGTTATAATTTATCAATTAATATTTATTAGTAATTAAAATATTATTTGAGATTATACTATTTACTGATTAAAATCAATAATATTTTACTATTTTTTGTATTTTTATAAGTATTGTATTTGTTGTCTTATTATTAGTTATTTATTGTATTTTCATTATCAATATATTTTCAATAATTGTGCATTTTCGCTTTAAATTTTCAATAATTATTGGAGATTAAACTATTGTAATTTTCTAGAGATTTAGACTATTAATTTAGCTGAAATTAGGAGTGTTCACAAGTTGGTTCAGTTCGATTGTAGGCTATTTGGCCAACCAAATCAACTTGGTAAGGTTGGGGAGATGGTCACCTGAAATCGTCTGACCATTTGTGAAAACCAGCCCATTCTTGAAATATCATGAATTGTCCCTATAGGTTAAGTGTCTTTTTCAAGGAAATATAGAATAACTAGAACATTTAAATAAGTTTGATTCTTTATCGGATCATAAAAACCCACTTTCTGAAGATCTCTTATCTTTAGAACCGAACATCAATTGCAACAATTCGATAGATGGCTCATTGGGATAGATGTAGATGAACAATGCCCCCCCTAGAAACGTATAGGAGGTTTTCCCCTCGTACAACTCGAGAAAGAATGATTCAAAATTATATTTAGTTAGTCAATTCAAAAGATTTAAAACTTAAAATTTTGAAATTAAAAATTAAATTTATGATATAATATATTTTGGACCAAGAAATATGAGAATTTTCCCACTTTCCCATATTAAAAAATTATTTTTAAAATATAAAATATTTATATATATCTATGGTCAGGTTGTTTGATTGGGAAATTATTGAACCAAAGCCAACTCAACCTGGTTGGGTTGAGTTGATCGAGTTGGTTGGTTTCATCAATTTGATGAACAACCCTAGCTGAAATTAATTGTTGTTATTTTTGTATTGTAAAAAACTTATTAAAAGTAGTATATAAAATATAAATAATTATTAATTATTTCAAAAGTTCAAAATATAAAATAATTGTATACTCTTATGTGTTTCTATTGTTTAGCTTTCGCTTAACAAATCCCGTGCACCACACGAGTCCCCACTAGTATATTTTAAAACGAACTCAAAAACAAAACCATTCTTTATCCAAGTGATGACAAAGCAATTCAACCATCTAAATCAAATTGGTCAACCCATGAAGTCATAGTTAGATAATAAAATTTTTAGAATAGAAATAAATATGGAAAGTTACAAAAATGTAGAAAAATTAGACACATTTATGATATTTTATTAATCAAATTTGTTGAGAATGCTTAGATAGGGGTGTTTTAGACTTTTTTTTCTCTTCTCTTGTATTATCTCTGTATTTGGGCACCCAAGTAGGGGCTTGTTATTTTTATCTTTTCAAAATATAAAGAACTTTTGAGGGTGTGAATAGTAACAAACATACACCTCTCGACGCATCTCTCTTCTTCTTTTCTTTCTTCTAAAACCCTAGATTTACAACTTCGTATCAGAGCAAGTAGAGGCACTTGGGAATACCTCTCCTACTGATCCTCTCCTATGAGATGAATTGTTGACCTTAAACCATCGTTGGATGATGTCATCCGCACAGGTGTTTGTGGTAGTCAATGAATCTTACATGGTTTGATTCACCCTAGTTTTAGAGGATTTTTGGTATGACTCTTGTCCATGTTCGAAGCTTCTATGATTTTTAGTTGTTTTTTCAAGGATAAAATCGTAGAAATTGTAGATCTGATGTCGAGCCTTATACATCATGTTTAATGAGTTCTTCTGCTACAAAACCTTGACCATTCAGGTCATTTTACACTTTGGGAATGACGGGAAGTGGTCCCATAATTTTCTAAGCCCTGCATAATTTTTGGGAGATTTTCTTCTCCCTCTATTTTTTTACCAACCTAGTTTTTTGGCCTCCTTTTGTCTCTTAACCGTGTGGTGACCTAGTTTCTTGGGTCTTTAGCTTTGGTTAAGTATTGGGGGTCTTTTTTTGGTTGGCAAGAAAGTGTCTTGATAGAATATGGAATCATCTAAGGATGTACAAATGGTTTCTAGTGTGCTCCTGGGAAGTTCAGATGTTTCTAGTGGGATGATAACTGCTATTAAACTTGAGGGAACCAACTTTTTAGAGTGGTCCCAATATTCTAAACTTACCATCAATGGGAGAGCTAAACTAGGATTCATCATAGGAAAGAAGGTGAAGCCAAATCTTGAAGACCCGAAATTTGCAAAGTGGGAACAAGATAACTCCCTTGTAAAGTCATGGTTGATTTTCTCAATGCAACCTCATATTGTTCGAAACTACATGTTTCTCCCAACAGCTAAAGATATTTGGGATAGAGTTGTTGGCACTTATTCCCAAGTTAACAATACTGCTAGAGTATACCAGCTTTGGAGGGAAGCTTGCAGTATGCGCTAGGAGGAGAGGTCTATTGCTATGTATTTCTCTTCTCTACAATCTATCTGGGAAGAAATGGATCACTTGAAAGCTCTTGCATGGAAGGACCCTGAAGATGGTGAGAAATATCAAAAGTACATAGAGGAGAATAAAGTCTTTGATTTCTTGGCTAGCTTGAATCCAGAGTTTGATTTTACCAAGCAACATATTCTAAGTGCTGGCATTGTCACTCTTGCTTCCACTTACTGTCCTGTACAAGGGGAAGAGAGTCGAAGGACCGCCATGATGCAACCTCCTGTGATTGATCACTCTACTTTTATGTCATCTAGACATAAGCAAAATACTAGCAAGCACCCTATTATCGAGAAGGCTGAGGGTGTTGTTTGTGATTATTGCAAGAAGCCAAGACGTGCTAAGGAAAGGTGTTGGAAGCTCAATCCTCATTTAAAACTGGAGAAGTACAAAACCGGGAAGAAGGGCAATACTCACTTGGCTACAGTTGGTAATGATGCTTAATCTTCTGATGTGCTTGACTCCTCTGATGTAATAAACAAACTCAAGAATATACTGTTGCAGCTGGAAAAGAGTGGTACATCTTCCACATCTAGTTCCGGACCTAGTAATCCACCTAGTTCATATGCCAACATAGGTATTGCACTTGCTTGTTCTACATCTTTTAGCCCATGGATTGTAGACTCTGGGGCCGGTGCCCATATGATTGGTATGCCTTCACATTTTACCTCATATAAGTTAACCCCAGGGTAGGGCAAGATTACTGTTGCTAATGGATCTCAGACCCCTATTTTAGGTCAGGATGAAGTCAAACTCACTCATAACCTCTCTCTTGGATCTATTTTTCATGTGCCCCAATTACATAAAAAATTGTTGTTTGTTAGTTCTCTTACAAAATCCCATAATTGCTCAATGACATTTTTTCCTACCCATTGTGTTTTTCAGGAGTTGAGCATGGGGAAGATGATTGGAAGTGGGCATGAAGTTGATGGAGCCTACCTCTTTGATGGTCCTTAAGAGCATCGACTGTCGAGCCAAACTGAGTTTTGTTCAAATGAGAAAATGAGTCTTTTGAAATTATGGCATTGTCATCTTGATCATATGTCTTTCAATTTTGTAAAACTTTTGTTTCCAAACTTATTTGACTCTATGTCAAAGTTGAACCTTGAATGTGAAGTTTATCATCTATCAAAATCTAGGGGATTGGATCGTCGCCCGAGTACCGTGGGAAGTCAAGTTTTCCGGGTCGAGTGCTGATCTGTCTGTGTTCTCGACCGGTAACTTCCTGATCGCCTTCCAGGTTGCTGTCAGTGGCGCCCCTCCAGATCTTGAGCCAGTATGGCATTCAGTGACTCCTTGATGTTTTAAAGGTCAGTGGTGACCTTGTGCCGGCCGATATCCATTTGATCGACCCTGTCTTCCATGGAGTTGGATCGTGTGCTTGGCATTAGCTCTGATACCAGCTGTTGGGTTTCAGCCCAACACAGACACTGATTCAAGATAGTGTGATCTCCTAGAAAAGAAACAAGAGAGGGAAGAGAGAACAAAGAGAATTCTGGGTTGAATCTAGGTAGCTTTCTTATTGCTTTTCTTATTTATAGATGTACAAGTTGGTAGTTGTAACAGCTCAAGAATTCAAGAATCAAGATTACCACTTGTCTCTTGCATAGCTGGATCTTGCACAGCTGGTTTTAACCCATGTGCTCTTTTCCTTGGGTACACTTGTTTGATAACTGGTTTACTGGCTTGGTCTTGGTTTCTAACATTAGGTCTTTTAAGAAGTTCTATTTAGTTTCAAGTCTGTAGGTATGAGTTAGAATATTCAAGTGTATTTAGTTTAGGAGCCATATAAGATCTGTAAAAGTGATCTTGGGAGTGGTGAACTGGATACAGAACTTGTCTTTGGAATTTTTCTTGCACGAAGTGGTCACTCTTAGATTGAAACCCACATTTTCATGGTTGTCATCCCAATATTTTTACCAGTGCACCAAGCAATGGCCCCTATTTACTAGCATGATATACAAAAGGAAAATGATTCATTTCTCAACTCAATTCAACTTCAACCACACAGCCTTGCACTTGGTCAAGAGCCAAAAAGGAAAATGATGCATTTTTGGATTTGTGATTCTTCCTTTTGCTGAATGATTTTGTAGGTATTACTCTCTCTGTGCATATTTGGGGGATGATGACATGTTTAGTTCTGATCTTAGTGATGACCAACTTAAAATGAGACTTGGGCACATGTCAAACATACCTTGTCAGGTAAGCATATCTTGTATACATTTCTTAGTTATAATATAATAGAAGTTTTACAGTGAGATCACAAGTCTTTTAAATATTGTTAATTTGAAGATTCCTTATTCTTTTATTTTCAATTCATTTTCTTTTAGTTTATAATAATTACAACTTATTTTACGAACAGAAATGAAGACAGAAAACAGAGGAGCCCCAAATGATACTTGCTTCTCTCTCTCTCTCTCTCTCTCTCTCTCTCTCTCTCTCTCTCTCTCTCTCTCTCTCTCAACACACACACACACACACTGACACACCCCTATGATACCCGATTACCTATACAAGGGTTGTCATATTGTGTCTAGTACTTCAAGCTTTATGTTTCTGTATCTAGCAACCATGTTCAACAGTGGCTCAACATATCTGGGCAATATAGAAATACACAAACTATATGAAGCTACATTAATATCATATTCAGCAGTGTCTTAACATTTCACCACTGATGACCATAACAACGCTGACAGGATCACCACCAACTCTCCTACTCTGATCGTTAGAGCAGAAAACTAGGATTGAGTTCAAAAAATACCTTGCAAGATCAAAACCCAAAGCCGAAGGAGTGGATATGTGAAACTGGAAGATCTTTTGGTGGAACAAACATGGCTTGAAGCTCTTCATGGAGCCATTCTCAATGCGTTGACAGAGGTGACACAAAACATTGATTCAAAGTACCCAGTTGTCATTGGCTTTGAAGGACCATTTGTTTCTCACAAAGTGAATCCCTGAGAATTCTCTACCTTCATTTGCTCCAAAGTCTGTGTCTAAGACATCACTACCAAATGTACTCTCTCTCCCTCCTATTTCTGCACAATAAAATATCAGGTGGTAATACTGTCGTGTTTCTTTTTAAACTAGAGATTCTAGTACCAAGTTACAGCTTTTTACGGAACTTTAAGACTTTTTGAACGTGTCACCTAGTTTTCATTGGGGAAGAAGGGGGGAGCTGATCAGAGTTTAGACTTACATTAGGGAAAATAGCCAAAGAAGGGTAAAATAGGGATTTTGAAAGTTTAAATAGGTCATTTGATGTCAAATGAAAGTGGTCTTTAATGTTTCACTAACAGAGGGTATATTTAAGTCCAGTTGGGTTGGCCCATAAGCTATATTTAAGTCTATTTTTAAAACTAAAGGAATGTTTAAGTCAAGGGAAAATCTATGTTGTTGGAAAGACATGACACTGGAAGGGCTATGAACAATCAAAACCCTCATGTGAATTTTGATAAATATCATATGATTGGATACCAGTTTTATGACACCAGTTGATTGGTTCCAAGTTTTTTCAGTATTATAGTCAAACCCTAAGTCAATTTATGAAAACTCAGGGTAAGTTTGAGTCTTTTACCCTAAGTTTTATTAATATGAATAAATAGGAGTATAACCTAGATTGGTGGGTTTGGGGGAAGGTTTGGCCTTTACCCCAACCAAGTTCAAAGAATCGATACACCCTGATATGGTGCAAGGGGTGTATTGGTACTTTGAACCTTGCACCCATCCGTTTTTCAGTTAGGTCTTAGGCCTGTCTAATTCCTGAAGTAGGTCAAACCCCCAGAGCCTTTTGATTTAATGGGTTCATAATACACACACCCCACCCATGGCCCAACTCTAAATGCAAGTGCAGATATTTATTTTTTGGGGGTTGTGGAGTAAAACTTAACACCTATTTTTGTCAGAGTTGGACCACATTGGATGGGATGGTTGAACCATCAGAAGTGGGAACTGTTAGCCAAAATGTTTTTCTTAGGCTTCTCAGTTCTTAGAATTATTGACTTGGTCAGAACTATCTCAAATAGGTGTCATCATCATCATCATCATCCAAGGCTTATATGGGGTCATCAGCTACATGAATCATGTTTTCACCATTCCGTTCTGTTTAATGCCATATCATCATAATCATCATCCATGCCTTATTCCAACTATGGGGTTGGTTGCGCATGTCTTGTTTCGCCAATCTTTTCCATTTAAAGCCATACCCACTGTTAAAGTTTAATTCCATATCCATTGTTAAATTATCAGTGCTTAAATAATTTCTTACTACTTTGACCCATGTTCTTTTTGGTCTACCCCTACTTTTAGCCCCTTTAACTTGCAATAGATCACTTCTTATGGGTGCTGTCAAAGGTCTTCTATGTATATGACCAAACCATCTTAGTCTACTTTCTCTCATTCTATCACCTATTAGAGCTACTCCCAGGTCCCTTTCAATGACTTCATTTCTGACCCTATCCTTTTTAATTCTTCCATTCATCCACCTCAGCATACGCATTCCTGCCACTCTCATTCTTTGGACATGTTTCTTGACTGTTCAATGCTCTGCTCCATACAACCCATCTCAAATAGCTTATTTTGGTATAAAATAGTTTTAAAATATAATTTGGAATTATTTGCTACTTAATTTTTCTTTTCTTTTTTTTTTTTGCATTTTTTATTTGATTGAGTCAAATGATCAAACTAAAGAATTGAACCATTCAACCCATTACCCAGTGACTGAAATCTGTTAATGTGCTCAAATATCCTGAAATCCTAATCTACCATACACAAAGGTATCTCTTTGCATTCTTGGAGAAGTCTGCTGCCTAGGTTAGGAACCCAACCAGCTCACCTGTCTACAGTCTACACTTTTCTTTTGGTGAATGTCTAATTGTCTACAGTCTACACATAAACATCATATGTTTTCTGTAGCCGAATCTCAATCCTTTCTTAATGGGTAGTATTAATAGGAGAAAAGTATTCTCCTATGATCACTAATCACAACCATCTGATGAGTGGGAAATAACTGCAAGCTGTAATCTCATTGAGAAAATGATATAATGTGACTGCATCATAAATTCATGATAAAGCCTGTATGAACCACTCATTTTATCATAACCACTGATTTCTTTAATCCCTGAATTAACACCTATGTCCCCTACCGATTCTATCAATTGGGCCCACCTAACATTAAGCCCTAAACTGTTTGGATGAGGCAATTGTGATTGTGATTACAGGAGGTGGCTCGTTACAACCAATTTGAGCTCTAACAACGGTAAATAAAACTCGTTGGGTTTCTGTTGCAGGTTATTTTTTCTCTGACTGATGAGTATGTGCCAGAGTATGTTGATAAGGAAGCATTAGTGGAAAGGTAAGAACTTTTTGCAGAAGAACCTTGCAACATGGTGATAAATTGAGACGTATCTGTGCAATGATTAATGAATAATGGACCTTGTTCGCCCAGCAACATGAATCATCTTATGAGCTACCAGTAACATCTGTGAATTAGTCTCGTGCAGATTGTGCAATGCCATGGGAGGGGCAGAGAAAGTTCAAATTGAATGGGGAAACCATTCCTTGTCAAACAGAGTTGCAGAAACAGTACAGGCCATAGTAGACTTTATCAGAAGGGAGGGGCCCAATGGATGGGATGATCCATGGAGATAATATAGCATTCCCATGTTGATCTGATACGCGTTCATTTGTTTAACTGGCTATCCAGCTGTCTTTATCGTTAATGTTTTCTGTTTTCTTCTCAGTTTTCCTTTCTTTTCTCCCATCGAAGATTGGGAGGATTGCAATCTCATTTCCTGTATTTTCTATGATTCGGCTATATGGAGTGGGCACATTATTTTATTTGTTCTTGGATAAACATTCATTCGGTGTAATAATTAGTGTTTCGAAGTTCAATACTATTGGAGAGGTAGGAATCTTTTTAGGTCATCTCGAGATAACGCTTTGAGTCTCAATTAATGATAATGAGACACAAGGAAGAGTTTTCTGTACAAATTCGTTTAGCATGGGACTCGAAGTGTCCAATTAGCAGCAGTTGATGACATGTCTTAGTCCCATATATACGGTTTGTCTACTTGTCTTGTATGAATCCAGATCATCCCTCTCCCGCATGACGAAATGGATTGAAAGGCCAACCCATTTCTGTGGTTGTCTACTTGTCTTGTTGTATGAATTAAGAAGCTTTTAATCTTCGATGATTGGCATATGCTGCATGGAGTTGAACAACTGATGTCAACAGGGGAATAGAGCTGTCAATGGGTCGGGTCAACCCCAACAGAACTGAATCGATCAAAAGGTTCTGGTTCTGCGGCTTGTGTCCTAATTAATAATTGGGCTGGGACTGGTTCTTAACATAGAACTTTCTTGGTTGTCTTGCGAGTTGTGATTTTTTTTTTGTTTAAAATGGTTATTTTTATAATATAATTTCAGTTAAAACACTTTTTAATATTTTATTTTTTATTGGCGTTTTTATAAAAGTTAATGTCCCAAACCAGACCCGATTCATTGACAACACTAGCGCTGAATGCCTATAAGACCGACATAAGAGAACATTGCTATGGATGTGTAAAACCGGCAATCGGCATGGTATAGACGCGCAACAGAGTTGTGGTCATCTGCCTTAGCCTTAACAGTTAATTCTTGCTAATCAGTGTGTCCGTGGACCCGATGCAAACAATGCAATTATTAATTAAACAGCTTTGGCATGGGGACACAGGATTGATACATGATCTAATGCCCCATAACTTGCCGTATCTCCTGTATTATTAGCCTATTAGGATGATAAAGATGCACCAACCGATGAATCTTATGATGAAGGTTAGCTGAGTCCATGATTTAGTAGTTGGTCACAACTCACAAATCTCGCTCTTGCAGCAATTAGTTAAAATGCAATAATCTCATATTCAGCCGTAATTATAATGGGGTTCTTTTTTTTTATTTTGTGTGTGTAAGAGATTGAAACCTCTCTTCAAGTTAGTCATAAATATTAAAACTTCCCCTCTATTTTCAATGACTAAGGCCTCCCTTCTCAAGTGATGTAATCAGACAAAGGCTTCCCTTCGGTTAATCATCTATCAAGTTCAGTTTGTATGTAACATTAAGTGTAGTTGAGATTTTTTGAAAACCCCAATTTTACCTTTTATGGTTATTTCCTTGGACAAAAGCCTCCACTCACGGAGATGACTCACCCTTAAGCAGAGATTCAAGTCTTCGGTTGAGTTCACTATACATGTTAAATAAACCCTTAAGTGAGAAAAGAAAAAGTTAAATCAAATAAAAGAAATCAGATCAAAGCATTGAGGCCATGTAAGCGATTTACATAAAAGATGATTTTTTTTTTTTTTTGTTCTTTTTTTTTCCTGAGATGGGAACCAATCCTCCTCTGTAACACAAGGTCCACGTAAGAACCAAAGCAGGGCCTACAATTTCAATTACTTGCACCAAAAGAATGATAGGGACGAGGAGAGTTAACTATGATTCCCATTACCAATACAGCATATAGTAGTGTTAGCATCCACATCCCAAACATGTCTTGGCATGAGGAGGGATATAGGGAATGAGACAGAGAGAGCTATGAATAAAACAAATAAAAGCATAAAGTCCTGCTTCCTAATTGCTAATTTTACTTGAACGACTCACTAGTAGAAATGAAGTATTGAATTAGTCAAGACAAACTTTGCATTCACAGAGAAGTGATCTGCTTACTAATTCTGCTTGAACCCCTCATTGGAGTCCCAATTTCTCCATCTTCATATTTATGTTTGTTCTCTGTAAGTTGTGTTTCTTAGTTTGATTGTCTATACATCTCAAAAACCAACCCGTTTTTGTTCTTAATGTATTGCTGAATCTTAGTAATCAAATCTCATTGACTCACTATAAGGTCCTCAGTAAAGCTTCCCATCTTCTTTGCTGTGGCATACAATAGAAAATACTTCAAAATCAACCAAAATTTAAATGAACTTTTCATGTACTTTGAAAATTAAAAAAACATTTTAGAGCAAAACTGTCTTTTTATTGATTCCATTAGATTTAAAGTCATGCTATTTTTTTAGAAGGGAAGTCTAAGTCCATTGAAAAAAGAGAGAGGGTACGTTTTAGTATTTAGCAGAAGCCTCAAGGGAGGTTTTAGTCCTTTACCCTTCTTTCAGAGAGTATTGGTTATTTATGATTACTTGAATAATATGGAATCGCTTGCTCAAAGAAACACCTTACCCAGATAACACAAAATAAACGAGGCATTAAAGATTTATATAAAAAAACTTATCTTTTTTTTTTCGGGAAACAGCCCTTAGGCTTGTTCTGTTTTTCATTCAAGATTTACAATGTCTTTTTTTTAGAATTTTCAATACCTAGCCAAAATGTGAGACACCTTGTTAATACTCCGCTGAGTATTATATCTCACAGAGATAAGACTCCTTATCATAAACCTCTACTGCACCTCAAAAAATCATAAACCTCTACATTCTTCAATAATTGAACTTATCAACCACGAAGGTTCTGCTTCAAATTTTTCCAGACACTTCACCATACCAACTGTGTCCCCTTCCACGGCCATCGGAACATTTCCAACTTCAATCCTATACACCCATCATCAAATAATGTGCACATCATATCATATTGTTGGTTAGAACCTATCATTCAATTATGCAATCTCTTAATTTGATGTATTGATGAGACCATTTAAAGCTTTAATTTCTTCATCTGAAAGATTAAATACTTTGAATCTAAAATCCTAATAAAGGGGGAAAAACTCTATAAAACATGGTCGATTAAACTTGTCATCATCAATCATAAAGGTAGAAAGTGAAACTAGTGGATTTATTAACATTTTTTCTCTCGAAAATATGGGCTTTGCTTTCTAAACTTAAATTACCCCATACTTCTTTTATTTGTTTTAACTTTTAAGAGTTCCAAATTTTTGTGTGTTTTTTCCTATGGGCTAACAACGACTGGACCATAGTTGTATATTCGCACATAATGCGCATATTGTATACAATTAATTTCAGAAAAGCATATAATATATGAATAATTCGGATTTTGAAAAACACGGGGCAAATTTTGGAAATTTTAATTATATATTTAATACATTATACACATAATTATATGTGAAATATGCTATTTTTTTTACTTCAAACCTTTCATGTTAGAAAATATCTGATCAATCTTTTATTGTATATATTAATAGGTAAAAATAACTGTTTAATTGAAAAAAAAAAAGGACAGGAAAAACTATGAAAGGCCTCATACTCTAAAGCAGTCGGAGATCTACCATGCTAAAAACGAATTGAAAGTTCAAACACAAAGCCTGTGAGATTTTACTGCATAAATATTTGATGGTGCAGAGATATTCCAATAGAAATTTCAGAAAGCACAGGGTGAGCGAACCGAGGTAGAAACTCGAAATAGGGATAACAGGTCAGGTTCAGTACTAGTTTGGTTCAACCCTAATCCTAATTCTCAAATCTTTTCACCTAACTTGACCTGATTCAACTCAAAAACATGCCTTTTTTGAACTGCCCCTGACCTTATAAGACTTACTCAAATACTGACCTGACTCACGCACTTTTTGTAAGTACATGTATATTATCATCATAGAACTTGCGATAAGAGTCATGATAATACAAAGGCAATCACAACAAAACTTGCCATAAACACTTTATCCGTCGCCAAAGGTATTGCAAATCGAAATTGCAGAACCTTGTGATCCCCTAAAATAGCATAAGGCTGCGTTTGGTAGAGGTGTAAAATCGAACTGGAGTAAACACTTTCTCTCTCTCTCTCTCTCTCTCTCTCTCTTCTTCTTCTCCTTCTCTCTCGCTCGCTTGCTTTCTCTCTCTCTCTTCTCCTTTTCTCTCACTCTCTCTCTCTCTCTCTCCTAACAGCAAGTGGTGTCTATCAGTGGCATCGGAGCAAATCTAGATGGGCGTTCTTTGCTTGGGCATTCTCCTTCACTGCTACCACCTCCAACGGGGTTTGACTAGGGGAACTTGGAGGCCAATTCAGATGGATGTTATCTGCTTGGGCATTCTACTTCACTGCCACCACCTCCAACAGGGTTTGATTGGGGGAACTTGGAGGCTGATTTAGATGGGTGTTCTCTGCTTCTGGGCATTTTGCTCCTCCATGGCTGCAATATCTCATCATTTTTTGGTGTTTTGCTCCCGTTGGTGGCTCTATCTTTTTTCCCCTTCTCTCTCTCTCTCTCTCCCTCCCTCCCTGATAAATCTCCCGCTACAACAAGATATAATCAAACAGGACGAGTGTAAATGGGCACAATGACTGATCCATATTTTACACTCTCACCGGACCATCGTTTCTCAACTCCATCAGTGTAAAAGTGCATTTACACCAGAAACAAATGCAGAAGGTTTGTAATGACGTCTGCAATGTCACTAGTAAGCATGAGTCGCATCCATCAACGTTATTGAGAGCAGCCTGACAACAAAGAGTGCCACACGAATAGCAACGGTGGAACTCTATTCATATGATTGCGTGATCATCAAAGGAGCATCACCACCCCACATGATGACGAGTAAGCTACCGAAAGGGGTTGTAGTTATAAGCATGCCCACATGAAAGTCTTAAGGAAGGGAAATTTTGATCCCAAAAGATTCTCATGAATATGTTAAAAACTCGAGCTTACCCGTTATGTGCTTAACAAATAAGAACTACCTTTTTGGGATTGGAAAATTCCTTTGTGTCGTTTTCCTATCTCCCTTTATAGTCTCACCCATTCATCTATAAATAGGAAAGGCCTGAATCCTTTCTGCTTCCTACTACTATTACTAATACCCTTACTCTTCCCACATCAACACCCTTTCTTTTCCTTCTCTCTCTGGTCATCCTCTACCTTGTAGAGAAATCTTATTTTGTTGCCTCCCCATCCAACTTACGCTTTCAATTATATTTTTATAATAAATTTCAAAAAAATTGAAAATCATCAATTTAAATTTAAACTTGGTTTATAGATTTTGAAGTGTTATTACGTCGTTTAATGAAATCATATCAAATTTACAAAAATGACTTTGAACTTTGAACTTTGAACTTTGAGGCTTTGAACTTTGAGGCTTTGAAGGTAGAAATCATATCAAATTTACAAAAATGACTTAGGGAATGTTTGGTTCCATTGACGTTTATTGAAAAAATGCCGCCATATCAGCACTGCATAAGCATTGGCATCTATTGCAAATGAAGTAAAATGAAACAATTATTTAGTTTCACCATTTATCAATGATTTGATATTTGTGCATGGGGCATTTAGAGAAACATCAAATTCTTGTTCCCCCAACGCTTAGTTTTTCTTGAAACCAAATGATAACATGGCACATTTTAATGGGTATAAATCTGAAATGGAGAATAAAAAACGTTCAAAGTGAAATTCAATCACACAACAAAAATAAGAAATATTTAAAATAAAAAAAAAACAAATAAATGCCCTATCCATAAACGCCTAATGAACAAAACATATACTTAGTGAGGCGGTTCAGCCAAACCTGAATCTGACCTGAAGCCCATTTGAATTAAAGAATCAAAACCCTACACCAAGGCGGGTTCAAATTTTAATCCGAACTAATGACGTCCCTTGCCAAAATGGAACGTCTATCGGTCTATGTTTTACTATAAGACACGTGGCAAGTTTTTTTTTTCCTTTTTTAGATTAGAAACCCAATCATCTTCCCAACCCCAACCCAAGACAGTCGGCACCAGCTAGAAGTCTAACTCTGTATGTCGTCCTCACAGTCACAGCAACTCCGGTGGACTACGGAATTCCAAGATTTTGCCCGAAGTGGTAATTAATGCCTGGACGTGGACAGCTATGTTGAAAGCAATGAAAATTTATTGATCATGTACCTGTACCCAGCCAAAAAAAATCTCCTTTGATTTTAAGAAATACAAATTGAGTTTAGTTTTGTCATGACTTTTGTTTTCTTTGTTTTTCTTTCTTTTGCATTGATTGAGGAATGTTCGATAACAGAAGTAATTTGAAATAAGCCTAAGTCGGTCTAGGGGTGTTAATTGGACTGGATTTGGGGTCTAATCCGATCCAGTCCAATGTGAGTTAATTATAACTGGATCAGTCCAATCCAATCTAATAAATATTTTGGATTATTTTAGACCGGTCCAATTCAATGTATGAATTATTCAATTTGTTAAAATTGGACTTGGTTTAGATTGATTTCAATCCAAATGCCTATATTCTTATCTTATATCAATGGACCAGTTATTAACTTAATCAAATTCAGTCCAATATAAATTTATTACGGAAGGATCAGGTCCAATCCAATCTAATAAATATTTTAAAATAAATTGGTCCAATCCATCCAAATTAATTTTGGATTGGAGAAAGTCTAATCCAAAACCGATCCATTGACACCCTTATTTCGATCCAATCCTTTTGATCCTTTGGATCGTGATTAAGGAAATGATAGATGGATCCGATCGATCGATTGTGAGATCATGTATACATTGCGCCTACGGTCCAAAGCCAAAGGAGGGGTAGTTCAATTGGTATGTTAACCGGTTTATTTTAGTAGAGATGGGAATTCAAATCCGCTACCACCAAAATTAGGGATAAGGGCTTAGTAGTGTGGTGTTGTACTACTCAAACGACCCTTAATGGAGGATTCGGGCATATCATCAAATACCAAAAATAAAATGGACAGTCTAAAAGGGGAATAGCTTCTAAAATCACTACAAAGCAATAATAAAAAGCCTGAAATGAACTTCAATTTTTTCAGGTTGACCTTTATGTAGCATTCCTCTTTATGATTTAATGATTTCTCATTATAAAAGAAGAACCAAGAATGCAAAAAAGAGTTAGAACTGGGCCTGCTTACAACAGATATAGATATAGATGTGCTTTCTCTTCACCAAAGGTATGGGGTATGGGATGCTAGTTCCTGAATCATTCCTATATTTCCTTGTGCTTGTCAAAGTACAAGCCAAGCGTAAATATTTTATTTTGCCATAGAGGGAATATTGCTTTATCGGTGATTAGATTGCTTCTTCTTTTGTTTTCTATCTCCAACTATTATCAGTGATTAGTTAGGAATGACTGAATTATTAATTTCTCCAGGAGGAAAAATGTCGACATTTATTTATTTTATGGTGTTGGTTGAAATCAGCGGATATCTGATCCGGTGTATTTGTTACAGATAAACCAACCTTTCATGTGAGACGACCAATCCCATACAATATAATATAATATCGGCTGCAGGTTTAATTAATGCACCCAGTTTTTTTTAATATTATAATAAAAATATATATTTGTGAAAGGACCAAATTAAAAACACCCAAATACCTAATTTCTAGTCCATCAAATAATTGAATGAAAACGAACTAATGCTCAGCGATACATTGAGTCAAAGTTTAGTCCTCCGTTTGAAAAGGAGACTGATCAATCAATAGCCAATCCAAGTCGTTAATCAGAGAAATGAATGGAAGATCAAAGATCCGATCGGTTAGAGTTTAGTGAAGTGATGAATCTGTTGCTGGAGAGCTGGAGTTATTACAGAAAACTGATGTAGCCAGCTGGCAATTTTCACCTGTGCATTGTTTTTATTTATTAATTAATTAGTTCAGTGTTTGGAGGATCGATCTATCTGCCGTGGGACTCAATGAATGTATATTATTAATTAGACAGCAATAAAGGGTTCCAATCCATGGCTAACCAAACCCAGGACCAACCCAACTAAATGATCATCATGAATCTTGAAAGGGTGGGTAAGCAAGCTTGAGCTAGCTAGTTTGATCATATCTAGCTCTCAACAAACAACATCGCCATCCATCCATGACTTTAATGAGTTTGGTAACTCTCAACAAATGAAATCATCGTCAATGGCTTTGGACAATTCAGTGCAGTGCTTCCTAAATTATCAGATTTTGTTTGGTTTTGATTTTAATTTTTAACTACTACACCACTGCACCGCACCACCCTTATTATAAATCTATGATGCTGGAGAGTTATGATACCCAGGAAGGTTTGGCCCGATCTCGCAATCACTCAACACGTGGTAAAGGCAACAGCTCGGTACAACAGCGCGCCCAAGGCACGAGTACTGAAGGGAGGAACCAGCAGTCCGAACTCCCTACCAGCAGTCCGAACTCCCTACTAGGAGCCCAAACTCCCTACAAAGAGCCCGAACTCTCCCTTTGGCCCCGAGCCTCACACAAGGCAACGACCCGAACTGGCCCACCCCATGGCAGTTCGGGACACTCCCCTATCCGAACTCAAGACTTCACCTCGCTCACCACTCCAGCACTTCGCCTCCAGGACACCGAACTGAACAAACACACCATACCTGACACCGAGGAGGTCCGTATCCAAGGGCGGCGCACCTAACTGACTTGGGATCCGACGCTTGACAACCGCACTTCAACGGCCACCTGCCACCACCATCTGCCACCGTCATTGCCAGTCACAGAGACGGCTCCAACAAAGAGAGCAATGGTGGTTCTGTCTAGTAGAGGGGATGACATCCGAACTGGTAGGAGCTCAGAGATAATCATACCCGACCTCACAGAAGCTTAGAAGTGAGTGCACGAGGTGGTTATAAAAGGCTACCTACCCCCCAAGAACAAGGTAAGTGAACTTTGCGCCATCTAGTTTTATCTTGCCTTTGAGAGAATTCTAACTTGAGCTTCAGAGCAATCTCATCGGGTTTCCTTTAGAGTTTCCTCATCTTCTCCGTTTCATGTTCCCTGTAGCTCTATTCAGAGGCAAGGTCGTTGACAGCTAGGACCGACCGGATTGCGCACCATCAATTGGTGCCGTCTATGGGAACGCTTCCAAAAGCCTCCCTCTAAGACTCTCATAACCTCTTTTTTCTCCAAAAACCCCAACACTCATGGATTCTTCCAGCAACGCCGGACGTGGCACGGAGATGAACACTGCCGGGGAACAACTTCAAGTCCCCATGGTGTGCATCGGGCAGTTCACCATCCCCCTTCCTGTGGATGGGATCCCCAGCCTGAGTGCACCACGAACAGTGGCACCCATAAACCTTCTCGCCATGAATGTCTCCCTTCCACTCCCTATCGAAACAACATTTACTGAACCAACTACTATCCCCCTGGTGACTAGTCAAAGCCAGTTTGACAACCTGATGCAGTGCATGCAAGCAATGCAAGCCCAAATGCAGCAGTTCCAGCAGCATCAGCTCCAGCAGCACCAAGTACTGCACCACCTCTCTCAATATCACTATCAGCAGCAGTTCCCCCAACTGCCTATCAACCAACCGCAGCTTCCACCACAGCATCCTGCTCCAAAGCTAGTCAAGGCTTCCCCCCAGGGTGGATGCCACCTCCGAGGAGAAGCCTCCCAACCTCAGAATCCCCCAAACAGCCAGGCCTCGACCCGGGGCCAAAGGGAAAGAAAAGTCACCCCCGCCTCGCAGCTCGCAGGTGGGTCGGGAACCTCACCCGCAAAGTCATCACCTCAGCGCTCCAAGCCTGAGTTCCCATTCATAGAGAACCGATTTAGCGCCCTAGCAGCGGACTACCAACATTCCAGGCCCATCAAGCTTGGCAACACAGAGGCCAGTAGTGCCAGTACCAGGCCCACTCAACAATGAAGGCACCGGCGAGGTCACCGAACTGCCACCCATGTCCTGCCCGAGCTCAGAGGTAAAGAAGGGACAAGCTCGGACGTGAAAGCATCCCCTGTTCTCTCAGTTCCTTCCCCCCTCTCATCAAAACTCCTTGCAGTCCCCATGCCCAGAGACTTCAAACTCCCCCCTCTAGACAAGTATGATGGGTCCTTCAACCCCAGCAACCACGTTGATGCCTTCCAATCCCAAATGCACCTAGCAAGTTCATGAGAACAGAGACAGTCAGGCCACGACCGTGGCCAAATTCCTCAAGCTTGCCGACAAGTTCATGAGAACAGAGGCAGAGATCAACCAAAGGACCGAAGGTGGGGTCGAGAAAAGGAAAAGAGAAGGTGATCCCTCCAACCCAGGTGATAGAAAAACCCAGCCCAGGACGCGAAGCCAAGCCAACCGTCCCGAGCTCCCTTAGCAGCTCAGATGGACTGCACACCCTTAAACCCAAGGCGGACTAAGATCTTGATGACAATCAAAGATGCCCCATACGTAAAGTGGCCACCTCGCCTAAAGGGAACCCAAATGAAAGAAACAAAAATTTGTACTGTAGTTTTCATAGAGATCACAGTCATAGTACCGAATAGTGTAATAATCTCCGGGATGAGATAGAGGGACTCATCCATCGCAGGTACTTGAGAAATTTTGTACAGCATAATAATAATAATAACAATAAGGCAGGTCAGCAAGGGGAGCACGGAAAGGATGCCCTTGAATCCAGTAGCAGATCAGTCAAAGCATTGCAACAACAGCCTCCGGAAGAGAGGCCAGTTCGGGGAACCATCCATGTGATAGTGGGAGGTTTGGTGGTAGCAGGGTGTACTTCGGCAACAGCCCGGACGTCAGTTTGCGAGGTAGCCCGAGAAGAACAGAACCCTCCAAAGAGGCTGAAGACAGAAGAATCGATCTTCTTCATGGAAGACGATGCGCGAGGTGTCCACTACCCCCACGATGATGCACTTGTCATAAAACTAAGGATCAGCGACTTCGAAGTCAGGCATGTACTTGTGGATTCAGGTAGTTTGACAAACATCCTCTTCAAGTCGGCATTCGACCAGCTATAGTTGTAGAGAAGCGAACTGAAGCCCGCAAACACTCCTCTGGTGGGCTTCAGTGGAGAGGAAGTCAGGCCCCTTGGGAAGATAACAGTACTTGTGGAAGTCGGCACATGGCCTTGTGCAGTCAGGCTCAACCACAACTTCCTGGTGGTCGCGACCCCCTACCCATACAATGCCATAATAGGGCAGCCAATTACGCATATTCTGCGAGCAGTGGTCTCCACCTACTATCTGGCAATGAAGTTCCCTACAAACTTCGGTGTGGGGGTAACGCGGTGAAAGAATGGTAGGATCCATCTGATGGACGCCAAGAAAGGTGCGGAATGGGGGGCGAATTTCAAAAAATTTCCTACCTTCTTCCAACTGGAAATCATATTCCCTAAATTTAGAATACATTATTCAAGGATCCTACTTGAACCATAAACAAACCAGATCTGAACCAAAAGGAAACAGGAAGGATTATACCTGATCTGGAGAAATAATATCTCTCAAAGTTGGTGTTCACGCCCAAAGAAGTAACCAAGATCCGCTCCTGCTGAAGATGACACAGTTGTGGATGGAACGGAACCAGCAGGGTGCGTCCTACATACTGGATTCTTCACAAGAACCCTCTAGAAACCTTGAACACCAAATCCTAGTGTCTTTCTTGCAAGACTATTGTCAAGAACTGCTTTCTTGACTTCCTGTTGCTGCAAAGATCCAATCTTCCAACAGGTAGTGGCGGCGGCTGAAGGAGGAGAAGTCTAGGGACGAAAGAGGGCAGAATTGTTTCTTCTCTCTGGAGTCTGTGAGAGATCAAATCTCAGATTGCAGGATGTGTTTCTTGCTTACTCAAACCCCTTAGTTCGAAATCTAATATTTCTGCTAGGATTTTCTCCTCTTTCTTCTTGATTAAGAAACCTTCCAATATTTTGGGAGTTATCCCAATCCAAATCAGTATTTGGATAGAGGTTAATCTTAATCATATCTGTAGATTAAGTTAGTTAACTCATGATCTTATCAGGAGGTTACCAGATTCAAATCTAATTTGAATTTGGTCTCTTAGAGTGGATAAGGTCAAAGACTCAATCCTTTTACTAACACTAATCTCAGATTCGCCATACGAACTGGTGATCATATCAGTCCAGTTCGAAATGGGCTTTTGGCCCATTAAGTGTTTAGTGTTTAACTAGTTTCCAACCTGCTGCCCAATTGGGCTTCTTTGTATGGCGTGGGACCCAAGCATTGATCTACACACCAGCCACATGGGTTCGGCCCAGCCTTTATTACAAGGCCCAGCCGAATTCACTGAAAAACTCAGTGACCCCCTTGAGCCCATCACATGGACCCTATGGGCCCAACACTTACATTAAGTGGTCCCTGGGCCAAGCCATCTTATAAAAACCCAAGGACTGTGGGCAGGTGCAAGATTAGCCCATCAGGCATTATCCTAAATGGTCTTACACTTAACCTCTCAGCCCTTAATGATCAAGCACTGCCCGACAAGAGAAGACCTCTCTCTCAACTGCAAGGAACAGTGTCGCACTCTCTAATCACATGGATCCCGGGAATTAAAACCTTTTGCAAATCTTTTGAAACCGTACATATATATATATATATATATCTTATTTTTGCAAAACAAAATTCCAACGATTGAAATCAACTGCCGGCAGTTTGATTTCCATCAAAGAGAGTGCATTCCCAATCATTACCATTGTCCGACAAAGGGGTTGATCCTGTCACTATGACCACTCACTCAGATGAATTCTTAGACTGCCCCAACATGTCCAGGTTTTGACCCCCACTAAGGATCTCACTGATTGACACATCAAAGACAGCCCGATCTGACACCTAGTGATGTGTCATAATCGAGTCTAGGGGTCAGGTGTAACTTTCCAGTTTTGCCCATCTGTCTCCAAGGTCTAGGGCAATACTGGAAATCTGGTCCGGTTCAAAGGTTCAAGCAATCCCATATTGGATGTGCCTTGGGTCTTACCCTGATGGCCGAAACAAGCCATCCTCACACTTGGTGGCATATCAGTATCAGCCTTGGCAGGATAAATCTCCCCAAACTTATCCAATGGTTGTGAACATTTAAAACTAACACAAGTTTCTATAAGTGTCCAGTTTTAGAGTCTTACACAGAACTATACCAAACAATATGAATCAAACGTGCACTTTAATTTATTTCCACTAAATAACAAAAGTACATCAAATCCAATTGAAGCTAAGGGCATACAAGACTGTTTAACACGAGGGGTGACCAACTTGAGTCCTGCAAGTGTTATGTTGCCGCCCTGAAGGGAAAAACCAAGGCGGCCGACGACCTCAAGCTGGAGCGGCCTACGGAGTAGGATGAGGAACGAGCTTTGCCCATAGAGGAAACGGTCACAATCCTGACTTCGGCTACGGATCCATCTCGAACGTTACAGATTGGTGCTTCCGTCAAGGAGCCTCTACGAACCGAACTGGTGAGTTTCTTACTTCAAAATTTAGATATTTTTGCATGGTCTGCGGCCGATATGCCCGGTATTGACTCTAACCTTATAACCCACAAACTTAACATTGACCCTATAATCAGACCCATTAGACAGAAGAAACGCAACTTAGCCCCAGAGCGCTGGAGGGCAGTCGACGAGGAGGTTAAAAAGCTCCTCGTAGCAGACTTCATAAGGGAAGTTCATTACCCGAGTTGGGTAGCCAACCCAGTACTAGTGAAAAAGGCAAACGGCAAGTGGCACATGTGTGTCAACTACACCGACCTGAACCGAGCTTGCCCAAAAGACTGCTTCCCCCTCCCCAAAACTGACCAACTAGTGGACGCGACCTCGGGGCATGAGTTGCTATGCTTCTTGGATGCCTACTCAGGCTGCAACCAAATCAGGATGGACTAGTCCGATGAGGAAAAAACCAACTTCATAGCCGAGTTCGGCCTGTATTGCTACAAGGTCATGCCCTTCGGACTGAAGAATGCTGGGGTGACCTTCCAAAGACTTGTAAATAAGTTGTTTCGGCCTTTAATTGGCACGAAAATAGAATGTTATGTAGATGACATGGTCGTCAAGACGCAGTTCTCACAGGAATTAATACAAGACTTAGATTTTGTCTTCCAAATTCTGCGCCAATTTAGCATGAAACTAAACCCCAACAAATGTGTCTTCGGTGTCACCTCGGGTAAGTTTCTAGGGTACATTATCAACTGACGCGGTATTGAGGCCAACCTGGACAAAACAAAGGCCATCCTAGATATGAGACCACCCCAAAAAGTAAAAGAAGTTCAGAGGCTAAACAGCCACATAACCACTCTAAGCCGCTTCATGTCCAAATCGGCAAACCGCTATCTGCCTTTCTTTAAGGCAATCAAAGGCAAAGGGTTCGAATGGACCCGAGACTGCTAGCTCGCGTTCGACGAGCTAAAAAGCTACCTCGCTACTGTGCCAACCTTAGCTAGAACCGAAGAGAGCAAGGTCTTAGAACTGTACCTCTCGGAAAGCGACGAGGTGGTCAGTTTGGTACTAATAAAAGAAGTAGATCGGGTCCAGCGACCTGTCTATTATGTTAGTAAAATTCTGCAAGGAGCAGAGATGAGATACCCACAGATAGAAAAGCTAGCATATGCACTAGTAATTGCAGCTCGGAAACTCCGCCCATATTTCCAAGCTCACACTGTCATGGTCTTAACCGACAAACCTCTGAGGCAAGTCTTACTCAAGCCTGAGGTTTTCGGTCGGCTAATGAAGTGGGCCATCGAGCTCAGCGAGTACGACCTCTAGTATAAGCCGTGAACTACTATTAAGGCCCAAGCCTTAGCAGACTTTATCGTCGAGTGCACGTTTAGCCTCGAAGTCCCTGGGCTGGTTGAGCCCGAGATCCCCAGTTCGGGTGAGCCCAGAGCTCCCAAGACAATAGAGTCTGAACCCTGTGAAGTAGCAGCCAGTGTGGCATCTCTCCTGGTTAGGCCAAACGCAAACTAGGATGAGGAGCCCTGGATCCTTCATGTAGATGGCTCCTCGAACCAGCAGGGCAGTGGGGCTGGAATAGTGTTATGCGGCCCGGGTGGCACGAAATTGGAATACGCACTACGCTTTGAGTTCGCGGCATCCAACAACGAGGCGGAGTATGAGGTACTGATAGCTAGGCTGAGCCTAGCGCAAAAGGTAAGAGCAAAGCACATAGTTATCTGCAGTGATTCCCAGCTCGTGGTCAACCAGGTTATGGGTGAATACGAAGCATGCAAGCTCACTATGATTGCATACTTGGCAAAAGCAAAGGAGGCTTTACTCAACTTCCAATCACACTTCATCAGGAAAATCCCGAGGTCAGAGAACACTGAGGTCGACACCCTATCCTGGTTAGCCAGCACGAGTCACAACACCATGAGAACCGTGTACATAGAGGACTTACCTCGGCCTAGCATTCTCGATGGGGCAGAGGAGGTCACTCCCGTCCTTGAAGTAGAGTCGATTTGGATCGACCCACTTGCGAGCTTCTTGCTAGATGGAACCCTCCCTGCGGACCGCAATGCAGCCAGGAGGGTGCAGCACCAGGCAGCCAAATATGTCATAATAGACGAACGGTTGTACCAACGGTCCTACACGCTCCCCTACCTACGTTGCTTGCGACCTGTCGAAATCGAGCTCGTACTCTGCGACACTCATGATGGTCTGTGCGACGGACACCTGGGGGACAGAGCCCTCGCCCAAAAGGCACTTCAACAAGGATACTACTGGCCAATGATGAAGGCAGAGGCTGTCGAGCTCGTCAAAAAATGCGACAAGTGTCAGAAGCATACCAATATCCACCATTAGCCTATTGCCGACCTCAAGTACCTCACCAGTCCATGGCCCTTTGCGCAATGGGGCATCGATCTCCTGGGGCCATTCCCGCCAGCAACAGGTGGGAGAAAGTTCCTAGTGGTAATAGTAGATTACTTCACAAAGTGGATAGAAGCAAAACCTCTGGCAACAGTTACAGCCCGAAGCATACAGAACTTCTTTTGGAAGAACATAATATGTCGCTTCGGGCTACCTCGGGTACTGATCTCCAACAATGGCAAGCAGTTCGAGGATATCAAGTTCCAAGAATGGTGCCAAGATATGGGAATTCGTCAGAACTTCACATCGGTCACACACCTGCAGGCAAACGGTCAGACAGAAGTAATGAACAAAGCCATCATCCGCGGACTGAAAGCACGACTAGACCGAGCTAAAGGGTTGTGGGCAGACGAGCTACCAAGTGTTCTTTGGGCTCACTGAACTACGGAAAAAAACCGCCACGGGAGAGACCCCCTTTAACCTCACCTACGGCACTAAAGCGGTAATCCCTACGAAAATTGAAATACCTACACTATGACTAGAAGCATATGACGATCAGACAAACAAAGATGAGTTACGTACCAACCTCGACCTACTGGACGAGGTAAGAGACCTCGCACACATCTGAACAGCAGGCTACCAGCAAAATGTAGCTCGGTACTATAATGCCAGAGTAAAGAAGCGAAGCTTCCGCGTCGGCGACTTGGTTCTCCGTAAAATCATGGTACTCGAACCCGGCGTGGGCAAACTTGGACCAAATTGGGAAGGGCCCTACAGAGTAAAGAGAGCGCTTGGGGGGGGCATATGAGCTCGAAACCTTAGAGGGCAAACAAGTACCCCGAGCGCGGAACATCGTCAACTTAAGGCGATACTACCTATAGACCACCAAGCGAAGTGGACAAAATCGCTACCAGAGCCTAAGGACTAGGGTGCCGAGCTAACGAAGGAACCTCGGTGTAGGCAAGCAAAGAAAAGTCAGCCAAAGGCGAAGCAGAGACAACGAACTAATAGGGACATCGGCATCTCAGAGACTAAGTATTAACACCAAAAAAGGTTGTGCAAGTGCAGTAACCCGGGCAAGAAATAGATCGAGCATATGGTCAGTTTGGCAAATACGGTCAGTTCAGGAGAAAGAACAACCAACACTTAACCAAAAGAAAAGTCATTTCATTTCAAAATAAGGGAGTGTACATTCCGAACAAAAAAAAAGTTTACATTTCATAGGCTTGGAGCTACTTCTTCATTATCAGAAGGCACTTCAACGATACCCGAAGGTCCTGCCTCGCCCTCGGAATCTGGCTCACCATCAGCAGCATTGGCCATCTCTTGAGTTATGCGCGAAGTGGATATGGCACTGATATCGAGCTCGGGGTACGTATCCGGATCATCCACCGGCTTAGTTTAAGACACCTTCTATACGAGTCCACCATTAGGTCATCAAAGCGCGACGAGGCGATGTACTCATCGACGACCTTCTTCTTGGCATCTCCGGTGCCTTTAGAAAAGATCTGCGCCCTCTCCCTAATATCCTCCTGAAAGTATTCAACCTGATGTTGTAGATCCGGCCTTAGGTCCGCCATGTGCTTCACCACTACTCCCATGGCCTCGGCATCACTCTGAGACATCGCCAGCCTGGTCTGTGCAACACGAGCAGCTGCCTCAACAGCTCGGAAAGTCATCTCGGTACCACGGAGAGCCTCTTCGGCAGCTTGCGCCTGTCTCGAGCTCCTTTCCACCTGGGCCGCCAAGGCATGGATAGAAGAGTTCACCTACCAAAAGGAAAGAACAAGTGATCAGAAGAACGACAACAAGAGGGATAAAAGCAAAAGAGCTTGACAAAAAATCTGACTTACCACCATGGCATGAGTGACAGCACGACAGGCCACCTGGTCCAAAGGGAGATCGGTCCACGCCGCGACCTCCTTGGGGTAAATGGCCTCCCTACTCTTCTGAAGAGCATGGTTTGGTGACAACACACTCCTGAATTCCCCTTGGGCTCCCGAGCCTTAGGGCCCAGCTCGCGTATAAGCAGACCCAGAGTAAGCGGAAGCACCAGAGTAAGCGGGAGCACCAGAGTAAGCAGGAGCCCCCGTGTAAGTAGTCTCAGCACAAGGGGCCTCTGCTGCTTCTTGCATTGGAGGAGCCATCTCGGGCTCCCTGGGCAGATCCTCTGACGGGTAGTCTGGTACCTCAGGCTCCGCATCCCGGGGCAACTCGGCACGAGTTCATTTGGCGACTCGCTTCATCCTCTTCATGCCTTGAAACAAGTGCCCACCATGAGTCCTTTCTAAGTCCAACACACCTACAAAAAGAGTTCGGCATCAGAAAAAACAAAAGAACAGAGCAAAACAAAAAACCTCTGAGTAAGGAACCTACCCGAACTCAGGCCGACCGCAATGAGCTTGGCCTCCATCAGATACTGATGGCATCTTAGCCCAAGCCGCGCCCATTTCCGGAGGCCCTTCACCGTCTCTTTATCAAGCGTAACATCAGAGTCGGGGGCGACCATTCCCCACCCGGTCTGAAACGGCCACCCCAATACACTTCGCACCCCAAAGTAGTCTCGCTTCCACGTTGGGACCTTATTGGGAAGTTCATGTAAAAGCTTAAAACCTGGGCAAGGAGACAGGTAATATGCCCGCCTATGCCCGAGAAGGGGACCCACTTGCTTCTTAAGCATTAAAATGGAACAGAAGATCTCCAAGTCTAAAGGAAATCCTTGTTTGCAAAATAGGGAGATTGTCCCCACCAAGTTACGAATGGAGTTCGGGTGAAGCTGGCCAACAGTAACGCCTAAGTGGTTCATGACATCGACAAGGAGAGGGTGGAAAGGCAGGCGCAACCCTGTAGTGAGTTGCTCCCGGAATATCACGATCTCATTAGGACTGTGCTCCCAAGGGAAACTGCCCAAAGGTATGAAGTAGGTGTACTCCTCAAGCAGGTTAAGCTGGGTGATAAGGGATTGAAGACCCTCGAGCGTCATGGTCGAGGGCCCAAACTTGTCTAACATCCGACCTCGACGAGAAGTGAACGCCAAACTACCCGAGGCGACTCAGCCTACGGGCTCGAACTCTTCCTCAAGTTCTACCTCAGGTTCGCTAGGACCGTCGGGGGATGCAACTGGGTTCGTAGAACCTGCATCGGACCCCCTTGAAGAACTGTCTGAGCTATCCGCGCTAGACATCGGGAGGAGAAGATGGATTCCAGGAAAGTACTCACCCGGAAAAAGGCTTGAACAGACTATGAAAACTTGAACACGAGCTAGAATCTTGAGTGCGAACTAAAAGCTTGGACGCGAGCTCAAGAAGCAAAGTGCAGAAGTGACAAAGCGACTAGGGTCCCCCATTATTTATACCCACAGTAACCGAGAATCAATGACTTAGATCAAAGCCAATCCAACGGCCCGCAGTCACGCCGACTGCACGTCTCCTGAGACCGAGATGTGACTGGCCACACGTCTCTCGAAATTGAAAGCGCACGTCTCCTCACATTAAAAGTGGCAGTGACACGTTTTCAAATTTGAAAAGATGTCCGCTATCACATCCCCCAGCGGTGCACCTTTTGAAATAAAGTGTGCACTGTCATGTCTCCTAGCGGCGCGCTTTTTGAATTTTTGAAATAAGGTGCACGCTGTCACATCTGTCAACATTTGTAGGTAGGTCGGCGCGTTTCTTGTCTTTTGGGTGCTCGAGAAACCCAAAGAACCCTGACAACGCACCTCACAAATTCGAAGTACGGGACAAATCCACCCGCCACCTCGCGAACTATCCATGCCAAGGCAAGACCCTTAGCACGAGGAGTGGGGGGCAATTGATGAAGGAAGATTTGGCCCGACCTCGCAATCAATCAACACGTGGCAAAGGCAACAGCTTGGCACAACAGCGCGCTCAAGGCGCGAGCACTGAAGGGAGGAACCAGCAGTCCGAACTCCCTACCAGCAGTCTGAACTCCCTACCAGCAGTCCGAACTTCCTACTAGGAGCCCAAACTCCCTACTAGGAGCCCAAACTCCCTACAAGGAGCTCGAACTCCCTACTAGGAGCCCAAACTCCCTACAAGGAGCCCAAACTCCCTACAAGGAGCCTGAGCTCTCCCTTTGGCCCCAAGCCTCACACAAGGCAACGACCCGAACTGGTCCGCCTCATGGCAGTTCGAGACACTCCCCTATCCGAACTCAAGACTTCACCTCGCTCACCACTCCAGCACTTCGCCTCCAGGACGCCGAACTGAACAAACGTACCATACCTGACACCGAAGAGGTCCGTATCCAAGGGTGGCGCACCTGACTGACGGGATCTGATGCTTGATAGCCGCATTTCAACGGCCACTTGCCACCATCATCGCCAGTTGTAGAGATGACTCCAACAAAGAGAGCAATGGCGGTTCTGTCCAGCAGAGGGGATGACACCCGAACTAGCAGGAGCTCAGAGATAATCATACCCAACCTGACAGATGCTTAGAAGTGAGTGCACGAGGTGGTTATATAAGGCTCCTTACCCCCCAAGAACAAGGTATGTGAATTTTGCACCATCTGGTTTTATCTTGTCTTTGAGAGAATTCTAACTTGAGCTTTGGAACAATCTCATCGGGTTCCCCCCAAAGTTTCCTCATCTTCTCCGTTTCAGGTTCCCTGTAGCTCCGTTCAGAGGCAAGGTCATTGACAGCTAGGACCGACCGGATTGTGCACCATCACCAATGATCTTTGACCAATCAAAGCCCCCAATCTGAAATTTGATTTATTTATAAGGGTAAAATACAAAAATCTCTTCTAACGTTTTTTATAATCATAAAAACCTTCTTTATAGTTTTACTTTAGCAAAATTCTTCCCTGAATTTTTAAAAAATTTGACAAAAACCGCCCTTCCAGCAATGACCCAGACGGAAAATGTCAGCCCATGCATCAATTTATTCCAAATTTCCATTTTACCTTTTTGTAAATTAATTTGCATACATTTTTACTGAAATAACCCTGCCGACCTGTTATCTGTTATCCTCTTTACCTCTCCCGTCAACCTCTTTTATCCTCTGTCCTATCCCTGAATTCTATCGCCTAAAGAGGAGGAAAGCAGCAGCTCTTTTAATCTTTCATCTAACCCAAATGGAACACAACTCTTTGCTTTTCTCCTTGAACTTTCTTCATTGATTTCTTCCTCATCTTTCAATCTCCCATGAATACGTAATTTTGTGTTCAGTTATGTTTCTCCTATTTATTGCCCTACTTGACTAAGAAAAAAAATCTATTTATTGAAGCATAAAATTTAATGTATTTTGGAGGTATGGACCTATTGAATGATATAGTGTATTTTTCTTATAAAAAATCTTCAAACCAGCAGCTGTTTGTGTTAATGGAATGTTGTTTTCAGCACAGAATTAATTAATGTTCACCATCCATTGGCTTGGCTGCCTGGCATTGACAGCTCCAAGGTGATGCAAGATACTTATTGTGGAGAACAAGATGATATTGATCATCATTATTAGGTTCCTATAGCCAACCATCCACCATTACCAGTCAAGGAAGCTAATGGGAATGAGGGCTCATTCTCATGAGTTTTTTGTACATGGGTTTCTAAATCATAAAGCATATGGTGTGTTGTATATTTTTAGTCTCATAATTTTTTATATTCAAGTTTCCAAATCATTCTAAGTCATTTGTATATAGATTTCACTTCTAGGAAGGAAATTATTTTCAAAATTTGGTCCTTTAAATCGAAAAACATCTCATATAGCCATAATCTAATCTCCCAGCTGAAACATTCTCTCTTCCAAAGTTTTGTGATTCCAAGTTCCAACTGAGATAGAGAAAACAGAGCAAGATGAACAATTTGATAACAAAACCCTTCCTTAGCTATATGGATCTGAAGAAAGAAGCCATGAAAGATCTGGAAGCTAGCAACGTCGACTTAGAGTAGTGACAACGACGCAAAATCAAATAAACCATAGGAGGCCGAGATGGTGAAAGAGATTAGTTTCATGAGAGACATCCTTGGCCGACTACAACAAACCAATGAAAAGAGCAAGTGCCTCCACAAGCCGAAGGCTCTAAAAGCCCTGCAAACACGGACCAATGCCATGACAATGCTTAAAAGGTGAAAAGTATAAAGTCACAACTCGAGGATATGGACTGCACCAATGCTGCCAATAGGAGGCTCTCTGGATACAAAGAAGGGATGCCGATGAACCGCACAAGGGATAGCAGATGATGGTGGAGTATAAAGAGACAATGGACCATCGATATTTCATGATAACAAGGGAATACCCAGAGGAAGAGGTGATAGAGAGATTTATACAAGTGGGGTAAGAACGGGAGGAGAGGAATTACTATAGATGGCGGTGCGAGAGCACAGAAGGGAAAGGTTCTTGAGACGGAGTTGAAGATACAAGACACGCACGGCGCCGGGAATGAGGTTGAGGGCAAATATGATATTTTATAAATTAATTGAATGACGCTTAAAAGATAATTTTGTAAATGTTGACATTTTCCGTCTCGTTATTGGTTATTGACGGAAGGAAGATTTTTGTCTAAATTCTTTAAAAATTCAAAAGAAATTTTTGCTAAAATGAAATTATAAGGAAGATTTTTATGATTATCAAAAAAAACTTTAGGAGAAGGAAGGTTTTTGTATTTTACCTTATTTATAAATTATAAGTTTGTTAAATATCATGCCTTTTTCGGTATCATAGCCAAAAAGAACCTCCTTAACATTGGAATGAGTGAAGCTGAAACCGTATAAAGAAAAGTTTTAGAACGAAAATAAAGAGGCCGAGATCAACGGACTACGTTAGGCGATCATACCACCTGGGGCCCATAATCTATATGTACGGATCTCCGTGAAAGTTGAAACTTCACGGTCTCGATTTCTCCCATCATATAACTAGTGTAAGGACAGACATCCGCGTCATATAATGGCCTAGCAGAGATAATAAAAGACAAAGCTTCCATGATAATGATAGCGATAGGCTTGAGCAGGAATTTTCTACGTGACCGTCATATTTGTTTGCCATGTGAAGGAATGACGTAGTAAATCTGAACCGTCCATCAAAGTATAGAAGGATAGCCCTTCCTGTTAGCTTGCATCGGATTATCCCGCCCTATACACGTGGCGTCACGCTAATATATGCCATTCAACCACTCTACCCAAAATGCCATATAACGACATTCCCTTGTCGGTCATCCTCGAATCCCGTTTCGTTTCGTGTCGGTGTTAACGTGTGGCTTCCTCATCTTCGGTTTAATACTTTAATTTTAGATAATAATCAGTCATCATTCAACTACAGCGAGGTCATTTTGGTAAAATTAAAGATAAAAAGCATCCTCAGTGTTCGTCTTTGAATGGCTTTTCTTCCTTCTGGTTAGGACTCCAGCAGCCGAGCTACTTCACTCTTTTTCTGTGAGCAATGAAATTATAAAATATAAGTTGGTTGTTTTTTCTCCGTTACTTTTTCTTGTATTAAAAACTTTTTCTTTGAGTTAACAGTTTTTTTTGGAAAAATCGTATTTTAATCCTTTAATCTGCTCTGTCTTCTCATTGTTTTCTTTCACAGCTGGGAAGAAATAGAGTCCTCTTTTTTTTTTTTTTCCTAGAACGGTTTCTAAGATGATACATTGAATTGTTATTCTTTTTTTTTTTTTTTTGGTTTAGTACTGTTGTTAGACAAACTTATAAGTTTTAAAGCTTCGATGTTCTTAAGCTTTGGTCATTTTATCTTGAGACCTCATTTGCAGATTGCAGTTGCAGATCGTGCAGAGCTGCTAGAGAAGAGGGCGTTTCAGGGGGAAGGATAACTCTTTTTCATCAGAGCCCTATATCTGAAGAATTGGGTTTTCAAATAAGTGAAGTAAATCCGAGCTAACGGAGAATATAGCTATTTCCCTCTCTCAGTTCTTTACAAGGAGCTTGGATCTGTCGGTTCGAATATTTTAAAAAGTTTGCAGAAAGCTCAGATATTGAAAAGTAAGCTTGTTTCTCTGCAATTTCTCCCACGAGAATTGAGTTAATAATCAATGAACCAGAGGAACTGAAATGAGTCGATGAATTTTTATCCATTTTTTATTTATCTATCTTCTCTGTTTCAGATGCCGGAAAAAGGAGTAAACCCCGTCTTTCATCCGTGCGTTTTCTGGCCGAATGCGTGGTTACAGAAGCGTTTTCCGATTTTAACAGGGGCAGTCTTTCTAGGTATGTTGATCATTTGGAGCATTGGTGGATGTACGATCAGAGACCGCGTCAGTTTTTGGCGGAACCGGCAAGATTATTTGACCCTGAAACTTCAGGCCGCGTTTAATCATTCCCAAGACCATGACAATCTCACATATTTCAGCAACTCCCTCGTTCCGATTAATATCTCCCTCGGTCCTGTTAATCGGATGGACTCTCATACGAATCTGATCCATAAGGACCATGACATCTCCCAGTCACCTGCGAGCCCTCCTCAATCGGAAGTGGTTTCTCATCAAAATGTGACTGCCGTCTCCGATGAAAAACCTCACCAAAGTTTGACGCACTTGCCCACACTATCCAATTTTAGCTGGATTTCTGTCCATGTAGAACCAAACTTAACGTCGAATCTCCTCTCTAGATGGTTAGACCCTGGAGGCGAACCGTGTCGAGATTCACGAACGGTTGATATAAGAATCCCTGGTCTGGATGACCGAAAGCCGGTGGAATTGTCGGCTGGGAAGATCCATGAATTCGTTATCCAAGCGTTGGACCAGTCGGGCAAACCCCGTTGTTTGGGTGGGGACTATTTCGAAACAGACCTCTCTGGCGAGTCCTGGAAAACTCGACCTCCGGTGAGAGACTTGGGCAATGGCTCTTATTCTCTTTCTCTTCAAGTTCATCCGAATTTCACTGGCGAATACAACCTCACCGTCATTCTTCTCTTTCGACACTTCGAGGGACTCAAGTTCTCGCCGCAGCGGTTCGCCTATGATAGAGAGCTCCGACGAATTCCAGTCAAATTCTACAGAAGTAACGCTACGTTACCCCAAATACGGACTTGCCGGAAATCGGACTTTTCGAGGGACGTCTGGTCTGGCCGGTGGACGAGACATGGCAAGAACGACGACTGCAAGATTAGCAACGATGGTCGATACCGGTGCCTGAACCTCGATTTCCCTTGCCAGAAGCCCTGGTGTGAAGGGTCGTTGGGATCGCTCGAGAGTAATGGTTGGGTTTATTCGACCCACTGCGCCTTTCGGATCTTCATTGCAGATTCCGCGTGGAAATGCCTACAGAACCGATGGATATTCTTCTGGGGCGATTCGAATCATGTAGACACGATACGAAACCTCCTCAATTTCGTCTTCGACTTGCCCGAAATCAAAGCAGTCCCGAGACGATTCGACATGAATTTTACGAACCCAAGGAACAGAATGCAGACGGTTCGCATCACGAGTATCTTCAACGGGCACTGGAACGAAACTCAGAATTATGAGGGCCTGAATTCGCTCCAAGACGAGGAGTATCGGAATTTGTTAAAGCGGTACTTCTCGGAAGAGACGGTGCCGGATACGATTGTTATGAATTCGGGGCTCCACGACGGCGTCCACTGGAAGAACGTAAGAAGGTTTACGCAAGGAGCAGAGTACGCAGCGAGGTTTTGGAAGGACGTAATCGAGTCGGTGAAGGGAAGAGGGAAGCGTGCACCGGAAGTCGTGTACAGAACGACGATCGCGACGGGAGGGTATGCGAGGGTGCTAGCCTTCAACCCGAGTAAGATGGAGGTATTCAATGGGGTGTTATTGGAGAAAATGAAAGGTGCAGGGATCGTATCGGGGGTGATTGACGATTTCGATGTGACGTTCCCGTGGCACTACGATAACCGGTGCAACGACGGTGTGCACTATGGGAGGGCGCCGGCGAAGCTCAAGTGGAGGGACGGAGAGATAGGGCACCAGTACTTCGTTGATCTCATGCTGTGTCACGTGATATTGAACGCCCTGTGCGCACGATAGATGGTAGCCGATTTTTTTATTTTTTTTGAATGTTGAGAGATTGCTCCAACTCAAGGCACAAAGACAAAGGAGTTGAGACTGCAACGAGACACGCACGACGTTAAGAGGAAGGAGAACTATGGTCTATGGGAGAGGGACCGATTATTCTTTATTGGTTAATTATTTTTTGTTGGGGGGAGGGGGTGGGCAATTCTTTATTGGTTAATTAATTGGCACTTCAATTATCATGTGATGTTAGGCTGTTACTTAGCTTGTCTGTAGCTAGATGTCGTTAGGGTCGTAGTTAATACAGTTTTAGAGCTGAAGCAAGAATGAAAGTGGGTGGAAACCCACCTATGAAGAGATGTATTTATCACGTAAGTTACACGAACACTCGCTTGATTTTCAATACCTTCAGTCTATTGAAAAAGTTTAGAAAGACTTTTGATACAGTTGTTAGGGTATATATGAAGTATTCTTTGAACGTGCTTGCCTACATTGGTGGCAGCGGGATTTGATCTTATCTGATCTGAGTCTGGGCTACAACCAGCCGGAGATTCCACTGAGCCAATAAGGATCCACCTCTAACTTCAATGTTAATTAAATTGGGTGTATAGTTATGAGGTTCTCCTTTATGCTTCCGACTCTAACTTCCAAGAGGCTTTAAATGTAGAAACCAGATGAGAATCCTCTGCTGCTTGTATTATTATTTTTTTTTCTCACACTTGCAAGTAGATTAGTTTGATTTATAGGTTTAAGGCTTTGTGACAGAGAGATGTATAGACACTAAGATAGTCTCTGTCCATCCCCAAGTTATTTTCTGTTTTGACTATTGGACCTGAGCAGCATGTGGTAATAAGGATCCAGTCTCTGTCCATGCTATGACCCATTTGAGCTTCTCTTAATAACCTATGCATGTAATTAGGTGTAAGTGACACAATTCAACACCGCTACTTCCATCCGTAGTCCTGTTTTGGAGCGAAAGCCAAACAATGATAGTGGGTCTATGAGACTGGATATTAACAGATCGAGCAGGACAAGGCCCAAACTTTATTTTTGGGTTCAAGATGGGCCGAGGCAGGACAAGGCCCATTCGTACTACTTTGTCTAGAGGTCCCTGGCCGACCCAATACCCATACGTTTTTACCAGCACCGTTTACATAAAAGGGAGAACTCCTTTTCTACCAAAAAAGGAACACTTGTATTTGCAAAATGATTTTTTTTTATTCTCTGCAAACTTTTAATATTAATAACCTATTAGTTAAAAAAAAAAAAAAGAAATCCTTCTATAAAAATTGGGATTCTATAAAAAAATTAAAAAAGACCCCAAGCAACCATATTTATATAAAACAGCCTATATATAACAGAGCAACCAGCAGCCTACGACCTATTCAGTTTTGGCCTTAACCACAATTGGACTTCTCACGTAATGCAGACCGTCTGACCATATAAACTGACCAAACACATAATCCATAGCCGCATCAGCTTTGTTGGTCTTCAGAGTTAGCCTAAATGTTTTCTCTTCTCCCATCTTCTCGAATTTCAGACTCGCTGGCTCCACGGATACTGAAATTCCGGTTGGTGCATCAACACTAGCCGTGTATGTTCCCGGAGTACCAACGTTCTTAAGTGTTCGAGTCACGGTGGCGGAGCCGGAGAGACTGGGCACAGTGATGGAAGGGTAGTTGAAGTCCATGAGAGTGACGGATTTGGGGCATGTATAAGGCTTATCCGAGAAAGTTTCGATTTGGGTCTGGTTGTAGCCCAGGGCGCATAGGAAATCCAGGTAGTCCTTCACAGTCAAGTCATAGACCAACCCAGGATCCATGGCACGGTTTGGTTGGACATGACCCGCACCGTAACTGAATGGGGTTGCTTCGACGTGTGACGAATTAAGGATTTGTTCCCCTATGTTGTCTCTTGTTCCAGCTGTAGATGAAAGATCATAAAGCTTCAGAACAGCGTTTCATCGAGATATCAATACAAAGGTAACTCGCATATATAGAAGAAACCAAATCTCACCGGTTGTCATGATGGCCGATTTAACTGCAGCGGGGCTCCAATCTGGGTGGAGTGTTTTGAGGAGGCCGGCAATGCCGGAAACATGAGGACATGACATCGATGTGCCAGACATTATGTTGAATGGAACGATGCGCTTGTCGTTCTCACTTGCGGCTCCCTGTGCTTCGGTGAAGGCAGCTATGATATTCACCCCAGGTGCAGTAATATCAGGCTGAACACCAGCAATTAATTAGTACGTAAAATATATAACATTAAGCAAAAAAATAATAAAATAAAACGAAATTTGAGTTGTGGGTATATATAGAATGAACCTTGAGGATCTCTGGTGTAACAAGATTGGGTCCCTTGGAAGAGAAAGAGGCCATGAAAGGAGCCGGCTTGACACCCAACAGAGTTGTGCCATGTGTAAGATAAGCCACAGGAGACCTGTAAAAAGAATTCGTTAACGTGCCTGTTTGATTCCTATCAAGAAAAGAAAACCCATGCACGACATGACAATATAAAGTACAACGTAACGCTACTAAGTAAGAGATATAGCTAGCTAGGAACGTACGTACTTGGTAGAATTGATATAAGCGAAGACGGCAAGACCATCAGTGTAGGTGATATGCGAAGCAGGGAGGACGTGAGCATCGGCAATAATTTCATTTGCCGTGGTTACATCGTTGGCAAGAATCATGCCCACAGCACCGGCCCGGGCAGCCTGCTCTCCCTTGTCAATTCTAGCTGTCTCGCCTCGGAGGCAGGTCAAGATTTTACCCCTCACCTCCTCTGTGTCCAGCGCTCCGGCCTTGCACAGGAGAGCATCATTTGTTGATGCATTAGCTGCTTTGGCATCACCGGCGCTTATCAGAGGATAGAACTCTTTCACCGGCAACCCATTTGTTGAAAGACTCTCTCCCTGGAGTGCAAGTGCAAAATAGTGTGATAACAATGCAAAAAGAGTAATTAAGATTCTAATATTCAATTGATCATCACTAAATTAACGATGGACAAGTACGTAGGCATACTTTAAAGTAGAGCTTATTGCCGAGAACAACGTAAGATGCGAACTCCCGATCGATGGTGCTCGCTCCCACCGTAATCATCCATGGCGAAACATTGGAGACAGAACCATCAGTCGGTCCTGAATTGCCGGCAGAGCAAACTACGACTATCCCCTTCTTAACGGCATGAAATGCTCCAATTGACAGACCATCTTCAAAATAATAATCAGGAGAGCCACCAAGCGAGATGGATAGGACATCAACGCCGTCGTGGATGGCGGCATCGAAGGCAGCCATGATATCAGCATCGAAGCACTCACCACTGTCACCGACTGGAGGCCAGCATACCTTGTAAGCAGCCACTCGGGCCCTAGGGGAGCCACCCTTTGCTATTCCTTGGCCGTAACCAAAGATGCCGGCACCGGGAACAAAGTTGCCGCCGGCCGTGGAAAGGGTGTGTGATCCATGCCCTTCATTGTCGCGTGCGGTGTCATAGGAAGAGTCCAGAGGACCCACGTAGGAGGAGTACCCTTTGTTGAAATACCTTGCTCCGATTAGCTTCCTGGAAAGGATAATTGATAATGATACATCATTGGAGATTGGTAAGCAGAGTGAAAAATGAGCACATATAATTAAACCTTATATGAGCTGACCAATTAATGGTCCAAAGCATATAGATCCGAACCACAAAAGGTTATGCCAACCGATGGTCCAGGCCTCTAGAGGGATGAGCTGGATGGCTGGACCTCTTTCATGACAATAATAGAGATGATTTTGGGTCGGGTCCGATTCTGAGAGCATCAATGGACAAAATGGTTGAAGTGTTAGATGGATGGTGCTTCTGAATTGCGGTATTATTGCATACGAGAGAGATCTAGAGGAGCGAGATCAGACGGATGAGCTGTTGCTCTCAAGCCTCTTAGGATGTGTTTCATCTCATTGGGTATAGTGGTGGCCTAACAAGGTCAAAGTCACTTGGTTTTCTCTGGTAGTTTGATACAGGAAAAAAAGGTTTAATGTATGTATTAATGGAAGGTCTACATTAAAATGGTATGTGTTTCGTGTTTCTTCCACACCATGGCCAACTATGAAAGGAGATGGAATATACAACTTTTCAAACATTTTGTGGGGAGGGATGGGATGAGGATTGGAATTTAAAAGAGTCCAACAGAATTTGGACAAAGCAATCCTGTACTATCAAGGAATATTGCTTTTTTTCTTTGTCTTCTTTTCAAGGTGGTCCTCCTCTTTCTACTGTTTCGGACTCTATGATCCCTGAATAATCAACTCTTATCGACTCAAACCACCTTTGATAATATTGGTTATTTCTCCATTACAAGTTGATAATTAGATGCTCCTAAATTTGTGGGGTTGCTCTTGATTTAAAGCGTGACTAACTAAAATTAGTCGAAAGTTGATATCAAAATCCAGGAACCTTGCCAAAGTTAGCATTATTTTCTTATTGGATGTAACGAGATAAAATTTATTGAAGATATGAAAAAAAAACTACTTATTAGAAAAGATCATCTGTAAGTAGGAAAAGAGTAGACCTGTTGCAGACGAATGTGTCATTGCTACCACCCTTCTGACAAATTCCTTTCCACTTTGAGGGAATGGGTCCATATCCATCGTCGCTAAAGCTCTTTGATTCAGGCCACACACCTATATCAGATTCCACATTCAAAGAAAGCTAAAAAGAATGACGAATGTCAAATATCATGGCAATTGACAAAGAACAATCTAGCGCCCAATTGACCTCTACTATATATAAATATAAAAGGAATTGAATGAACGAATGAATGTTAAAGATTCATGGATTCATTGATACCTATAATCGACCCTTCTAAAATGCAGGGCCATTAATATATTGACCAAACAAAATGTAAGTGGTCAAGAAGATTTGAATTAGACACCCACATCAATTAAGTTAAATTAGATATATACAAACGATTAATTTATGGTTGAGTTAATGCTTTTTGTTACCAAAAAGACTTCAAAGTTTCAAGGCTTTGTCATGGTTTATATGCATGCATGGTCAAATCGTCAACTAGTAGTTGAAAATTTAACTAACTAAAAGCATGAAATCTTAGTAAAGACAAGAAAGTTTAAATCTTGGGTTCTTTTGGATGTTTAATCAATGGCCAATGCATGAAAGTCTCTGAAAATTAAAACAAAAAGTTAATCAAAGCTGCATGCTTTTGTTAAAAAATTAAAAGGAGATAATACTGATGTAGCAGAAAGGTGTTGGGTTGCCTTAATAAGAAAATTAGACCAAGTGAAAATACTGAATATAATCGATGCGCAAATTTGGTCAACATGGATACATAGGGGAATATCAAAAACAGTTACCAGAGTCGAGGTTTCCTATGATTGTATCTTCTCCAAATCTGGCCTTGAACCAAAGTGATGATCCTGATGGATCTACGCCATTAATCCTCCCCAGACCAAGAAAATCCCACGACCTGGTTGTGTGTAATTTCCTTCCTTGATTCAAGAAAACCGATACAACTCTCGGATGTTCTTCATTGGAAAACAAAGCACAGCGAGTAAGAGATGTGAAGATAAGATCTAAAACAAACGAGCATATATAGGAATAGGAGTATAGACTATAGATGCATGGTAAATATTTCTTACTTGCGATCTCGGCTGCTTCTTCTTCTTCGAGTGTAGCAGCAAAACCATTAATATGTTTTGTATATGAGTAAAAAATAGCTGCTTTGGCCTTCTCTTTGCTGTGTTTAAAAGAGAGATCAGGATAAAACTATCAACTTCAAACTTCAAAGGAAAGAGGAAAAAGAATAGTATGTCTAGCTACCAGATGGACGACCGATATATGAAAACTTGAAGTATATACCTTCCCAAGAATGATCCGAGGAACTCGTAATGAGAATCTGTTACTCGATCGAAATCAGTGGATGAAGGTTCTGAGACATGGGAATGTCCTCCCAGATATACCACATAAGACTGTACGAGAAAAAAGAAAGGAGTTGAGAGTGAATATAAAAGAGCTAGCTACTCGAATTCTAAACCAAATATATATAAAAGAGAACTGTAGAACATATAAAAGAGAACTGTAGAACTACATAATGTTTGCCTTTTTGCCAGCATAAGTGGGTGTTTGCAAGAGAGAAAAGAGGACGACAGATAGAAGGAAAAAAGGAAGCCTGGAAGTCGCCATTGATTAGTTAATCGCTGTGTTTCCCTTACTTGGAGAGAAGCGTAAATTGACGTACCCTCCTTTCGACTGTGAAGGGGTATATATAATCGTGGAAAATCTTTTTAAGTTGTAGAAGAATTCTATATTCTCTTATATTCTTAAAGCGGAATTATTTGCTAAAGAATTCTACTCTCGTAAGAGTTCACTTTTGCCACGACACTGTCGTAGCGAGCGCTAAAACAGGAAATCATGGTTTTGTATCTACTCCAGTCTCCACGAAGAAGTCACTCCATCTGATTCAATGTAGGGTCATGAAAGCAAATCAATGGCTTCGATTTACTTGTTTCAGCGTAGGGCTACGACACTGTCGTAGAAAATGTGGGTTGCATTCCTTAAAGGGAGTTGTACTCACTCCGTCACTCGTTGTCAACTGCTCTACGCCAATATTTTTTCCGTCTTTTCCATTGGTTTTTTTTTTTTTTTTTTTTTACTTTTCTTTCGTTATTTTTATTATTAGCGGGAGACCCGTATCATGTACGGAATTTATTAAACAAAAGATAAATAATAAAAGAGTCATTTACTAAAACACTCACCCTTATAATTTCATGGATTTATTAAAATCTACCCTATAGTTAGCATTTTACTAAAACATCACTTATAAAATCTTACATTAGATGATAATGAAAAATAAATACTAATGTTCATTTAAATAAATTTAATCAAAAGAAGATAGAAATAAAAATACCTTTCTTGCCTTAATAAGACACGAGCAACCACTCTATTGGCTATTTTGGCCAATTTTGTGTTTTATATAAAAAAGTGTTAAGGATATTTTTGGAATAGAAAATCATGGACGTAATGGCAAACTAAACAATCATTAATGAAATGTTGACTAAGTAAATAAGTTGTAAAATATATAATATGTTTTAGTAAAATGAAAACTATATGGTAGGTTTAAATAAATATATAAAACTATAAGGTGTTTTCTAGTAAATGACCCAAATAGAAATACATACGAGTATACAATTGTTTTATATTTTCAACTTTTTAAATAATTAATAATTAATGTTTTATATATTACTTTTAATAATTTTTTATAATACAAAAATAACAATAATTAATTTCATTTAGGTTTATTCATCAAACTTATGAAACCTACCAACCTAATCAACTCAACCCGAGTTAGTCAGTTTTCTAGTATTTTAGGTCGGCTATGGTTAAAAAATTTTCCAATTCGACCAAATTGGATCAGTTTCACATTAGTCATTTGTAAACCAACCAAAATCGAACGACCTAACCAAGGATATATATTAATATTTTATATTTTAAATATAATTTTTAATATGAAAAGTGAGAAATTTCCCATATTTCTTAGTCTAAAATGTTTTATTTCATAAATCTACTTTTTAAATTTATTTTCTAATAATTGCATTGTAATTTTTAAAACTAAATTTAATTATTCAGTTAAAATCTTTTGAACCGAATGACCTTTTGTGAAAACCGACCTAAATTGATACAACTTGAGTGGATCAGTTTTCACAAAAGGTCAGTTAGATTCAGCTAACCAACTCCCTAACTTGGTTGGCCAAATAGCCTACGGCAGGACCGAACCAACTCATGAACGCTCATAATTTTAGCTAAATTAATAGTCTTATCTTCGATAAATAATAATAGTTTAATCTCCAATAATTATCGAAAATTTATAGCAAAAATACATAATTATTGAAAATATATTGGTAATGAAAAAATACAATAAGTACTAAAAATATATTAACTTAGTCAATAAATAGTACAATCTCAAATAATAGTTTAATATCTAAACTATTTAGAATACAAAAATACATAATTTTTTGTTATTTAAAATATTTAGTTATATAAATACTTAAATAATATATGAAATATTTAATTTTTAAAATATTAAATTTTTATTGAATTTAATTAACAATAAAATCTTAATTTATACTATTATTACATAATTTCATTATTAATTTTGTAATATATTAAATTCTTATTAATTTGAATATTATGTTATAATTATTTTTCTACTTTGAAGAAATTTTTTGAATTTATTACATAATTTCGTTATTTTAACTTTTAAAATATAGTTATGATAAATATTTAAATAATCTATAAAATATTTAAAATTTTTGTTATTTGAATTTTATTTATTTAAATATATTACATATTATTAAATATTTAAAAAACATTTAAATTGATAAGAAGGAAAAACATAATTTAAATTGTTAGTACATAATTTCGTGATATATTTTATAAAAATATAAAATTATTTTTTTGTGTTTGTAATAAATATTTCAAAACTATTATATAATTCTGTTAGAATATTTAAATAATTCTTAACTTTTTTAATCCAAACTTTCTTTAGATAGATATAGATAGTAGTAGGGGAGAGGATAAATAGGAATTATAGATAATTTAGGTGAGAAACTCTCTACTAAATTAAAGATCATTTTGGAGATAAATAGGAATTAGAGATAATTTAGAAGATAAATAGGAATTAAAGATAATTTTGGAGAAAATGGGGGAGGTAATTTAGGAGAAATTTTAGGAGAATATATTATTTAGGTTATTGGAAATTGCATCTCATTGGTTGTTTCAAAAATGACATGGAATAAAAAATAAAAAATTCAAAAAAAGGAGAAAATTTCTTGACCGCTTTGTTTTAATATATATTTATAGATTTATTATTGAGAGAAGATATCCCTCTAACATTCAAGTATTTACTTTGACAGAATTCTAATGACCATTTTCATCCTATTTCGATTATGTTGTAAAAGGAAGCTAACTATTAGAACTAGAATACGTATTTGATACGATTTTCGTAACTATCGGATTCTAATCAGGGTGTATTTGAATCTGATCCGAAACAATATTTTAGGTTTGATCCAAAGATTCAATTGGATCTTATAAATATCGATTTGAATTTGTATCTGATTAATATGTCAGATATTTGAATCTGATCCAATTTGAATTAATTTTTAAAAAAATAATAAAATATTAAAAGGAAAAGAAAATATAACTTCCTAAATAAAGAAAAACAAAAATATAAGTAATTTTTAACTATTTTCATCAATATATATTTATATATACATTTTTTGTAAAAAATAAATAATATAAAAATTTTATAAAAAATAACATATTTGTGAATAAATAAATAACATATATGTATATATTATATATATTATATATAAATAAATACATACATAACATATATATCAGGTCGAATAAGTGTTGATCCGAATTCAATTCAATCTAATCCAAAAATCCGAAACAGTTCGGGTCCTCACATGGTTTCTGCCTGTAATAGATTCGTCAACAGAACATCTCTCTCTTCCCTCAAATCTGCCATTAAATCGAAAGTTTGAGCACCTACGTCCAATGAAACTGCAGCTTTGACATCTTCAAGAGTCTTTCTTTCCAATTGTTCCACTTCTAAATCACCTCTTATTTATTAGCAGGTCTACAGCCAAACTTAATTGGATCTGCACAATCTTTGTTGCCTCTCCACAAGGTATAGTAACTTAATTATTTACAATAACAACAAATTAATGTAAATTATTTATTTTGTAAGTTTAAATTATTTACTATTAATCAAAGTAAATGTAATTATAGTAAATTAATGTAATTATGGTAAATTACATTATTTTTAATTAAAAGTAAACTATTTGTTGTTAATTAATGTAAAATAAGGTATGATTGAAGTCAACCAAGTGGTCTAGATCGGTGTGGATAGAATTAATAATTTTCCTAAATTATTTAATAATTATTTATTGAAATAATAATATGGATTGTTATTTAAATAGTTTTGGAGAATATTTTCTCCATAGATTAATTTCTTAGTTTCTTTATTACTTATTTAAAAAATAATTATGGATTATTAGTTAAAGAGTTTCCCTAAATTATTTGATAATTGTTAACTATAATTATTGATTTTAGAAATAAATAAATTACACTAATCAATAATATCTTCTATCAATAAATTATTATTGTAAAAATTTAATGAAAATTTATCAAACTACAATGATTAATGTAAATTATGCTAAACATTGAAATTTTGAACATTTATTAATACAAAAAAATTATTAATTAATGGATTGTTTATTAAATTATTTAATATTTGTTAAATAATGGATTATTTCTAAAATAATTATTTCATATTTTTTATAGAATATTTTTCAGAATTTTTAATAATTTTCATAACTAATGGATTATTTAACAATAATGGAAGATGATGAGGGCGGATTTGGCCCTCCAGTGAAATTGTGACACCTGGCACCTCATGCAAACCAAGTGCAGCCTCTTGACGACTGGGCAGCTCGGTATAGCTAGGGGCAGCTCGACATATGCAACTCGGCATAGGCAGCTGGCCACTCCGTAGGTAGCCTGGCGTCTTACGAAGAGCTCACCACTTAGGGGCAGCTCGGCACTTATAGGCAGCTGGCCACTCCGTAGGTAGCCTGGCGTCTTACGAAGAGCTCGCCACTTAGGGGCAGCTCGGCACTTATAGGCAGCTCGGCATAGGTAGCTCGGCACTTAGGGGCAGCTCGACGTATCACAGGAAGATTTCCTGCCTGACAACCGTACCTAACAGATCCAGAGACCTGCGCCCACGTCTCCCGCTAGGCGGCATCGTGCCTGCTAGTCCTGAGAGATGTCCCTTGATTGGCAGAGCCGTACTCTACAACAGCCGCCTGCACCCGCCTGCACCCACTACCTCAGCTCTGACAGTAACGGCTGCGGCAGAGAGACAGAGGAAGTTAAGCCTGACTTGACAAGGGTTGTTACGTCTGATTTGACAGGACACCACTATATAAGACTACAATCCCCAAAAACAAATGGGGAGAGAATAAAAAAATGGAGGTAATCCTTGCTCTCTAGCTCTCTCATTTCTCTCCAAGCTCCCTACAATCAGAATGCTAACTTAGGCATCAGAGAGTCCCCGCCAGGAAAATACCCCCGGGTCCTCTGATTCAGTTCTTGCAGGTCCCTCAGCTCCCGCCGCCTACAAAGGAGAGGAGATCACCTCATGCAGAGGAACGCCAGGTAGCTTTCCACCAGGGAGCTCGTCACCAAGTAGCTCACCACTAGACCTGTTCATGGGTCGGGCGGCCCGACCCCTGGATGGGCTTGAATAGGCTTTTTGGCCCGCGGGCTTAACCTCGGGCCAAAAAGCCCGGCCCGCATAAAATTTGAGCCAGGCTCGGCCTTTTCCAAAATAGCCCAGCCCGAGCACGGCCCGAGCCCGGCCTGGCCCGACCTATAGTTAAACCTAAGTAAACCCGGCCCGGCCTATAATTAAACCTAAGTAAAAACCCTATGTGATGTCTATTTGAATAAATTTTTTTATTTGAGAAGGTCATTGATTCACTTGTAGGCTCATTGTTCATTTAAATAGGGGAAAAAACATATAAATTAAAATAAAAAATGTCCATTTGAATAGGGAAAATTTTGAATTTCTTTTATTAGGTCGGGCTTCAGGCTTTTTATCAGGGCCGAGCTTGGGCCCAAGTTATAGGCCCGTTGGTCAGGTCGGGCTCGGGCTCGGGCCTAACAGTTTTCTATTAGTAAAGAGTCAAAGCCTGGCCCGAGCCCGGCCCAACCGGACCCATGAACAGGTCTACTAACCATCAGGGAGCTCGTCACCAGGCAGTTCGCCACCAGGGAGCCCCATCATCCTCTGAGTCACAAAGCACCTGGGAGCATGTCAAATGAAGAGGTACTTAACCAAAAAGTTGGTACATCACAAAAAAAATTGGTACGTGACCAGAAACGGTTACATCAATTGGCGCCGTCTGTGGGAACGGCTACATCAATTGGCGCCGTCTATAGAAACGGTTACATCAATTGGCACCGTCTGTGGTAACACACTACAGAAAGCTAAGTTTTCATCCTACAAAAGCTAAGTTCTCATCCTACAAAAGCTAAGTTCTTATCTTACAAAAGTTAAGTCCTCTTCTCCCAGAAAGCTAATTCCTCACTTTTTAGAAATTAAAGCTCTTGCTCTATAGTTTACATTTTTTATGAACTCAAAGACTATGCAGGGATCTAACAGACTAAGTAACTTTACTTTCAATTCGGATAAAGCCTCACCAGTCCTCTCCGCAAGGTCCCCCTACAAAGATGAGCTCTTCGTGGCTTCTGCGGGAGTTGGTGGCTAATGGACTACATAGGCACCCTTATCGATCGAGCCTTCCAAGGCTCCCATGTGAGCTGGCAACCTAAAGTTAGTAGTGCTGGCCCCCAAGGTCGAGCTCCTAGTAGCTTCTTGTAGGAGTGGGTGACCGGCATTACAAAGCTGATGCAGCGCAATCATAGCTCTAAGGCACCCACCTGGTCAGCTCGGCACTTCACTGGTAGCTTGGCACCTGGTCAGCTCAGCACCTCATTGGTAGCTCGGCACATGGTCAGCTTGGCACCTTGCAGGCAACTCAACACCTGATCAACTCGGCACCTCACTGGTAGCTCTACACCTCGCAGGCAGCTCAGCACCTGGTCAGTTCGACACCTCACAGGCAAAGCCTACGGGCCACATTATTACTTAAGACCGAGTCGCCTCTTCGTCACGGGCAAAGTCAAAGAAGAGTGGACTACGAGTCACCCCCAAAGCCTATGGCCCACATTACTGCTTAAGACCTAGTCGGCTCTTCGGCATGGGCAAAGTCAAGAAGAGTGGACTACGAGTCACTCCCAAAGCCTACGGGCCACACTATTGCTAAATACCCAGTCGCTTCCTTAGCATGAGCAAAATCAACAAAAGTGAACTATAAGTTGCCTCCAGAGCCTAAGGGCTACACTACTAAACTGGCGAAAACCTCCTCACCTTACAGGCAGCTCCCAAAGCCTAAGGAATTGGATCAACACTTACTAGCTTGTCGACTTACGGGCCAAAAGAAGAAATCTACTCCCTTCGCTTTGTTACTCTCAGCTCGGGAGTGGGGGGCAAATGATGACGGCGAATTTGGCCCTCTAGTGAAATTGTGACACCTAACACCTCATGCAAACCAAGTGCAGCCTCTTGACGACTGGGCAGCTCGGGCAGCTTGACATAGGCAGTTCACCACAGGCAACTGGCCACTCCGCAAGCAACCTAGCGTCTTACGAAGAGCTCGCCACTTAGGGGCAGCTCGGCACTTACAGGCAACTCGGCATAGGTAGCTCGGCACTTAGGGGCAGCTCGGCGTATCGCAAGAAGATCTCCTGCCTGACAACCGTACCTGACAGATTCAGAGACCTACGCCCACGTCTCTCGCTAGGCGGCACCGTGCCTGCCAGTCCTGAGAGCTGTCCCTTGACTAGTAGAGCCGTACTCTGCAGCAGCCGCCTGCACCCGCCACCTCAGCTCTGACAGTAACAGCTGCGGCAGAGAGATAGAGGTAGTTAAGCCTGACTTGACAGAGGTTGTTATTCCTGATTTGACAGGACACCACTATATAAGGACTCTGACCCCCAAAGACAAATGGGGAGAGAATGAAAAAATGGAGGTAATCCTTGCTCTCTAGCTCTCTCATTTCTCTCCAAGCTCCCTACAATCAGAATGCTAACTTAGGCATCAGAGAGTCCTCGCCGGGAAAATACCCACGGGTCCTCTGATTCAGTTATCGCAGGTCCCTCAGCTCCCGCCGCTTGCAAAGGAGAGGAGATCACCTCATGCAGAGGGTAGCCAGGTAGCTTTTCACCAGGGAGCTCGTCACCAAGTAGCTCACCACCAGGGAGCTCATCACTAGGCAGTTCACCACTGGGGAGCTCCATCATCCTCCGAGTCACAGGCCACCTGGGAGCATGTCAAATGATGAGGTACTTAGCCAAAAAGTTGGTATATCACAAAAAAAATTGATACGTGACCAGAAACGGTTACATCAGAAGATGTCATGAATATATAGGAAACATCAAATTCCTCTTATTCCCCTCTCTTTGCTTGAAATCATGTCTACAGATATAAATATTGTTTGATTTGGAAAACCAAATCTTAATAAATTACTAGCAGTGACCCATGTAATGCATAGGATTTGTTAAGTAAAAACTAAACAATAGAAACACGCAAGAGTATACAATTATTTTATATTGTCTACTCTTTAAATATTAATAATTATTTATATTTTATATACTAATTCTAATATTATTTTATAATACAAAAATAACAATAATTAATTTCATCTAAGGTTGTTTATCAAACTTATGAAACCAACCAATCCAATCAACTCGGGGTTTCTAATATTTCCGATCGGCTTTGGTTTAACAATTTCCCAACTCAACCAGGTTCGATCAGTTTCGCTTTGGCTATATGTAAACCAACCAAAGTGGAAAAATTCCTATATTTATTAGTCTAAAGTATTTTATATCATAAATTTCATTTTTAAATTTATTTTTGAATAATGCCACTGTATTTTTTAATTTAAACCTAATTTTTAAGTTTAAATCTTTTTAAACAATCGACTAAACCAAAAAATAACCCAAACTGATACAACTTGAGTTGGCCAGTTTTCACTAATGGTCAGTCGGTTTCGAATGACAAACTCCCCAACCTGACCAAGTCAATTTGGTTGGACGAACGACCTACAACCAAGCTGAAGCAACCTATAAACACTCATAATTTCAGCTAAATTAATATTCTAATCTCTAATAAAAAATAATATTTTAATCTCCAATAATTATTAAAAATTATAGCAAAAAATACACAATTATTAAAAATATATTGATAATGAAAATGCAATAAATACTAACAAATATATTAAATTAGTCAATACATAGTGTAATATCAAGTTATAGTTTAATCTATAATAAATATTAATCAATAAATTATAACAAAATACAATAAGTACAATAAATTAAATTAAAATTTTAAATAATAGTAGTTTAATCTCTAATGATTATTGAAAATTTTCTATTAAATAACAAAAAGAAAATTAGATCTATACATAATTATTGAAAATATATTGTCGATACAAATTTCATGTATTTCAATCAATACAAAATATGGAGACAAATTACAAAAATAAATTTGTAATAAAGAAAATAAACAAGGGAATGAACTATCTTTGATTTTTGCTCGATGACGTGAACAACCTCTGATTAACGGTCGAATTTGGTGAAGATGATGGTCGCTGGCGTGTTTCTCGTACTTCTTAAAGTATTGATGTAGATTTCCTTGATTTTGGTGCTTTTGGGAGATTTGATGTAGATTTCTTCACTCTGAGCTTTGTGCTTGATTGGCTGTAAAGGATGCTTCTCTAAGAATGTTCCTTTTGTGGTGGTTTAATCTTCTTTGGAGAACTTGAATCCAAGTGAGTTGTAGAGAACTAAAAAGCTTTTCCCTTCTTTCTTCTCTCTTGATCTTGAAATTGTTGAAGTTTGTAGGACCTTGTAGTTGCTTACAATCCTCAAGTGTTGGTGTGTGAGAGCTTCTTACAATGTGATTCTCCCGAAAAAGGAAAATGAACCCTCTTTCTTCCTAGGCAAGGCTATTTATAGCCAAGGGTTAAGGCTACCACCTCAGCCCACTTAACTAATCAATCCCATGTGAGTGGGGTGTTGGGTTAGCATTAACTCCTATACATGCACCATTATGTAGGAGTTAGTGGTCTTGCCAATGGGACCACCCTATTACAATAGGATATGGGCCAAATTGGACTTAATACACTTGGATCCTTAGGCCACTAATACATATTTATGTAGACTTGGACCTTGGGCCCATGGAGGCCCATATTATTTAGAAGTTGTCATGTAAATTAAGTTCACTTATTTGACTTCAAAAAATTCACATGTCTACAATTGCCCCCTCTAGGATGAGGTGACGAAGTTCAGTGCGGCACCGATGTCCTCGACAATGTTGATTTCCATAGTGGATCATTGTTTAACTTGGCTATTTAGGATGATTCTCATATAACTCACAAGTACTGTTCGAACCTCTTGCAACCTTGTATTGGGACTTGCAACCTTGCATTCATACGGTGTTGATGTTTTCAACGCTACCGATTTCTGACTTAATCATTGGATAAGACCTTTGTGCAACTCATGAACCTTGAGGAGATGCTGTTATTTGCTTTTATCCTAAGTAAGTTAAGTCTAAATTCGGATGTGTGTAGGTTCTCCTGCTATACAGCTCAAACATATACATATATTAAGCTCTGAGTAATTTCTCGAGACATCTTGCACCTTGTTTTTAGTTTTGACCATTATGAACGATTTGATCCTAATGATGATGGAGTTTTGTATGCCATTAACATCCTGGATGAATGTTATGTTGATGTGACATGACATAGTAATTAATAGAACATTTGACTTGTTGACTTGTGAGACCAGAACAAAGTCCAACTCCATTGGCATTTGGCTGACTTCAACTCCATAGTGGCTCAGGTTTATCAATGCAAATTGTATCTCCCAATGGTTCTTTTGAATACAGGTACTTGTAATCGAATAGGAAACTGAGATGGATGGTTTAATCTCCAATTCAAACATATCCTGCTACCAAGGCATTGAGTCCCCTATAGGGAGTCGGTTTCCTAAAGTGACTTGATCTCCCGCCTCCTATCAATACGCAACAAATTACACTTGTTTCTTTCTCCTTTGTGAGCAGTTGGAAGGTGTAGGAATACATACAACATCAAATATCAAATTACAATGATTAATGTAAATTAATGTAAATTACGCTAATTAGTAATATATTTTATTAATAAATTATTATTGAAAAAAATTAATGAAAATTTATCAAATTACAATGTTTAATGTAAATTATGCTAAACATTGAAATTTTGAACATTTATTAATACCAAAAATTATTAATTAATGGATTGTTTATTAAGTTTTGGTAGATTATTAAATTATTTAATATTTGTTAAATAATAGATTATTTCTGAAATAATTATTTCATAATTTTTTAATAATTTTCATAACTAATGGATTATTTAACAATAATGGAAGATGTCATGAATATATAGGAAACATCAAATTCCTCTTATTCCCCTCTCTTTGCTTGAAATCATGTCTATAGATATAAATATTGTTTGATTTGGAAAACCAAATCTTGACAAATTACTAGTAGGGACCCATGGTGCATGGGATTTGTTAAGTCAAAGCTAAACAATAGGAACACGCAAGAGTATACAATTGTTTTATATTTTCTACTCTTTAAATAATTAATAATTATTTATATTTTATATACTATTTTTAATCATTTTTTTACAATACACAAATAACAATAATTAATTTCAACTAGGGTTGTTTATCAAACTTATGAAACCAACCAATCCAATCAACTTGGGGTTTTCTAGTATTTTCGATCGACTTTGGTTCAACAATTTCCCAACCTAACCAAGTTCGATTAGTTTCACTTTGGCTATACGTAAACCAACCAAAGTGAGAAAATTCATTTTTTCTTAGTATAAAGTATTTTATATCATAAATTTCATTTTTAAATTTATTTTTTAATAATGTTATTGTATTTTTTAATTTAAATCTAATTTTTAAGTTTAAATCTTTTTAGACAACCGACCAAACCAAAAAATGACCAAAACCAATACAACATGAGTTGGCCAGTTTTCACTAATGGTTAGTTGGTTTCAAGTGACAAACTCCCCAACCTAACCAAGTTGATTTGGTTGGCCAAACGGCCTACAACCAAACCGAAGCAACCCGTGAACACTCATAATTTCAACTAAATTAATAGTCCAATCTCTAATAAATAATAATAATAATTTAATCTCCAATAATTATTGAAAATTTATAGAAAAATATACAACTATTAAAAATATATTGATAATGAAAATATATTAAATTAGTCAATACATAGTGTAATCTCAAATTATAATTTAATCTACAATAAATATTAATCAATTAATTATAACAAAAATACAATAAGTACAATAAATTTAATTAAAAAGTTAAATAATAGTGGTTTAATCTCTAATAATTATTGAAAATTTTCTATTAAAAACAAAATGAAAAATAGATTTATACACAATTATTGAAAATATATTTATCACAAAAACAATAAATAATTACTAAAATACATAATTATTGAAAGTTATTATTCTAGAATAATTAATTGATACAAGTGAAATTAGTTACTTAAAATATCATTTAGTTATTTAAACAATATCATTATTTACATGTTAAAATAATAAATATTAATTTATTGAATTTAATAATCCAAAAAATAATAGTTTGTACTATTATTACATAATTTCATTTATTAATTTTGAAAAATATTAAATTATTATTTTGTTTATAATTTTTTTAAACTTATTACATTGTTTTGTTATTTTAACTATTTAAAATCTAGTTATCTTAAATATTTCATTATTTAAATAATTTAGTTATTTAAATATTTAAATAATATGTAAAATATTTAAAACTTTTTGTTATTTGAGTTTTATTTATTTTAAAATTATTACATAATATTAAATATTTTGTTATATATGCATTTATATATTTTTAATTTGTTCTTATTTAATATATTTAGTTATTGAAATATTTAAATAATATTTCATTTTTGTAATGTTAAATATTTATTATTTGAATAACATTTAAATTGAATAATCGAGAAAGTCATAATTTATATTGTTAGTACATAATTTTGTGATGAACTTTGTTAAAATATAAATTTGTTAATAATATGAATATTATTAAATCTTTTTTTATTATTTTTGTATTTCTAATAAATACTTTAAAGTTATTATATAATTTTGTTATAATATTTAAATAATTCTCCAATTTTTTTAATTCAAACTTTCTTTAGATATATATAGATACATAGGAATTGGAGATAATTTAGGAGAAAGTGAAGGAGGTAGCATGTGTGGGACAGTGAGAGAGAGTGAGTGAGTGAGTGAGTGAAAGAGAAAAAGAGATTTTAGGTAATTTTTCATGGGGAAGGAGAGCATCTCATTGGTTTTTTGATAAATTAATTATCAAAATTTGTTGTTAATTAATTAAAAGTATTCAAAGTTATTGTTAATATTTAAAATTTTAATAATTGTATTTTTCATTTAATTTTGATTTACAGAAAATGATTATTGTTAATTTAATATGAATAGATAGTTTTTAATAAATTTAATTTTATTAATCATTTGTAGTAATTTTAATAACTATTATTTTCATTATTTTTAAATGAAATGTAATTGAATTTAAATAAATAAAAATAATTACAAAATCTATCATTTTTATTAATTTCATTAATAATTAAATATTATATAGGAATGCAACAGGGTGGGGCATCCCATCCGGTAGTTAAGACACTATGCCCCATCCATGCCCCATCCCCAATGTTAGGTAGGTTCAAGGCAAGGCACCCACTCCCCGTTAGGGACGGGGAATCATCGAATTTCCCTGTCTTGTCCTTAGTGTCAAGTGAATTCAAGGCAAGGCTCCCACTCCTCATCAAGGATGGCGAATCCTCAAATTTGTCCTGCCCCACTCCTAGTGTTGGGCAAGTTCAAGGCAAAGCACCCACTTCCAATCAACCAAATATTCAATTTGATGACAAAAATGATCAAAAGGATATATTGAGTATCAACCACATGGTAAATTTCTATAAGTACACGAAAGTGTTTTTAATTTTCAAAAACATAATTTTATGAAAAGTTTGGAAAATTTATTACATTTGTGTAATTTTCAAAATCTATTCAAATTTATTTTAAAGTTGTTATTAAATAATTTATTTTCTTTTTAAATGCTTTACTTACAAAATTACACTAATTTATCTTATATTTTCTAATATAAACTAATCAATAATTTCCTTTTTCAAATATTATACTAATTTATCTTAATAATTTATGTAATTATTGGTTCAAATTACAGTTTTCCCTTTCCTATACTCATTTATCTTTAATAATTTACAATAATTTATAATGAAAATTACATAAATTTTTAATAGTTTTACAAAATCTATAAAATGTAATAAATTTTCCTAAAATTTTCAAAATATTCCAATAATTTTCAATAATTATTTAATACATTTTAAATAAACTTTCAAAAAAAATATATCTTTTTAATTTCCAAAGTGTTATTTTATGAAAGTGTAGTTTTATGAAAATTTTTGAAAAATTAATTACATTTGTGTAACTATGCGGATTTATTAATAATTATTTTAAATTGTTATTAAATAATTATTTTTATTAGGTAGTTTACTAACAAAACTACGTTGATTAATCTTTTATTTTCCAATGTAAATTTATTAATAATTTCATTTTCCAACATTATAATATTTTACTCTCCCATTTGCATTCGATTGTTAACTATAATAATAGAAGTAACTACAAATTTATACTTTTTGAGAATTGTTAAATATGAAAGGAGGGAGAGATCCATCGTATGGATGTCGAGAGTGCAGTGGAATAGGGTGGGCGAAATTCAAAAATTTCTCTCCTCCCTTCCAACTTAGAATCATATTCCTTGATTTTAGAATACAATATTCAATGACCTAATCGAACCGAAACCGAACCAGATCTAAATCAAAGAGAAAGGGAAGGGTTATACCTGATACGGAGAGTCGGTATCTCCCAGCGTTGGTGTTCACGCCCAAAGAATACTCCCAAGATCTGCTCCCACTGAAGATAACGCAGTGATATTGGAACAAAACCAGCAGTGTTCGTCCTACGAACCAAATTCTTCACAAGAATTCGATGAAGGCGAAGAGCACCGTACACAATCAGCCTTTCAGCAAAGACTGATATTAAGAACACCTTCTTGATCTTTCCCTCTTAGAGAGATCAAATTAGGCAATGAATGGCGGCGACGGCTGGAGGAGAACTCTGAGATCCTATCTCAAAATGCATGAGAGTTTTTCTGCTCTAAACCCTTGGTTCGAATTCTGGTAATTCAATACTAGGGTTTCTCCTCTTTCTTAGTGATTAAGAAACCTCTTAATCCTATTAGGAGTTATCCCAATCTAAATATGTATTTGAATAGGGAATTATCTTAATCCTATCTACAGATTAGGTCAGCCCATTCCTAATTTTATCTTAATCCTATCCCATTGAGTTTGAGCAGTTTAGTATGAAAGCAACCTGGGCAGATTATTATGAAGCTAAAGTTGGTCAACTAAGGTCAGAGGTTGATCGAATATGTGGGATATTGATAGCAAACGGCATCAATCCTGATGTCTTACTTGTGCACATATCTCAAGTTGTACCTAGTAAAAATGAATCTATTGGAGAGGTGTCAATACTGGAGGAGGATTCATTTACCTCGCCTAATCCTAGGGATATCATTCCTCCTTCGTGTGAAATAGTTTCACCCCGGTTGTAGGTAAAGAATGTGTATAGAAGGGGAGCACAACATGGGAAAGCGTGAACGCTTTCCTAGTAGTGTTGTTGTTTCTCCTTTCCGGCCCCTAATGATACTGGGAAGGCAGCTAAGGAATTTGCCATTGCGAATCGCACAAATGAGTTGGTATGGATTATGACATGGTTATGTAATGTATGTTTCATTCAACCTTAAATATTTATTGGTTACTCATGCTCTTCTTTATTCTCACAGGCGGTAGAAGGTGGGCCATCAGCGTGGGCAACATTTGCACAAAAAGATCAAATGGCGGCGGATGATTTGTAGTTGGTGCATAATTTCTTGCACAAGGAGATTCAGAAGTAAGAATGCTTTATTGGTTCACATAACATAGCAATATTCATGCACCGAATCTACCAACCATTTCCATGTATTTGCTGAACAACCTTTATATTTTTTGTATTTTTGTGTAGGGATGTATACGCGCTTAAGAACGACAATTTTTTACTAAGTGAAATAAACCTCCTCCCCCTTTTTAAGATGAACAGTTGGTTGTTTGACGAGGTAAGCATCATTTTTTTTTAATTATGCATTGTAATTGGTTATTGGTTGTTTTTTTATCCATTATCATTATTTTGCGTCTGTTATATATGCATATGGCAACCTATTGAAAACACGGATAAGGAATTTCGTGAAATTTCTGTACGTGCCTGTAGTGGGTCAGGTGAAATATCCTTTTTCCAATTGCAACATGATTGTATTACTTTCGTGATTAAATTCATCAATCTTTCAGGGTCGGTTACATAATTAGTAACAATACTTACGTGAGGTAGTCTTATTGAATTGACTTGATTCCTGTCATTATGCATATTTTTTTTGTTTCCTCTATTAAGGCATTTGCAACCAATGGGATATTCCCGAAGCTGAATCCATGGTTAGAACCAATTGAGAAGAAGCGGGTGCAGAAGTCTTCATACCCAAAAATGATCACTCTCATTGGCAACTACTGGTCATTAATCCGGTACAGAAGAGGTTTCTCCCGCATAGCTCTGTCCATGGAGTGCTCTACAGGATGTTAGCAGATAGAATGGTATGCATCCTCAACGTTATACAAGTCTTGTGATGTTGCACTGCTAAATTGGTATCCTAACATTGTTATTTTATTTTTTTTGTTGCAACATAGCAACAAATTTACAAGACGATTCTTAGCGATGTTGCACTGCTAAATCGATCGACTCGTGTCAAGTTGATTGGATTGATTGGTTTCATCAGTTTAAAATATAAACTTAACTGAAATTAATTATTCTTATTTTTGTATTATAAAAGAATTATTGAAAGTAGTATGTAAAATATGAATAATTACTAATTATTTAAAGAGTTGAAAATATAAAATAATTGTATACTCTTATGTGTTTCTATTAGGATTATTTACTAAAACACACCTCATAGTTTTACATATTTACTTAAACCTACCTTACAATTTTCATTTTACTAAAACATCACATGTATTTTACAACTTATTTACTTAATCAACCTTTCACTAATGAGTATTTGTTTAGCCATTAGGCCATGATTTTTTATTCCAAAAATACCCGTAACACCTTTTTATACAGAAAACAAAATTGGCCAAATATAGCTAATAGAGTGGTTGCTCATATCTTACTAAGGGTAAGAATGATATTTTTTTTTCTATTTTCTTTTGATTAAATTTATTTAAATGAACATTGGGGTCAACATTGTCATTTTCTAATATCATCTAATGGGAACGTTACAAATTATAAGTGGTGTTTTAGTAAAATACTAACTATAGAGTAAATTTTTATAAATCCATAAAACTATAAGGGGTATTTTCATAAATGACTATTTCTATTATTTAGCTTTCGCTTAATAAATCCCATACACTGCACGGGTCCCCGCTAATATATAATAGAATGTGGAGCGAGATGATGGGGGTGAGAGCCAAGAAAAGACAAGTGAGTTTTCTTTTTAATGATGCCAAGACAAACGGGTTTTCAAGTGAATAACCAAATTCATGGGAAGATGAATTATTTTGTTGAAACCGCTTCTAGGAAGGATGTGAATCAGGGTGCCTCCACCTCTAATTACAGTGAATATTAGAGATGAGTATGATGTGTGTATGGGTGGGGCAAAGGCGCAAAGCCATATTGTGTGGGTGCACACTACAAAAGCGACAGACGTGATTGATGGCATTTGGTTCCATGTTTTCCATAACATTTAAATTGACAACATTGCTGGTTTTAAAGGGTATTTTTGTGGTTTTGGACCAATTTAACATTTTCTGAAAGTTTGGACACTATAGTGATACATTTGAAAGTTTAGATACTAAATTACACTACTCCCAAAATTTAGGGTACTAAAGTGGACTTTTCCCTATAAGAAAGAACTTGAGACAAATGATTGTGAAAGACATAAGAAAGAACTTGGGTGATGAAACTGACCTTCAAAATGATAAACTAAAGAATAGAGAAATATAAGCAATAATAACTGGGCTGACCTTCGGCTCCTGTATTTGTCAGAAACAAAGACTTCCCGCAATTGTTGTTGTTCATATGAAATAGAAATGGTTTACAACAACAAAATAATAATAATAATAATAATAATGTCTTCCCGATACTGATTCTCGTTTGAAACAAAGATGATGATATGGGTTCTAATTGTGAAAATAGCAAGTAAGAAGAGTTGGAATAAAAATAAATACAGAAATTAGTTTCCTAGCTGAAAACAATTAGAAGAGACATGATATATTAGGTTTTCTAGAATCCTTATTGCATTAGATGTTACCGAAATTTGATAGGTGGCAATTCTTCTATGACTTGGGCTGAGCCTGCTAAAGTGTCATTATGAGAAAGGAAGAAGGGAGTGATGTAGTGGCTTCATGAGGGGAGCAAGAAAGGCTAAAATGAAGAGGATTTTAAAGTTCTCGGTTGGGGGTTGGGGTAAGGGAAAAAGCTCATGGCATGACATGGCATGTTTCTACTTTAATATACATACATACATACATACATATATATATATATATATATACACATACATACATAGATATAGATAGATAGATATATACATTTGTGGGTGAGCATAAAAATTAGCTTCCAATTTTCATAATTTTAACCATTACATTAATTTTACTAATTGGACTTAAGGTGGTGTTTGGCATCGATGCCATTTTTTGAGAAAACAATGTCATGTAAATGCCACATCAGAAAAAGTGGTGCTTCAATAAATGGCCTCTTATTTGGTACTGTTTTTCCATAAAAAACATTGCTTCAAACTAGGGGTGTCAATGGACTGGTTTTGGGTTGGATTCCGTCCAAATCAAAATCCATTTGGATAGATTGGATGGACCAATAAGACATATTGAATTTGGACAAACTAGACAAACCAATATGACATATTGGATTGGACCTGGTCCATCCATAATGAACTTATATTAGATTGAGCCAATATCTGGTCCATTGATAGAAGATAAGAACATAGGTGTCAATGGACTAGGTTTGAGTTGAAACCAATCTAAATTTGAATAGATTGGATAGTCTCTGGACCGGTCCAAAATGGTCTAAAATATTCATTGGACTGTCCATTTGTAATGGATTCACATTGGACTGGACTAGATTGGACCAAATCCAATTCAATTGACACCCCTATTTCAGACCACACCTTGGAAATCAAAAAAGTATGGTCTAAAGCAATGCTGAATTTGATGTTTTCTTTGAAAACAACTCGTTGCTTCAAGCGGTAGGGGTGCTCACGGTTCGGTTAACCGAACTAACCGAACTATGGGGTATTTTTTCAAATCAAACCGACCTGATTGGTTTTTTAAATATCCAAACCAAAACTGAACCGATGCAACCGGTTGGACCGGTTAACCGCAATTTAGTTTTTTATGTAGTTAAAATAAAAAAATACCTAAAACTATCGGTGGTTGCTATCGGTGCCAGAATGGTTGATACTGATGGTTGTTGCTATTGGCTGTCACCTGAAGTGAGAGCTTGAGAGCTGGCACCTGGCGGAGCCACAAAGAGGAGAGATGAGAGAGAGAGAAGAGAGATATAGAGATGGCATTGGTGCTTGCTTGTTGGCAAGGTAGAGATTGGCGTTGCCGCTTGGTGCTAGTGGTTGGTGTGGGCCGCGCGGCAGAGATGACAGGCAAGAAGAGAGAGATACTCACTCAGACACTCACAGAGAATAGAGAGACAAGACACTGGGGGAGAGCCGGAGAGGTCATTGGTTGAAGGACAACCGGTGCCGGAGGAAAGCAAAGGGAATTGCTGCGCTGATTGCCGAACTAGTCACTTGGGATTGAGGTCTGGTTGTTTGGGGAATATGAAGAATTGAAGACTAAGAGTAAGAGAGAGTGAGAAACAGAGAACGGAGAGAAGGTTTAGGTTTCGAACTACGAAGAGACAAAAGAGAAAGGCTAAAAGTTTTGGATTTTTGAAGAGATTGAGAGACTGGTAGTTTGGCACTTTGGTAGTGTTCGGTTTTCAATTGAAATAAAATATAATATATTTCAATTTTCAATTGAAAGGTTTGAAGAGAAAGGTTGAAAGTCTTAGATTGCCAGACTTTTTTATTCGATTTCAAAAAAAAAAATATAATATTATATAAATATATATTACTGTATATATTGATCGATTCGGTTAATTATCGGTTTTTAAATAGTTAACCGAAATAAAACCGAAACTATTGGTTTTTTAAGAATATCAAACTTTAATCGATTTTTCGATTCAGTTTCAATCAATTCGATTTTCGATTTTTTTTCTCACCCCTAGCCAATGGTACAATAATGTTACATTAACATAGCATCAAGTGCAGTGATGTGGCACAAATATAACATCTTGAATTTTTGAATTTTGGATAATATGACCAATGCTGAAATTAATTTTACAGCACTAGAGCAAACAAAAACATTGCTGTTTTCTCGGAAAACAACCTATGTAGCAGAAGCACCGCTTAAACAAAAAAATAAGCGGCATGTTGACCAGCACTCATGAGAAAACGGTGCTGTGTTGAAAGTAAAGTGGCACATTGACCAATTACGCCCTAACGTGAGACTACCCCGGATAACAATTTACTAGGGACCTACATGCAATTCATGAGTTTCTCTTCAACTTTAATACGCTTGCGTCCTGCGTCCTGCGTCCTACTAAACTCGAACAGTCGAAGTGAAGCTATCATGGTTGTCATTTTTTTTTTCTGATCCAAAGCGAGTTTTCTTCGTATGCACGCAACAATCTCTTACGCATATAAATTCGAAGGATGGCGGAGGATTTTTCAGTAAATTAACATATCTATCACTGTAATTCTTTTTTGTCTTCTCGTTATGAATATACGATCCTCTGATCATGTTCGGATCAAAGTTGATCACACGCTTCTGATCGAAGGTGGGAGTGCGACTTCGTAAGGGGAATTAGTTATTAGTGGAAGGGACTAAGGGGAGAGAGAGTGTGAGAGAGCAGGGTTTATGGTGGTAGAAACTCTGATAAAATTGGCGAAGCTTCCTTTTTCATTTGACAAATACATGCACAGAAAAGGAGAGATGCAGAAGAGTTAGTGTAGTGCTGAGGGGATAATCGGCTAAATTTGGGGACCTTAAATCTGGCAACCTTTGGAGGATTGAGAGCAAGGTCCTTCCTCAAGCAAGCCCTAACGGAAGACGAGGAGGAGGAGTGCAGGCCTTGGCGCCGAAGGCTATCAATGGCGGTCACTTGGGCCTCCGTCTTCAGGATCGCCCTTCTCTTCCTCCTCTTGGCTGCCATTATCACCGCTTGCTTTACTCTTCCTATTGAGAAGGTTCATCCATTTCTTTTTCATCTCAATTGGATTTCTTTTATTCCATTCTTTTTCTTCTGTTAATTCTGCATTACATCCTCCTATTTGGCGGTTTTCTTGGAAGCTTTGTGAACTTTTTTTTTTTTTTTGAAATTTTCTTTTCGGGAGCTGAATTTCATTACTAATATGTCTAATTTTGTGTTTTTGGGGGTTTAATTGATCGCTTAATAATTGTATTTCGTCATGGTAGTGGTACTTCAATGTTAATATGTTTGATTCTGTGAAATTAGAGGATTCCATTAACACATGAATATTGATATTGTATAATATCGATTGCGTCATTACTGCTTCCATTTATTTATTTGACTTCCGTTATTGTCGGGCATTTGAAATTTTGTGTTACCTTTTTTAGCCGTTTTTTTGAATGAAATTTGGGAATACTGATATCATTATATTATATTACTAGCCGGGGCCATGTGACACGGGAATACTGATATCCAATATGATGAGCGAAGGGATTAAAAAGAAATGTAAACATTGTCTCATTGCCCTGGAAAAAAAGTATTTTACCCAATAGTTAAATAGATCATTGATTAATCTAAGATAATTAATTAATTAGTTTACTATTAATAGAAACAGAATCTATATATTTACTAAAAAAGTAGGGCAGGCCTTTATTAATATCAATGTTTTTTTTAATCTTCAATCACTACTAATCTAAACTAAATCAATATATGAACTACGTATAGATATAATTAATGTAAGTGTTTTTTAATTCAATATAAACCACATTAGCATAACTAATTAGGCTACATTAATTAAATTGACCTTCCTAATCTAGTGGGGGGCCTATGATGCATAAACTTTTTTAATCAAAATCCAAGTCGAAGGACCTATCTTAGAAAATAAAATTTCTCCATTTTTATACCACAATAGGATGAAACAGAGAAAGAGGAAAAAAGATCTAAAATGTAGAAGATAATAATGAAGAACTTAAACCATTTTCTTTTTACCACTACCTTTGTTATAGTGTGCGCTTTATTTCATAATATTTTCTGCAGTTTGGGTATTTTCAGTTTCTAGTAAATTGAAGCCTATTTTGAGGTGGAATTTAAAAATATTCATTTGGGCTTGCTAAGTGAATCATAATAACATTAGCAAGTCCATTCACTTGGCCAAATGAATCATGATAAGTTAATAACACAATAGTTAGGCAGATAAAAATTGATTGCAACCGGGGTGACTTGGGTATGTACAGTAAGAATCATGATAAGTTAATAACACAATAGGAACAATCTAGATTGCAAATTGTGATTCTGAAATAGATGGGCTTTCTCTACCCACAGTCTGGTTCTGACTAGGGTATGTACAGTAAGAATTGATCTTTTTATATATTCCAGGATAAGAATTGATTTTTTTTTTTTAATATCCATTGTCACCCATTGCAACCTGGGTGACTTGGGTTCAAATCTTGGTAACAGCCTCTCTGTATGTGCAGGGGTAAGGCTGCATACATCTGTCCTCCCCAGACCCCACATTAGCAGGAGCCTCATGCACATGCACTGGGCTGCCCTTTTTTTTATATTCAGGGGTAAGAATTGATCCGATAAGAATTAATCTAAATACTAGCACTGGATGTGCTACTGTCATCATCTCATCCCTTATAAGGACATAGAAGAGTATGCAATGGTCATGCCAAAAAAGAGTGATGTGGTTAAGGAAATAGGTTAATCCCCTGCACCATGGTCTTATCTTGAGTCAATGTCATCTCGTGAAGTTGTCACCGTCTTTTTGGCCTCCTATCCATTGTTTTATCATTTATTTAACTTTTTTTTGATCAGCAATCATTTATTTAACTTATTGCTCACTACCTCCAACATTATCTTCTTAGGATTGATAACCTGTGCAATTTCTTTCATCAGTATCTTATAACTCAAACCTTACTATTTATTTATTTATTTTGTTTCTCTGACTCGGACAACTATTAGCGCATAAGCTTTTAGTTGTTTGATTATGAGAAATGGATTTATTTTGCATGATAATGCTTATTGCCATCAGTACATTATCATATTCCAAATATTTTGATGTTTTAGAAACTGTTACTAAATTCTATTTATTGTATTGTATACTTGTTCACCTCCCTTCTTGTCTATCATTATGTCCTAAATTAAATTGTTATTTCCAGATCTTGAAGGATTTTTTATTTTGGATCGAGCACAATCTAGGGCCTTGGGGTCCACTTGTTTTGTAAGTCTGTTCCTTAGATGTTTATTTGCATTGGTTTTTACCTACCTTGTTGGTACTGAATTTTCATCATATGCCAACAAGTTTTGTGGAGTTTAAATGTGGCATTTATTTAGCACTATAAATCATTAAATTGAAGGAACTCTTCCATATTTACATACATTCCATGCATGTATAGATCTAGCAGTATCATATCGGAAATCCTGTTAATGATACTACACATGGTCAAACTGGTAATTAAAATTTAAATTCCACTGAATATTTTTTAATAAAATGTTTTAACTTCCACTGATCATTTTCTTTCAACTTTTTGCCTTTAGTTTGTTGCTTTTTAATTGACATTTTATTGAAATTTGTGCAGGGCTGTTGCTTACATTCCTCTGACAGTATTGGCAGTTCCAGCTTCAGTTCTAACTGTAAGCATTAATCGCCTACTGTTGATTTATGAATCTAATAATTTGTTTGAAGTAGAAAGTGCATTGAACTTTTCAAAACATAAATCCCTTTGTAGCTTTGCAAGATATAAATGTCTTTTTCAAAATTTAAATTTCAAAATTCAAGATACACGAGGATTATTGGTTTGTTTGTTTAGCAAATGATGTATAGTTGTGTTAGAAGTTGAAAACTAGACTTTTTGTCCCACATCAGTAGGAGCCTAGGATGAGAAAGGGGACAACAAGAACTCAACTATAAAAGCATATTTGAGACACTTCCAATCACGTTTTTCTCAGTGATTTAAAAGGCGCACCTCAAGCATGCCTAGGCGCATAGGCGAGGTGCATTTTAGGGTAGGCACCTCGCCTAGGTCCCAGGCGCAGCACTTTCAAAAGGCACACGCCTGGTGCGCCTGATGCGTTTGCTCACTGAAGCTCCGAGAACTCCCTATTTGCTAATGTTGTTCATTCATTCATTGTAATAAAATATCTTCTTAAAAGGCAATTAAAATTATAAAATTATTATTTTGTGTGAGAATTAAGAATATAAGACCCTAACATGGACTTGTTTGGGCTTGCCTCGAGGGGCATGGCACAAAGGTGACTTGTAGAATCAGGAATGTAATATGTTTTACATCACATTAGCTACTTGAAGTAATGCAATTGAGGAAAAAAGAGATTGTGGGCTTTACATGCTTGAAAAATGTTTTATATGTTTAACTTTATTTTTAAATTTTCATTTGAATATGCTTTACATGTTATGTTTATGTATTTTAATTTTAGATAATAGGTTTTTTAAAACATTAATTTTAAAATTTAGGCTTATATTTCTTATTAATATTATGTTTAATATTTTTGTTTTTTTTTTGCATTTTTTTGCATTTTTTGGAAATTTGACTTTTTTTATTTTTTAGAATTTTTTTGTATTTTTGCCTCTTGCTTCAAAAAGACGTGCACCTTGCCTGGTGCCTTGGGCACAATTTGGCCCTTGCGTCTTGTGCTTTTAAAACATTGTTTCTTCTCAGCTTTTTGGCTAGGTCTGGAATCAGGCCCTGCTCGGGCCAAACCTAGGCTAGTTTAAAGCCCTTGACAGTTGATAAAGGTGCTAAGCCCAGCCCGACCCAACCAATGATTTAAAAGGCGTGCCTAGGCATAGAGGCGAGGTGCATTTAGGGGTGTAAACGGATCGAATTCGAATCGGATCAGGTAATAATTGAATCCAAATCCGATTAGAAAATCCGATATCGAATATTCTAATATCCAAATTTGAATTAAATATTTGAATATTCGAATATTCTATTCGAATTTGATTAATTAATTATTTTAGATAATTAAAAAATATATAAAATAAATATTTTATTGATATGAAGTATATAAATATATAAATTATATAAAATATTTTTATATATTATATATAAAATATTTATTGAACTTGAATTCGGATATTTATTGAATCGAATCAGGTCATATCCGAATTCAAATCCGATTAACTATTTGGTATGAATAAGATATCCGAATTCGACCGATTAGATATTCAAATTATCTGAATTCCATTCGATTATGTCGAATATCGAATTCGAAATTGGATTTTCGAATACCGTTTACACCCCTAGGTGCATTTTAGGGTATGCTCCTTGCCTAGGTCCCAGGGTGAGTATTTTCAAAAGGCGCACGCCTCGTGCACCTTGCACTTCAGCCCAGGTGTGCACCTTTTGAAAATTTGTGCATTTTTTCAGTTTTCTTTCTTTTTTTTGTGTGTGTGTGTTTTAAAAATATCTTTTATTAGGATACTTTTATAACTTTAAGTGTCTTCTAAAAATATCTTTTTATAACTACTACTACTACTACTATTGTTAAGGAAACATGGTTATGGTACCTAGGGAACTACCCTAGGATCTATGTTTTCTACATAAAAAAAATCCATCGTGCCCGCCTAGGCGACAAGGCGCCCCTTGTCGCCTAGCCTTGCCTTGGAACCTTGAAAACTATGGGATGAATGAATGAACAACAAGTCCATATTTGCTAATGTTGCTCATTCATTCATCCTAATAAAAGATATTTTTTAAAAGACACTTAAAGTTACAAAACCTTTCTTCTTCTCCTTCTTCTTCTTCTTCTTCTTCTTCTTCTTCTTCTTTTTAATAGGGATTAAGAATTTAAGACCCTAATATGGACTTGTTTGGGCTTGCCTTTAGAGGCTTGGTACATAGGCAGCTCATAGAATCAAGAATGCATAATGTTCAACACCATATTAGCTATTTGAAGTAATGTAGTTGGGAAAAAAATAAAGAGATCAATAGTTTACATGCTTGAATATGTTTTATATATTATGCTTGATTTTATTTTTAAGTTTTCATTTTAAATATGTTTTACATGTTATGTTTATGTATTTTAAGTTGAGATAATAGGTTTTTTCAAATCATTTATTTTAAAACTTAAGTTTATATTTTTAATTAATTATTTGTTTAATATTTTAATAGTTTGCATTTTTTTGGAGTTTTTATTTTATTTTATTTTTTTGCATTTTTTGCGCCTTGTGCCTCAAGAGCAAAATGGCCCTTGCGTTTTTTTTGCGCCTTTTGCTTTTAAAGCACTAGGCCCGATCCATGATCACCCCTAGAACAGATGTAGGAAATTGCTAGCAAATTCGCAGTCTCCCTTCACTCCCCATGTTGATTATCAATTTGAGTAATTCAATGGGAAGATGAGATTGAGTTTCAATGGTATCCCTATCCTGAAGGATTTATAATTTTTTTAAGACAGGAATTTTATGTGGTTTGGGCTATCAGATGCCTCATTAGCAAGGCGGATGCCACAATTGCAGAGGTGATGGCTTTTGTACTTGGCCTTAGGGCCTTAGTCCTGTTGACTAAATGGGATTCCTCAAGTGCCATCAGGAAATTTTGCAAACCTAACTGCTTCTAAAGTTCTGCAATGGGCTCACGTTTGTCTTCTCTGATGTCCATCATCCATATCATCTTTTGTTATGTTCCATACTATTAATACAATTCTTGTCATTGCTTTTCCAAAAATAAAATACAAAAAGTAAATAATGAGTTTGTTGTTTATAAATTTTGATCCCATTATTTGATTTTCTGTATGTTCATTTGTTTGTATATTGGACCTTTAAATAGCCAACTGCCATGCTATACCTATCTTTATGTCCATTCATCATTGGCTTCCTATCTTTATGTTCTACAATTTCCTTCTGTGCTGGTGCCTTCTGACAAATGCATTTATTGAAGTTGATTTTTTTACCAAATTTTATTCATGAGTACAACCTAATGAAACCTTTTCTCAATATATACCAGCTTGGAGGTGGTTATCTTTTTGGGATGCCCATTGGCTTTATTGCTGATTCCATTGGTGCTACCATAGGTGCAACAGCTGCTTTCCTTCTTGGTAGAACAGTGAGTTTCTAAAACTTGTTGATAGATTTAGGCTTAACAATCTATTCATATATGCATGTGCACTTACTTTTTCTTAAGAAGGTAAATTATCTGATTTCTATTAATGATATATCAGAAATACATGTATTATCAGCACCCATGTAGGGACCATTGCAGCATTGCTTAGTGCATTGGTAGAACCTGCACTGACAAGTTTGAAAATGTGGACTAAAGCCAAATGCTAGATCGATATCCAGTCTACACCCCTCCTAAGATCCCATATAGCCCAGACCTTAATTGGGAAATGGCCCTTATCAGAAAGGCTCTGTACAATGGGGATCATGCCAAAAGCATGAGAAACAATGTTTGAGAAGATTGGCGTGCAATACATGTGTACCATGCACCCTAATGAATTGGTAGTGCTAGCCCCTTGTTGTATTCTACATACATAACTCCTCCTTTGGGAAGCTTCTATATCTATGTATCAATTTCTTTTATAAACAGAGAATCAAAATCAAAGGGGAGGAAAGGATGATTTCCCTGAACTCCTGCACAATCATCCAACACCTCATCATATCCATGGCTCTTCCTGCTACCACTTCTATATGACTGAGCTCGTGTTCAAATAACTAGAAGTTCACGTCATATGGTCCAAAGTACAGCAAATGAGCAAAATGCATCATAGGCCAGAGGACTTTTCCCCTCTTACTAACCTTCTGTATTCTCTGGAAAACAACATTGCAGTCTGAAAATCCCCCAGTAGATTTGACCAAAGTATGGCTGAAATTGGACAATGTAAGAATAGATGATTTACTGATTCTGGGGTGTTGGAGTGGAGAATACAATCTGTGTCGTTGAGCTCCTTCCCTTTCCCATTGAGATTGCCAATGGCTAAACATTTTTCAAGAGCTGCTGAATTTTATTATTGTTACATGTGCAGATGTCAACGAATATTTTTATTTCCTCACTTGAATAGCAATCATAGTTGAGTATTTTTCTGGCTTGCACAGAATCATCTTGCATTTGAAAAACCATCTTGTTGCAGAATGGATGAAATGTATTCTGTTTTTCTTTCTTAATTGACCCTGAATTCATTTTAGTTGAAGAAGGTTTTCTCCTTTATGCATTATTTTGTTACTCTTTGCAGATTGGGAGGTCATATGTTATTTCTAAATTGAAGGATTATCCACAATTTCAAGCAGTTGCTATTGCAATTCAGAGATCTGGATTTAAGGTCTGAATATTACATATTTGCACTTACTAAATCTGATTCTTGTGCTGGTTGCATGTTTTCTTTGTACTTATGGTTACTTTCCTCAGTGTTGAAGGGGGTACATCCTAATCACTATTGACTAGTCAGGAAATAAATGTTTAAAAGACCAAAGCATGGCTATGTATTGATTTTTGTCATTGCAAACAATGTTTTTTATGTTTTTAATAAGGATGCACCTAACTCAGTGTCTATTTAATAATGGTAATGTATGTATATGCATTTCTAAATTATTCTGATCAAGAATGAGAAAACTTATTTAGATATAAAGAAGGGAGAATACAGTTGTCAAGACTTTCACAAGGAAAGACATACAGGACCAATTTGAGAATACAAGAAAAGACAAACAAAAATGGTTAAGGTGGATATGTCAGTGACAAAGGGGATAGGCCAACATTCCAAATTCAAGTCAGTTGCTGCAACTTCAACAATTGCCTACACATATTAAACTGATTAGAGCATATACTGCAGTTCATTGCTTGGGCCTTTTGTGCATCCCTTGTGTACATCCTTCACTCTTTTGAATAAACAGTTGCCTACACATAAATGGAGGAAGAGGAAAGAAAGCAGAGTGATTTTATGAAATAGAAAAAAGTTAGGAGGATACGTTTTTCAATGCTCAGTTCTAATCCAAGGTTAATCCAAAGGGGAGAACATTTTGGCTGCCCATTTTTGATGGCCTGGGCTGTCCACAGGCTCTCTCTATAACATTGCTTTACTATCATATGGAGTCTATGTGGACTAAGGTGTCAACTGGGAGTGGAGAGCCCTCTGGACAGCCCAAATTGTTAAACATGGACAGCCTAAATTTTCTCATCCAAAGGGATCATGGAGTTTCTCCACCATAAGAGGGATTCATTCCTTGCATAGAACTCAAAAAACCGTGACCAAACCTTTTGCTCCCCCTCCCAAAACCAGTGTTTAGGAAACCGGGCTGGACCATCCGATCAGACCGTTTGAACTGTGACCGGGTCCCTGGCTGGTCCGCTCATGCCTCAATAACCATATTTACTAAAAACCTGGTGAAAACCGGCTGACCGGTCAGTTTAACTGTAAAACCGATGAACCAGTCCCAGTTTCATGAAGTCACCTGGGTCCCTAAATAATTGAAAATTTAAAACGTGTTTAATAAGACTTGAACCCATGACCTCTTATTTAATATTGTTTAATTGCCACTAGTCCACCACTTATGTTAAATAATGACTCTTTATTGTATATTTTACTTTATTATGCATGTATTTTAAAGAAAATGTAAATCAAGAGACTTGAACCCTGGTCATTTGCTTGAAAAATTAAGGAACTTGCCATCCATTCACCATATAAGTATATAAGTATATATACGTATATGTGATGTCATCACGGTTTGACCTTCGGTTTGACCCCAGTTGAACCTCTGACCCGTGAACTTTTCCCTTCTCTGGTTCTATGCCCAGTCTAGTTCTCTGGACATTGCCCAAAATCCTTTTCCAACCCCAAAGAAAACCACTACCAAAAGGTAAAGGCCAGTGGTGTGGGGATGGACATTGGTCATGTACTTGATAGGAATTTGGAAATTGGCTGGGTTTGTGCTAATTGAATGGACTTATGGATATGTGATAGTTGACGGGCCTTCATGCTGTCTTGTTATCACCCATGAGTATTCTTTTTCAAGTGAAAGACAAATATGTTTAATAACTTACTGTAAGACTTCTGACATTTCATTTCTCATTTGACAGATTGTTTTGCTGCTTCGGCTTGTTCCTTTGCTTCCATTTAACATGCTGAATTACCTCCTGTCTGTCACTCCTGTTAGCATATGGGAGTACATGTTAGCTTCCTGGTTGGGAATGATGGTATCCCTCAACCCTTGTATTATCCATTAATTTAGTAAAAAGGCCATTACTTCCTTCCATCACTCCTGCTACTTAATTCTGTCCAAACAACAGGGCTGTTCCAAAAATTTTATGCCAAATATCCATGCCAATCCTTTATAATTTGTTGAATGATCTGGTGATCTGGTCTACATGCAAAGCTGATGTATCTGGTTTCCTTCCATTTCAGCCAATTACTCTTGCCCTAGTATATGTTGGAACAACTCTCAAGGATCTTTCTGATGTAACACATGGATGGGATGAGGTTTCAACAACTCATTGGGTAAGAACCATCTTGTTATTTTTCCCTTTTCAGGTGTAATTAGACATGAGTAACTTTTTATTGAGTTCTTACAGAAATAATCTGATCAAGTCAATAGGCTTACAAATGTTTGATATGGTGAAGTCCACCATATGCATAACACATCAGACTAAAGTTGACAACTTATTTAGGCACATCCCATTTTTTAATTAACTGGTAGATCCTTGGTGAAAAGACAAAAACATAGCAGTGGTTATAATGATTAAAAATAATACATGGGAGTATTCTTGTCATTGGAAAGTATGCTTGTAACTAATGGTTAAGGGCATCAAAGATCGGTACTCCCCAAATTATCCCGTCAAATAAATCTTAGATAGTTTCTTGGTAAGCCTATTTTAGTCTCTGGGTTTAATGGAATCATGACATCACATTATGGTAAAATAGATCTATATTAGTTTCCATTAGACTGTTAGAGTAGATACTTCTAGGCGTTCTGATATCCTTTATTCTCCATTATGGTCTATATTAGTTTCTGATTCTTTTTTCTCCATTCTGGTGGGTGCAGGTTGTTATTGCATTGGGTCTTGTGATATCTGGTAAGTTAAAATTATCATAGATCCGATTCTTTTCCCTCCTAATGGATTATATTTTATTTAGATAGTCACTCATACTGCTACTTTAATCAGCTGAAGTTTTCTTGGGAGCTATGTTTGCTTGTAGTTGGGGTTGTAGCAATAAAATGCAACTAATTCTGAAAGGAGGGTGAGAAGGGATTTTAAGAAACATTCATTTCATAAAAGAAATCCGATTAATTGCACATTTGTTAAACCTCTTTGTTTTGAAAAGGGCAAATCTCTTAAAGTACCCCTAAGGGCTAAGGTTTAGGAAATTGACTAACTCTATCCTTACCTTACCGTTTACATAATTGTCTTAAAAGGGTTGGGTTAGGTTGAATCAGAAGTATCTGAAGAAATAGTTGGTTAGCCATGAGTGTGGGGTTCCATACCCACACTCAGGCTCTAGTGTGTGTTGTTTCATACCCACACCTAGTTGTTTCTAATTTCTTTTATTAGTAGTTTCTAATTTCTTTTAAGTTGGGCTGGCTGGCCATATTGTTTCTAATTTTTGTTTATTTCCTATTCTTGTAAGGAACCTAAAGCTATAAATAAAGAAGTGTATGGGGCGGCAGATTATTAACTACCGAACCCTTCTTTCTTTTCTCCTCTCTTCACTCTTCTCTCTCTCTCTCTCTTTCTTCTCTTCGAACCTATATTACTTCTCTAATACAATAAACAGTTCTTCTTCTTCTTTCAAGTTGGTATCAGAGCCTTTGATCTAGGGTTTCTCATGTGGATTTAATTCAGCTGACCACATGAGAATTGTTTAGGGTTGAAAATTAAGAAAGATCCTTACTTTGGCTGATTCTTGGAGGTTGCAAGAAGGCTTTAGTAGCTGTCTTAAGATTGGAGAGAGCTTCTTGTAATCAGGAGGAATCAGGCAGGAATTAAGTGATCAAGATCAATTCTTGATCAAGAGTGGAGGTGCCAATCAGCTTTTTCTTGGTTCTTTGATCAAGATTCAAGGTGCTGACAGTAATCGATTGATCAAGTTTGAAGACCGAAGGTAGCAATCAGTTTTCTGGGCATTTTCCTTCATAAAGTAAGTACCTTTTCTTGAGATTGATACTCAAAAGGACTTTGTTATTCATTCAGAGAGAATCTCAAGACTGATATCAATCCTAGGACAGTAGTTGACTGTTATCTAACTGCAAAATCATTGTCCTAGGTTGGCTGTTATTAGCCTTGAAATACAGTTTTTTCTTGTCACAGTAGTTTAAAAGCCTCTTCTTAACTTAGAATGGAGTACAAGAACCAAGGGGAAGGTGCTTTTGGGACTGGTGGTTCAGGTAACATGACTGAAAACACCTTTTAGATTACAACTGTTAAGTTTGATGGATCAAACTACTTGGAATGGGCCCAATCAGCCATGATGGCTATTGGGGGTAGAGGAAAATTGAACTTCTTGCTAAGGGATGTGAAGGAACTGTCCAAGGAGGACCCTACTTATGCTAGGTGGGTCCAAGAGAATTTTTTGGTGATGACATGGCTGTGCAACTCTATGTAGCCACACATCAGTCGAAACTACTTATGGGCCAAGGAAATATGGGATGCTATGAAGGAAACCTACTCTCAGCCACTTAATGTTGCTAGGGCATATGAGTTAAAATGTGAGGTTAAAAATTTGAGGCAAGGAGAGAAGCAGGTCTTTGTTACTTTTCAACCTTAAAATCCCAGTGGCATGAAATTGACCATCTTAAAACAATTGAGTGGGAGAATCAGAAAGATGCATAAACATATAGAAAGTAGGTTGGAACTAACAGAGTTTTTGAGTTCCTAGCTGGTCTGAATTCTAAATATGACATTGTGAGACAATAGTTGTTGACAAGAGATAGTATGATTTTATCACAAGCCTATTCTCTAGTGCATAGTGAAAAAACTAGGAGAAAGGTTATGTTGTAGAAACAACCCTCCGAATCAGCCTTGGCAGTAGTTTGACCTAAATCGGGGAGGGGGGATAAGGAGAAGAAGGAAGCTAAGAAGGACTTAGTATGTGAACACTGCAAGAAACCTAAACATACTAAGGACACCTGTTGGAAGTTGCACCACCCTCATCTAGTTCCAGTAAAGCTCAGAAATAAGAAAGGGAATGCTAATATGACTGTCAACACTGATAGTACAACTTCATTAGGCACAAGAGGCACTCCTCTAGATACCCTAGCTGTAGTCCGAGTTGCTCTGATTCGGCTAGAAAATGAATTTAGTAATTCAGCTCAGCCTACATCAGCTCAATAGCCTACTTCAACCCTTGCTCATACAAGTACAAGAGCTACTACTTGCCATGCTTCTATCCCAAGTAATACTAGACTTTCTTGGGTAATAGATTCACGTGCTTCAGATCGTATGACTAGCATATCTACTCTATTTAGCACCTATTGTTTATCGTCTGAGAGAGGCAAAGTTTCTATTGTTGATGGCTCTCTCGTACCAATTTCTGGCAAGGGAGACATAAGATTGTCAGATACCATCACCCTATCCTTAGTTTTGCATGTTCCCATGCTTAGTGCTAACTTACTTTTAGTTAGTAGTATTACTAAAAATCAAAATTGTTCGGTAACCTTTTTCCCCGATCAATGTATTTTTCAGGATCTGGAAACGAAGAAGGTGATTGGGATTGTCGTGAGATGAATGGAGTCTACCTGCTGGAACATTCACAAAGGGAGCAGAGTGAAGCAGGGAAATTGTTTGTTTCTCAGTCTTGTAGTAAGGTTATGCTTTGGCACAACCACTTAGGTCATTTATCTTTTGAGTCTTTAAAGAGTCTTTTTCCGAACTTGTTTGAGTCAGTAGAAGTGTCTGGGTTAAAATGTGAAAGTTGTGAACTTGCAAAACATAGTAGATCATCTTATCCTTTAAGTAATAAAAGAAGCAACCTTCTTTTTGAGATTGTGCATACTGATGTTTGGGGGCCCTACCATACTCCCACCATGGGGGGTACAAACATTTCTTATTATTTGTTGATGATTATACCCGTTTTTCATGGGTCTATCTTATGCACTCTTGAGATGAGGTCCCCTCTTTGACCCAAGCTTTTCATCAGATGATCTTAACTCAATTCGAAACCAAGATCAAGATTCTTAGATTTGATAATGCCAAGGAATACTTTGCAAAACCCTTGGCATCCTATCTCCTTGATCATGGAATCATTCATCAGAGCACCTGTCCTCACACACCTCAGCAAAACGAGGTTGCTGATAGAAAAAACAGGCATATTTTAGAGGTAGCCAAAAGCATCACGCTCAACTCCAATGTTCTCATATGCTTCTAGGGAGATGCAATTTGTATAGCCATATACCTCATTAACAGGGTTCCTTCACGGGTCCTAACCATGCAAACCCCGTTCAGTCTTCCATACCCAAATAAGGACCTATTCACTATTCCCCTCAAAACTTTTGGGTGTACTTGTTTAGTTCAAATCCTTAGACCTCATCGCTCCAAGTTTGATCCCAAAGCCACTAAGTGTATTTTCCTTGGGTATGCACAAAATCAAAAGGGATATTGTTGTTATGAGCCAGTTTCAGGGAAGCGCTTTGTGTCTATGGATGTCACCTTCTTTGAGGATATGCCCTACTATCATAAGGCTTCTCCTCAGGGGGAGAATAGTGAGGAATGGATTTCAGTTTTAGCTCCAAGAGTTCCTTTACCCGTTCCGGTTATTGGGGGGGCGTTGCGAAGAAGGTTGTCGAAAATGCAGGGAGTTAAGAGTGTATCACAGAAAGTGGTGGAGGTAGGTTGATTCTCGTGCTCAACAACAATCCAGGACAGTTCCAACATCTTCTATAGCTCTAAATCCAGACACTACTACCAATCCCACTATTGATCCCACTGTTACAGATGTTTAGCCTTCACCGACAGATGACCTTGATCTTCCAATTGCTATTCGTAAAGGGAAACACCGTTGCACCTCATCCACTGCCCATTGCATCTCAAAGTTCATTTCCTATAATTGTCTCTTAGAATCCTACAGATCTTACTTGGCATCTATTTCTGCTATTCCTATACTTAGAAAAGTGCAAGAAGCTCTTTTGATACCTGAATGGAAGGAAGCAATGCAAGTAAAAATTGATGCTCTTGTCAAGAACAACACATGGGAACTAGTTAACCAGCTTAAAGGGAAGAAACCTATTGGATGTAGATCGGTGTTTAATGTGAAATATAATGCAGATGGTATTGTAGAGAGGTATAAAGCTAGATTGGTTGCAAAGGGATTCACACAAACTTATGGCATAGACTATACAGAAACCTTTGCACTTGCTACAAAAATGAATACTATCAGAGTTCTTCTATCCATTGCTGCAAACTTCTCATGGCCACTATTTCAGCTGGATGTTAAGAATGCCTTCCTCAATGGATGCGTGCAAGAGGAAGTATACATGGAGTTACCCCCTGGTTTTTATAGTACAGAAGCAGGAAAGAAAGTTTGTCTTTTGAAGAAGGCCTTGTACGGGCTGAAACAATCCCCGAGAGCTTGGTTGGATAGGTTTACATTGGCTTTGGACAAATTTGAATACATACAGACTCAATCCAGATCACACTCTCTTCTTTAAGAAGACAGGTCATTCCCTGACTCTACTTGTAGTCTATGTAGATGACATTGTGATAACAGGAAGTGACACTAGTGAAATTGAAACCCTTAAACAACACCTTCACAAGGAATTTGAAGTGAAAGACCTAGGAAAGTTACACTATTTCCTAGGAATTGAGGTAGCTCGATCTAAGCATGGCATTTTCATCTCCCAAAGGAAGTATGTTTTAGACTTATTGGAAGAAACTAGCAAGTTAGGAGTGAAACCTGTTGATACTCCCATTGAGCCTAACCATAAGATAAGTGCAGAAAGTGGAGAGCTCCTTGAGGACAGGGCTATGTACCAAAGGCTGGTTGGGAAACTTCTTTATCTCTGTCTAACCCGACCAGATATTTCTTATGCCATCAGTGTTGTCAGTCAATACATGCATTCTCCTAGGACCATCCATCTCCTTGTAGTAGAAATGATCCTTGCCTACTTAAAGAGATATCCAAGGAGAGGTATACTCTTTAATAATAATGGTCATATGAAAATAGAAGTGTATACAGATGCGGATTGGGCTAGATGTGTTGATGATAGGAGGTCTACCTCTAGATATTGTGCATTTGTGGGGGGAATCTTGTTTCCTGGAGAAGCAAGAAACAAAATGTTGTTACTCACTCCAGTGCAGAAGTAGAATATAGATCCATGGCCAAAGGTGTTGCAGAAGTGTTATGGTTGAGATCCTTGCTTAATGAGTTGGAGGTTGGTTATGAGAAGCCTTTGATGTTGTATTGTGATAATCAAGCTACAATTAATATTGCCCATAACCCAATACAGCATGATAGGACTAAGCATATCGAGGTTGACATACATTTTATCCGAAAGCGAGTCTCAAGAAGTATGCCTTCCTTACATTGCCTCAGACATGCAGTTAGCTGATCTCTTCACTAAGGTAGTCACGAAAAGCAAATTGGAGACAGATCTACGCAAGTTGGGCATGACAAATATCTACTCCCAACTTGAGGGGGAGTGAAGAAATAGTTGGTTAGCCATAGACTTGTTCATGGGCTGGGTCGAGACGGGCTTTCACTCTGTATTAACAGATTTTTATAAGGCCCGAGCCCGAGCCCGGCCCGACCATCAGGCCTACAACTTGGGCCCGAGCCCAACCCTCATAAAAAGCCCAAAGGCCGGGCCTGGGCCCGAGCTCGAAATTTAGCCCATACTGTTACTACTGTTGAAGCGGCTGAATATATATATATATATATATATATATATATATAATAAAAATGTATATATTAAATTATAAATATATATTTTAATAAATATTATATTATTTATATATTTTATATAATATATAAAATACATATTATATATTTTATAAAATATATAATGCTAAGTCGGGCTGAGCTTTTTTGACAAATCCCGAGCCCGGCCCGAAACACAGTCGGGCTTACTGTGTTAGGCCCGAGGTCAGGCCCGCGGGCCTAGTTACATGACCAAGCCCGACCGGGGTGCGGGCCGGGCCATCGGGCTACCTGGCCCATGAACAGGTCTAGTTAGCCACTAGTGGGGTTCCATACCCACACTCAGGCTCTAGTGTGTGTGGTTTCATACCCACACCTAGTTGTTTATAATTTCTTTTATTAGTAGTTTCTAATTTCTTTTAAGTTGGGCCCGCTGGCCTTATTGTTTCTAATTTTTGTTTATTTCCTATTCTTGTAAGGAACCTAAAGCTATAAATAAAGAAGTGTATGGGGCGGCAGATTATTAACTATCGAGCCCCTTCTTTCTTTTCTCCTCTCTTCAATCTTCTTCTTCTTCTTCTTCTTCTCTCTCTCTCTCTCTCTCTCTCTCTCTCTCTCTCTCTCTCTTTCTTCTCTTCGAACCTGTACTACTTCTCTAATACAGTAAACAGTTCTTCTTTCAAGTGTATCTATTTGAGTCGACTACTTAAAAGAAGTTGTATATCACCATTTTCACAAAATTTCCTCTCTTCTCTCTCATAGATTCTCTCTCCCCTTTCGTCTCTATTCCCTCTTTCTTTTTTTTCTATAGTCTCCTACAAATTCTCTCTTTTTTCTTTCTCCTTGTCCCTTCATATTTTTCTCCTCTCTCTTTGCTCTCTCATATACTTGCTTTCTCCTTCCCATTGCCTATTTCTTCTCCTCTTCTAAACTCTCTCTCTCTCTTCTTTATTCTTCTCTCTCTTTTTCTCTCTCCTTTCTCCTTTCTCCTTTCTCTCTTCTCTCTCCTATATTTCTGTTTTTTTGAAAGGTAAGGTAAGAACTTTTATTGATAATAGATGGCAATGTTACAACAGCTACCCAGTGGACCTCACCAAGGAGAAGCCAACTTACAAATCCCATACAGAATTAGAGCAAAGCAACTGAAAAGCATTCTGATGCTTAAACTCTGGGACAACAGATAACCAAGAAGCAAGTCTATTCACTGCAACCTGAATTAGGTCTTCAGAATCTCTTTGTTACAGAAAATCCAGTTATTTCTCTGTGGCCATAAAGACACTAAAACAACTGCAGGAATTGTTTTCCAGACCAGTTTCCCCTTCTTCCTCAGACCAGGCAGCTTCCAACAGCACAATAACTCCTTGATAGAACCAGACATTACCCAATTTACACCTGCCGCCTTGAGGAAATGCTCCCAAAACTTTAGCAGAGACAGAGCAGTGAATGCTGAGATTGTCAACAGTCTCAGGCAGGAGCCCACATAAGCCACAGTTCAAGTCTGAAGTCTGAACTCCACACCTATCCAAATTGACTCTTGACAAGCATTTATTTAAAGCCAGCACCCAGACAAGAAAGTTGGATTTGGAAGGGCTAATTGGATTCCACACCTGTTTACTGGGAAAGCCAATAATGTTGCTTTTACTCAGTTTAGAAGCCATGGACTTGACTGAAAAGAAACCATTTCCACTCCATTTCTACCTGTCTTTGCAACAACTCCAACAACTGGTCCAATTCCCAATCAACGAGATTTCATCTAAAGAGAGGGTACTAAGTAACTGAAATTTCTGACAAATCATAGGACTCAGCAACTGAAGCATCAGTACTAAGGGAACACTGAAAGAGATCAGGAAAAACCCCAGCAAGAGGAATATCTAAGCACCAGGGGTCTTTCCAAAATCTCAACCTATTTCCACCCCCAGTTTTGTATTCCAGTCCTTCTGAGAAGGCAGGGAAGGCCTTCATGATACCCTTCCACAAATGGCACCCCCAGACTTGAAAGGGATCCAAAGATTTCTAGTTGTCCCAATCCACACCATATTTTGAAGCTATTAGTGTCCTCCACCAAGCATCCCTTTCCGACTTGAATCTCCAAAGCCACTTGCTCAGGAGAGCAGAATTAAAAACCTTTAATTTCCTTATTCCCAATCCCCCTTCCTCCACTAGCAAGCAGACCTGATCCCAGTTTACAGGATGGATTTTCCTTTCCTCTTCCCAGCCCCTCCACAGAAAGTTTCTCTAAAGAAATTCTTATTTCTTGGATATTTTGGAGGGGATGGGAAAGAGGAAGGAAAATAAGTGGAAAGGTTCGAGTTTGACAAAGTGCTTTTTCTAAGAGCCACTCTACCCCCCCAAGGAGAGGTATTTGGCCTTCCATAAGGCCACCTTCTTTTCCATTCTCTCCACAACTGGATCCCAAATAGAACTGGAATTACATTTTTCCCCAAGAGGAAATCCCCAAATATTTTCCTGGGAGATAATTCACTTGACACACCAATACTCTCAGAAAACCCTCCAAATTGTTAACTTGCCCTATAGGAAAAATTACACTTTTTCCCAAATTCACTTTAAGACCTGACACAACTTCAAACCAGTGTTTTAAAAGGTGTGGGAGGTGTACGCCGTGCCTCCAGGCGAGGCGCCCCCAAAACGCCCTGAGGTGTATGCCAGAGGCACTGACACCTCTGAGGCGTATGACATACGCCTTAGGTGCAAGAGGTGTACGCCTCATACGCTTTTTTCATGAGGTGTGCTAGAGGCATATGCCTCATGTGCCTCATGCACACCCCATGTAAAAAGATAGAAAAAAAAAGAAAAAAGAAAAGAAAGGAAAGGAAAGGAAAGAAAGGGAAGGGAAAGAAAGAAAAGAAAAGGAAAAGGAAGGAAAGAAAAGACAAGGGGAAAGAAAGTGAGCTGGGGACTAAGCCCCCAGACCCCTTCGACTGGGGCGCCCCCCAGCCCCCCTTTTCAGTGCAGCTCAATTTGGTTTTTTTGTGTTAGGGGGGTCTTTCTCGACTCCTGCTCTTTCACCTCCACTTCGACAAGAACACCCCCCCCCCCCCTTTTAACTAGTGATATGCATCTTCATTCTTCTTAATATAAAATATTTTTATTAAAAATAAAGAAAAATGAGATCCTCCTTCCTCTTCTCCCTCCTCCTTCCTCCTCATCCCCCTCCTCTTAAGTAGGCTTACACCTCTTTGTGTTTGGGAGGCTTATGCCTCTTACGTTCTGAGCTACGCCTCACACCTCTAGGTAGTGGAATGCCTCGCGTCACGCCTCTGTGTTTTGAAGCTGGGACCTGCAAGGTCTCTCTAAGCCGACTAGAAGTGTGTGGTGGGCTTTCCCTGCAGCTGTGATCAGTTCCATCTGGATGGAGAGAAACAGAAGAATCTTTCAAAATAAAGCCAAGGATGTAGACTGTCTTATCTCCTGTGCCGTGGGAAAATTAGTGTCATGGACTGCAGGTGTGAAAGGCTTCCAGCCTAGGGTATTTGGAACTCAGTTGAGGTCCAGAAGTGTATTTGAATTGTAATGTAAGCTGGGAGTCTGTTCCCAGTTTTTGCTCCTTTTTTGGTGCTTATTTGTATGGTTCTGTTTCAGTTAATAAATTTACCTTACCTTTTTTCAGAAAAAAAAAAACTCATATCCTTTTTGCTCCTTGTCTTTAAAGATTGATAAGTATCTTAGTCTATCATTATTTACAAAGTTGTTAAATAAAAGGTTTAGGAGAAAGAAAGGAAACAAATTTGCAACCCAGATTGCTCATTAATAGAGCAAAGCCCCTTTATGCTACCTTATATGTTTTAAGATAAACAAGCTACACTCATACACCACGTCTTTTAACTATTTTTATTTACAATTATTAAAACTCTTTCGTTTTTTTTCAGTGGTTCTGATGGTGGCTGTAACAAAAGTTGCGAAGGCATCTTTAGACAAAGCACTTGCTGAAAACTTAGAGATAGAGGGTGTTTTAGCCTCGCCACAGTTGCCCATTGTAGCTGATCCACCAATGGATCTTCACCAACCTCTCATAGTCAAGGTAGACGTGTCTGCAGACAATCATGAAAAGTGAAGCCTCTATCCTTTGTACATTCTTTCCTTAGTTCTTTATATGAATTTGTTTAGATCTAAACCATAATTGTAAAAGAAAGAAAAAAGCCATGCCTTCTTTTCATCCTAAGCTACAGTTCTCATGCTTGCCATTCCTGAACTATGCGGTTCCATATTTTTTACATTTGTAATTTTAGAAAGAAATGAGCTGTTCTACAAGTGAAAATGGTACTTTAAAATGTAAATTATCTTGTTCAACTGCTATGTAGGAAATATAAACCACCCCATTATTCAAGTAATTTATCACAGGCACATGAGTACATCCTATTTGAAGTACTCACTTCTTAGCATTCAAGTTCCTTTCTTAAATAAATTATAAGCAACATGAAAAAAATTGCACTATACTTAATTTTCTCTTTTAAATTTATTAAAAGAATTATTTTTTAAATGTATTAGTTGTATTGGGATTCCTTTTTTTGTTCACCATAAGTTGTAGACTACATATTATAAACCGGTCAAGTCGAAGTGACCTTCCTTTTTTATGGTTTCTTCTCCTTTATGAATGAAAAAATATCATTACATTATTGGTTTTTAATTTAATTTGTTGTAGGCACAGTTATTTATCTATATATTTATTTTATGTATTTATGGACTATGTTTTTAATTGTGTTCAATCTAGGTCTTGGACTATGTATTTATGGACTATGTTAAAGAATAAAAACCTATTCAGGGACCTCACCCTCAAAGGACCGTTCAACCTAAAAGCTTAAGCTTAATGGGGAGCCGTGAGGATTGAATAATACCATCTTAAAGAACCATTTAACCTAAAAACTTAAGATATTAGGTGAGGTCCCTGAATAGGTTTTTATTCTCTAACAGGTTTATTCTTTTAAAAATGCTAGGAGTAAAGAAGGAACAACAAAGAAAATTTGAGAATCTTGGGCTGATTAGAAGAATTGTTTTTCAATGCTAGAGTAAGGGCTTGTTCGTTTCTTCTAACTCTTATCTCTCAAGAGAAATCTTACAACTTTAAGAGGAAAATGGGCGTTTGTTTCCTCTCACTTTTTATCTCTTAAAGAGGAATCTTATAACTTTTTGTTAGGAGCAAATTTTATTTTGTTTTCCAATGATACCCCCAAAACACATAATAATAATAATAATAATAATAATAATAATAATAATAATAATAATAATAATAATAATAATTAAATATTTTGTTTATCATTATTAAGAAAAATAATTAATTACTCAATTATGTAATTAGTATTTAATTTTTAGTTAATTATTTAATAATTATTTTTATTAACTTTTACTTATAATTAATTAATTACTTAACTGTTTTATAATTAATTATAAATTATAAAGTAGTAATGATTGCTAATTATATATCTATTGAAATTATGATTTAACTATTTATTTTAAACATCTAATAATAATTATTATTTATTCATTAATAATTAATTAGTAAATTCTAAGCTCTTTAAAAATATTTAATTATTTACAATTTTTATCAATTGATTATTCTTAATCATTTTATATTTATTTAATTAATTATTGATTATTGATAACTAATAATTAATAATAAAAATAATAAATTATTAATGTTATTATAATATTAATATAATATTGTAACATAATATTATTATAATGGTAATAATATTATGATAGTATAATATTATAAAATTGATAATATAATATAGTATAATATTATATTATAATATAACAATTAATATTATAATATTAATTATAATATGTTATAATAATAAATTATTAATTATAATGTACTATTAAAATGTCATTATTTTTAATATTGTTTCTTTATTGAATTACATAGACAAATAAAGTCTCATATATAGGGTTAAAATGGACATTTAACAATTTTTAGAAATCAGAATTTAGAATTCATAACAACATTCTCTACATTCAGAGTTCATCGATAGCAATATACCTATTAATGTAATTATTGCACTTTCACCAATACTAAATTAGTTGGAAAGGAAAATATTGTATTATACAAAGGAGAGGCATTCAACTACCCTATCATATGTGGTTTCTAATGAACTAGTGATTTAACCCATTTATTAAAGTATCGGTAGTAGGTATTGTATCGGATAACTCGGATATGGATACATATACAAACACTTTGAAAATGCATGGATATGGATAAAAAATATGGAAGCTCTTGGATGCATTAGGGAAATGCGTACAAATTTCATAAATACATTGATAATACTAAATTTAAGACCAAATAGTCACAAATAGTGTATAAATAGATAAGAAAATGTATATTTTAATGGTATATATGAAAAGATACATTACAATTAATATGATGGGATGCATAGATATACAATTCTAGTGATAATCCATCAAATCAAAAGTCCAAGGGACAAAACATATGTATTTATTATATTTTAATTATTATACTAATTATCTTTTATTTTAGTATTTTTTACTTTTTAACATTAACAAAAAAAGTCAAGAATTTTCAAATATAAATTAACATATAATTTAACAATTTATAAAAAATATATAAACATTTTATGATACATATCATGTGCAAATTTATAAATTTTAAGTACTAAAATAATTATTTTATTATTAAGATTTTATTTATATAAATTTTTGAGATTAAAAATCATCTTTTGATATACATGTAGTAGATTTGATAGATTATTTTCTGTTAATTTATAAAATATTAATTTTTAATATTTTTCTTTTCAAATTTTAGTTGAAATCATTAAACATAAGAATGTGTTGTGTGTTTGGATTTCATGTGGAGACTAAAGTTAGTAAAAGTTATTTTATTTCATTTATTATCACAAGATGTAGAATGACTTAGTGGTTTAAAGTTGCATTGAGGATATGGGTGTTATGCCACCCAGTTTGAATCACCTATATGCTTGGTTTTTTAATAGAGAGATTTGGCATATCATTGCGTATTGGCCAATACAATGTGATACAGGTGTCATTATGCATGACTCACAAGATACACTTCTATTTGGAATAAATATCTCATATTACTCATGAGGGATACTGGTGTATCACATCGATATTTAAAACCTTAATTGAATCGATATAATGCATGGGTTAACTAGAATTTGGTAAAACAAATCTTGTGCCCATACCAACTAACAAAGGAAGTTTTTGAGGAGTATGAAAAATTTTAAAAATGGTATAAAATATCATTAAACTAATGTCTTACAAATTTTTGAGTAACTAAGAAATATGAGAGGTAAGATAAGTAACGATATATAATTTATATTTTTTTTTATAATTAACATAAACTTTCATTAATAGATATTAAGAGAAAAAGATACAAGGGGAGGGGTAAAATCTCTTAACCCTCCCTAAAGGTACATTTAAATTTACAATACTCCTAGAATAGATTGACTATTCCCACCCCTTGTTTGGCTAGTTAATCCGCAAAGGAATTGGCACTTCCTCTTAGTCCACTGAAACTTGATTTCCATGTTTTGAGTAAATTATTTAACTTTCTTTTTCTCATTTAGATATTTCCACAAACTGAAATCGTCCTTCTGTAGCCAATTGATAACCAACTTTATAATCACCTTCCACCATAAGTTTTCTGATACTTAGCTCCTAGGCTCTTTTTAGCCATTCCAAAACAGCCAATATTTCAGCTCTTAGAGAATCCCCCCCATCCAATAGGACCAGAATACATGGCAATAATTCAACCTTTTCATCCTTAAAAACCCCTCTTATACCTGACGGGCCTAGATTTCCTTCGTTGCTACCATCGAAGTTCAGTTTAGTGAATCCCTAAGCTAGAGGAGACCAAATTGGGCTAGATGAAGTCGTTGGAGTTGACCACACCACATCTTTCCAATTCTTGATAATGTCTCCTTCTGAATAGTCTTCAAAAAGCTTCATAGTCTTAGCCCAATGAGTCATCCTAATAGAAATTAATTCAATGATGGCATCTTTATTTCTTTCTTTCCCATGAAAGGTCCTTTGATTTCTTTCCTCCCAATCTGTCCAACAGATAGCTTCTCTTACGCATCTCTATAAGATTTTCCCTCTCTTTTTTAACTCCCTAACTAAAGTAGAATGAAACAAACTTTGCACATTTGAAGGAGGGATCCACCTGCAACCAAAAAGAGAGGAAAACCAACACTAGATCTTTGAAATAAATGAGCAAGATATCAGTAAGTGATGACAAGTCTCACTATTCTCCTTACAAAGGATGCATCAGTGTGGGGATAAACACCAATTAGGCATTTTTTTTTGAAGTAAATTGCAAATATTACACTTCTCTAATAAGGCTTCACAATAAAAAACTAATTTTGGGAGGGATTGGTCTGCCCCAAACTTCCAAAATCGGGAATGGGTGTCCAAAAACAGGTGAGGAATGAGCTAATTCTTTGAAAAGGGAAGAGCAAGAAAAAACATCCGAGGGAAAATGGACCCAAATCCTATTGTCCCTCCTAGAGGGATCAATACCCACCTCATCCAGGATTTTGAGCAAGTTAGAAATAAGGTTCAATTCGGAGTCTTTAAGGGCCCTTCTAAAGCCTAAGTTCCAATCAACAATAGAATAGAAATGGTCAAAAAGGTGGAGACTTGCTCATTTTTAATTATCGAAATGAAATACAAGGAGGGGATTAGCTCTTTCAACGGTGTGCTTCCCACCCAAACATATTCCCAAAATTTCACAAGGTTATTAGAGCAAAGGTTGTACTTGATTAAAAGAAGGAAAGAAGCATGGCATGAATAAATTTCCAAGGAGAAGCTCTTGTAGCCCTAGATGATACTCCCATATCCCAACCATCTGTCACTTGCCCATTAACATTGAAAACTACTTGAGCCCATAGTTTATCCATCTCCAAAGTCAATCTCCAAAGCCATTTCTCCAATAGAGCTTCGTTCTTTTTCTATAGATTACTTAATGCAAGCCCACCATCGCTTTTGGTTTTGGTAACTATATCCCACCTGACTCTACGATCTCTTTTCTCCTCCCCTGGTTCTCAGAAGAAATCTCTCGTTAACTTTTTCAAAGTCCCGCATACTCCTTCAAGGATTTTAAACATAGAAAAAAAGTAAACAAGTAGGTTAGCCAATGTTGACTTGATCATGTTATCTTGCCACCCTAAGAGAGGTAATTATTCTTCCAAAAGGCTAACCTCTTTGTGAATTTGTCAATCACCAGTTTCCAAAAGCTCCTTCTACTTGGGTTATCCCTTACTGGCAGCCCCAAATAGTTCAATGACCATTGGGTAATCTCGTAACCCAAAATTTGGGCCCTTTCCTCCACTTCTCTATCACTCAAATTAATGCCAATCACACCACTCTTATCAAAATTAACTTTGATGTTGGTCATTTGTTCAAATACATTGATCAATAGCTTTAAATTACTAACCCAACTTACCTTGTTCCTGTCACAGAAAAAGAATTGTGTCATCAGCAAATTATAAATTGGTTACTAGGACCCTATCCCTCCCTATTCTCTACCCTTTCACCAAGTTTCTAAAATCTGCCCTCTCAATGAGCTTCCCTAAGATTTCAACAATTAGGGTAAATAGGAAAGGAGAAAGGGGGTCCCCTTGCCTAATACATCTAATAGCTAGGAAGTGATCTACCATCTTACCATTCACCAATATAGGATAGTGGTTTGTCCTAATACATCCTTTCGCCCAACTACACCATTTCTGTCGAAACCTAAAAGACTTTAGGACTTTCAATAAGAACGACCAATCCACCAAATCATATGTCTTTTCGAGATCCAATTTACACACCAACCCTTTTTTTCCACTTCTTTTTAAGTCTTTTATGCTCTCATTTGCAATTAGGATTTGATTCACAATTTTCATATTCTTCAAAAAGGCACTTTGATTTGGAGAGATAATTAAGGGTAGCACCTCTCTAATCCTTCGAGATAACACATTGGCAATTGTTTTATAAAGACTATTTATTAAACTGATGGGTCTAAACTCTTTGGGATGCAAGCTCCTACCTTTTTTGGAATCAAGGCAAGGAAGGTAGAATTTAGTCCTAAATTGTTCACCCCTCTCTCAAAATTTTCAGAAAACACTTTGAATATCATCCTAAGAATCTCCCAGTAGCACCTCTCTAATCCTTCGAGATAACACCTTGGCAATTGTTTTATAAAGACTATTTATTAAACTGATGGGTCTAAACTCACTAGGATGCAAGCTCCTACCTTTTTTGGAATCAAGGCAAGGAAGGTAGAATTTAGTCCTAAATTATTCACTCCTCTCTCAAGAAAACACTTTGAATATCATCCTAAGAATCTCTCAATAGTTTTGATAAAAAGCCATCGTAAAACCATCAGGACTAGGTGCTTTAAATCTATCCATAGAAAAAATAGCAACCCTTATTTCTTCTAACTAAAATCTTCTTTCCAACCACACCCTTGACTCTTCAGGGAGCCTAGGACAAATCAAACTTTCAATCTGCAGCATGCTAAATAGAGTCCTTCTGAAGATAGACTTGAAGTAGTCCTTTCAATCTCATTCTGTTGGGTTAAGGTTAGACCATTAATCACAAGCTTAGAAATGGAATTCTTCTTCCTCCATGAAAAAATTGTGTTCCTATCACCTTCCTTTACCCACTTTATGTCTAGACTTTTGCCTCTTGATTTCTTCTTTGAAGAGGATATCCTCCAAGTTTTTCCTCAGCTTTTTGTCCCTTTCCTCAAAAGAAGTAAAACCAAAGAAAAGGAAAAACATCCTCACGAATGGCTTTGCTTAAGTTTTATGGTTGTAGTGGTATTCAATTTCACTCTAATATCATTTGTTTGTCAGGAAGTTGTTTACTTCGGTAAATGCATTTATCTTAATTCTTTTGTTGGAAAATGTTAGTTGGGTAAATTAGATAAGTTTTCAAAAGAGTTCTCACATTTGTGTATTGGTAGGGGCATAGTTTGTCCAATTTTCCTTAATGGGTATATGATTTAACCACCTAGGAGAAGGGTAAAACTTCTCTGGGAAGTGTTTTTATTAACAATGGCTCAAAATTTTATTAGAGAGATACGCGTACACCTCCCTACAAAAGAACACGAATTGGTCAAATTCCACATTGATCAACTCCGTCTTCCCCCCCTCCCCTCTATTGATGCAGTACGGGATTCGGCTAAATTGAGTAAACAATTACTAAATCGACTTCAACAATCCATCTTACTTTGTTTTTACCAAGTTAGCACGGCCGCATAATTTCTATCTTAGTTTGTGATGAAGGAAGATTTGGCCCGACCTCATAGTTACGCAACACATGGCAAAGGCAACAGCTCGACACAAAAGCATGCCTAAGGCGCGAGCACCAAGGAGAGGAACCAGCGGACCGAACTCCCCTACCAGCAGTCTGAACTCCCTACTAGGAGCCCGAACTCTCCCTTAGGCCCCAAGCCACTCAAAGGATAATAACCCGAATTGGCCTGCCTTATAGCAGTTCGAGACACACCTCACCGAACTGGCCTGCCTTATAGTAGTTCGGGACACACCTCGCCGAATTAGCCTGCTTTATAGCAGTTCGAGACACACCTCACCGAACTGGCCTGCCTTATAACAGTTTGGGATTCACCTCACCGAACTGGCCTGCACTATGGCAATACAGGACATACCTCTGAACTCAAGACTTCACATCGCTCACCACTCCAGCACTTCGCCTCCAAGATGTCAAACTGAACAAACCGTACCATGCCTGACACCGAGGAAGTTCGTACCTAGGGGCGGCACACCTGACTAACTTGGGATCTGACACTTGACGGTCGCACTTCAAACGGCCACCTGCCACCGCCACCTGACACCGCCATCTCTAGTTACAGAGACGGCTCTAACAAGGAGCAGTAGCGGTTCTGTCCCAGCAGAAAGGATGACACCCGAACCAGCAGAAACAAATGTAATCATACCCGACCTGACAGAGGCCTCGGGGTGAGTGCACGAAGTGGTTATAAAAGGCCCCCTACCCCCAACAACAAGATATGTGAACTTTGCGCCATCTGGTCTTTACTTTGCCTTTGAGAGAAATACTAACTTGAGCTTCGGAGTTATCTCACCGGGTTCACCCCGGAGTTCCCTCATCTTCTCCGTTTCAGGCTCCCCGTTGCTCCAGTCAGAGGTGAAATCATTGACAGCTAAGATCAGCCAGATTGCGCTCCATCAATTGGTGTTGTCTGTGGGAAATGCTTCTAAAAGCCTCCCTCTAAATCTCTCTTACCTAATCTTCCAAAAAACTCCAACACCCATGGATTCCTCCAACAATGCTGGATGAGGAACAAAAACGGCCACCACAGAGAGCAACTCCAAGTTCCCGTGGTGTGCATTAGGCAGTTCACCATACCTCTTTCAGTGGATGGGATTCCCAGTTTGAATGTGCCACAAGCAGTGGCGCCCCTGAACCCTCCTTCGTTGAACACCCCTCTTCCACTCCCTATTGAAACAAACTTTGCTGAACCAACTGCTGTCCCACTAGCAACCCGCCAAAATCAGCTGGACGACCTAATGCAATGCATGCGAGCAATGCAAGCCCAAATGCAACAATTCCAGCAACACCAACTCCAGCAACACCAGGTACTACACCACCTCTCCCAACACCATTATCAGTAGCAGTTCTCTCAGCTACCCCTAAATCAGTCACTACTTCCCCCCCGACACCCTGTTTCTAAGCCAGTTAAGGCCTCCCCTCAAGGTGGACGACCTCACCGAGGAGAAGCTTCTCAACCCCAGAACCCCCCTAATAGTCAGGCCTCATTCCCAGGCCGAAAGCGAAGAAAAATTACCCCCGCCTCGTAGCTCGCAGGTGGGTCAGGAACCTCGCCCACAAAGTCACCTCGGCGCTCCAAGCCCGAGTTCCCACTCATGGAGAACCGGTTCAGCGCCCTAGCAGCAGACCAACATTCCGGGCCCATCGAGCTTGGCAACATGGAGGCCAGCAGCGCTAGCACCAGGCCTGCTCAAAGAAGGCACCGACGAAGTCGCCGAACTGCTACCCGAGCTCAGAGGCAAGGAAGAGACGAGCTCGGACGAGGTAAAAACTGTCCCAATTCTCTCAGTTCCTTCCTCCCTTTCATCAGAACTTTTGGCAGTCCCCATGCCCAGAGACTTCAAACTTCCATCTCTGGACAAGTGTGATGGGTCCTTTGACCCCAACGACCATGTCGACGCATTCCAGTCACAAATGCACCTTGCTAGGGCCAGTGAGTCATGCATGTGCATGGCCTTCACCACCACCTTCAGGGGGGTGGCTCGCACCTAGTACCAGAACCTAGCTCCTGGGTCAATAAGAAGTTGGGTCCAGTTCGTGCAGATCTTCACTGCACACTTTGTTACCAGCAAGCAGTGCCCCAGAACCGAGGAAAGTATCTTTGGGGTAATCCAAAGGGAAGGAGAATCCATCCGAAGTTACATCAAGCGGTTCAATAAAGCATGCTTGCAGATACCATGATTAGACCTTGCGGTACAGCTCGCAGCGGCCAAAAGAGGGGTAACGCACAAAGAATTCAAATGGCACATGGTGGCCAGACAGCCAGCAACCGTGGCCGATTTCCTCAAGCTCGCGGACAAGTTCATGAGAACAGAGGAAGAAATCAACCAAAGAACCGAAGACGGGGTCGAGAAAAGAAAAAGAGAAGATGAGCTCTCCAACCTGGGCAACAGAAGAGGCCAGGCCCGAGAGGCGAAGCCAAGCCAGTCATCCCGAGCTCCCTTAGTAGTTCGGACGGATTACACGCCGCTGAACACAAGGCGGACCGAGATCTTGATGATGATCAAGGACGCCCCCTACATAAAGTGGCCACCTCGCCTAAAGAGTAATCCAAAGGAGAGATAAAAATTTGTACTGTAGTTTTCATAAAGATCACGGTCATAGTACCGAACAATGTAATAATCTCCAGGACGAGATAGAGGGACTCATCCGTCACGGATACTTGAGAAAATTTGTACATAATGACAATAATAATAAAGCAGGTTGGCAAGGGGAGCACGAAAAGGATGCCCCCGAGTCCAACAGCAGACCGGCCGAAGCCTTGTAGCGACCTCCCCCATAAGAGAGGCCAGTTCGGGGAACCATCCACGTGATAGTGGGCGGTTCGGTGGTAGCGGGTTGTACTTCAACAGCAGCACGAACGTCAGTTCGTGAAGCGGCCCGAGAGGAGCAAAACCCTCCAAAGAGGCCGAAGATGGAAGAACCGATCTTTTTCACAGAAGATGACGCGCGAGGTGTTCACTATCCCCACGATTATGTGTTCGTCATAAAACTAAGGATCAATGACTTCAAAGTCCGGTGCGTACTTGTGGACTCAAGCAGTTCGACAGACATCCTCATCAAATCGGTGTTCGACCAACTATAGTTGTAGAGAAGCGAGTTGAATCCCGCGCACACTTCTCTGGTGGGCTTCAGCGGAGAGGAAGTCAGGCCCTTAGGGAAGATAACAGTACCTATGGAAGTCGGTACATGGCCTTGCGCGGTAAGACTCAACCACAATTTCCTGGTGGTCGTAACCCCTTCCCCATACAACGCCATAATAGGGTGGCCAATTACACATATTCTGTGGGCAGTGGTCTCCACCTACTATTTGGCAATGAAGTTCCCCACGGACTTCGGTGTGGGGGTAGCGTGGGGCAACCAGCTTGAGTCCCGCAAATGTTATGTTGCCGCCCTAAAGGGAATAACCAAGGCAGCCGACGACCTCGAACTGGAGCGGCCTATGGAGTAGGGTGAGGAACGAGCTTCTCCCACTAAGGAAGCGGTCGTGATCCTGTCCTCGGCTACAGATCTAGTGCGAACGCTACAGTTCGGTGCTTCCGTCAAGGAGCCTCTACGAACTGAACTGGTGAGTTTCTTACTTCAAAATTTAGATATTTTTGCATGGTCCGCTACGGATATGCCCGGTATTGACCCTGGCCTTATAACTCACAAACTTAACACTGACCCTGTAGTCAGATCCATTAGACAGAAGAAACACAACTTAGCCCCAGAGCGCTGGAGGGCGGTCGATGAAGAAGTCGAAAAGCTCCTCGTAGTGGACTTCGGCAAGTGGCGCATGTGCGTCGACTACACTGACCTGAACCGAGCTTGCACAAAAGACTGCTTCCCCCTGCCCCGAATTGATCGCCTAGTGGATGCGACCTCGGGACATGAGCTGCTAAGCTTATTGGATGCCTACTCAGGCTACAACCAAATCAAGATGGACTAGTCCGACGAGGAAAAAACCAGCTTCATAACCGAGTTCGGCCTATACTGTTACAAGGTCATGCCCTTCGGACTAAAGAATGCTGGGACGACCTTCCAAAGACTTGTAAATAAGCTTTTCCGGCCCTTAATTGGCACGAAAATAGAATGTTATGTAGATGACATGGTTGTCAAAACACAGTTCTCGCAGGAATTAATAAAAGACCTAGATTTTGTCTTCCAAATTTTGCGTCAATATAGAATGAGACTGAACCCAAACAAGTGTGTCTTCGGTGTCACCTCGGGTAAGTTTCTAGGGTACATTGTCAACTGGCATGGTATTGAGGCCAACCTGGACAAGATAAAGGCCATCCTAGATATGAGACCACCCTGAAAAGTAAAAGAGGTTCAGAGGCTAAATGGTCGCATAGCTGCTCTGAGCAGCTTCATGTCCAAATCGGCAGACCGCTGTCTGCCTTTCTTTAAGGCAATCAAAGGCAAAGGGTTCAAATGGACCCGAGATTGCCAGCTCACGTTCGACGAGCTAAAAACCTACCTCGCTACTGTGCCAACCTTAGCCAGGCCCGAGGAAGGCGAGGTCTTAGAACTGTACCTCTCGGCGAGCGACGATGTGGTCAGTTCGGTACTAATAAAGGAAGTAGATCAGGTCCAGCGGTCCGTCTATTATGTTAGTAAAATTCTGTAGGGAGCAAAGACGAGATACCCGCAGATAGAAAAAATAGCATATGCACTGGTGATTTCAGCTCGAAAACTCCGCCTGTGTTTCTAGGCTCACACCGTCATCGTCTTGACTGACAAACCTCTAAGACAAGTCTTGCTCAAGCCCGAGGTTTCCGGTCGACTGACGAAGTAGTCCATCGAACTCAACGAGTATGACCTCCAGTACAAGCCACGGACCATTAAGGCCTAAGCCTTAGCAGATTTTATCGCCGAGTGCACATTTAGCCTCAAAGCCCCTGGATCGGTTGAGCCCGAGACCCCTAGTTCGGGTGAACCTGGAGCTCCCAAGCCAATAGAGTCTGAACCCCATGAAGTAGCATCCAGTGTGACATCTCTCCTGGTCAGGCCAAGCGCGAACTGGGATGAGGAGCCCTGGATCCTTCACGTAAATGGCTCCTCAAACCAGTAGGGTAGCGGGGCTGGAATAGTCTTATGCGGCCCAGGTGGCACAAAATTGGAATACGCATTACGCTTTGAGTTCGCGGCATCCAACAACGAGGCAGAGTACAAAGCATTGATAGCCAGGCTGAACCTAGCGCAAAAGGTAAGAGCAAAGCACATAGTCATCTGCAGTGATTCCCAGCTCGTGGTCAACCAGGTTACGGGCGAGTACGAAGCATGTGAGCTCTCCATGATCGCATACTTAGCGAAAGTAAAAGAGACCCTGCTCAACTTCTAGTCACACTTCATCAGGAAAATCCCGAGATCAGAGAACACTGAGGCCGATGCTCTGCCCCGGTTAGCCAGCACGAGTCACAACACCATGAGAACTATGTACATAGAGGACTTACCTCGGCCTAGTATTCTTGGTGGGGCAGAGGAGGTCGCTCCCGTCCTTGAAGCAGAGTCGAGCTAGATTGACCCACTCGCGAGCTTCTTGCTAGATGAAACCCTCCCCGCGGACCGCAATGCAACCAAGAGGGTGTAGTGCCAAAGCCGAGCTCGTACTCCGCGACACTCATGAAGGTCTCTGCGGCGGACACCTGGGGGCAGAGCACTCGCCCAAAAAGCACTTCGACAAGGATACTACTAGCCAACAATGAAGGCAGAAGTTGTTGAGCTCGTCAGAAAATGCGACAGGTGTCAGAAGCACGCCAATATCCACCATCAGCCTGCTTCCGACCTCAAATACCTCGCCAACCCATGGCCCTTTGCACAATGGGAGAAAATTCCTAGTGGTGGTAGTAGATTACTTCACAAAGTGGATAGAAGCCGAACCTCTGGCAATAGTTACAACTCGAAACATACAGAACTTCTTTTGGAAGAGCATAGTATGTCACTTTGGGTTACCTCGGGTACTGATCTCCGACAAGGGCAAATAGTTCGAGGATATCAAGTTCCAAGAATGGTGCCAGAGTATAGGAATTCGGCAGAACTTCACATCGGTCGCACACCCGCAGGCAAACGGTCAGACAGAAGTAATGAATAGAGCCATCCTGCACGGACTAAAAGCACGTCTAGACCGAGCTAAAGGGTTGTGGGTAGAAGAGCTCCCAAGTGTTCTATGGGCTCACCGAACTACAGAAAAAATCGCCATGGGAGAGACCCCCTTCAACCTCACCTACGGCACTGAAGCAGTAATCCCAACGGAAATCGAAGTACCTACGCTGCGACTAGAAACATATGACGATCAGACGAATGGAGACGAGTTACGTACCAACCTCGACCTACTGGGCGAGGTAAGAGACCTTTTGCACATCTAGACAACGTCCTATCAGCAACAGGTAGCTCGATACTACAACGCCAGAGTAAAGAAGCGAAGCTTTCGAGTCGGCGACCTGGTTCTCCATAAGATTATGGTGCCCGGACCTGGCGTGGGCAAACTTGGACCAAATTGGGAAGGGCCCTATAGAGTAAAGAGAGCGCTCGGGGGGGGGGGCATACGAGCTCGAAACCTTAGAAGGCAAACAAGTAATCCGAGCGTGGAACATCATTAACTTAAGGCGATACTACCTATAGACCACCAAGTGAAGTGGACGAAATCTCTACAAGAGCCTAAGGGCCAGGATGCCGAGCTAACAAGAGGAACCTCGGCATAGGCAAGCAAAGAAAAGTCAGGCATATTATCAGTTCGGCAAAATATCAGTCAAAAGACTAAAGTGAAGCAGAGACTATGTATTAAACACCGAAACAGGTCGCGCGAGTGCAATAACCCAAGCAAGAAACAGATCGGGCATATTATCAGTTCGGAAAAAAAGAACAACACTTAACCAAAAATATTTCTATTTCATTGCAAGAAAAGGAAGAGTACATTAAAAAAAATTACAAGCTCGGAGCTACTTCTTCCCCATCAGAAGGCACTTCAATGACTCCCGAAGGCCCTGCCTTGCCCTCGGAATCCGGCTCGCCATCAGCAACATTGGTCATCTCCTGAGTTATATGCAAAGTGGATATGGCACTAATATCGAGGTCGGGGTACATGTTCAGGATCATCCACCGGCTCAGTTTTAATCCCTTCTTCTTGGCATCTTCGATACCTTGGGAAAAGATTTGCGTTTTCTCCCTGATGTCCTCTTGAAGATATTCGACATGATGCTGCAGGTCCAACCTCAGGTCTGCCATATGCTTCACGACTACCCCCATGGCCTCGGCATCCCGCTGAGACATCACCTGCCTGGCCATAGCAACACGAGCAGCCTCTTCGACAGCATGAGCGGCTGCCTCAGCAGTTCGGGTATTCGCCTCGGCGGCACGAAAAGCCTCTTCGGCAGCTCGCGCCTGCCTCGAGCGGCACGAAAAGCCTCTTCGGCAGCTCGCGCCTGCCTCGAGCTCCTCTCCACTTGGGCCGCTAAGGCGTGAATAGAAGAGTTCACCTACCAAAAGGAACAAGTGATTAACGATAGCAAGAAGGATTGAAAACAAAGAGGGCAGACGAAATTTGACTCACCACCATAGCATGAGTTACGGCACGACAGGCGACCTAGTTCAAGGGAAGATTGGTCCACGCCGCGATCTCCTCGGGGAAAGTGGCCTCCCTACTCTTCTAAAGAGCGTAGTTCGGCGACAACACGCTCCTGAACTCCCCTTGAGCTCCCGAGCCCGAGGGCCCAGCTCGCATATGAGCGGACCCAGAGTAAGCAGGAGCACTAGAGTAGGCAGGAGCACTCATGTGAGTGGTCTCAGCGTAAGGGGCCCCTGCCGCTTCATGCATTGAAGGAGCCACCTCAGGCTCCCTAAGCAGATCCTCCGACGTGTGATCTAGAACTTGAGGCTCCTCATCCTGGGGCAGCTCGGTACGAGTTCGCTTGGCGACCCGCTTCCTCCTCTTCATGCCTTGGAACAGGCACCCCCCATGAGTCCTCTCTGAGTCCATCACACCTGCAGAAAAGAGTTCGACATCAGAAAAAATGAAGGAACAAAGCGAACAAGAAACCTCTGAGCAAGGAACCTACCCGAACTCAGACCGGCCGCGATAAGCTTGGCCTCCGTTAGGTACTGATGGCATTTTAACCCTTGTCGTCCCATTGCCAGAGGCCCTTCACCGTCTCTTTATCGAGAGCGACACCAAAATCAGGAGCGGCCTCCCCCCACCCGGTCTGAAAAGGCCACCCTTGTGCACTTTGCACCCCAAAGTAGTCCCGCTTCCACGCCGGGACCTTATTGGGAAGTTCGTGCAGAAGCTTAAAACCCGGGCAAGGAGACGGGTAATACGCCCGCCTTCCCCCTAGAAGAGAATCCGCTTGTTTCTTGAGCATTAAAATTGAGGAGAATATCTCCAACTCTAAAGGGAAGCCTTGTTCACAAAAAAGGGAGGCTATCCCCACCAAGTTTCGAATAGAGTTCTGATGAAGTTGGCCAACGGTAACGCCGAAGTGGTTTATGACCTCGACGAGAAGGGGGTGGAAAGGCAATCGCAGCCCCGTAGTGAGTTGCTCCCGAAATATCATGATCTCATCAGGACCGTGTTCCCAAGGAAAGCTACCTGAAGGAATGAAATAGACATACCCTTCAAGCAAGTTGTAAGAAACAATAAGATATTGGAGCTCCTTGGGCGTCATGGTCGAAGAACCAAACCTATCTAGCATCCGACCCCGGCGAGAGGTAGACGCCAAATTGCCCGAAGCGGCTCGGCCTACGGTTTGAAGTCGTCCTCAAGTTCCACCTCAGGATCACTAAGGCCATCAGGGGATAAGACTCGGTTCGTAGAACCTACATCAGACCTACTTGAAGAATTGTCTGAGCTATCCAAGCTAGACATCTAGGAAAAAAGGTGGATTCAAGAAAGTACTCACCTGAAAAATGTTTTGAAGGCTCCGGAAACTGAAACAAGCAAGAAAATCTTGGAGGCGAAATAACAAGCCTAGACACGAACTGAAAGGCCTGGATGCGAGCTGAAAAGTTGGACACGAGCTCAATAAGCAAATCGCAGAAGTGACAAATCGACTGGGGTCCCCTACTTATAGTCACAGTAACCAAGAACCAACAGTCCAGATCAAAGCCAATCCGACGGCCCGCATTCGCGCTGACCGCATGTCCCCTGAGACCGAGACGTGATTGGCGCACGTCTCTGAAATTGATGAAACGTCAGCGCACGTCTTTCTGAAACTAACGATGCGCTGGCGCACATCTTTCTGAAACTAACAATGCACCGCGCACGTCTTTCTGTAACTGACAATTGCCAGCGCACGTCTCATCGAAATGGCAGTGGCACGTTTTTTTCAAAATCAAAAGACCCGCTATCACATCTCCCAGCGGTGCGCTTTTTTTAAATTTGAAATAAACGCACGCCGCCACGTCTATCAGCATTTGTAAGCAGGTAGGCATGTCTCCCGCCTCTTTTGGACACTCCAATAAACCGAAGAACCCTGAGAAAGCACCTCGCAAACAAATCCACCTGCCACCTCACAAACTCCCCGTGCCAGGGCAAGACCCTTGGCGCGAGGAGTGGGGGGCAATTGATGAAGGAAGATTTGGCCCGACCTCATAGTTACGCAACACGTGGAAAAGGCAACAGCTCGGCACAAAAGCACGCCTAAGGCGCGAGCACCAAGGGGAGGAACCAGCGGACCGAACTCCCCTACCAGCAGTCCGAACTCTCCCTTAGGCCCCAAGCCACTCAAAGGACAGTAACCCGAACTGGCCTGCCTTATAGCAGTTCGGGACACACCTCGCCGAACTGGCCTGCCTTATAGCAGTTCGGGACACACCTCGTCGAACTGGCCTGCATTATAGCAGTTCGGGACTCACCTCACCGAATTGGCCTGCATTATGGCAATACAGGACATATCTCCAAACTCAAGACTTCACCTCGCTCACTACTCCAGCACTTCGCCTCCAGGATGCCAAACTGAACAAACCGTACCATGCTTGACACCGAGGAAGTTCGTACCCAGGGGCGGCGCACCTGACTAACTTGGGATCTGACACTTGACGACCACACTTCAAATGGCCACCTACCACCACCACCTGACACTGCCATCTCTAGTTACAAAGACGGCTCCGACAAGGAGCAGTAGCGGTTCTGTCCCAGTAGAAAGGATGACACCCGAACCGGCAGAAACAGAGGTAATCATACCTGACCTGACAGAGGCCTCGGGGTGAGTGCGCGAAGTGGTTATAAAAGGCCCCCTACCCCCAACAACAAGATATGTGAACTTTGCGCCATCTGGTCTTTACTTTGCCTTTGAGAGAAATACTAACTTGAGCTTCGGAGTTATCTCACCGGGTTCCCCCCGGAGTTCCCTCATCTTCTCTGTTTCAGGCTCCCCATTGCTCCAGTCAGAGGCAAAATCGTTGATAGCTAAGACCGGCCAGATTGCGCTCCATCAGTTTGTATTTACCAAATTAGCGTTACAATGAGATTTCCAAATTTGTATTCAATTATAACTTTCTTTTTTAAAGAGATTTAGTAGGATTATAATAATGAGTGTTTTATTAGATTAAGAAACTTCTTTATAGGAGGCATAAGGGTGTAAAGAAATTTATATAAAGAGTAGCTACGGCAAAGTTAGGAGAGTTTTGGTTGATTTTCTATTAAGTATTCGATGAAGAGTTGTTCTTTCTGTTTATTTTGGCTTTGGTTTTTTTTCTTTGAAGTTTCTTTGAACTATGTTTGTTTTCGACTTGCATCATTCAGTATAAGAGCTTAAGCTTGATCATTCTTTGGATTATGGCTTCTAAGAAAACACAAGTGGTTCGCATCATGGAACAAAAACTCAACAACAAAACATAAAAAGAGGTGGCAAAGTTGAAAAGAAAAGTCAATACACTTGCTCAAGAGTTGAGATTGCTACGTTCTTATTTCAAAATAGGGAACAATGGTTCCAATGCAAGTGCCTCCACTCGTTCCTTTCATCATCAAGGAAAGTATCTAAGTTGGTTGTAGTTGCTGGTGGTAAACAAAAACAATGGGAAACGGGTTTTAATTTTGAGATCTCAAAGTTTCATGGAGGTTTTCTACTCTGCAAGCAACCAAAAACTAATTATAGTTGCAAGTGGTGAACAAAAGTGATGGGAAACAGATCTCAAGTTTGAGTTCATGGAATTTCATGGAATTTCATGGAAGTGTAGACCTAAATAAATTCATGGAATGGAGTTCCATGGTAAAGTTATTAGTTTCAGAGTTTGAAGTAAAATCAAATCTTATAGCTTTATTGATTGCTTTAATATTGATGAGGATTGTAACAAAAATCTTGCATGGCCGTTCTCCTCTACAATATCTATTGAAGAGAAACTTTCCGATTGGAACAAACCTCCAATCTTTGATGAAGATCTAATTGCTAAGGGGGAATCTTCTAACATTCATAATAAATTCCAAATGATGGGGATTATACTTATCATCTTGGGATTATGATCACATTGTCGAGATCAAATCAGCCCCCCACAACATCCCACAACATATCTCCGTCGTGTATTGGGAACATCTATCGATGATAATACCAGAAATGATGATGTCATCATCAAGAGATGTTCCCAATACACGACAAGAATGTGTTGTGGGACGTTGTGGGGGGATGATTTGAACTTCACATTGTCTACATATATGTCTATAAAGATCCTTATTGGCAAGAAATTTTGCAATGTCTAGTATGATTAATAAAGGAAGAATTAAGTTATTTGAAGATCAAGAAAAATGTTTCAAAAGTTAAGAGATGCTATGAAGATATTTCAATTCATATTAGAGGATTACACCACCAATTACTTATGAGAAAGTTAGAGAAGTACAATGGAAATGCAACACCATATGTTGGCAATCTGTTAGATAGTAACATGAATCCGAGGTCAGATTCTCTCCAACTCGGGGAGGATAATGTGGTACGAGATCCGGCCCAACTGAGTAAAGAATTACTAAGTTGGTTTCGACAACCTATCTTAGTCCATTTTTACCAAGTTAACACCCTCATAGAATTTTTATTTTAATTTGTTTTTACCAAGTTAATGTTACAATGAGATTTCCGAAATAGGTTGATTGGAACAAAAAAAAAAGAGAAAGAAAATAAAATAAAAAAGAAATAAAAAAAGAAAAAAAAAGAGAAAAAAAAAAGAAAACTTTCAAACTTGTATAATTTGTCGTCCAAGCCTGTTCAAACCCACTAGGGCCCATCTAAAGTCGTGGTGGGGTTTGAATTAGCCAACTTGGGCTTTGACCTTGGTCAACCCATCCAATTTATATCCTTCATCATTTAGAATTACGATGGATTCAAAAGAGATTTAAGAGGAGAGAAAATAATGATTTAATTGGGGAGGGAAGAGGTTATATACACTATGTTATTAATAATTTAGTAGAATTTTATAAATAGGAAAAATAATATGAGCTTTGAGGCTATGCCCCATATACAATACTCTTGAACATTACGGGGGGAGGGGATGGGTGAAGAGAGAGTTACGAAGGATTTTATCAAAGAAAATTAAGACTTGATAGGGATTTTATTGTGTTTTTTAAACATTTAACTTAAAATTAAATAAACCACATGAGTAGAGGTCTGTGTAAGCATCGACCTTTGGGATGAGACTATGAGAGGACTCCTAACCCAAACAAGGGGCCTAGCTGCCAGAGGCTGGTCTAGGTTTAGTAAAATAGAGGAGAAAAAGACATCAGCAAGTTTGTGGGTGTGTCCAATGTGGAGTACGACACCCTAGAAGAGAATTTTATATTAAAAAAAGGTAAAAGGACCAAATTGTCCTTAGAATACAAGAGATGATAGTTTATAAGAAGAAAATAAAATACAACAAGCAACAAGATGTAAATTATAGAAATAGCCCTCTCGATTAACTCTTTTTATCTCTATACTCCCCCTCAAATTGATGCCTAGGAATCAACATCAGTTTGTCGATAAGGCTGTATTTGGTAGAGGTGTAAATTCAAATTTACACAGATGGAAAATTTGATCCCGTTTAGTAATCGATGGAAAATTAAACTGAGGTATTTTAGAAATTTTTTCTCATGTTGTTTGGTTGTTCCGATGTAAAAGTGAAACTCTGAAACTCAGCTCTGCTCTGACACTGAAACTCTGCTCTACTCTGAATCTTGTCATGGGTCCCATCTCTGCTCTGCTCTGTGAGGAAGAAAGAGAGGGGTGGAGGGACAGGAAATACACAAAGAAGCTAGAATCATGGATGAGGATTCAGAAGCGGCAGCGTATTGGGCTCCTTGCCTCCATTTTTGTTGGTCTTTGTCAGAGATGTGAGAAGGGTGGAGCACAGGTGAAACCAGCATGGTCTTGGTGGGGATAATCTGGAAGGTTTGTGTAGGATCTGCACCCCGGGCCGATGAATCTACTGCATTGGAGTGGGAAGGGGAAGCCATGGTTGAGACTGGACTCAAGGCGGTCGTGCCCATTGGCTTGTGGGTGCCCTATGTCATCCTTGTTGTTGGAGTAGAGCAGAGCAGAGATAGCGACAAAGAGGAAGAAGAAGGGAGCGAGAGTACTCCATTTCCCAGGACAAGTGCTTGGAAGTATGGAGGGCGTCGGATCTCCGTTGCTTGGAGTCTGCGAAAGCGCACAAAGATGCCACAAACGCCGTTGTTGTTTCTGTTGACGGAACCATTTACACGATCAGAGCAGATAGACGCAAGGTATGGGGAAGAACGTTAGGAGAGAGACAGAGAAGAGCGAGCGATAGAGAAGAAGAGAGAAGAAGAGAGAAGGAGAGAGAGAGAGAGAGTGATGTAATAGATACATCGGAAATTGCATGTTTACCAAATGCCTGCAAAATCGAACCAGGGTGCAAAGTTTACCCCGGTTCAATTTTACACCTCTACCAAACGTAGCCTAAGGAAAAAGTGTCATGCCGCGTCATAGCTTTCGTCAAGTGATATGCAAGTTGGAGCCTAGAGGACATGCAGGGAAGAGAAATGGTACCAGCTCGAAGAAGATCGGAAGATCGCAAATAAAGTGGAAATCAACTTCAATGTGCTTTGTGCATTCATGGAAAACAGGATTGGAGGCAATCTTGATGGCATTGACATTATTTGCAAAGAGGGGAACTGGTGGCAGTAACTCCTGTAGTATATCATGTAGTAGAGCCCTAAACCATATAATTTCATTGCATATGGAGGACATGGCTCTATAGTCTTGAAATTTTCTACTCCTCCATATGCAATGAAATTATGTGGCTTAGGGCACAAAAGGCTTCCCAAGTATTGTTAGGAAGACCCCTGAATGCCAAAGAAATTAAGAGACAGAGAGGTAATCTCAGTAGTTCAGATCGTGGCCCGCTTTGATACCATGTTAGAGGCTGGTCTAGGTTTAATAAAACAGAGGAGAAAAAGACAACAACAAATTTGTGGGTGTGTCCAATTTGGAGCACGACACCCTAAAAGAGAACTTTATATTAAAAAGGTAAAATGACCGTCCTTAGAGTACAAGAGAAGATAGTTAAAAAGAAGAAAATAAAATACAACAAACAACAAGATATAAATTACAGAAATAACCCTCTTGACTAACTCTCTTTATCTCTACACTAGCCTCCTTTCCTCTACATTAAATGAATATAGATGGTGTAAAAAGGTAAAATCTTTTCAATTTAGGCTGCATTTCACATTCCTTATTTTAAGGACTTGTCTCCTTTTTGCAGTTAAAAACTCAATGTTCATTACTGATGTAGAACAAACCTCTAGAAAGTTTCAAGAGAAGTGGGATTAGCAACAATCTAAGAGAAAGCCACGTATAGATTAGAATTAGTAGGATAATACTATTGGTTAGGTTTAGGGGTGGCAACGAGCCTTGCTTTTCACGAGCTGCTCGAGCTCGGCTCTTAAGCCCAATTTATTGGCTTGATTATTAAATGAGGCAAGCTCAAGCATACTAGAGCTTGGCTTGTGAGCCAGTTCGAATATATATATATATATATATATATATATATATATATATATATATATATATATATATATATATATATATATATATATTTGATATTTAATATATATAATAAAATTATAGAAAATAATATATATATAATAAAAATATTATAATTATTAATTATTATAATTCTTAATTTTTTAAATATCAAATAAAAATATTTTTATATATAATTTTTTATTTTTATAAAATATTTTTTCTCAAAATCGAATTCAAACCGAGCCGAGCTCGAGCTTATAAATTTTTGACACGAGCCAAGCTTGAGCTCAAGGTTCTGATTCGAACCGAGCTCGAGCCTTGTAGAATAGCTTCGAGCCCGGTACTATTTGGCTTGGCTCGGATCGAATCCACTCCTAGTTAGGTTTCTTTTTATTAGTTTCCTTTTGTTATTCTGCCACGAAAGTATTTGTTTCCTACTGGGAGTCTATTTCTTTATTAATATAAATCCTTCGTTGTAGTGAATTATGGCATTGCTTCAATACAGAACTTCCGTTGTTTACCTCTGTTTCCGGGTTTAATTCCCTGAATTGCTTTCCTTGTAACTATAAGGGTTCATTAGTTAGTACAAGAATTCTCTTGGAAAAGAATTCTTGATTGTCCATCTCTTTTCTTTTTTCTCCTTTTCATCCTCTATATTGATAAAATAGAAGGGAAGAATGAAGAATCTTCGAGTCCGATGAAGAGAACAATGACTCAAGTCACTCTCCACCATATCTCCAGTTACAAAGCCTTTATTGCATTTAGCCCTGTCAGTCTTTGAGAATGAAAATATGTATTTGGTGAGAGAATCTTTTTATTGGCTTGATTATTTTCTGTAATAAAAACTGGAAACATTTTCACTTTATTTTAAGTAATACATATTTAACAGCGTATTCTTGTTTTTTAGCTGATGTGTCATTTTTTATAAACACGGAAAAAAATAAATTTTTTTTCTTGCCAAATATGTATGTATCCCCAAAAACGTTTAATCTTGAAGAATACCCTTATTTTCTGACTATTTAAAAATGATCCACCTGGTGAATATATTCCCTGCAATTCAATTTTTATTAAAGATCTCTAAGATAATGCTTCAAATTGAATCTTGGGATTCAAAATATCCGTATATGATAAGGCTTAAATATGAATATATATTAAGATGATTTTGGACATACATGGATATGGTGGAAAGATATGGACATATTAGGATGGAAAAGTTATTCCAAATATCATAAATACATCAATAACACTAAATCCAACATGGAAATAACCATGACTAAGATACAATCATAATAAATACATAATTTAATGATTTATATGAAAAGATACATCACAATCAATAATATTAGGAATTCAGAACATGTAGATGTCATATAACAACTTTACTAATAATATTTCTAATCTACAAAAAAAAAAAAAATCATTGAATGTCACATTAAGGGGGTGTTCTACAATGTGAATTGTTTTTCTTGTTGGTTTCAAAAATAAATCAAAACCATATGATTTGAAAATATATTGTTTCTCAAAACAAAAACACAAAGAACATGTTCTTCATTATATACATGTTTTTTGTTTTTAAGATTGAAATAGAAACATATTTCAAAAATATGTTTTCATCTGGTCATTTAATATCATGTTTCATAAAGTATATATTTTCTACATTAGAAAATTTGTTTTTGTTTTAAAAACCATTATTTTAATGTTCCAAAAATATGTATTATTTTTTGAATTATTATTCTCTTTGTAAACAAAAACAAAGTTCAAGAACATGTTTTTGCTTTTATGTTGATGTGGTGATTCCAAAAATGAATGAAAGCGAAGGCATTCATGTTGTAGAACGCCTCCTAATTGTTGTTTTCCCAATGTTTGATAGATCATCCATTCTTTTCCTACGATGAAAATCATCTAAACATATAAAAAATATGTTTTATAATTTTGGATTTTTTGAAAATTTGTTGAGAAAAGTTCATGGTTCTAACAAATTTAAATCCCTATTATAATTGGATATACATCAATGATCTAAACTGCTAAGAAGGCCCATAAAACTATCAAGAAGTTTGAATGAATATTAAATGATAATTTATTGACCTACTTTGATAGTCAAAAACTTGTAATGACAGCCACCATAGATCCATTAATACATAAATGAGTATGACCTTCATGCCATTTTCCCAGTACCACATTCTCATAACTTCGAATACTGATATGATGCACCCTAAAGTATTATAAAGATGTTAAGTATTTGCATTTGTATTAGTTAGACTGTACAACAAACAAGGTTGTTAGCTATGTTAATTGGTATATTAATTGGCTCTCCAGCATACATGTAGATTCGATTCCCATAACCACTAACTTTGGCCCTCTCGCCTAATACCAAAAATAAGTATATTGTACAAGGTCAGTGATACATTTTAATTTAAAAATTTTAGTGTTTCAAATAATATTATATGATGTGACAGATTGACGGTCAGTCTCCTATCAAGCACTACAAAAATTAGGAAAAATATAAAAATCTCCCTTGAAGTTTTTCACAATCATAAAAACTTCTTTTATAGTTTTATTTTTACAAATACTTTCCATGAACGTTTGATAAATTCAATAAAAACCTACCTAGATGGAAAACATTAGATTGATGCATCAGTTTTTTTTTTCAAATACCCATTCTACCCTTTTACAAATTATTTTACATACAAAATTATTGAAATAACCATGTTAATTCAACAAAAACATTAGAAGATAACCACTAAAGGAGGTTTTTGTCAAATTAAAATAGGGTTATTTCAGTAATTTTGTATGCCAAGTAATTTATAAAAGGGTAGAATGGACATTTGAAAAAAATGGGTGCATCAGTCTAACGTTTCCTGTTTGGAAAGGTTATGAAAGGGAGGTTTTTGTCGAATTTCTCAAAAGTTCAGGAGATATATTTGTTAAAATGAAACTATAGGGGAGGTTTGTATGACTGCCAGAAAATTCAGGGGAGGTTTTTGTATTTTACCCAAAAAATTAAAATGATAGTTATTTTGATCAAACAAAACTCTCAATATGTAAAACTTCTACAGTGAATATCAATACCTTGAACCATGACTACAAAAAGCATGGGTTCGTTAGGGTAATGTTAGACTTGTGGCAAGATAGAAAACTAAATGCAGTGATTGATCGGTACTTATAACCAGTGTTTTCAAAATTGGACTAGACCGGATGGTCGGACCTGACCGATTCTATTTCACCCCAAAACTGTCTTTTGGCCAAAAACCATTACTTTGATTAGTAAATCACTGACCCAGGCAGTCGAACTGTCAACCTGAACAATGGTTTTTGGTCATTTTTTTATCAGAATGGGCCGTCCATTTAGACCGGATGGTCAAACTGTTCAACCTAGGAACTGGACCCAGAATGGTTCCCTATCCGGTCCGATTTTAAAAACCTTGCTTATATCATACCTGGACTAGGATTTTGTTGATTTATTCTAATGGTGGAGAGCTTTTTCTGTCGTTTTAACCCGCAGTAGATTCACTACAGGCTATGGATTCACAAAGCTACTTTTTAAGTCTTGGGCTCAAATGCTGCCTTTGCTTACGCCAACAAAATTCTCCAAAATAAACTATTATGCTCTATCCCCACAACCTACCAATCCTAGATGATGAATCTCCAGGCTCCCACCATTTCTCCCCATTATGTTTTTGAGCCCTTGGACTTGGACCATATGTTATTACGTAGAGAAGTTTTTCTTCAAACATCTACTTCTCATTTAAATTGTATCCATAAATATCCAATCCAATAATCCATGTAATCCAGTCAACTGACAGCCTCTTGCTTAAGATGGGTGCTTCAAGCCTGGTCAAGATCATCCGAGCTTACAATTGTTGGACAGTAATACATCCAAAGAAAACAATTGTTGTACACCACTACACTGTACAGGAGTAATCGGAAAGTATGAAACCTTGATAGTGAAAGCTGAAATTCCAATTTCCAAAAGCATGAAACCCTGATGATGAAAGCTGAAGCAACATCATTAGGCACCCCACCGTTAGGGCCGAAAAATATAACAAATGGGTGTGCCTTCACTGTCTACTTTTCCTTTCTAATAAGCAAAGAAAAACAAAAGCCCAGTTTGTTATTTCACATTGTCTTGTTGTAGACAAGTTGGGGTGTTGGGGACCCTACAGATTACTTGATGAACGGGTTAAAGGATCTCAGTGTAAAAGGTTTAAGCTGCAATTTGTTGTATGGGTGCCTTTTAGACTTGAAGAATGTCTACCCAAATGGCCTTTTTATAGTACAAGGGTTATGAATTCTTATTGAAGATTAAACTAATCGGAGGTCTAGTCTCTCCAAGCTAAGAAGAAGAAATGCCGAACTTTGGCATCCTTTCAATCGGAGAGTGTTTCGATGGATGCCGCAACCATAGTCAGTCCTCTGGACTGGGCACAAGGGTCTGGAACCTGACCGACAAGCCCTTAGAATTGCAGATAAGGGTGGGGTCTATATTGAAGAAGGGTCACACCCTAAAGCCAGGATCTTCAAAGAGACTCAAGTGCAAGAGCATTTACAAGGCTTACATGCCGAGCAGTAGCAGCGGTGATGGTGATGGGATGAAAAGCTTGCTCTATTACTATGACGAGACGTGCCACCCTTACGTGTGGATACATGATAGTGTGAGTGATTTCTCGAGGATGGTGAAGCAACAGTATATTAGTCTTGAGGACTTGAGGGACTGCTCTGAGATCAGGATATTCAGGGACCATCAGAGAGGTTGCATCTCAGTGCGCAAGAAACCAAGGCCAGATTTATGTTGATTGAATGTGAGTGGTGTTTTCCTCTAAATATATGGTGTATTTTCCTTTGGAGTATGAAATAACCAATGGAATTTCATGTTCTTCTTTTGATTTTTTTTTGATATTATATTTCAAAAAATAAGATAAAAGGTTTCATGTTGTAACTTTGGTTCAGTTGTCTAGATTTCACAGGATTAATTGCAATTCTTTGTGATAAAGATTAAAGAATTGGTGCCATGCATCCAATTGTAAACCATCTCAGCTCTTTTGGGCAAAAGAATCTGTTTATATTTCACCAACAATTAGATGATCACTCCTGAGCAATCTTTGCAGCAAAACACCATCTTGTCACCAAAATGTTCTACCGGTATTGAACTTTAATGCAGGATTTATTCTAGTTTTCGTGCACCTCTGGACTCTCATCTAATGAAAAATGGTGTTGATCGAGTCATGAATCACATAAAAGTCATTCATAATTTGCCTGTAAAATGCTTCATTAACAATCCTATCAGTATCAGAATGCAGATTGGTCTGACTGGTGGGATCCATCATTCAGCTGGACTCAAAAATCAGGATGCGCGCAGAAAAGACCATTACAAATCGATGTTTGAATAGAAGACAAGCCAATCATAGACCTGGGTTTGATCCCTCTCCTTTGTATTGCCCCTTTTCTGACCCATATTGGGTGGGGTTCTATCATCTATGAGAATGCTAACTTAGTTAAGGAAGCTCAAGCTAGCAGTGCTGCTCCTATGGGCGTTTTGTTCATGTGGCTGCGAGGAAGAAGACAATTATACCAATGATACTTTGGTTAATAAGAGAATTGCTGTTTGTCCTTCTTACCTGTGTAGCCATGTAGGCCCTGAGGCTTGAACTCCGTAGCCGTAACACTTTTGCAACATTGACATAATTAACACGAGCAAAATGAGGTTGGGTACCAGCTGATATGAGGAATTTTGATTCATAAATTGGACCCCTAGTCTTATTAATTTGCTGGGGCCAGCAACTTGAATGGGCCTCATCTGAGCCTGACCAGACGCAGCAGCGTAAGGGGTTGGGTTTGGATATTCAGGCTTCCGACTGAACGTCCGCTTGAAAATTAAGATTGAACTTCAATTCAACTTGTACATGTCATATTTTTTAAATATACTAGTAAAATTTGTATAATGGTATTTATATGCATTTTCATTCCATTTATAGATTGAGTTATAAAATCCAAATGACCTTAAAAACTTGGCAAACCTGCCCAAGCTTATTGGTTTGAAATGTGATCTAGTGGTGGGGGGAAGTAAGCTATTTTGATATAAGCAGTTTTCTGAAACCGGATGACTTTTATTGGATTATTGAATGGGTCAATAGTTAAGAATTAATTCCAAAAAATGATGTTATGAAGGTTTAATCCCAAAGTAAAAATGATGTTATCAAGGCTTGACCCCCAAACTCTCTCTCTTTCATCTAAAACTCATTTTGAGTTTTCAGTATTTTTCTTAAACTCACCACAACTTTTCAAAATGTCTAAAACTCGTCATGAAAGTTTAACCCCAAAGTAAAAATGATGTTATCAAAACTTGACCCCCAAACTCTCTCTCTCTCTCTCTCTCTCTCATCTAAAACTCATTTTGAGTTTTCAGCATTTTTCTTAAATTCACAACTTTTCAAAATGTCTAAAACTCGTCATGTCACTAACTTCAGGTTAAACAAACTAATGGTGTTAATATATTATCATCTTAGCCTTTATAGAAAAATATAAAATGTATACATATATTTATATATATACAAAAACATTTACCAAACGACACCATAATCTTCTTTATTGGATAAACTTCAAACTTAGCACAACTAATCTGATGATGGGTTGCGAGACAAATTGTAAGTTATGGGTGGTCAGACCCATTCACGCGTTTTCTTGTTAACGAAGAATTATACCTGTATACGTTAGGCTTCGTTCTCTTGTATACGGAAGAGCAAGTTGAAGGCACACGAACACCTATAGACATTGACCTCATGATCGAATCATTACCATCCATTTCCATCAGGTCAAACTTAACCATAAGAGAGGTCCCGTTGACTCCGGAATCCAACTACGCTTCAGAGACCAGAGTTCAGACACAAAAGCTCGTGCTCACGTGCAATATAACTGACGTGGCGTATCATAATTGGCCCAGTATTTCGAGTAGAACTGTAGACGTCTCGGGCTCTATTTCCCGTATAAAACTGTAATCCTCCGCAAGAATATTCCCTGTTTGTTCTATTTTCTCTTGGTCCTGGCGGATCTGTGGCTGTGTGCTTCTTCCATTTTATTATTTCCAAAATTTCAGCTTGGAATTTGCAGGCTTCCAACTTCCAAACAATCAAAACCTTCTCTCCTCAATTCCTTTTTTCCGCAACTCAACGCATCTGAGTTTTGAGAGCAGAGGAGGCACAAAAGCTAGAGAGAACAAGAGTTATTCTCGATTTCATGGCGACCCCCGAAGTTCTGCAAAGAGAGGAAGACCTTCTCTTGTCCATCTTTGACCAACCGAAAGGCATCTTTCCATATTCCCCTTTTTGTTAACTTTTATTTATTATGATATAATCTTATATTCGGAAGTTTTCTTTTCTTTACGATTTTATGTATTGTGGGAGTGAATGAAGTTGTTTGTAATTACGAATTCTTTTATTGTTCTTTATTTTGGGAATGTGAATAATTTTGAATCCGATGGTTTTATTTGTAAGTTTGAAATTCTATTATGTTTTCTTTAATTGTGCAATGCTTCGTAATAAATTCGTAATTCTTCTTTAAATTTTTTAGGGAAGGCTAATTCTCGTGGAAAGTTAATCGAGAAAAAGATTGAGCTTCTGGAGAGCTTGGCTGGAAGGGTAATGTTTGTTTACTTCGTTAAATTTCGCGTCAATTTTGGTTATTGGGTATCAGATTTTCATCGTATTCAGTAATATTTTCCTTTCTTTTAGATTGAATTAATGAAGGATATTGTTGTTGGTACCAGTTATTGTTACTCAAATTTCAAATTTTTCCCTGGTCATCTTATGATAAGTTGGAACTAATTGATGACTGGTGTCAAAAGTTTAATTGAATCATTTTCTTACAAATCATTAGGCCAAGGGAATTTCTTTTTCTTCATGCATGCTATGTCTTTTGCAACTAATTTTCTAATTTATAATGACACTTTAATTAATGAATTGACGCATCAACCAAACTATCCTTGCAAATTTGTTACCGTCATTGTTCCCATGGTTCAATGGATAACACAGGGTTGCAAAAGAAGCAAAGAATTTGTGAACTCTATAGCCAAAGGAATAGAAACAATTTCCTTCCCAAAGTTTTAAGATTCAATAGCTCTCTCTCTCTCTCTCTCTCTCTCTCTCTCTCTCACACACACACACACACACACACACACACACACACACACACACACACACACACACACACACACATTGCACAATTCCTTTAATAGTACAACCTTTTAAGTTAGTTTTGTTGTTGTATAAGACGTTATATTTACATATTTTTAGCTCTTCTTCCCCTTTATATTTTCCTTATCTATTTTCAGGAAGGTCCTTTATCAATTTAAACAATTGAGCATACTTTATCCATATTCATTCTGAGAAGTGAGAACACAAACTCTTTTTTTTAATCATTAAAGAAAAAAAGCATAGATATATCAGGAAACTATCATGCTTACACTGCTTGTTAAGATGTTATTCTCATTACATCCCTATCTTTATTTAAACATAAATACTGCCTAAAGTTCCTCCACACCAGACAGTAGAACTAAAGAATGGGATCGATGCTGCCAATCCCACTTAAGTTGGATAAGATAGCTTATTATGATGATGATGATGGTATTCTGAATGGAAGTTACATACTTTAAATTAATTGAAAGTACTTTCTGCAAATTACAATGTAAATTTTTGTACCTGTTAAAGGTTAGCAATCGGAGATCTCGCAGATGGTTAAATGATCGTCTGCTGATTGAGCTTGTTCCCCGTTTGAATGCAGAAGAAATTAGAGGCCTCTTTGCTCCACCACCATGGGGTAATATCTTACCTCAGATAACATTATTATGTTTTTAGTTTTACTGGTTGTTTAATGCAGGTACAACTGATTATTTTTTCATGTGCCCATTTGATATTTGTTGTCTTGCATACGTCTATCTTCTCTATAACATGTTTTACTTATGAACATAGAATACTTAAAACTGTAGTTACTAGTTTCCTACTTCACTAAATTAGAGATGTATTTGCAGCTTGCCTTGCCAGCTAGTAACTTACAGCATCTTTTTTTGAGCTAGCTTGTTGGGAACAAACAGGGAACACTTGCTTTGGGGAACCACTTACCATGGGGGGAAATTTGTAATCCAAGTAAAAAACTAGCTTAAAATGGTTGGTCTTTTTCGCTGGCCTAACATCATGGGTGCATGGGGGAAATTTGTAAATTCATTGCTTTTCCTAAAGCAATGAAGTCTAGTAGTTACTGATAAAAAAAGGAGGTTTGGTGGTTGGGAGCAAGTTAGAGGAGACAGTTTTGGAAGGGAGCTCAGGAATTGGGAGTGTTTAATAGAGAGACATCAGACATATCTGTAAGTTGGAATTGAGAGGGAGAGAGGGGGAGGGAATTTTGCCTAAAGTTTAGGACTCCAACATCATCCTTGATAGGAGTGGAAGAGATTATAGGGGAAGGAGAAATGGAAGATTGGCTATGCCATTGACAATGGAAGAACAAAAAGCAAAAAAGAATATCTCAGATGCAACTACCCATGTGTGAGACAAATGCTAGAAATTTTCAAATGAAAAATTAGGAAAATATAAAAGGAGTGCCACCTAAGCATCTCCATCCTCTAATATAGTATAGTGTCTATAGATGGGAGGTCAAAAGGGGCTCAACTGTAAAGAATGTCAAAGGTCTTCAAGAAAGCCTTTGATACTGTCAATGATGAATATAGGTTCATGATAACATGACGAGACACATTGGAAAAAGCATTCTCAGATCTCAGGACATTCTTTTCAAACTTAGTAAGTTCCTTGGTCTTTAAATTAGTCCTTTGGTTGTCTTACTTAGGCCAGTCAATTGCATTGGGAAAAACATTCTCTGATCATTCTATTTCAGTTTAAGAGGTTCCTTGGTCTGTGTGGCTGTCTCACTTTAATCAACCTTATGCATCTGATGCCAAAATATTCAATGTCTATATTCACCATCCTAGAGGCTATATTCCACTTGAGTTTGTGATGGTGCATTGCTTTTGAATGATAAGTTTTCTATACTGTCACCTTGGCCAAATTTTAATAAATTTTTGTATGTGTAGAATCTTTATCAGAGTGCAATTATTTTCAAGTGTATAGCTCTTGAATTTTGTTCTCTGCAATAAATATAGTTCCTTATACTGTTTTATATTCTGTAGCATTATTTCCTAGAATTGCTGATTTGTATTTCATTCTTATAGGTGATAATGTGCCGTTGTCACCATTTTGCATGACAAATGTAGGAGACTGGGACACTTTCAGGAACATTGACATGGATAAAGAGGTTTGCTTTTTTTTTACCCTTTTTGAGACTTGGAAACATGTTTCACATTTCACATCTAATGGTGATAATAGTTGCAAACACTTTTGTGACATCCACTAGCTAATTAAGAAGAAAAAGAAAGAAAGCCGCTTGTACTTGTGAGAGAATAAAATTTATTCAGGGACCTCATCTAACAGCTTAAGCTTTTAGGTTGGGTCATCAGAATGTTGATAGTTTTAGTTTTTTAAGAGTTACTTTCTAGTTTGTTGGTGTCTTAGTGATAGGGTTAATTGTCTTTGAGTGTCAGGTTAGCTTGAAAAAAGCCATTTTTTAATAATAATAAAAATAATAATAATAAAAATAAAATAAAATAAATAAGTAAATAAAAGAATGCCATGTACAATGAGGATTTGCCCCTTTTGTTAGGCTAGTCATCACAATATTGAGTGATTTTTTTTAAGATAAAAGAAAAAGTTTATTAAACAAAAAAAAGAAAAGAAGATACAAGGAAGGTGATAAGCAATCACCTAAGAGAAAGACAGCCCAATGCAAAAACCCAAAGGAGGCTGACAAAAAACCAACATACAGGACCAACCTAGCTAAAGAAAACCCCTTACAAAAACAAAAAACAAAACAATCACAACATTGAGCGATTACCCCCCCGCCGTCCCCACAATACAAGTGTCCCTATTTTTTACCATTTGCTTGGATAATGAATCAACCACACCATTGCTCATCTATTGACCCAAAGAAAGGTATCTAATAGATCTCTTGTTAGCTGTTTAGAGAGTTTCTGGAATTTTGAAATGAAGTTGCAATCATGTCGTTTTTCTTTCAGCCTATTTTTCAGAGGTTAAAACTTGTTCATTTCATGCGTAGGTTATTGACTTATCCATCCAATGAAATTAAGTATCTTTAAAATCTGACATTTTAAGAGGGTTACAACCATTTTATTAATAGGGTGTTAAAACTTGATCATTTTGCTCAATTGGTGTCAATGGATAGGTTATTGAGTTATCTATCCAATGAAATTAAGATCTTGTAAATCTGGCATATTTTGGGAGAGTTAATTGTGATGGAATTTGAATATTTTATTTATTGTATATATCTTAGAATTGTTTTCAGTTTTTTTAATTATAAATTATAATAGGATTATAGAATGTCATTTAGTTGTTTAAAGGGTTGAAGTCCATATCTTTGTGTCCCTATGAGTAACCTATCATGTTGCCTTAGTGTTGAAGTAGTTAATAGTTGTTTCAAGTCAATTTCCTAGTTGAATTTGGGGTCTGTAAAAAGAGATCCAAACCCTTACATTTATTCCATAAATAGAACCATTGTAATTAGAGCCCTTGGAGTTAATGGAATGAAAAGTTTAGTTTAAATTTCCTTGGGTAAGAGTATATCTTATTCGTTCTCCTTCTTTACCTCTAATGCTGCAATGTTTCTTTTTTTTTTTTCTCTCTTTCTTTTCTCTATTCAGATTTGAACCACTTCCTCTCATAATTCAAATCCCTAATTTCCATTTTCTTACCACATGAATATTCTAGGACTTTTCTGCTTATTTATATACGTGTTTGCATATGTTTGTGCTAGGTCGTTCCATTTTGTCAATAACACTTTTGTGTCCATTGTTCCAAAAGAGTATATCTTATTCGTTCTCCTTCTTTACCTCTAATGCTGCAATGTTTCCTTTTTTTTCTCTCTTTCTTTTCTCTATTCAGATTTGAACCACTTCCTCTTATAATTCAAATCCCTAATTTCCATTTTCTTACCACATGAATATTCTAGGACTTTTCTGCTTATTTATATATGTGTTTGCATATGTTTGTGCTAGGTCGTTCCATTTTGTCAATAACACTGTTTTGTGTCCATTGTTCCAAACATGATTTTCCCACACCTAGAGATAAAATGGAAAGGTAGTGAGTTTTGAGTCAGCTGTGGCAGAGTTCAAACCCCCTAAAGATGAGGTATGTAGCAATTTGGTCTAATCCTCAAGCTACAGGCCCCACACCAACACCAAGGTTCTCAAGGTTTTTGGGAAGGGTGGACTGGATATGGACCCAACTGTTGGCATTTTTCCCACAAATTGGCTGCTTTTAGATTTGAACCCATGTTCTTACACTTGCCAAAATGAGGTTTTACCATTGTGTCAAAGCAATGGCCAGCAAAGCTCTCTATAAAGCTATTCAAATTAAATATTAATTGTTCAGGTGCAATTTGGGTGTTGTTTTGCTGCATCACATCTGACACGTTTGTTATATGTTAGAAAATTTGTCTATTCTTTGCAGTATATTTTTGTTAAGATGCCCATACATATATCTGGCACAAAATGTAGGTACATGCTTTAATTCTTTCCCCCCTATCTTGTCCTTTTTTATGGTAGGCTTGCATGATCAAAGCCTTGAAAGGTTGTCCAACAAAGAGTAAAGCTCATGTTGATGCTGATAAGATGGCTGTACTGAATGCGTGGCAAAGAGTAGATTGTCGAACAAGAGAGGCACTTAGGCGCAGCTTCCTTTCAGAACTTATTGAGAGCTATGAGGTAATATGAATAATGAATCCTCTAACTAATTTTGAAATTCCTTAATTAATGGTACATTAATGAGTTTTTATTTGCCTTCTGTATTACTTAAGGCTGCATTTGGAAACAGTACAAATAGAGTGTAAATGCCAGTTCAGTGTTAATATGCACTCTGGTTCAGTTTTGCTAGTGTTTGGAAAGAATGCATTTCTGCATTGACGATGACAGAAAACACAATTTCCAAGACATGTTTACATTGAAAATGAGATGTTTTTTATATTCTAAAAAAAGAAGTAAATTTGCATTCAAAGTGGGCTTTTGTTAAGAAAAGGCATATTTACTTTATTGGGACTTGTGTTTTCCATCTCTATTACAACTAAAAGTTGTTTGGTAAGGTAAATTTGTCAATGCAAAACTAACCCAACTTTGCATTTGTATGAACTGAAATGCACTATGTATATTTGCATTTACACTGTTCGCATCATTTCCAAATTTAGCCTAAAGGGAAATCAGTTTTACTGGATGATGCAGATGTTTTTCAGATCATTGTTTATTAATTTATTGTTTTTTCATTTGTACTTCATTCAATTAAATGTCCTTGCCTTATCTTATTCCTCTTTCTGATAACTTTGAAGAGTGGTGTAAATTCAAGATGTCCTCATGGATTGTCTTGCTTTCCTATACTTCATTCACAAGATTTCACCTTTGAACTTTCCTTTCTAATCTTTACATAGTCCATTCATGCTCTTCTCACGATCTGATTTTTTATTTCCTTTGCCCAGGTCTGTAGTTTCCCCAATTTTCTCATGACTATCATTAACATCAATTGGTTTCTTTGAATCTATTTCTGTAGATTCCATTTTGCTTTGCATTTACTTTTTTCAAGTTTTTTTACATCTCTTAGAATATTCATTACTGAAGCTCATTCCATGTTAGGAATGTATACGGACATTTATCAAGGACAGTGGAGATGGAGATGAGCTTGTGCTACACGTTCAAGACCCCTTTCATAGATTGCTGTTACATGGCGTCTGTGAGGTAACTTTTCTGATGACCTGTAGCCAGGGGCATCTGTCACCATTGTGGTCACGAAGCATGACACGATGTCCTAGTGCTATTATATTCTGCTGATATATATGGAATTTTCTAAGATATTATTAGTATTGCTTTTGATTGCTATGATAACTGGATACTTGCATAAGGGTGCCATATCTTGTTGGGTACTTGAATTTTTAGTATAAATTCTGTATCCAACGCCTTGTCCAGCCTTGTCCTTTACTTTGAGCATACTGAAAACGTTTCATCCTAGTAGTTGAGACCTATGGTCGTGGTTTATTGAACCTGACATTGTCGAAACAGATTAGCTTGTTTAATACATTGAAGGTGATGGTTAGGGATTCGCTACTGGGTTGGTTTACTCAACCAAACAGTTGCAATTGCACATTTTGTACCTAACATTTTCCGTGGAGCTCATAAATGCTGCAGGAGCACCATACAAGCAACATTGTGCACACATTTTAATTATTAAGTAATTCATCCTCTGATGCTTTTATGCAACAGTTCTATGGCTTGGTCTCGGTGACTGCTACCAGATTAGAAGATGGAAACGCTTTGAAGATGACGAGGATTAAGAAGAAGAAATCCGGTTCTGTAGAGCTCCCGAACATCACTCTATCTCATTTCTTGAAAATGTCCAAGGCTGGAATCTGGTAACTGCGTTGCCCTTAGGATGGGGTGACCTTGTATTGTAAACTAAGATCATGCATTGATGTGTTTATTTGTTTTGGAAGCGAAAATACATTTCCGTTTCAGCCCACTTCGTATAGTACGTTGATGAGGCTATTCTGCATTGCTACCGAACCGAAAGGTACTGAATGCTGTTTTATCTAACCCTAAGTTGGTTGTCCTTAGGTTCAAAAATAATTGAAACATTCATGGGGTCATGTCATACGAGATTGGAGGGTTTTCTAACGATGTGAGTGTTGGCTGGGCATTCTGCATATTTGTAGGTGATGTGGATTTAGCCAAATTTGGGTTGCTATCCCTCTTAAAAGTTGCTTTTGTTTTTTTGTGTAAATGCGAATCAACATAAAACTCTACCATCGATTTGTATGGACACGTGTTTATTTTCAGTGTAAAACTTCACACCTGGTCCATTTTTTTTCATGTTTGTTTCCAATGTAAAGTTTACACCGATGTAAACTATCTAATCAGCGGACTTTTCAATCGATAATCAATATACTCTAATGGTCGATGCAAATTTTAAGTCTCAACTGATTTTTTCATTGATTGGCATTTACATTGATGATTTTTCCACTGAAATCAAACGCAGCCAAAAGGACCTCCTTTTCGGTACTCAATGTTCTTGGGGGTAGCCCATCATCCCCATACCCTTAACCCCTATCCCTGGTGGCAGCAAGATTTGATCCCACATCTTTGTTACAAAATTTGGGAGATCCCATCACGAAATGATAGTTTCCAAAAGGGAGTTCAGATTGGCACCTCATAAAGCAAGTCCAGATTGTCTGTTTATGTCTATCTATATAATATTGTAGGCATACATGAAAAACATCTCATCCTCTTACATAGTATTATATACGGGAAGATGTTCTCACTTTACGGGAATAGTGTGTTGTGACTAGACATGGACAGAGTTCTCTTGGATAAAAGATCTAGAATCTCATAGAGAATGTCCCGACAAGCGCCTCATCTTCATATATAATAAATACATCTAGTGTGCATTGGGAGAATTAAATCAAAAGCTGGCACCTTTCATCCTGCATGAGTCCACCCTTTTATGCATGCGGAGCTAATGGGACGGACGTTAGTTCGTCCTGTTAGCTCCAAAATTCGCACAAAAGCCAATGAAGACCGACTCGGTTCATCATTTTAATCAAGTTCGTACGTGAAATGTAAACCGGAGGGGCTTTGCCAAATTGGATCGGGTTGAGCGACAACTTGTTGCAATGGTGGGCGTGAGGTGGTGGTTCAATGGTAAAACAGGAAAAACAGGGGTTGGGGAGAACGAGAGAGAGAAACATGGTATGAGGACATGTATGACGGTTCACGATAGAACTGCCATTTTATTTTTGATTATCAAATCCTCTTTCTTTGTTTTTTGAAAATGGGTTTCTCTGAATTTGTCAAAACAACCATTCTCTGAATTTATCAAATCTTGTTCATCTAAACTTCCCCAATCTGTGCTCCAAAGATAGAAAGCTAACAACTCTACAAGCCACAACCTATCTTTTAACTTATCACAATGGAGCTTTACTCGAGGAAGTCCCTGTTTCTATTCTTTGGTATAGTAAATTCACCCCAGCTTAAAAATCCATTGTTGCAGACTTTGAAACAACTGATGTAGGCGCACATGGCAGGCCCATGATGGTGACACGTGACATGGGCCGGATCGCATCTTAGCCATCCACTGCTAACAAACTCCTAGCAAGCTCAAGTATAAATGGGTGTCTCATTTATTATGTAAGCTATCTTGGCTTTTACTGTTCTAAGCTCCCTAACTCTCTTGTGACATCGTTTGAGCTATCTTGCTTGCGGTCCTACATTGATTGCTTCAAGAAAAAGAACTCGATGTTCGAGACATCGACCCCTTAGTCTCAATGCATGCAGTAATCAATGACCTCCAATTGGGACCCCTCAAGTGGTCTATCACCAAGACACCACCCAAGACCAAGGTGGAATTTTTGAAGAAGGCAGAAAAGTACATTGCTACCGAGGAGGCCTCGGCCAGCGGCGCCAGAAAGGCAAGGTCAACCCCAATCGAGGGGGGTTAGAGAAGAAGAGGAAGGATAGAAACAGTCATAGCCATGGCCACAACAATAACAAGGACTCCGACAAGAAGTCGTCGGCCCTATCCTTCAATAAATATACACCACTCAACTCCACCCAAATGCAAATCCTCATGCAAGTAGGGAAGGAGGACTATATGAAGTGGTTGGTAAAGATGAAGAGGAACCACAAGAGGGGTAACCTAAAGAAGTATTGCAAGTACCACAGCAGCACCGACCATGGCATAGGGGATCGCTATGACCTCAAGGACGAGATTGAGTCCCTCATCCGCCATAGCCACTTGAAGGAGTCCTCACAACATCAGCAACAACATCACAACAACTTGGTTGGGGTCAAGGTTCAAAATATCGATACGACCGATATGCCGGTAGGGGCATATCAGGCGAATCGATACTATTTTTTTACTTTTTTTATTTTTTCTAAAACCGTTTCAGGGGGGCGGTTTAGGGCTCCTCCACCCCCTAAATTGGTTAGACCCCCTATACACCCACTATAGAGGCATATCGGAGGGGTCCCAAAACGATATGTATTGGTCGATACGTGTCAATACTTTGAACTTTGGTCGAGGTCATCGACATCATTGTGGGGGATACAACCTTAGGTGGAGCCTTGGCCTCGGCTCAAAAGGCTTACGCCAAGCAACTCAACGTCTAGGGTCGGATCCCAAGAAGACAAAGAAAGACGAGGTCATCTCCTTTTCGAATGACGACCTGAAGGGAGTCTCAGTCCCCCATGACGATGCGTTGGTGGTGTTGATGACGAACACTAATTTCATGGTGAAGAGGATCCTCAACGACAATGGATCATCAACCGACATCTTCTTCTACGATACTTTTGAGAAGATGAACCTGACTCCAGAGAGGCTACAACCAGCTGACGTGCCACTCGTCGGATTCTCTGGAATTGTTATTAAACCGGAGGGAAGAATCACCCTACTAGTCATGGTTGGAGTAAAGCCTCGGTAGGTGACGGGGATGACCGAGCTTTTGGTCATGAAGATAGGCTCCCCTTACAACGCCATCATTAGGAGGCCGGCCCTTCGTGCACTCAAGGCGGCCATTTCCTTCTACCACCTCGCCTTGAAGTTCCCAACCAAGCACGATGTCAAAATCGTTCGAGGGGACCAACAAGCAACCAAATAATGTTATGTGGAAGTACTAAAGGGCAAAAATAAAGAAGCTTTACCATTGGAAGGGCTCAATGCCTCGATCTTAGGGATGAACTAGCGAACCGAGGCCAGTCAACTGAGGACCTCATCTCAGTACCTGTAGACGAGGCCGAGCCCGAGAAGAGTGCATTAGGTCCAACCTTCCTCCAGACACCCTTTCTGAATTGGTAAGCTTCCTTAAATCTAATTCCGACGTCTTTGCTTGGTCTGTCGCTGATATGCATGAAATTAACCCTTTAGTCATTACTTACAAGCTAAGCGTGAACCCGAGCTGTAGGCTAGTTCAACAAAAAAGTATGAACTTTGCACTAGAGCGTTGGAAATCCATCAAAGAGGAGGTAGATAAGTTGTTTGACACCAACTTCATCTGAGATGTACATTACCCTAATTGGTTGTATAATGTGGTCATGGTAAAGAAGGTTAACAAGAATGGCGGATATGTATTGACTTCAGAGACCTCAACCTAGCCTATCCCAAAGACTACCTCATCGATGCCACCACAGGGTACAAGCTGTTGAGATTCATGGATGCCTTCTCCGGATACAACCAGATTAAGATGCATGCCAATGATGAGGAGAAGACCCCATTCATCACTGAGCATGGCACGTACTTTTACAAGGTCATGCCCTTCGGCCTGAAGAATGCTGGTGCAATCTATCAATGGCTTGTGAACAAAGTCTTCAAGCACCAGATGGGAAGAAACATTGAAGCCTATGTGGAGGACATGGTTGTGAAAATCTTGAAGGTTGACCAACACACCTCGAACCTAGTCGAGACCTTTGCTATGCTGAGGAAGTACAACATGTGTCTTAACCCCATCAAATGTGCTTTTGGCGTCACCTTAGGCAAATTCTTGGCTTTGTTTTCACACAGCGGTGTATTGAGACTAACTCAGAGAAGATTCAAGCTATACTTGACATGGCACCACCTCAATCAATCAAGGAGTTGTAGAGACTCATTGGTCAAGTGGTTACCTTCAACCAATTCATGTCGAAGTTGGCCGACTATTGCCTACCCTTCTTTCGAGCCATCAAAAAACTAAAGGACTTATAGTGGACTAAAGAGTGCTAACAAGCCTTTGATGAGATGAAGTCTTACCTCGCCTCGCACCCTCTGCTCACTTGGCCGCTTCTAGGAGACACACTGCTCCTATACCTCTCGTTCGGAGACAAGGTCGTCAGTTTTGTTCTGGTGAGAGAAGGAGGAGTGCAAAGACCTATCTACTATGTCAGTAATATCCTCTGTAATGCCCAGACCAGGTACCCTAAAGTGGAGAAGTTGGCCTTCGCCTTAGTGGTCTTGTCCAAAAAACCCATACCATATTTTCAAGCCCACAACATCATAGTCTTGACTAGCCAACCCCTCAAGTCAGTATTCTCCAAACCTGAAACTTTGGGTCGGCTGACCAAGTGGGTTATTGAGTTATTTGAGTTCATTTGTAGTACCAACTGAGGCTAGCAATCAAAGCGCAAGCCCTGGCTGATTTCTTAGTAGAGTGCACCTTCAGCAAAGTCCTCGGCTAGGCTCCCATAAAAGATGAGGGACCTCGTCCGACTTGGAAATTGCTTGTGGGTGGATCTTCCAATGCTAAAGGAAGTAGAGCAAACCTCATACTCCTTACTCCAAATGGTAACAAGGTGGAGTACGCTCTGAGATTTGACTTCTCGACCTTCAACAACTAAGCCGATTATGAGGCCTTGCTCGTCAGATTACAACTTGCCAAAGACCTCGAAGCCCAACAAATTGAAGTCTTTATCGACTCTCAATTGGTGGTGAACCATGTAAATGGTGAGTACGAGGCCAGATAACCCAACATGGATAAGTACTTGGCCAAAGTACAAGAGCTAGCCCACCACTTTCAACTGTTTACCTTGCTGCAAGTCCCATGGGCCAAGAACATGAGGACCAACTCCCTATCCAAATTGGCAAGTACTTTGGGTCCAACCCTTGGCCACACTATTTGTGTTGAGAATCTAGCACGACCTAGCATTGAAGAAGTTCAGGTGCTCCCTGTGCAAACCGAGCCCTGTTGGATGGATCTCATCCTTGCTTACCTATAGCATGAACGACTCACCTCTGACAGAAATGAAGCAAGATGAGTCTGATGGCAGACATCCCATTATGCTTTGATTGAAGGGAAACTGTACAAGAGGTCTTTTACCTTACCCTACCTCCAATGCCTTCGCTAGGAGGAGGGTGAGTATGTGCTTCGAGAGATCCATGAAGGCATCTATGGTAACCACCTTGGAAGCAGAGACTTGGACCAAAAAGCACTAAGGCAAAGGTATTTTTGGCTGACCATACAAAATGATGCAGCCGAGCTAGTGTAGAAGTGTGACTGATGCCAGAGACACTCCAACATCTCCCATCGGCTAGCCACAACACTCTCGGCCCTCAACAATCCATGGCCCTTTTCCAAATGGGGAATTGATCTCGTCGGCCCCTTACCTCAAGCCATAGGGAATATAAAGTACCTCGTCGTTGCTATTGACTACTTCACTAAGTGGGTCGAAGCCAAGCCCTTTGCCACCATCACGGCCTAGATGATCTAGAATTTCTTTTTGAAAAATATAAATTTTCACTTTGAAATCCCCCGCATGCTCATCACTAACAATAGCAAGCAATTTGACAACGCCAAGTTCAGAGAATGGTGCACTAGCCTCGGCATCAAGCAGCAGTACACCTCAATAGGCTACCCCCAAACCAACGACTTAGCCGAGGTCACCAATAGAACTATCTTGGATGGGCTAAAGACAAAACTAGATGAAGCCAAAAGCCTTTGGGCCAACAAGTTATATAGTGTCCTATGGGCTTGTCAGACGACACCTCGGACTACTATGGGTGAGACCCAATTGTTCTTGACATATGGAACCGAGGTTGTCATTCTAGCAGAGATCAGCCAGCCGACACTTTGAACTGAGGCATACAATGAAGCCGAGAATTATGAAGAACTTAGAAATAATTTGGACCTATTGGAAGGCATCCGAGAGCAAGCTCAACTCAGGTTTGTGGCTTATCAGCAGAGGGTCGCTCATTACTACAACTCTCGAGTGAAGGAGTGACATTTCAAAGAAAGCGGCTTCATCCTCAGAAAGGTCATGGTGCCTGAGCTCGGTGTTGGAAAGCTGGGCCTCAACTGGGGAGGTCCCTACAGAATCAAACAAATCGTTGGCCTCGGCACCTTTCAGTTAGAATACTTGAATGGAAGATCGATTCCTCATACTTGGAACTCCAAGAACCTCCAAATGTACTACCAATGTGATGTAATCTTTTAAAGGCTTATCAATGAAAAGTGCAAAGTTCCTCCCCCCTCAGCTTGAGTTTGGCTTCTATCAGGGCAAGTCGGTGCTTGCACCCTTCGAGCAGCCCCTTGCAACCTTGCATTGGGAATACCTCCCATGAAATAAATCACATAACTTTGGAGATATTCCTAGCACAAGGCTGTAAAGGTTGTTGGAATGGGATTTGCCCTGATTGAAGCCAGACTCCTCGGCTTTAGCTTTAGTGTAAACGTTCTAACTATGCTCAACTGCCAAGACCCCTCAGCCATGCGACTAGCCGAAGCACACAACCTTCACCAAGGTTATACACTCAGAGTGGATGACGGTCATGGCATGTGACTCTCAAAGAGTCATACGCCTACTTGCCTTTTTCGCTAAGGAAAAGAACCTCAGGGACCTCAGCTACGGTATCGGCTAGAGACTTCGGCCCGCTACCCAATGAACAAACACACTAAAACAAACAAGTTACTTTGCTTAAACAGGAAGTACCTCATAACCTTGGCCAGGCACATCCCTACGGCTTTAGCTGACCATAGGCTCATCACACCCCAAGTCCCTAAGGAAGGCTAAGCCAGGCAAGCTAAGGCATGCACCTCGCTTTGAATCCTCGGCGGCACAACTCGACCTTGACCTAGCTACCTTGACGGGGATGAACAAGTCAGGAGAGCTAAGGCATTCGCCTCCCTTTCCTTCCCACTAAGGAAAGGGGCCTCGAGCCCTGAGTGACAGCTCAACCTTGGCTTAACTCCCTTAACTTTATTTCCTAAGAGAATGTCCAAGTAATAAGCCACTACCTTTTTCGCTACTTGTGACCTCTCGAAAGGGGGCATTGGCCCCTAGCACAAAAAAAAAGAAAATAAAAGAAATACAAGCAAAAAAAATAAGGCACAAGTTACAAAAAAAATGAGTATTTCATTGATGTAATCTTTGTAGCTTTACAAAGTTTGGTCGCAGATGGGGAAGTCAATCCCCTTACAAAGTGTGATAAGGTAAAAAAGAAAAAAATGTAAGGAGCAACAAAGGATGACCCTTCAGGCTTCAGCGTTCCCCTTGGTCGCATTAGTTTGCACGGGATGCTCTCCAATGGTCGAGCCCTCAGATAGCTTCACCCCATCGGTTGGTAGGGACCCCTCGGTGTGCTCACACCTCCTTCACTGCCCTCGGCAGGGCGCTCCTTCGTTGCCAACCTCTTACCCCTTGGAGGGTGAAGGGGCTCAACTAGCCTCTTGGTGGCAGGATCCTTGCGCTGATCGGCCTTGGCAAGCCCTTTCCCCTTCTCGACTCCAACATCAGCAGGTGCCTTCGGCCGAGGGGTCTTCTCGGCTGGCGCCCCTCCCTTTGACGTTTGTTTCTTTAACGGGCCCTCACCCGAAGTTTTCTTCAAGGATTTGGCTGACTGCAACAACATTTCCTGGGTATTCCCTTGCATATCTGCAAAAGCACAACAAGAACATTAGTATGTGGTATGAAGAGTGAAAGGTGACGTGTTAAGCCGACAACAGGAACTCCCCAACTAAGGTGGGTTGGGCTGAGGCCAGCCCACACCAAAGCTTCCTCCGAGACCAAGGGCTTGGCTCGGATGGTCTTGGTCAAATGGATACGGGTCATCACCTTGGCCCCCTCGTCCTTGTACTAAGGTCTTATCCTCTCGGCCATGACGTCCGGCTTCCCCCAATCCGACCTGAATGACCAACCCTCCAAACAAGACATGAAGAAATACGTCTTCTTCCAATTGTGCACAGACGATGGCCAACAGGTTGTTGAACACCCTTCCATGAAGGCCTAAAATTAATACAGTCCCTCCTCAGAATGAAGATACACTGAAAGATATTCTCAGTCACACGGACGCCTTGGATCTAAGCCATCAGCCCATCACCATCGCTGCAACGAGCATGCTCATGAAGTTGGGAGCAAGTTGACTTAGTGAGATGTTGTAGCACCGCAGTTGCTCAGAGACAAGGGGTGGAAGGGGGAAACTGAGGCCGAAGTGGAAATGGTGCTCGTATATGCACACCTCGCCCTCGTTTGGCCGCCACGACTGATCACTAGTGTTGGGGACTCTAAGCCTATATACCCTTGGAATGTGGTACTTCTTAGCAAGAGCCTTCAGTTGCTCTATGCTAAGTACTATATCCATGTTAGAGCATGGGTAGTGCATTATTTCTACACCTTGGGTCATGGCCTTGGTTACGAGCCTAGGGCTCGGCTCTTCAACATCTTCGCCCTCCACCACCTTGGGTGACCCAAAGGAACCTTCACCATCCCTTGGCCTCGTCAACTCAGACACTTTCATTAGGAGATTTATCGCCCCATCGGCTGCACTCAGCACCTATAGAAGCAGTCCTCTCCCTCAATACCTAGATCTCAAGCCTTAGAGGTGGGCCCTCAGACTCACTACTATAGCTCTCTCTACTACTGACAGATGTGGTGGTACAAGGTGAGCTGGTGCCCGACAAGTCAGGGAGCTTGTAGCACTTGGGGTCGAAGTCAGAGTAAGACATGGCTAAGGTCGTAGTCTTTACCTAGTGAACGAGGTCTCTGAAGGTTAAAGGATTGGCTTAGATGATGGTCGAGGTCTCTAAAACTCAAGATGTAGAAGGAAAATGGTGATCTTTGCCTTGAACCAACTTCCTATTTAAAGGGAAATGAATAACTCAAATCACCTTTGATCCAATGAGCGATTCAGCCGGTTCGCTTGCCAACTCCGGGCTAGGAGTGACCCAGACTGGATGAACCAATATCCATCTCAGATATGGCTACAACCAGTCGACACTGACTCGGTACATGTTTTAAGCCAATTTATGAGCAATCTGTGTCAATCTCACTTAGATGCAGCCATGCATATCCTCTGCTACCTTAAAGCATCTCTAGAACAAGGCATCTTACTCTCTTCCAAATGTGATTTGGTCTTAAAAGCCTACTATGACTCAGATTGGGTTGGATGCCCCACTAGCCGACATTCCACCACAGGACATTTCATTACTCTAAGGCATTCGCCTCTCTCTTGGAAAACCAAGAAACAAACCACAATGGCTCATTCATCAGCTGAAGCAGAATTTTGATCTCTATAGCCACAAGTGAACTTATATGTTTGAAGAAACTTTTCTTAGACTTAGGCCTTCAGCATTCTAAACCCATGCAACTATTTTGTGATAATAAAGTTGCTTTACACATAACAACAAACCCAATATTTCATGGGAGGACAAAGTACATCAAAATTGATTGTCACTTTGTCAATGACCAAATTTACTGGCTACTAAAAGGATCATTACAGCTCACATTCCTACTGCTCAACAGCCTGTCGTGCCTTCACCAAAGCTCTAGGTCGGGATAGACTACATAGTCTTTATTCCAAGTTGGGCATTGTTTCCCACGCTCCAAGGGGGGTATTAGGAGAAACAATTCTCCACGTATGTATGTATATAGGGAGAAGCAATTCTCCACGTGGGATTTAGTTGGTTAGGCAATTACTCTTTTTGTTGAATCATTTACAGTTGGCATAAGCAAGTTATCATGTATCTATAAATTCTGATTGAATGAAAAACATTATCATCCTCCTTTTTGCTCCAAACGAAATTTAGATCGGCCATGGAGGAGGGAGACAATTTGATTTGTTGATTTGATAGGGCAATTTGGCCATAAAAGAATTATTTTTTGTTCGTCAATTTTTCAAAACGTATCTGATTTTGTAAATTTATTAAACTTTATTAATTTTTTTTTGTAAAAAGTCCATTATTTTAAAGTTATTACATAACATAAAATATTTTGCTATATAACATTTTTAATTTTTTTTATAATATTTAGTTGTTGAAAATTTTAAATAATATTTTTTTAATTTTAAATTTTTATTATTTGAATAATATTTAAATTGAACAATTCATAAAATTATAATTTACATTGTTAGTACACAATTCCATTATGAATTTCATAAAAGTATAAAAATATTAATAATATGATTATTATTGAATCTATGATATTTTTTGTTTTTTTAATAAATATTTTAAAGTTATTACATAATTTGATTATAATATTTAAATAATTCTTAATTTTTTTATTTCAAACTTTCTTTAGATAGATATAGTTGAAAAATGGGGGTGAGGATAAATAGGAAATAGAGATAATTTAGGAGATAAATAGAAATTAGAGATAATTTATGAAAAAGTGGGGGATAGTGGTGCCACTTGGTTAGATTAAATTAGATTTTGGTAGAGAGAGATTTTAGGAATAGTTTTAGGAAGGTATATCCAAAGGGATAAACATAGAGGAAAAATGGGTGGGCCAGGCATGATGAGGTGTCATTATGAGAGAGAGAGAAGAGAGTGATGAGGTGGTTTCATGAGGGAGCAAGGAACGCTAAAATGAGAGGGGCTGAGAGTTGTTCCTTGTGGTAACGGAGAAAGCATGACATGGCATCATTCTACTTTAGTATATATATAGATTTGAGAGATAAATAGGAGTTAGAGATAATTTAGGAGATAAATGGGAATTAGAGAGAATTTAGGAGAAAGTGGGGGAAAGTGGTGCCACTTGGCTAAACATTAGAAAATCAAATTCCTCATTCTTTATGGTTGTTAAAATAGTCAAGCCTATGTTATTTCCTTATTGGCTTAATGGATAATTATGTGGAATTAAAAAAAATAAAAAATAGAAAATAGAAAATTAGGACAGGGGATTTGGAGCAAGGAGAGGCATGGTGATGTAGACTATTTTGCTATATAGTCTAGTAAGTGAATGTGCACGTGCTTTTCATGTAGCAATTCTAGATGATAATAATGATGCATACCAAAATTTTCTATAAAATTCATGTATTTTTTTTTTTTCACCATTAATCATATGAAAATTGTAAAATCTAAATCTAATTATGTAAGCACCTCATATTGGGCTACAAAGTTTTGGGTATCATTGACAGACCTACCTATTTGGCTAGACTCTTCTTTTTGTAATGTTTTATTTTCTTAGTGTATATTTTTTTGTTTATTTGAAAAAAAAATGTATGATTTAAGGAGGGGGATTGAATGAGTTGAAAATTGTAGTTCAAACTACATTTTAAACCTCACAGTTAAATATAGATTAAATTCAAAAAATGGGTATTTTAGTAAAAGAAAGTTCTAAAATTTTATTCATATTTTTAATAGTAGTGTAAATATGGAGCTATAGATGTGTTTAATTTTTTTTTTGTTTCTATGTGTGTAAAAATAATATCGTTATTTACACTTATTGTTTGTTTAGTATGTTGAATATATGATATTATACATGTGCTCAAATATTTTTTGTAAAATTTATGTATTTTTTATATTTTATTAATTTTTATTATTTAATTATGATATTAAAGGTTGACATATTTGACCCAAAAGTTGAACTATTGATCTCCTCTAAATAGGAAAATAATTTCATTTTTGGTTAGTTTTAGATTATGTATTTCATTTTTATCACCAATAAAAGTAATTCTTGTTTATTACACTTATTTTTTTAATTCGATTAATATCATAAATGTGTCTATTTTTTCTACATTTTTGTTATTTTCTATATTTACTTCTATTTAAACATTTTATTATCTAACTATGACTTCATGGGTTGGCCATTTAAAATTTATGGTTTATATTCTTAAAAGTATTGGACATAGATCTAATTAGTAGCATTTATTAGTGAAAAAATAACTTAAATATGTGGTTCAATAAGAGAGAATGGGAGTTAATTCCTTAAATACAAGAGTTAATGAGAGGGGCTTAAATAAGGTGAAAAGCATTAATTGAAATTACATTCTATTTTGATAATTAGAGATGGACTAAATAACAAATGTGGGCATTTTAGTCAAGAAAATTTTCACACCCTCATTCGTGCTTTTTATAATAGTATAGATATAGATAAATAGATTTTATACTCCCATTTTATTAATTATTTTATTTATTTGAATTTTTTATCAAAAAAAATATAAAATACAATTAATCTACTATATGTTATTAAGTGCCCCTTTGATAGGGTTTTCCTGCAGCAGCTTCCGTTGTTACAAGATAGGCCTCACATAGAAAGCCAATAAATTGTGTTTTAGTGAAAATCTCATAAAACTGAAAAATACTACCATTGAACTGAGAATTTGACTTTCCCATAGAACTAGTTTTGGTAGTTTCTCGAAAGCCGCTCAGTCATCACATAAGCCCTCCCAAACTGGCTCTAACTACTTTCATGTTAATTTCACTCTTCTTTTTTATTCCTAGTTGAATTTAAATAGTATAGATTCTTTATCGGTAAGGCTCTACTTTTGGCTACTTTTTTCCTCTATACTACACTTAAATATCCCCTAAATTTTATAAACTCATAACCCCCAATATCTTTGCTTGATTCATTCTTCTAGTCACTAATTTTGTATTACTAAAATTATTCCTCTAATTAACATTTAACAGTACTCTGCTCCTATTATCTTTAAGCCTGCTACTATTATTCTTGGTTTTCCATATATTTTTTTTCCCTATCGGACTCTATCAAAGTCTTCAAGGTCTTTGAATGCATTATTTTCTAGATTTTGAGTAACTATCTAACAAGTAATAATCTCTACTTAGAATTAACAAAATCATGTCTTTTATCCCCAATTAAAGCTCTCAACATGCTTGATGAGGGGTGAATTGGCCCGACCTAATATTTAAGGGATACATGGACTCGGCTTGCCAACCAAATGTTAAATCAGCATATAGTGCCATGTCAGCTAATCGGGGGACCTCGAGTGCTCAACCACTTTGGACTCGAAGCACCTCGGTACCCACTTGCACAGAGGTGCCATGCAACCGAACCTTGAACCTAGGAGCTCGACAGTCATCTCTGAATTTCTCGGTATCACACCACGTAACCGTAGGCCTCGTCCTTACCCCGCCCGAATCCGAGGGAAACAGTAAGCCTCATTAATTGATGTGTTACCCCCCTTCCAAAGCGGAACGGATTCCTACGTCATGGGCTAAGGATTCTGGGAGTGTTTTGTAAGACCTATAGCAGCCCAGCTATATAAGGGCATCAACCCCCAAGACTCAGGTATGCACAATTACTTGCTCACTAGCATTCTAGCATTCAAGCTTTCAGCTTACAACTAGAATACAATACTAATTTAAGCATCAGAGCGACCTCACCAGGTTAGCCACCTTGGGTTCTTTGATCCTTTGCCTTGCAGTTTGGTCCAGCTCGCTATGTGACTAGTGTCCAGGTAATCTTCCAACTAGGAGCTTCTAAATTGCACACCATCAATTGGCATCGTCTGTAGGAACAATCAAAAGGCCAACCTCACACCTCACTTTACTCTCTCTCAATGGCATCCTCAAGCAACAACGGCAAGGGTATTGACATGAGCGTCACTAGGGGGCAGGACCACCCAGCATCACTGTTTTAAGGCCCTTTAGTGACTATCGGAGTAGGGGTCGTACGAGGCAATCAGCTCAAGCCACACAAGTGCTACATGGCTGCACTAAAAGGTAAGGCGAAGTTAGCAGAAGATGTCGAGATAGAGCAACCAGCAGAATATACCAAGGAGCGAGCTGCCCTGATGGAGGAGACAATCTATATACCGGTTTCCAAAACCGAGCCGACCAAGACACTCCAGATCGGTGCTTTGATAAATGAACCACTCCAAATACAACTACTAAGTTTTTTACTTAATAATTTAGATGTTTTTGCTTGGTCCGTGACAAAATTGCTCGGCATCGACCCTAGTGTGATTACTCACAAGTTAGATGTGGATCCTTTAGTCAGGCTAGTTAGACAAAGAAAACGCAACCTCGCCCCAGAACGGTGGAGGATAGTCGATGAGGAAGTTGGGAAACTCCTCACTACAGACTTTATCAGGGAGGTCCATTACCTAAGATGGGTGGCCAACCCTGTGTTGGTGAAGAGGGCCAACAGAAAGTGGCGCATGTGCGTCGACTACACCGACCTAAACAAAGCTTCCTTGAATGACTACTTCCCCCTCCCCATAATAGACTACTTGGTAGACGTGACCTCGGGGCACGAGTTGCTGAGCTTTATGGATGCTTAGTCCAGCTACAATTAGATCAAGATGGACATAGCCGACTAGGACAAAACCGCTTTTGTAACGAAACTTGGATTGTATTATTATAAAGTCATGCCCTTTGTCTTAAAAAATGATAGAGCAACTTTCCAACGACTTGTAAACAAAATTTTTGAACCATTGATCGGTAATAAAATTGAATGTTATGTTGACGATATGGTCATGAAGACCAATAATCAAATTCTTTAATTGATGATTTAAATTCTATTTTTCAAATTTTGAAAAAATTAAAGATGAAGCTCAACCCAAACAAATGTGTCTTCGGGGTCATGTTGGGCAAATTCCTTGGTAACATAGTGAATTGACATGGCATTGAAGCCATTCCTGATAAAATTAAGGCCTTATTAGATATGAGACCACCCCAAAAGATAAAGGAGGTCTAAAGACTGACTGGTCGGGTAGCTACCCTAAACCGGTTTATGTCTAAATCAGTGGGTAGGTGCCTACCTTTCTTTAAAGTAATAAAAAAGAACGATGACTTTGTATGGACCGAAGAATGCCAGTTTGTGTTTGATGAGCTGAAAAAGTACCTAAGCACTGTACTAGTTTTGATCCGACTTGAGGAAGGTGACGAATTGAAGTTGTACTTCTCCGCGAGTGACGAGGTGGTCAGCTTGGTATTAATCAAAGAAGTAGACTAGGTCCAATGGCATGTCTACTACGTAAGCAAACTTTTGCAAGATGTGAAGACCAGGTATCCCGACATTGAAAAGTTAGCATACGCCCTAGTGGTAGCAACTTGGAAACTACATCCGTACTTCCAAGCCCATACAATCATTGTCCTCACCAACAAACCTCTAAGGCACATCTTGCTTAAGCCTGAGGTATCGGGTAGGTTGACGAAGTGTTCCATCAAGCTGAGTGAATACAACATCCAGTTCGAGCCACGTCCAGTGGTCGAAGCCCAAGTTTTGGCAGACTTCGTAGCAGAATGTACATTCAGCATATCGGCCCCTGGGTTGACTGAGCCCGCGAACACGCCAGATGCATCAAATAGTGCGACACCAGTTCCAGTCGAAGCAGGACCGACTTGGGATGAGGAGCCCTGGATCCTCCACGTAAATAGTTTGTCTAACCAACGAGGAAGTGGTGCTGGACTGATACTGTACGGCTCGAGCAGGGTGAAATTGTAATATGCTCTCCGATTCGGATTCGAGGCGTCGAACAATGAAGTAGACTATGAGGCACTAATTGTCGGGCCGAGTCTAGCGAAGGAAATGGGTGTAAAACACCTCATTGTGTGCAATGACTCTTAGCTAGTAGTAAATCAGGTCAACGACAACTATAAAGCTCGTGATTCAACCATGGTAGCTTACCTTTCCAAGGTCAGGGAAATCCTACTGTGCTTCCATTCATCATTCATCAGGAAGATACCGAGGTCCGAGAACGCTGAGGCGACGCCCTGTCACGATTAGCAAGCACTAGCGACAACACAATGCGAACTGTATACATAGAAGACCTACCTCAGCCCAGCATTCTCTGGGGGAGGGGGGGCAAAAGAGGTCACTCCCGTGTTGCAAGTAGATCCGAGCTGGGTTGACCCACTTGTTGATTATCTGCTCCACGGGACCCTACTAGCATAACACAATGCAACTCGGAGGGTAGATCGCCAGTCAACTTGGTACATCCTTATTGACGAATGATTGTATAGGAGGTTCTTTACGCTCCCCTACCTATGTTGCTTGCGACCTTCAGAAACCAAATTAGTACTTCACGACATCCATGAAGGACTATGCAGAGGACACTTGGGGGGTAGAGAACTTGCCCAAAAAGCACTTAGATAGGGCTATTATTGGCCCACCATGAAGGCAGACGCACTCGATCTCATCAAGAAATGCAATAAATGTAAGAGGCACACCAACATCCTCCATCAACCTATCGCTGATCTAAAGTACCTAACTAGCTCGTGGCCCTTCGCACAATGGGGGATTGACATCCTGAAACCATTTCCGTTGGCAATCGAGCAGAGGAAATTCTTGGTCGTAGCGGTGGATTACTTCACAAAGTGGGTGGAGGCTGAGTCGTTGGTGAATATTATAGCTCGGAACGTGCAAAACTTCTTCTAGAAGAATATTGTGTGTCGTTTCAGACTACCCAAAGTGCTGATCTTGGACAATGGGAAGCAATTCAAAGACATCAAGTTCTAGAGCTAGTGCGCCTAGATGGGGATTCAACAAAACTTCACTTTAGTGGCACACTCGCAGGTGAACGGGCATGCCAAAGTGACGAATAGGGCCATCCTCCGTGGACTAAAAGCTCGCTTAACGTGATCTAAAGGGTTGTGGGTGGACGATCTGCCTAGTGTCCTTTGGGCCTATAGGATTACCATCAAGACTGTAACCGATGAAACTCCCTTCAACCTGACATATGGAATGGAGGCCGCGATTCCAACAAAGATCAAAGACCAATGTTGTGGCTTAAAGCATACGACGAAGAGGTGAACAACGATGAGCTCTGAACCAACTTGGACCTAATAGAAGAGGTATGCAACTTGGCCTATATCCAGATTGTGGCCTACCAGTAGTGGGTAGCTTGGTACTATAATGCCTGAGTCATAAGACAATAGTTTCGAGTTGGTGACTTGGTGCTTTGCAAGGTAATGGAACCTGAGCCCGTTGTAGGTAAGGTCGGACCGAACTGGGAGGGTCCATACCAGGTGAGACGAGTGTTCGGAGAAGGCACATATGAGCTCGAGAATATGGAAGGGAAACAAGTACCTTGGGCTTGGAACGTTGACAACTTGAGGAGATGCTATCTATGAGCTTGCGAATCCAATACAACTAAAAAATTTACTATGTCCACAAGACCACTGAGCTGGTCAAAAGGACACCAAGATGGAGAGAGGACTATAAGTCACTCCCAGAACCTAAGGGCTATGGTGCCAAGTTGGCAAAAGACCTTGGCACAATATAAGTCACAGTCGCCCCTTCGGCATGGGCAAGCTAAGACCCAGTCACCTCTCTGGCATGGGCAACCTAAGACCCAGCCGCTTTGGCACAGGCTGTTAGATAGTTTTGTATGCCCTTAGCTTCAATCCAATTTGATGTACTTTTGACATTTAGTATAAATAAATAAAGTGCATGTTTGATTCATGTTGTTTGGTATATTTCTGTGTAAGACCCTAAAACTGGACACTTATAGAGACTCGTGTTAGTTTTAAATGTTCATAGCCATTGGATAAGTCTAGGGAGATTTATCCTATCAAGGCTAATACTGGTGTGCCACTAAGTGTTGGGATGGCTTGTCTCGGCCACCAGCGTAAGATCTGAGGCACATGTAGTATGGGATTACTTGAATCCTTGAACCGGACCAGATTTCCAGTATTGCCCTGGACCTTGGAGACAGATGGGCAAAACTAGAAAGTTACACCTGACCCCTAGACTCGATTATGACACTTCACTAGGTGTCGGATCGGGCTGTTTTTGATATGTCAATCAGTGAGATCCTTAGCGGGGGTCAAAATCTGGGCATGTTGGGGCAGTCTGAGAATTCATCTGAGTAAGTGATCATAGTGATAGGATCAGCCCCTTTGTCGGACAATGGTAATGATCGGGAATGCACTCTCTCTGATGGAAACCAAACTACCAGCAGTTGATTTCAATCATTGGAATTTTGTTTTGCAAAATTAATATATATATAAATGTATATGTACGGTTTCAAAAGGTTTGCAAATGATTTTAATTCTCGGGATCCATGTGAGTAGAGAGTGTGGCACTGTTCCTTGCAGTCGAGGGAGAGGTCATCTCTTGTCGGGCAGTGCTTGATCATTAAGGGCTGAGAGGTTAAGTGTAAGACCATTTAGGATAATACCTGATGGGCTAATTTTGCACCTGCCCACAGTCCCTAGGTTTTTATAAAATGGCTTGGCCCAGAGACCACTTAATGCAAGTGTTGGGCCCATAGGGTCCATGTGATGGGCTCAAGGGGTCACTAAGTTTTTCAGTGAATTCGGCTGGGCCTTGTAATAAAGGTTGGCCCGAACCCATGTGGCTGGTGTGTAGATCAATGCTTGGGTCCCATGCCATACAAAGAAACTCAATTGGGTAGCAGATTGGAAACTAATTAAACACTGAACACTTAATGGGACAAAAGCCCATTACGAGCTGGGCTGATATGATCACCCATCTATGGGGAAAATCTGAGATTAATGTTAGTAAAAGGATTGGGCTTTTGACCTTATCCACTCTGGGAGACCATATTCAAAACAGATTTGAATCTGGTAACCTCCTGATAAGATCATGAGTAAACTAACTTAATCTATAGATAGGACTGAGATAATCCCCTATCCAAATATTGATTTGGATTGGGATAGCTCCTAATTAGGAGGTTTTCTTAATCAAGAAGAAAGGAGGAGAAAACCAATTCGAAAATATCATATTTCGAAAAAGTGTTTTACAGTAGGGAAGAAAGCCTTCTGCGAACAGAGATTAGATCTCACAAAACTCTAGAGAGAAGAAAAGTTGTTCAACCATCTTCGTCCCAGGAGTTCTCCTCCAGCCGCCGCCTACCCCTCTTGCAAGATTCGATCTTTACAGAAGAAAGAAGTCAAGAAATCAGTTCATGACATCAGTCTCGCAAAAAAGACTGAAAAAGATTCGGTGTTCAGAGTTTCCAGTGGATTTTTGCGAAGGATCCAGTGTGTAGGACGCACCCTACTGGTTCCGTTCCATCCACAGCTGTGTCATCTTCAGCAGGAGCGGATCTTGGTGTCTTCTTAGGGCGTGAACACCAACTTTGGGAGATATTGTTTCTCCGAATCAGGTATAATCCTCCCTTTCTCTTTTGGTTCAAATCCGGTTTGATTATGGTTCAAGTAGAATCCTTGAATATTGTATTCTAAATTTAGGGAATATGATTCCCAGTTGGGAGAATGTAGGAAAATTTTTGAAATTCGCCCACCCATTCCGCACCCTTCATGGCGTCCATTAGATGGATCCTACCATTCTTTCATAGGCAACCAAGAACCCAATCGCTTTGGCATGGGCAAATAAGTAGCTTGTGCTTTGACAAGTCGGGCATATACCCTACAGTGTTTGTTCACTTTGACGTACATCAAGATTGGGTTATTTCTACTCGGGAGTTCAGGAGTAATCCATACTTAGAAAAATTTTGCACAACAAGAATTTTCAAAACTACTACATTGTATTAATGAAAGGAAGTTCAAAGTACATGCAAAAAAAAAAGAGTTACATTTACTCAACCGAGCTCAGAGGCTTGGGACATCACATATGTACGGGGGGTCCAAGAAAATAGGCAAATAAAACATCAGTCCGCGTGGGGCTCCCCATCCCCATAAGTAACTATAGCAGGATAGTCGGTCTCCATATGGTCTTCGGTGGCAACATCTTCGTTTCCCTCCTCCGTTGTCTCTTCATCAAGGAGGTCATCGTCACTCTCCTCCTCAGAGTCTGGGCCATTAGCAGCCTCACCATCCATCTCCTCGGTGACCCTGGATGTGGTGATAGCACTGAGGTCGAGCTTGGAGAACACATGCCGTGTCAGCCACCTGTTAAGTTTGAAGCCCTTGCAATAGGCTGTTGTGCCGGTCTCAATCAGTAATTTACGTTGCTTCCCCGAAGACTTGTACTCCTCGACGGCCTGAACCTTAGCGTCCTTGATCGCATCGTCGAAGATCTTCGTGCACTCCTTCATAAGCTCCTCGAGGTTCTCCTTTTCCCTCTGGAGGGCCTCCCTTTCCACCTTGAGCTTCTTCTTCTCCTCCCTCAGCAACACGATGAACTCTTTTTGAGCTTGCACATCCTTCTCTAGCTTATGAATCTCGCCACAAGCTAAGTCCAATTCGCCTGAATGCTTCGGGAGGTTTCTTCAGCCTAGAGGGCCCACTTCAATTGCACCTCGGATTGACAAGCAAGAGCATGAATTGCAGAGTTCACCTGCCAAGAAAGAAATAAGATTTAAGTACCAAGAAAGAGCAATAGAGAGTATAGTCCAAAGATCAGGTACGTACCACCATATAGTGAGCCACCGCTCTGGCCCCGAGCTGAGCCACCAGCAAATCGGCCCATTGCACGACCTCCTCAATAAAGACCACATCCTTACTCTTGAGGAGACCGAACTTCGGGGTCAAAATGCTTCGAGCTTTGTGGGAGGAGTCATCCCTTGAAGGGGTGGCCGCCTGAGTGGACTGGGGCTCAGACACTTTAGTCTCCTCGGGTAGGTGAGGTGGAGAAGCCCTACCTTGGTCTTCCTTGACCAAGTCAATGACGGGAGGATGTTTGGGGACAACAATGTCAACGTTGGATGTGGTGGCGGCCTGAGGCCTTCCTTTTCTTCCCCCTCTTCATGCTTCTGAAGAGCTCGGTAGCAGGAATATCAGCCATGGCTCCTACAAAAGGTAACAAACAAATCAATAACAAAATCAAGACAAGTTGCGAAAAATAAAACAAGCGCATGCACCAAGATGGCGACCTACCGGGAGGACTCAACCTGGCTTGTACGAGCTTCTCTTCAAACACGAAGCTTTCGAACTTCAACCCAACTTTTGCCCAAGATCGAACTTCCTCCAATGTCTCTTTGTCCAACCTGATGTTGGGGTCCTGAATGGCAGGTCTCCAGTGGGTTGGAAATGGCCACCCCACAGTATTACGAACTACAAAGTGGTGCCTCTTCTAGGCCGGGACTTTGTTGGGGAGGTCATGCAAAATTTTGTAGCAAGGACGGGGAGACATGTAATAACTTTTCCTATGCTCTAGGAGGACACAAGCAAAGTTGCTTTGATGGAGCATATCGAAGAAAAAATATTGAGGGTCAAAGGCCGGTTATAATCGTGAAAAAGGGAAATGGCACCTACAATGTTGCGGATCGAGTTGGGATGGAGCTGGTCTATGGCGATGTCAAAAAATTTGATGACCCCGATGATAAAAGGGTGAAGTGGGAAACGCAACCCAACTACGAGTTGCTCCTTGAACACCATGATCTCATCATGACCGTGGTCCCAAGGAAACTGTCCCAAAGGGATACTATACATAAGTTTGTCAGGTAGGTTGTACCAAGCTACAAGAGACAGAAGTTTGTCGATCATCATTATGGAAGGACCGAAGCTATCTGGTCCCCGAGCCCAACACGAAGTGGAGACCCCTTGCTAGAAGCCTCACGCTCCTATCGATGTGAGTCCTCCTGAGACGGGTTGGAGTTTGAACCTTGCACTGAGGTATTCACCTTGGTAGGGTGAGACTCTACAACCTAAGTTGAGGTGCCCACCTCGGCCTTGGCAGACTCCTCACTCTCATCAAAAAGGCTACCTAAGCTAATGCTAGGCATTCTAAACTAAGAGGAAAAGAAAACAAAGAGGGACGAACTCACCAAGAAGGCTGAAGGAAGCAAAAAGACCTCGGATGCAAGGGCAACTAACATCGACTTGGAAGACTAAAGCGCGACCTCAACAAACTCGAGCACGCAGTATGTGGCGAGAAAAATGGGACCCTTTGGCCCTTATTTATAGCCATCGTGATCGGGACTCAATGGTCAAGATCTACACGATTCGATGGCTCCCATGAAAACCGGCTACGCACCTCCTGAGATTGAAATCGGTTGTGTGTGCGTCTTAACATCCACAGAGTTTATAAGCGGTGTGGCATCCGTGCGTACCCGGTACGTGATCTGGGTATTCCTTGGTTGAGCCAAATGGGTCATGAAGGTCCGAACAAAGAGTCATCCTCTGAACCGTCTGGAAGTCATGCCAAATATACCTAGGCTCACCATGAACGCCTTGCACTGGATCAGGACCCCTGGCACGGGGAATGGGGGGCAATTGATGAGGGGTGATTTGGCCCGACCTAATATGTAAGGGACACGTGGACTCGGCTTGCCAACCAAATGTCAAATCGGCATATAGTGCCATGCCAGTAGACCGAGGGACCTTGGGTGCTTGACCACTTCGGGCCCAAAGCACCTCGGTACCCACTTGCACCGAGGTGCCATGTAACTGAACCTAGGAGCTCGACAGTCGCCTCTGAACTTCTCGAGATCACGCTGCATAATTGTAGGCCTCGTCCTTACCCCGCCTGAATCGCAGGGAAACAGTAAGCCTCATTAATTGATATGTTACCACCCTTCCAAAGAAGAACGGGATACATATGTCATGGGCCAAGGATTCTGGGAGTGTTTCGCAAGACCTACGACAACCCATCTATATAAGGGCATCAACCCCCAAGGCTCAGGTATGCGTGATTACTTGCTTACTAGCATTCTAGAATTCAAGCTTTCAGCTTGCAACCATAATACAATACTGACTTAAGCATCAAAGCGACCTCGTCGTGTTAGCCACCCCGGGTTCTCTGATCCTTTGTCTTGCAGCTTGGTCCAGCTCGCTATTCGACCAGTGTCCAAGTAATCTTCCAGCTAGGAGCTTCCAGATTGTGCACCATCAATGCCATTTGTGAATTCATTATGGGTTTTTTTTTTTGGGGTTTTGAGAGGGGGAAGTTGGTCAATGGGATTTTGCTTCTCATTGACCAAGAATCCCATGTTCTTTGTTCAGATTTATGTGGGGATCAGGGAAAGTTTATTTTCCTACGTATCACTAACCCGACCTATCTCCTAGGGCCCCGTTCGCATTTTGATAAGTTACTTACTCGGGTAAATGCAGTTATCTGAGTACGTTTTTCTTAGGAAACACTTACTTGGGTAAGTGCATTTACCCACATTCTTTTATTTCTCATGTAAATAAGGCAATGACCATTTTAGCCATAAACATTATTGAGAAGGACATTTTTGTCCCATTCAAGTGTTGGCAATTTTCCCTCTAGGTGGGAAAGTTATTTACCCACCTAGGAGATGGGTACCACTTACCCGGGTAAGTGATACCCAGGAAAATAAACTTTCTCTAGTCCCCACATAAATCTGAAAAAAAAAACATTGGATTCTTGGTCAATGGGAACCCAAATCCCATTGACCAACTTTCCCCCCTCTCAAAATCTGAAAAAGGAATGCCCCCTAGGTGGGTAAATAACTTTCCCACCCAAGGGGAAGGTTGCCAACACTTGAATGGGACAAAAATGCCCCTTTTATAATAGATTTTTATGGCTAAAATGGTCATTGCCCTATTTACCTAAAAAATAAAAGAACATGAGTAAAGGCAGTTACCCGAGTAAGTATTTCCCAAGAGAAATTTATCCATGTAATATGCATTTACTTGGATAAATAACTTACCTAAAAGTGAACAGAGCCTATGTGTTTAAGTAGGATTGCAAACAATATCCATTTGTCTAAATTCGAATTCAAATAATATCTATTGTATGAATTCGAATATGGATTCACCCTTATCTAATCTTTGATTGGTTTCAATTTGAATATATATGCTTTATATCTATGTTTTTACTAAATTGTTGTAAGTTTAAGTTTCATGCATGTTTTTTTATTCATTTTATTCATAAAATTAATATCAAAGCCATTTTTTTTTCATTTATCAATAATATATGACATTTGATGAGGATTATAAGGTATTCCTATGTGTATAGACTGATGTCTTTCTTTATCTATTTCTTATTCTCTATAATGTGTTTCTTTGTATTGGACAGTTTTGAGAAACGATGTTGAGAATTGTAATATTCGGATTTGAGGCAAGTTATTAAAATCTTAAGGTGACCACCCATGTGGAGTAAAATTTGGGGTTAAAAAATAATAATATTTTGATCATTTTATTGTTTAATTTATTGCACTATTCAATATCTAATTGCAACCCAAATTCAATTTGAATCCAATGGATATGATTCAATTTATTGGCTATTTGATTTATTTGAATTTGACTATAAATAAATCAAATTTGGATCTACCTATACTCGATTTGATCGTTTACACCTTACGTCTCAGCCACTCTAATAGCCTTGGGCATTGAAGATGAATAGTAGGTGTATTACGCCATTAGGATTTATTCTATAAAGAAGCAAAACAATTCATTGATTGTGAATCCTTAGGCTGGGTTTGGAAATGATGCAAATGAAGTATAAATCTCGGTTCAGGGTAAATTTATACTTTGGTTCATTTTTGTGTAATACATTGATAAATGATAAAAAATATATTTTTCAATGCATATTTACATTGATAATGAGATGGAAAATTACATCAATAAAAAGAAGTAAATTTGCATTCAAGTGAGCTTTTGATAAAATAAAGTCATGCTTTATTGGAATTCGTGTTTGCATCCATTACAGCTAAAAGCCTATTTGGTAAGAAGGTAAATTTGTCAGTGCAAAACTAACCCAACTTTGCAATTTATATAAACCATTTTACACTCTACATACTTGCTCTTTCTTCCTCATCTACCACAGTCATTTGGCACATGCAATATGTATCTGCCAGAACCAACCTTCTTCCTCTCAACTTAGCTCTTTCTTCATCTTCTCACTATTCTTGTACAAGAGGCATAACAAAACCTCCCTCCTCAAATCCTCTCTTCTTCTAGTCAATATTATTTATCACGGAGCAATAACAAAGCTCATCTTCTTCAAATACCCCCTGCACCATCCATTCAGATTCAGTTGAGCTCTTCTCTTATCAGTCGTGGAATAAAGCCCATCTCATCTCAATCCATCATCTCTTCTTCACCTCAATCATGGCCATAAACATCTCTCTATTTTTACCCTAGTTGGTCGTTTTCAAGTGTTCCCCATCCGCTCACTCCTTGTAACTACCTTTCCATGCCCAATGTTCTCAATCCTTCCCCTAGATCTATTACCATCTTAAGCCACAGTCCTATAGAACCTACTATCTATAATCAATAATGTTGTTATAGTAATTGATGAGGGGCATTTTGGTCAATCTAACTGATGGTGGACACGTGGACGCTGTCAACAACACATCGTCCCACTCAGCAAGACAGCTTGCCAGCTCGACACGTGGCAGCCAACATCTGATACACGGCTAAACTAGGGCGAGCTCAATCCTTCGATAGGACCAGCTCACCTAAAACAGTCCCGAAGGCAATGCTTGTGTAAGCGTTGTAGCCGCAACACAGGGAGTGGTCCACCAAGTTGACCGTCTCAAGACCAGTAGGCGACCTATAACCGCCGCACAAATCTAGCAATCAATTGACTAGTATACCTCAGAATTCGGGAAACTGCTTTGTACAAGGCTCAGAGACGTTACCCAACAACACCTGAACCTCAGGTAACTATAAAAAGGCCACATGACCACTCCAAAAGGTAGGCGTATACATAAGCTCTCACTCTCTCCTAATTTCTTTGATAAAACCACTCAATGACTTAAGCATCGAAGTGTCCTCCTAGATAAAATTTACCCAAACACTCTAACCTTTCTTTTGTTTCTACAGATCTCAGCTCGAACCTTCAACTCGGCTTCACAGCTCGACACAATAGCTCGGCTCACCACAGATTGAACCTGGTCCAAGCCACATCATCAGACACAAGGGAGTGAACAAATTATGTGCTTCATCTATTGGTGGGCATATTTTGTGCCTCATCAGTAATCATAGGAACACTGGTGGATACATGGCTATAAGCCAAATGATGGGTCAGTCAAATTACACCAATCAGAGCAATGGTTGGGCACCTCTTCATCTTCCTCCATTTTCTTAATTTTGCAAAGACGAGTACTATTTCTTCATCGATAGTAGAACTCCAGAAAGTGACCACAATCAAGAACAATTTGAACATGCATAAGGAGACAATTCAACTTGAAGAAGATGAAGACAACCCAGATCTTAATTTGTTGAGTTTCACCTAGGTTGTCTCCTTATATATCTTAAGGGAAAATTCCATTACCTATACTTTGGGCTAGTGCCATTTTGGTCCCCGAACTTTAAAACGTGACAATTTAGTACTCGAATTTTCAAACATGCCAATCTAGTACTTGCCATTAACCAGCCCGTTAACAAGCTGTTAAGTGCCATTTGAAAAGACACAAATACCCTTTGAGTATCATCTAATTCTCTTTATCAACTATCAAAACATTGACAAAAATAAACAGTCCCAAATCCTTGCCTCTTATGTTCAATAAAGTTGGGGTCACCAGAATGTCCACTGAAACATAACCCCAACTTTCTTGAATAGAAGAGGCAAAGATTTGAGACTATTCATTTTTATCAATGTGTAGATGATTTAGATGATATTCAAAGGATATAATGTCTTTTCAAGATCGATTATCGGCAGAGGATTGACACATTTTAAAAGTCGGGATAGTGAATTTTCACATTTTAAAGTTTGAAGACCAAACTGGTACTAGGCCCAAATTAAAAGTTACTAATCACAAATTTTCCCTATATTAAAAAGGTATTAATCGGAAAATTTCCCTATATATTATTCTGAACCGTATCGTGTCAACATTCAAAGACATCAAGTTTTGACTTGGCTGAGTAAATGTCCACTAATACTGGACCACCAAGCCAAGCCCAGACCGAGGATGATTTGTTCAAATCAATCCACCGTGGCGTCTGACGTGTCTATATGCATGCTTGAAGCGATCAATCGTATCACTTCTGTCGGAGTCAGGAACCTTCTGCAGCTGCCAGCTACAGTGAAATTACGCAAACGTGTTATTGGATTCGGATGCCATCCTGATCCTATCCAGCTATCCCTTGCGTTGTTGGTTGGTTTATTCTAACATACAACTTACAGATTTTTCGGTAGAAAAAGAAAAGAAAATGCTTTTTTAAGAAAAAGAAGGTTCGATTCTTCTTACAATGGTACAATGTCTACCTTGCACCGTTGAATTGAAAACTTCTTTTCAGTCTATTCTCTTCATCTTCACGCCGACGCACGGAATCTTATTCTTCCTTTCCTTCTTACTTATTAATTTATGACTTTAATAAATTTCCCCAGATGGGACGTACGACTGTACAGGCGGGGCGGGGCCCACCGGCCCAGCTGTTATAAAGATTCCAATCCAACCTTAGACAAGAAATATGTGGGTCCCTTCGTGATTAAAACCTCCATCCATGTTCCATGAGCATTTTATTTTGATTTTTAACTTCACCTGCAAATAGAAAACAAGTAGTTGGAATTAGAATTTTAGAAATGGATTCAGTCTTCATCCAAGATTGGCCATTACAGATGTCAATAGTCAAAACTTAGTCTTGGCAAGGACTGCCGACTCTAATTGCAGACCATCTAATCCGATACTGGTGATCTTGATGATGCTAATCATGCATTGTCAGATTTGCGAGATCTCTTAAGAGGTAGTTAGGTGGGTCCAAGAAAAAAATGATGGCACATGTATCAATCAAATCATGAATGATAAAAGAGATATGGGGAGTTTGGGTCTGGAGTGTGGGTGGTGATGGTCAGCTTTACTGCACAACGATTGTGAAAAAAAAAAAGTTTTTTTGATTCTTCGGTTCATTCTTCAGACTCGTATTTTTGTCTACTCCCCTCGTATATTTATTTTTCATCTTCATTACCTCTTCTCTTCTCTTCCCCTCTTTTCTCTCTCTTTACAGACTCCAGATCCCAAAACATGGGGCTGTCATGGAGCGCTAGAAGAAGGTACAACTATCAACCTCCTTCACAACTCATCTCTTCTTCTTCTTCTTCTACTTCTGTTGCTGCTGCTGCTTCAGAACCTAATACTTCTTCAAACCCTCCTATACTTTCTCCTCCTCCTCCTACTCCACCACCACCGCCGCCACCACCACCTAACTATGTTTTCGCTGCGAACGCCCCTTATCCTGCACACTCATATCCACCCCAGAATCCTTATCATACACTCCCACCACCACCACCACCTCCTCATTTGTCATTCTATCATTATTGTGGATATAACCCCGGCGGATACAGTGGGCCGTCTAATCATACCCCTTATTACGATAACCATGTTAATGGGTGGCATGGAATTCGGCCCCCCGGAGCTCCAATGCCGCCCCCGCCTCCTCCTCCTTATGTTGACCATCAGAGTGCCAAAAAGATTAGGAACGATGTAAATGTACATAAGGATACGATAAAAGTTGAGGTCGATCAGATGAACCCAGATTGCCATTTGGTTTCTTTTACTTTTGACTCTTTGATCGACGGAAGGTAAGAGTCCTTTTCGAAACCTTAGTTCATGAGCTATTTTGTTTCTAAATTATTCAGTTTTGTTTTCCTTTCCTGTAATGGGCGTAATTGGAATCTGGGTGTTGATTGTTTAATTTGTTTATGTGATTTGATTTGTGTTGGCTATGGAGGGGAAACCTACTATGGGTTTTAAGTTTATTCAACTTTTCATTGTGGTTAGGGTTTTGAAGAGTCCATTTCAAGAAAACTTGCATATTCACATTTGAAATCAATTAGACTGGTGAAAAAAAATAACTAACACAGATCAAAATAAAACAAACTGTCAGTGCAAAATATACTCTTTTGCTTACCCATCAGCACACACACACACACATTTTGCTGAACAAAGAAAAATTTATAAGGAGAAAGGTGGTGCTTGGTGGTGGACATTTCGTTTATGTTTCTGAATGTGGTTGATATCTGGATTTTATATCGGTTAGTTATTGGTTGAGTTGCAATCTTCTTATAGTTTTGAAATGTTACATTGATATAATTGACTATTTCAGTAATCACTGTTAAGTGCACATGGAATGGATGCATCATGTACAAAGCAGCTGAATAGTTGATCACCCATTGTTTCATTTTTATTTTGTTTGATTTAGAAGCAGTTTGTTTATTCCATGAAAGATGGAACTGATCAGGTTCTTCATGTTGGGGATACAAGCGGAGTATTTTGTTGCATTATTTTTATCACCATTTACTGGGGCCTTGGGAAAGGAAGACAATAAACAATCTTTGATGATTGGTATAGATCATTCCCCATATGCTGCTTGTGAAGCAGGCATGATTATTGATTCTTTCATTTTAAAGTGTGAACATTGTAGGGGGGCACTATTTAAAGTAGTTGAAGTAACTAAAGTAGCTTATGTACTGGTGATGGATTAAGTTGAATTTTGATAAAAGCTTCTTGGGAATCCCTGTCCTGAGTTAGGTATTTTGAAAATTTAATGATGATATATGGGAATATGCAAATCTAAATTCTGAAAGAAATTTATCATTTTAAAAAGCCAATTAGCTAGATTGATCAGAGTATTATGTTTATTTTAGATAAGCATTTAGAGTATTACATTTTTGACATTAAGGTTGTAGTCTTCTATGTTTAGGTCCTACATGGGCTAAACTGTTTGAACTCTAAGCGTCATGGGTACAGCCTACAATATGGTAAAAGATGTATTCAACATTAAATTAAAGTTAATTCATCAAAAATATTAATAAGCCAGGTGAGGTGCACCTGGATTTGGGTGTGGCAACCACACAAAAATGAGCCTTGACCATGAGACTAGGTGTGTATTAGGCACATCTTTTAAAACACTGGTTAAGTGGAACCTTTTATGGAAAAATAAACTGAAATTTTGAAGATAGTGACATCTTACAAAAAAAAAAAAAAGAGGTGGAGTGGATAGATAGAAGTTTCAATTATCACTGTATAATCTTATGGCTTACAAATTAGTTTGCTCTCTGTTGTAAGGCAGTTATTTAGATTACTAAAATGGGTAACCTTCAATCAGCTTCTGGAGGCTAAGTTCCTCATCCTTCTTCAATCAGCTTAGAGCCTCAGAACAGTCTTTGATCCTTCCCACTGAATGAAAACGGAAATGTGAACAGTAAACCCCATATAGTTATGACTTTTTTTTACAAGTAAAAAGAAAAAACAATTGCAACCTAGGACGGTGTTGAGAGAACACCACCATAAGAGCAAATAAACAACAGACATCCAAATCCCAAACAAAAAGGCCCCCAAACGACTAACATCCCAGCCAGCACAAAAGAAAACCACAAAAACCAGCAACCAATACAAAAAACAACCTCTAGAACAAACCAGCTGAGTCCGGGAACCAAAGCAGAGCAGCCACGAACCTCCAAGCCTCAAACTCTCACCTATAACTTACAAGGGTGTTGCGGTTGTACATGGAAGGTCTATAAAAAGTTTGTAGATCCTTACAAAACAAACCACACAAATCAAATCTTAATTAACACTAAAGAAACTATAATTCATGAAGGTCTAGAAAAATTTTCTAGATCCTCACCAGAAACCACTTAAGTGGAATCATTAGTTAATTAGAAAAGGCCCATTTCATTGCATGAAGTTCTATGAAAATTTTTAGACCTAATAAAATATGACATTCATTAAATAGAACTGAATGACAAAACAGGATTCATGTAGCTGATCCCATATAGTTGGGATAAGGGCCATTTAAATGTAATATTTAAGATAAAAAGCAAGAAAAATTAAACAAGATATATAATTTTATGTATTTATATTAGTAACAAATAAGTTACTAAAATATTCATAATGATCTCTAGTTTAAATTTCACATTCAAAATGTGAATAAACAATAAGAAATACTTAATAAATAAAATTAGAAAAATGTAATATGAGAAATCAAAATTAAAATTAGAAAAATCTATATATTGAACCAGAAAGGATTAGCTGAACGCAATGGCTGTTCTGCAGGCTGTGGAACCAATGATAACTCTCCACACCAGTAATAAAATACACGGGCCCCACTACTCTCACAGTGGAACTATGAATTTACTACTGGTTGTGGAGCGTTATCTTTGTTTCCACTCCTACTGAGCATCCATCATGTTCAGCTAATCTGAATTAATATTAAACATGTTTATAAATATTATATTATTAACAAATAAATTATAAAGTGGTCACCCCTTAAGGAGTTCAGTGGGTCCTCTTATCAGCATTTTTGTAATCAGTGGGGGTCAAATTATTGGCCATGACCCTGTCTGACTTTTTCTGGTTGATCATTTTTTGTATATGCTATGTATAGCTTATACTGGAAACCCTTTCTCTTTGATGGGGCCATCTCCGTAATCTCCAGGGCTTCTCCCCTTTCTTCAGTTTACTTTCCTTTCAGTAAAAACAAATAAATTACAAAAATAGCTATTATCTAATTTATGTTCAATATTTAATATAAATTAGACAAATATATAAGAGTAAACTAACTACAATTTAGAATAAAAAAATATGCATGCATAGAATATTCTTTCATAGTAATCATCATCATCATCAATGCCCTGTCCTAACTATATGGGGTCCACAACATGAGTCCTGTTTTGCCATTCCTTTCCGTTCAGTTCCATATCCTGATACCCATTTTCAAGTCACTACTTCCACCCAAATCCCTTTTGGTCTGCCCCTGGCTCTTCTAGCCACTTTAACTTGTAACAGATCACTTCTTCTAATGGGTGCTGTAGATGGTCTTCTATGCATGTGGACAAACCACCTCAGTTTACTTTCTCTCGTTTTATTTAAATATAATATTTCAGATACAAATAAACAACAAGAATAATTAAGCAACATATATAATATAATATAATATCATATCATATCATATCATATCATATCATATCATATGTACTTATTATTAGTAACAAATAAGTATTAAAATAATCATAGCTACATTAATTTAAGTTTCATGTTGAAACTATCAATAAACAATAAGAAATATTAAGAAAGAAAATTGCTTGTACTTGTTCTATTATGCAGTTTTAACTTGAATTTTAAAGTCTACACTTGACAGGATAATTTCACTGCATATTACTTTGACTATTAACTTTAGTTGGTTTAAGACAAGATAATAATCTAAAGGGATGTATTTATGCTTCTTTATCAATTTATAAAATACCATTGCATATTTCCACATATCTCACAATGTTTCCCCCATGTCTATGATTTTTACAATATTTCCATCTAACATTTCCAACATATTTCCTTGGCTTTAGTTGAGGTTTTTTTTCCTTAGAGGAAAGGCTGTATTGTTCCTTGTTGTCTTAATCCATATAATCCAAATTCTAGGTTTGATCCATTGGTTGAGAAGTGTAACTTTTTATTTTAATTTTTTTTGAATTATTTATCCTATCAAGCCCAAGATTTTACTTGAAAGCTATCATTCTGTTTATACTTAATAGTGAATCCGTCAACCTACTTTCTTGTGTATTTTTGCCTTTTGTGGTTAAAATTTACAATGGTAACAAACACAGATTTTATTTGTTAAATATACATAAATGCATCATAAAGAATATGAAAAAAAGTCTGGCATCTATTCATATCTCAAGTCAAGTGATTTTTCTAATTGGTAGTTTTCATGGTAGCATTTTTTCCTCCTCTCCTATAGTATAATCATCTCACTTCACAACTGAAATTGCATTCATTGCTTGCATCTGGAGCAATATAATATGAGAACACAAGTGGATTTATTGACTAACAATATCCATAAGAAAATAGGAAATAGAAAATATTTTGTATGGTGCAGCATAGATGGTCCCTTTGCTTTGAACTGGGAAACTTTTCTGTAATCCCAATTGGTGACAATTTTATGCATTCTCTGACCTTGAACAAAGATACTCTGAACTCTGAATAAGAGGATGCTGACTTTCTCAGTTGATAAAGTCTGGGGGGAAGTGAATCCCAGACAAATCAAATTCCATGCCCACTGTTATTAACTGCTAATCAATAATCAACCCCCTATCCTATCTTGAAAAAAGGTACTATGAAAAAAAGGATGACAGAAACTAGTGTAGTATAAATAGCAATAAGGACCATTTGGTTATGGTAATTTACAGCATTGATTGATGCAACTAACAAGAGTCTTGGTAAAAGATGAAGATGAAGATCAAAGAATCTTGGTAAAAGATATGACAAAGATGGAAAAGCTATTTTCAGAAATTATTAAATGAAAAACAAGGAGAAGGTGCTAATGGAGGAGAATCTAGCAATACTAGTAGTGTTAAAAATAATATGTACCTTCGTAGAGTTAGATCTACTGAAGTAAAAGAGGTACTAAATAAGATGAAGGGAAAGACACTAGGACCTAATGGGATTCTAATAGAAGTATGGAAAGGTATGGGAGAGGTAGGCCTGTTATGACTAACCAAGCTATTCAATAAGATAGTGAAAGAAAAGAAGGTGCTTGATGATTGGAGAAACAACGGTATGGTGCCTATATTTAAGAACAAAGGTGATATACAAAGTTGTAATAACTATCGGGGGATTAAACTTATGAACTATGCTATTACACATTAGGAGAGAATAATTGAAAAAAGATTACAACTTGAAACAAGTATATTAGAGAATCAATTTGGCTTTGTTCCAGGGAGACCAACCATGGAAGCTATATTTCTTTGGAGACCATTGATAGAAAAGTTTAGAGAGAAGAAAGATGTTCATATGGTGTGCATTGATCCGAAAAAGGCATATGATGAAGTTCCTAGAAAGATGGAAGGGATATAGATTTTATAAGAAGCTACAAAAGCTAAAAGCCAGGATCGAAGCTTGGAACAAAGAAGAGTTTGGTAGAATTGAAGACAGAAAGGAAGCTTTTAGTAAAAAGATTCAAGAAGTTGATGTTGCTAAGGAAGAGAGAGGATTGAGGCGTGAAGAAAGGGAAGAGAGATGGAAGTTGAAACAAGATTTGGAGGAAATTCTTAGAAAAGAAGAGATAAGCTGGAGACAAAAATCAAGATGCAAGTGGTTGAAGGAAGGAGATGGTAATACAAGATTTTTCCATAGCTTGGCAAGTGGAAAAAAGAGGAAGAACAAAGTGGAAAGTTTGGAATGGAATGGGGCAATGTTGACAAGAGAGGAAGAGATTGCAAAAGCTTTTGTGGAGCATTTTAAATCCATTTATGATAGCCTTGGTAGAGTAAGAGAGCTTCTAACCGACTTTGAGTGGCATGTTGGAGAAAGGGAATTGTTGGAACCCCTGGAAAGACCGTTTGAGGTTCAAGAAATAAAAGAGGAAGCTTTCTCTATGGAAAGATCAAAAGCCCTGGGCTCGGATGGATTCACTATGGATTTTTATCAAGACTGTTGGGACATCTTAGGTGATGACCTAGTGAAGGTTTTCTTGGAATTCTTTGAAAGAGGAAAAATAAATGCTGGTGCAAATGCTACTTTCATAGCTTTGATCCCTAAGAAGGTGCCTGCAGTTCAGCCCAAGGACTTTAGACTGATCAGTCTGATTGGGAGTCTTATAAGATCATTTCTAAAGTTCTTGCACTAAGACTCAAGAAAGTCATTCCTTCCTTAATCTCACCGAATCAAGGGGCCTTTGTGAAAGGGAGACAAATTATTGATCAAATTTTAATATCTAATGGATGTGTGGATTACAAAAAAAAAGGAAAGGAGAAAAGGGTCTGATCTGTAAACTTGACTTAGAAAAGGCTTATGATATAATGGATTGGGACTTCTTGCTAGAAGTGATGAAGAATAGAGGCTTTGAGGAGAGGTGGTGTATGTGGATGAAGGGTTGTATTACCTCTTGTCACTTCTCAATCTTAGTGAATGGAGTAACTAGGGACTTCTTTCCTGCAAAGAGGGGCCTCAGACAAGGAGACCCTTTGTCACCTTTCCTCTTTACCTTAGTAGTGGATGTCCTAAGTGTCTTGATTTCTAGGGCTGATTCAAGAAATCTACTAAAAGGATGGAGAGTTGGGATTCAACAAGTGATTGTTACTCACCTACAATTTGCGGATGATATCATTCTCTTTTGTGAAGGGGGAATTGAGGTGATGGATAATTTGAGATTGGTAGTGATGCATTTTGAGAGAGTCTCCAATCTGAAAATCAATTGGAACAAGAGTTGTGTAGCGGGGGTGAATTTACGGGATGATGAAGTGCAATTGGTGGCTAGGGCTTTAGGTTGTGAGGTAAGTGGTTGGCCTCTAATATATTTACGTTTGCCCCTGGGGGGAAATCCTAGAACAGAAAACTTTTGGTACCCAGTTTTAGAAAGATTCACTAAGAAGCTAGGAGGGTGAAAGAGAAATTATATCTCACTAGGGGGTAGAATCATTTTAATAAAGTCTACTCTAGCCAACCTTCCGATGTATTTTCTGTCGAACTTTAAGCTTCCTGTCAAGGTTGCCAACAAGTTAGAAAAGCTCATGAGAGATTTTCTATGGGAATCGGGTGACTCAAAAAAGGACCATTTAGTGAAGTGGGAAGTAGTTTCTAGGAAAAAGGAAGTGGGGGGTTAGGCATTGGCAATATCAAATTAAGAAATGTAGCTTTGTTAGGAAAATGGTTGTGGAGATTTCCTTTGGAGCAGGACAATTTTTGGCACTTGGTGGTGGAAAGTATTCATGGGATGGCAACTAATGGATGGGATGCTGGCGTCGACCCTAGGGCTTCTCATTTCTCCCCTTAAAAAGCAATTGCTGGAGTCTTGTCTTCCTTTCAGTCTTTCATAGATTTGATGTGTGCTTAGGTAATAAAATTCTGTTTTGGGGAGGATCTTTGGCTTGGGAACACCCCCCTTAAGGATAGATTCCCGGTAATGTATTCTCTTTCCCTAAATAAATTCAAAACCATCTCCTCACTTCATGTGTCTAAGGGGACTTGGGATTTGGGTTTGAGAAGAGGGTTGAGGGATTCAGAATTGGCTTCTGTAGATGAGTTATTCACTGTGTTGAATTTAGTTTTCCTAGATCTTTCCTGCCTAGATAGTAGAATTTGGAAAAGTCCTCTTCAGGGACTTTCTCTTATTCATCTTTTTTCAACGCTTTAGTTCAGTCTTCTTTTGTGTCAGTCTCTTTTCTTGCTAAAGAAATTTGGTATTCTCTTGTGCCGCCAAAGGTTAGGGCTTTTTGCTGGGAAGTGGCTCTTGAAAAAATCAATACTATGGATGTACTTCAAAGAAAAAGGCCAGACTGGAACCTTTCCCCACATGACTGTTACCTTTGCTTAAGAAATGGTGAGACAGTGACTCATCTTTTGATTTCTTGTCCTTTTGCTTATTATTTGTGGAATTGGTTCTCTTCTTTGTTTGGTTACAGATGGAACCCCCCCTTGGGTGTGCTGAACCTTTTTGACTCTAGCTTTTTCTGACAACCAAGGAAAAGAGGCAAGATAATGTGGAGAATAACAAGAGAAACCATCCTATGGTCAATTTGGGAAGAGAGAAACAATAGGATCTTCCTAGGGTAAGAAAAATCCAAGGAAGCACTTGTGGAGGTTGTCACCATCAAGGTTATGCACTGGCTAAAAGTACATCATCTCTTCAAGGACTTCTCCTCATCTAACTTAATTAGAAACTGGAGTGCTATAGCTATATCCTTGCCTTCCTCCCCTGTGATACAAGATTGTTGGGTACCACCGCCTCAGTTCAGGGTGAAGCTAAACTTTGATGGAAGCTCCTTGGGTAATCCAGGTTAGTCGGGAGTTGGGGGTGTGTACAGAAACGAGTAAGGAAAAGTCTTGGCCCTTTACTCGAGCCCAATTGGGGTGGGAGATTCATTAAGGGCAGAAGTAATGGCCTTACTTCAAGGTTTGAAACTGGCAAAACAATGGGAAATGCAACAATTAGAAGTGGAAGGAGACTCCAAGCTGGTAATAGGGTGGATGCAAGCTGGAAACCTGGGAGTGTGGTCTCTTAGACAGCCTCTAAGAGAGATTATTAGCTTAGCAAGGGAGATTGGGGTGCATCTTAAATGGGTAAGAAGGTCAGAAAATGGAATCACTGACACTTTAGCTAAGCAAGGTGTTATTAGGGAGGCTTTGTTTTGGGCCTGTTTGTAAGTTTTTGATTTTATTTTTCCATCCATTTTGTGGGTGGTAAGCCTGTAATCTTTTCAATTCTCTAATGAAAGTTATTGTTTCCTATAAAACAAAAATAATATGGTGGCTCTTGGAAAAGAAAGGGGCTCAAAATGGATGTATAGACTTAATTAAGGATATGTATGAGGGGCAACAACCAATGTTAGGATATCAATGGGAATACTTTTAATTTTGTGGAGAAATTAAAAGTAAATGGAGAAACTTTAGTTGATTAAGAAGAGATTGCTAATTGTTTGTGGCTCATTTCAAATCAGTTTTTAAAAGACAAGAGCATGTGGGTGCTACTCTGGAAGGGTAGGATTGGTCAAGATTGAGTCTGATTGTGGCAGGAATGTTGGAAAGGGGTTTCGATTTGGAGGAGATAAGGGGGGTTGTGTTTTCAATGGATAGATCTAAAGCTTCAGAATCGTATGGTTTTACTAGGGCCTTTTATTAGGATTGTTAGGAGATAATTAAAGCAAACCTTTGGGCAATCTCTGAGGAGTTTGCTAAGGAATACTTTATTAGTCAGGAATAAATTCAACTTTCCTAGCCTTAATCTCTAAGAAGGGAGGTGCCAATCAATTGAGAGATTTCAAAACAATTAGCTTGGTAACAAGCATCTATAAAATCTTGGCCAAAGTGTTGTCTTTAAGATTAAAGCAAGTCCTTCCTGGTTTGATAAGCCACTCCCAAGGGGCGTTCATTCAAGGTAGATAGATCACAAATCAAATTTTGATAGCTAATGAATGCGTAGAGGATTTAAAAAAAAAGGAAAAGAAAGGGTTTGTGTGTAAATTGGACTTGGAGAAAGCTTATGATATGGTTGATTGGTCATTCCTCTTGGACACTTTGAAAAAACTTGGGTTTGGGGAGAGATGGTGTGGATGGATTGAAGGATGTTTGAAGACACGCCATTATTCGGTCCTAGTTAATGGAGTGGTCAGAGACTTTTTCCCAACAACTAGAGATTTGAGGTAGGGGTGAGCATTTGGTTAAAAACTGAAATAAACCAAAATTTAAAAAACCGAACTGAAAAAAAATAAAAACCAAAACCAAAACTGAATTTTAGAAAAATCGAAACAACCGAAAATGAAATTTTTGGTTCGTTTTTTTGTTATTTTGGTTAAAACCGAATTTTAATAATATATTCTATATTATATATTATAACATACAATATATATTATATATTATGAAATCAAATTTCATTATATTAATATATTAAAATATAAATATTTAATATATTATATATTATATGTTGCATATTATATATTAATCTTACATATTATATATTATATATTACGTATTATATACTAAAGTTCGGTTTATTCAGTTAACTGAATTTGTAATTCTAAAAACCAAAACCGAAACCGAAATTCAATTTGGTTTTTCGGTTTTAACCGAATAATGCTCACCTCTAATTTGAGGCAAGGGGATCCCCTTTCTCCTTTCCTATTTACCTTGGCAGCAGAGGTGTTCAGTAGTCATACCGTAAGAGCTGATAGGTTGGGATTATTTAAAGGTTGGAGGGTTGGGAGAGAGAGCACAGTTGTTACACATTTGCAGTTCATTGACGATACAATTATCTTTTGTGAAAGTGTTGATGCTCAAAAGGCAAGCAATTTGAAGCAGGTGACCAAATTGTTTGAATTTGTCTCTAAGTTGAAGATCAACTTTGGAAAGAGTTGCGTAGTGGGATTGCAAGTAGAGAAGATCATGAGGGACTTCTTGTGGGAGCCTGGTGAAGGAAGGAAAGATCACATGGTGAAATGGGGTCTAGTTTGTAGAAGTAAGGAGCAAGGGGGTTTAGGGTTAGGCAATATAGGGAAGAAGAATGAAGCTTTGTTGGGTAAATGGCTTTGGAGATGGCCATTAGACAGAGAGGGAGGGAGGAAGAGAGGCTTTGGCATAAGGTGGTGGGAAGTATGGTTTATGCAGAAAATGGTTGGGATGCTGGAGTGTTTCGGCGGGCTACTCTAAACTCTCCGTGAAGGTCGTTCATTGTATCCTTCCCCAATTCCTCAACCTTATTAGGTATGATGTGTGTACTGGTGATAGGATTCTCTTTTGGGAAGACACCTGGATTGGTAATTCCACCCTTAAGGACCTTTAACCATATTTATATGACCTCTTCCTTTATAAAAGTGAATTCATTCAACGATTTGTTTTTCTCCCAGTCCTATGGATTTAGTTGGAATTTAGGTTTTAGAAAAGATTGAAGAGACTCTGAACTTGATCAAGCTGCTTTGTTATCCAAATCCCTAGACACTGTTTGTTTGGACTTTTCTAAAACTGATGCTAGAATCTGGACTCCCAACTCTCTGGGTCTTTTTTCTCGCAGTTGTGTTGTGCTCAGTCCCTAACCCTCAGCCTTTCTTTTGGAAGGAAGTCTGGTCTAAGACAACTCCCCCTAAAGTTGGAGCCCTTTGTTGGGAAGCCTCTCTTGGGAAATTAAACACATTGGATACCCTACAAAAGAAAAGACCTAACCTTTGCATCTCCCCAAGCTGGTGTTTCCTTGCAAAGCAAATGGAGAGAGCTATTACCATCTTCTAATTTCTTTCCCTTTTGTTGTGTATCTTTGGAGAAATTTTTGGTATTTTTGGGGGTAGGTGGATGATGCCTCTGCAAATCAGGGGCTTTTCGACCCTACAACTTTTAGGGGCCTAAGGGAAGAGGTAGAATTTTATGGAGATGTGTTAGGGCTGATTTAGTATGGACAGTTTGGGAGGAAAGAAATAACAGAATTTTTAATGATTAAGAAAGGGATGTAGATACTGTTTGGGAATGTCTGCTAATAAGGGCTATTAGCTGGGCCAAACTTTGAATTTATTCTCACTTTTCTCCTTTGATGACATACGGAGAAACTGGGAATCTGTTGCAAATTCTTCTTCGGTTAAGGACAAACCTGTTGTAGACTGGAAGCCCCCAGAATAAGGCTTCATAAAGCTCTACTTTAATGGCAGCAGCTTTGGCAATCCTGGACCTTCTGGTATTGAGGGTGTATTTAGGAATGAAGAGGGAGAGATTGTTGCCTTATTCTCGGGCCCATGTTTATGCATATAATATTGAACTTTTAAATAATATAAAATATTATAGATCTTTAAATTTTATAATTTAATTTAATTAATGGAGTAGGCCCATAGCCTGCCTGGCCCAGCCCATGATCACCCCTAGATAGGATTTGTGTAGCCAACCCAGGATGTTTGGGTCAACAGTTAGTCTGTTTAATTAGTATAGGATGAAGAACACCATGGAGATTATGGTAAATGAGCAGTATCTTGGTACATGATAAAACTTTTGTTGAAAATTAAAAGACCATTAGGCCTATAATCTAGGCAAGTCAAAGACACTGGTTGCTAGTTATTTCCACTTATGGTAAGCACTTGAAAAAAATATTGTTCCAAGAGTATGATGGTTTGGTTTATTGCTTGAAGTTACAATCCTTGCACCATGATTTGTTTTCCTGATTTTGATTTTGCTCCAATATGCATGCAATCTGGTAAATTTTGAAACTGGTGTCTCCTCTTTCTAGTTTTTAGCCATCATCTTTTTGAAGCCCCAAACAAAATTTACTTGTTTGTATGTTACTTGGAATCTGGATCACGAAGGCGAAAATTGAAGGCACAATAAGCACTAGGTGTATGAAACAAACTCCGGTTTTTTCCTGTTAATTTGGGTGGTCATTGTATGTACATCTTTTGTAATTAGTTTTTTTTTTTTTTTTTTGATAAATATCTTTTGTAATTAGTTCTTTACACACTTGATACAAATTTATTGAATTCATATCTGATCTGATGGCTTTCTCTTTGTTTTATATTTTCAATGACAGTATCACCATATTTTACTTTGCCAAGGAAGGGACAAACTGCAGTTTTAGTGCATTATATCCTGAGGCTCATATGCCTGTAAGAGTGCCTTTTCAGAAGGGACTGGGACAGAAATTCCGTCAACCTCCAGGAACTGGCATAGACCTTGGTTTTTTTGAGTTAGATGATCTTGCAAAACCATCACCAAATGAAGACACATTCCCACTTGTTATCTCTGCTGAAGCATGCTTGCTACATCAGGATACAGATGAACATCTTACTCAACCTCTGCCATTGATAACATCACCTCATGCACAGATTACTCAAGCTGTCCTAGAGAAAAACAATAGGGGCTGTTTCCAAGTGAGAGTGATTAGGCAGATATTGTGGGTTGATGGGGTTCGCTATGAGTTGCGTGAACTTTATGGAATTGGCAACTCAGCACAAGCGGGCTTTGATGACAATGATCCAGGAAAAGAGTGCGTTATTTGCATGACTGAGCCAAAGGATACAGCCATTTTACCTTGTCGACATATGGTGAGAAATCATCTTTCTCACTTCTAAGAATCTAATCCATTTATCTACTGGTGCATTTGCCATATGTGGGGAGGGATGTAATTCCCATTTTAAGAGTCACCTAGGACTTTTCCATGACCTAAAGGTGATCTAACTGCATTGTCTGAACCATTTTCTGGCTCATATTTGGGGGAAAAGGTTCATAAACCACTAAACCAGTGGTAATTGCTGAATTCTTGAGAACCCTCTTATGGAGTACACATTCAGAACCATACTAGGAATCTAATCCATTTTTATGTGTTGATGAATTTTCCATATGTGGGGAGGTATGTAATCCCCATTTTAAGAGTCGCCCAGAAATTTTCAATGACCTAAAAGTGATCTAACTGCATTATCTGAACCATTTTCTGGTTGATGTTTGGGAAAAAAGGTTCATAGGTCAGTGGTAATGCTGAATTCTTGAGAACCCTCTTGAGTACATTTTCAGAATCCTACCATATCCAAGTTTTGGACAATAAAAGAAACAAAGAATTGTAAACTTTTCTTCTTCAAGTCAATGAATGAATGATAAACGTGGTAGTGTTCTCATCTCTAACTCAATGGGTGTGTTCTCATCTTATCTTCACTCATTGGCTGGTTTGGTGACTTGAGTGGTACTTCTTATATGCTTCTATTTTTTATTATCCTTTATTTTTTGTTTTGAACTGATTAAAAGTTTGTAGTGCAAATTTGAGTTCTTTAAAAATCAATCCAGGGAACACTAGTAAGTAAAGGCAAGGAAGGAAATGGGAATGCCTTTAAATTCAGAGAAATATGTTACTCCCAAATTAAAGCACTTGCAGTTTTGATCAATAGGTTTGATTATTATCAGTTAAAACATTCAGTTTGTTTTGAAGAAAAAAAGTTCCTTCACGGCCTGGTTGATAAATTTATTTTTTCCCATCATCAAGGTTCCATTTGTTCATCATAGAAGGTGAAGAAAAGTTTTCACTCTGAAATATGTCAGCTATATTTTTGCCCCTTTTACAGGCAAACTTTGTTTGTACCCATTTTGCACAGAAATAAATGCCTAAAGGGAAACTTGTTAATGAGATATTGTAACTTTTTGTCTAACAGATTATCAGACCTAGAGGTTAGGAGGCTATTATTCTTGGGATTTATTTTATTTTTTTCCTACTGTTATTTTCCAAATTTAAAATTACCAAATTTGTAATGTATTGGAGACATTGTTAATGGAACATATGGAAGCCACTAGCACAGCATAAAACTGTCCTCTACCACTGGTTCTGCTTTCTCTTTCTCCTTTTACTGTTCATAATGTCTTCTGCATTTGTGCTGAGCAATGGTGTTTGCATTTCCAGTGTATGTGCAGTGAATGTGCAAAAGCATTGAGGCTCCAATCCAACAAGTGTCCAATATGTCGCCAGCCTATTGAGGAACTCATAGAGATCAAGGTTAATAAAGACGAACAGTGACAGGCTCTTCTCATTAAAAATTTCTGCTTGTATGGTATTCCTGTTTATTATTTATTTTTTTTTGACTGTTTTCTTTGTCTTGTTCCTAAGCAATCATCTTCCAGTGCTTTTGGGAGGTGGGGGGTCTCTCCCACTGTAAGAATAACTACATCTCATTTTTGAATTTCTTGTGAACTGTAACTCTGTATATATTCCAAAGTGGGAATTTCCTACCAAGTATGACTATTTCCTTGTCTTGAAAATAGATAGTTGCTTCTCTATCTTGTTTATTGGACTTTCTTTACACTGTATGGCTATCACTAAAAGGATGAAATGTACAACTCTGGAAATAAAACCCATGCTTTGTCCTTGTCTCCTTGAGATGGCAACTGCTGCTTCTTGGTGTGGTTTTGAAAGTTCAGGGAGGCAGATTTGATGTTAATATATCCGAGTCTTTCAAAATTCCAGCCTCTGTGTGTGTGTGTGAGAGAGAGAGGGGGGGAGTAAGCTAGAAGAAACATGGGCACATGAATAAATTTCATTAAGCTCTTCCTATTCAAGGTTTTTGGCAGTATTAAATACTTTGGGCTTTAGTTCATTGAAGAAGACAGCAGTAGTTAACTGCCCCATCTTAGTCCTTTCAGCAAACCATGAAACCATGCTTTAATGCTCGATATTGGTGAGCTGTATGATATTGTGGAACAGGGGCTTAATAATCGGCCAAGTTCTGGCGTTGTTGAAATAAAATACCTTTTTATTTATTTAATAAGTTTTGGCTAGCGTAAAGTGTAAAGCAGCAATGTGTTGTAAAGGCCCTGAGGGACATAAAGTTGCAGGCAGACCTAATTTGTAGTTATTAGTGAGTGATGTGGTTAATTGGATAGGGCCAAGAATAGTGGACTCACTCACATGGGCCGAAAAGACAACTATTGGAAGAACAGCCATGTATTCTGTAGCCTTTCACAGGTTAACACGTGTGCTAGGCCACACGGACCACATCGGAATATATAAAGTCAGTGCTTTAAAAACTGACCCGGAGGCTGAACTGTTTTTGCCTCCATGTCACAAGTCACCGATTCGATTGTCTAGGTTGAACAGGTCAGACCATGCCACATCAGCATCTATATATTTAAATATATATATAGATGTATATACACATATATTTTATCAATAAATAATGTATAATTATGTTTTAGATATGATATATGTATTATTTTCTATTTAGTTTATGTTTTTAATTTTTTTTGTTTATAAAAACATTAAAAATTGTGATTTGAGGTAAAAAAAAAGGAGTTTTTAATGAAAATAGGGGGGTAAGGCTTGGAATGCATAGATCTTGAAAAGTTACCCAAAATAAAGATCATCCCAGTCAAACATTGAAGTGTAAAGTTATGACCTCCAAAAGTTTGTATGCATTGAGTGTACAACCTGTGACCCGATGACTGAGTTGAACAGATCAATGGTTGAACCGCCTGGGTTGAGCGGTTTTCTACCAAGTCAATAATTTTGACTGAATAACAAGTTTTAATAGAATCAGATCCAGAATCTTGATCAGGTGATGGTATGAACGGTTCAATTAACCAGATCAATAACGGGTTAAAAACACTGTATAAAGGCCTAGGAAGATCCCTCCTCCACCTCATACTGCATATGAAGAGAGCCCAGCAGAATTGGATCTGAATTAATTGTCCCCTCAACTCAAAGATCCTTTACAAGTAAGCCCTAGTGCTAGTCCTTCACAGCCCTATATATATTATATTATTAGATTTCATAACTACATTACATGTAGTCCTATCTTCTCTTGTCACAAGTCACAATGATAAAAGAAGAATCGATATTATTGACACCATTTCAAACCCCTACCCTACTTGCTTTCTTTCACGCTACCAAAGCACACATCTTTTCCTTTTCCTAGCTTTATTTCTTCTTCTTGCTTATCGAGGACTTTCACATTTTGTACCAAACATAGAAATCCGATCTTCTAATCAAAAGGGAGAGCTTGTTTTTAACTAAGGTTTACTTTCTGAAATTTCATCTTTCTAAAGATACCCATTAGCCCGTTTTAAGCGGGAAAAAAAAAAAGGAAAAAGCAAAAGGGAGATTGAGATTTTTTTCATACAACCTAGCTAGCAGAAACCAAACATTGGAGAGTAAGAAGAGGAGGAAAATTTTAACATTGTAAACAAATATTACTTGTAGAGAGAAGGGGCATGTTCAATGAATGCCGATTTTCCTCAATTAGTGTAAAGCCAAGGGGTTGTTAACGCCGTTTCATCGGTCATGGTTGGCATCGTCCTCTTGGCCATTTACGAAAGATACAGGCATACTAGGCTAGGCAACCATTAATACGTAGGAGAAAGGAGACAAACACAGTGTTGGTCATTGGTCATGGTCATGATGACCCTTCCTTTGGAGCACTTGTTACATTGTCGCCATGTATGTGTGGTGATACATCTTGTTTTTGTACCCATTTAATTATTACTTTGTTTTCTTCTCAAACTGGACTCGACACTCTGGAGATCACTCCTCCTTGGGTTTAGTTTTTACATAAGATGAAGGGTGAGCAATTGTCGGCAAAAACTTGGGCCCGGGCCAATAACCTAAAGAAAAATCAGTCGGAGGCCTCCATAATGTGTCGTGAAATCAAAGGATCATGGGCCCCGAAGATGCTCTTGAAAAAAATAGGGAATGTGATTTTACTGCATAGATGTGGATTAAAGGGGGAGAATAGAAAGGTGAGATCAGTATGAAAAGGGGAATGGGGTACTTGGGCTGGGCCCGGCCTCTCCATCCATTGGGCGACGGCTGTAAATTTTGTTAGTGTGTAGCGGAATTTGAGTGTGATTTATGGATGTGGTATATTTTGTCCCATTTGACGTCTAAGGTGGGAGACCCCCTCGGGCCTCAATCATAAGCATACGCGTTCAAGTTTTAGCCCCGTTGGGCATGGGATGGGATGAGCGAGGGAACATCAAATCAAACACGGATGGAAATACGTATGGGGGGGAGTAACCGAGTAAGGGGGTTGGTGTTTATTTAAGCGTGGACACATGAGGTTGCACACATTGCTACTGCATTATTCAAAATATTATCATCATTTTTAGTTCGGAATTCACTAATGCTATTTAATATTAAACTCGAGAATCCAATATAAATCTGATCGACAGAATTCAATTTCTTTTTGCTACGAATAAAAGACATGGGGTGTACAATTACTGTGAGCGGTTAAGCATGTTATGTACTTAAGCTAGCTCTATGGTCCATACCATTTACGTCTGTTTGAGAGTGTATTACCATTTCTGTAAAAAGATGAAATCAATCTCTATTTTGTATTAACCTGGAATTGCAACGAAAGGGATATGTCTTCATTCAAAACATGTATAATTAATTGATAGAGCATCAGTTCTCATAACTCCAAGTCACAGTTAGTCATCTGGCATCTGGCCAAAGGCGCTAGCTGTTTTTCTATTTATTCCTGTTAGTTGTAGTGCATGAATTTGAATTCTTCCCTACTTACCAGCATTGAAGGGCTCTGGGGATTTGTGAAAGGGCTATACCCTATTCGCTTTAGCCAAAAAAAAAAGAAAAAGAAAGTTAAGCTATATATCTGACCAAGGAAAAAAAATATTTGAAGAGTAATAAATGGAATGACAAAGTTTAGTAAAACAAAGATAAGGAATAGCAAAAATGTACATTCATTTGTTAAATCCGTGGTACTTTTTTAATAACATGCTAAAAAAACAAGTGTGACTGAAATTAGCAAGGATAGGATTAGACATGAAATGGTACAAATGAACATAATAATAGCTCTAATGGGAGATAAAATGAGAGAAAGTAAATTAAGGGGTGCATTTGGTTCATAGTCAGAATTAGAATCAGAATCCATCAGAACTAGAACTGAAATGGTCTATTCTAATTATCCGTTCGGTTCAGATTGGAATCAGAATTTAACTAAAACGGGATTCCCATTCCCAAGAGGGTGAGGAAATGGCTCCAACCAAATGATAATCAAATGGACCTCAAGATGGTTTGATCACATTCATGGAAGACCATCTATAACACCCGTTACTTGTGAGAAAAAAAGATCTACTATTAAGTTCAAACTTCAAATGACTAAAAGAGTTGGGAGTAAAATGAAAAGGTCTCCGGTGAAAGTAACGAGAAATGACTTAAGCACCCATGCAGTGAACAGATTAGGAGGGCAAAACAGGATTCATGTAGCCGATGCTATAGTTGAGAAATGTTAGATGATAATGAGTCATTGTCAACGATCTATAAGACAAAAATACTAAGAACCAGGGGTGTTTCTGTGGCCCAATATTTGTGCTATTTGCCATACATTGTACTACGGGATAGAATTCAATGGCTATATCAATTTAGACCCAAAATTGTAACATCCACAAAGCACTTTGACCAATAGAGGTATATGCTATGTCTCTGAAGAAGGCATTCCCTTACAGTGACTGTTGAAGAAAAATATGTATAAGACAAAAATACCCTTCCATAATGATTTTAATTAGGGGTATTATTGTTTGTCTTCAGTACAATACAGTCAAACCAAATGTACTAACATTGTGGTCGTGGAATCAGCAAACACCCAAAGATCAAGCTGGGAGAGATTAGCTGGTTATCGATCAATATTTGAAAGTTTGGAACCACCTAGGGCCAGTCAACTCTGTTATTTTTTTTCATCAGAAGGATTCTACTAAGATAAAAGCACAAGCATTACATGTACTAATGCTGGCCATCACTCATCAAGTCATCAGGTATTTACACTTTATACAATAGTTGGGCTGGGCCGTATTTGTTTTGTGACCAAATTTACCTTATTGGTAACAATATGTAGGGGTGCCAATTGGACTAAATTTGTTCCGATCCGATCTGATCCAATGAATTCATTAGATATGGACCAGGTCTAATGCTATCCAATCAATAGTGTGGACCATTTTGGATCAGTCTAATTCAATGATTCATTAATACCTATAGTATTATGTTATATCAATGGATTGGATTTTAATTCAATCCAATCAAATATGTCTTATTGGTCCATCCAATCCATCCAAATTAATTTTGATTTGAATGGGGTCCAATCCAAAACTGATCCATTAACACCCCTAGCAATATTGATGTAGTTTAGGTTGATAGATGAAGTGGGAGCTGCTCTAATTTCAGGTGGACGTCGATGTATGTGTCTATCTATGATCGAAATCATGACATTGATGCAATATAGCTGCCATGTGACAAATGAGACATAAATGGCAAAACGCAGTGGCACAAGGCATTCCATTGGATGAAGGAGCACATGGAACCACCCCCCATACAAAATATCAACGCATGCCATATTTGGGGCTCTTGATCGAATCTGGTGTATGATGTTTCATATCCACTTTGATACAATTTCATCAACACATCTAATATGTTTGTGTGTTGAATGTGGAAAAGCATGAAAACAAGCTCTATATGGAGTTGTCAAGAAAAATATTTTTCAGGTTTTTATTTTTTATTTGTTTGGGTGGGGGGAGGGGTACTTTGTCACTTTCAACTCACCACCACTTAGCATGTCTCTTTACATAGGCGATGTGATATCTCTTCAAAGGGAAAGAGAAGAAAAGATTATGAAAAGGACGATATTTCCTTCACGTGTTAGGCCAGGCCTGTAAGTGCCAGAACAATAATTTTGGTTACAAGAGAAGTGCCCTAACTTGAGAAAAAAAAGAAAAAGATAATTATAATAACCTCGGCCTACAATTTTTTAATATCTTTAACCGAAACTTTCTTATATGCTGTCTACTTTTTTTAGACAAAATGTAATAAAAATTACATTATTAACCGTGCAACCGATTTCGTGCGATAATGGACTTAAGTTCCTATCAATCTAACATTTTCATCCAAAGAAAAGTTCATCATGTTAAATGGTGCCCTCCAGATGAAAAACGACTTTTGACGCATCAACCCATCGAGACGGGATGACCACAACATCGTGGGAAGTGATTCTAAAAGCCTTGAGCTTCAGAGGACATACAACATGGAGTATTGAGATGATTATCCAAGACGCAAGGGGCTAATTGGAAGAGGTGGCAACATCATTAGAATTAATCATGTTATTCGCGAAGTTAATTGTTTGGCTGATTTCATTACACAAGTGGTGGATCGTAGATCCACTACTAGCAATGGTATCAAGCACTGAGAGAGAGAATCAGGCTTTTGGATCTGTGGAGCAACTCTACCCCTCGCCTCTCCACTCGATTAAGTACTAATGAAGGATGAGTTGACCTGACCTATGAAACTGCGACACATGGATGCTGATTCAATGTAAGCGACAGTTTAGCATTATGGTGCAATACAATTAAATAACGGGCCCGTAAAGTAGCTCGTTACACCGTAGTGCGTAAAAGGAGGAGTTCACCACAACGCGAGCCCCGGGTTCCTCAAGCCACCTCTAAAGGGATATTTCGAGGCAACTTTAACTCGCAAGCTAAGAAAACCAGCTCGCTCGAGCTCCCAAGCAGACAAGTCACCACGAGGACCAATTCTACTAAGGGCACTCCTGAAGTATTCTGAGCCCGCTGCAAGGTAGCTCGCGAATGGACCGTACGAGTATTCCTCAGGAAGCTTCTATCTGACAGGCCGTACCAATCAGACTGCGCAATGCCCCATATTGACGGCGCAGTACCTGTCCTTTCGGCAGTCTGCACCCACGTCTATCAGCAGGCGGAGGCATGCCTGTCATTCTGGAGACGTGTCACTCACCCGGGCAAGGAGTACATCACAACGGCCACCTGCACAGCCCTGGCAGGTAACGGCTGTGGCAGGAGCCTAGTGGCGGTTATGCCCGATCTCACAAGAGCGCCCCTATAAAAACCCTCAGGGTAGAGGAGAAACCTCTCTGTAAAAAAGAAAAGACCTCTAACTGCACGAATACAGTGACAAAAGCGCAACCTCCACTCTTAGCCTTCGTTTTCTCTTTTTCTTCCCATACACAGTACTAACGTAAGCATCAGAGTATTCCCACCGGGTAAATCCCCGGGAATCCTTCCTTTCATCTTCTCAGGTGCCGTTCGTTGCCAACAAGGAGCCAGTTAGCAATCAGCTAGGAGTGCCTGGATCGTGCTACATCATTTGGCGTCGTCTATGGGAAACACTTCAAAAAGCCTTCCTCTCTAAACTTTTTCAGTTACTTCTTCTCCCTTGAAACGATCCAACATTCATGGCTTCCGCTAGCAACGTCGGACAAAGCACGAAAATGGATAACTCCAGGGAACAACCCCAGCTTCCTACTGTCTGTATCGGACAGTTCATCGTCCCCCTCTCAGCAGACGGAATCCCCATCTTAAACGTGCCTCTCACAATGGCACCTGTCATCGCCCCACTTCATGCTACAGTCAGAATGACATTCACCAAACCTTCGATCGTGCCCCTGGCGGCCAACCCGAACCAGCTGGAGGACCTAGTGCAGTGCATGAGGGCCATGCAGACTCAAATGCAACAGTTCCAACAACTTCAGCTCTATCAATAGCACGTGCTGCACCAGGTCTCCCAGTACTAGTATTAGTAGCAGTTCCCCCAACTGCACCAACCTCAGCTTCAACAGCCTCTGCACCTGGTCTTGCAGCAAGCCAAATCTCACCGCTAGAGTGAGCATTCCAGCCGAGGAGGGGCCCCCCAAAATCTCCCAAAAAACCAGGCCTCCCCCCACGGCAGACGGGAGAGACCGACTACCCCGATCTCGCCATGGGTGGACAGGTCGGGAGGACCCCGTCTCGACAGGTCTACGCCACCTCGACAGTCGAAGTTTGGAACCCCGATCCTTGAAAACTGGTTCAAGATCCTGGAAACAGACTCCAAGCAAGCCCCTTCTGTCTGTAACCATCACCAGCAGACTAGGCTACTCCCGGCGCAAACCATTCTGGACAGCGCGGAGGTGAGCAACACGAACGCTGATCCCATCAACAAGTAGAGACGCCGCCATCGAGCTCGCCGATTTGTCACCCGTGATTTGCCCAAGCTCATGGGCAAAGAAGAGGTAGGCTCGGCCGAAGTCAAAGCTCCCCTTCTCTCGGTTCCGTCCCCCCTATCTTCCGAACTCTTGGTAGTCCCGATGCCCAAGGATTTTAAGCTCCCCCCTCTTGACAAGTATGACGGGTCGTTCGACCCGAATGATCATGTAGATGCCTTTCAGTCACAGATGCACCTGGCGCGAGCCAGTGAGTCGTGCATGTGCGTGGCCTTCTCCACTACTTTCAAGGAAGCAGCCCACTTGTGGTATCAGAACTTGGCACCCGAGTTGATAAGAAGTTGGGTGCAGTTCGCACAAGCCTTCACATCCCACTTTGTCACCAGCAAACGATGCCCGCAAACTGGAGAAAGCATCTTCAACATAGCACAAAGAGAGGGAGAGTTCATCCGAAGCTATATCAAGCGGTTCAACGATGCTTGTATGCAGATACCGTGCCTAGACCCTGTCGTACGCCTTGCAGCAGCCAAGAAGGGTGTGAGGCACAAAGAGTTCAAGTGGCACATGGTTGTCAACCAACCCGCGACCATAACCGAGTTTCTGAAACTTGCGGATAAGTTCATAGCCACCGAAGAGGAGATCAACCAGAAGGGCGAGGGCGCGCTCGAAAAAAGAAAGAGAGAAGGAGAGCCTTCCAGTCAAGAGGACACCCGAAGGAAAAAAGAAACAGTTCGGGGGGCAAAGCCGGGTCAATTGTTCCGAGCTCTTGCACTAGACCGAGCTGATTACACCCCACTGAATGCAAAGCGAGCCGAAATCCTGATGGCGATCAAGGATGCCCAATACGTGAAGTGGCCACCCTGTTTGAGGGGGAATCCCAATGAAAGAAATAAGAGTCTGTATTGCAGTTTTCACAAAGACCATGGTCATAGTACCAAGAGTTGTAAGAACCTCCACGACGAGATAGAAGAGCTCATCCGTCACGGATATTTGAGAAACTTTGTACAAAATAATAATAATAATAATAATAATAATAATAATAGTAATAGAGCAGGTCGGCAAGGGGAGCATGGTAAAGATGCTCCCGAGTCCAGTAGTAGGCCGGCCGAACAACCATAGAGGCAGCCTCTAGAGGAGAGGCCAGTTCGGGGGACCATCCACATGATAGTGGAATTCGATCATTGCGGGTTGTACCTTAGCAGTAACTCGGACGTCAGTTTGTGAGGCCACCCGGGAAGGGAAGAACCCCCCAAAGCGGCCGAAGACGGGAGATCCAATTTTCTTCACTGAAGACGATGTGCGAGGGGTCCATCACCCCCATGACGATGCACTCATAATAAAGCTAAGAATCAACGACTTCGAGGTCAGGCACATACTCGTCAACTCAGGCAGCTCGGTCGACATACTCTTCAAAGTTGCGTTTGACCAGCTCCAGTTGCAGAGAAGTGACTTGAAGCCCGCGAACACCCCTTTAGTGGGCTTCAGCGGAGAGGAAGTCCGCCCCCTAGGGAAAATAACAGTACCTGCAGAGATCGACACATGGCCTTGTGTGGTAAGATTCGAACACAACTTCCTGGTGGTAGCGACCCCTTCTCCCTACAATGCCATAATAGGTCGACCGATCACCCATGTCCTTTGGGCGGTGGTCTCCACTTACCACTTGGCTATGAAGTTCCCAATAGACTTCGGTGTGGGAGTAGAGCGAGGCGACCAGCTTGAGTCCCGCAAGTGCTATGTTGCCGCCCTAAAGGGGAAAACCAAGGCGGCCGATGACCTTGAACTGGAACGACCCAAGGAGCAAGGTGAAGAGAAAGCCGCGCCCACGGAAGAAACAGTCGCGGTCCCGACCTCGACAGCAGACCCATCTCGAACGCTTCAGATCGGCGCTTCCGTCCAGGAGCCCCTACGATCCGAACTGGTAAGTTTTTTACTTCAAAATTTAGATATTTTTGCATGGTTCGCGATAGAAATGCCCGGTATAGACCTTGAACTCATAACTCACAAGCTGAACACTGATCCTGTAGTTAGGCCCGTTAGACAGAAGAGACGCAACCTAGCCCTGGAACGGTGGAAAGCGGTCGATGACGAAGTGGAGAAGCTCCTCGCAGCGAACTTCATAAAAGAAGTCCAATACCCGAGCTGGGTAGCCAACCCCGTCCTAGTAAAGAAGGCCAACGGCAAGTGGCACATGTGCGTCAACTACACCGACCTGAACCGAGCTTGCCCGAAAGACTACTTCCCGCTCCCTAGAATCGACCATTTTGTGGACGCGACCTCAGGGCATGAGTTGCTAAGTTTCTTAGACGCCTATTCGGGCTATAACCAGATCAAGATGGACCCGATAGATGAAGAAAAGACTACCTTCATCACAGAGTTCGGCCTATACTGTTACAAGGTTATGCCCTTCGGGTTGAAAACGCAGGGGCAACCTTCCAAAGGCTTGTAAACAAATTGTTTGCGCCGTTAATCGACAGAAAAGTAGAATGCTATGTAGACGACATGGTCATCAAAACTCAATTCTCACATGAATTAACACAAGACTTGCATTATGTTTTTGAAAATTTGTGTAAGTTTAACATGAGATTAAATCCGAACAAGTGTGTGTTCGGTGTGACCTCGGGTAAATTCTTGAGATACATCATTAACCGGTGCTGCATTGAAGCCAACCCGGATAAGGTTAAGGCCATCTTAGACATGAGACCACCCCATAGGTTGAAGGAGGTTCAGAGGTTGGACGACCGCATAGCTGCCCTGAGCCGCTTCATGTCCAAATCGGCAGACTGCTGTCTACCGTTCTTTAAGGCAATCAAGAGCAAAGGGTTCCGAGACTGTCAGCTCGCGTTTGATGAGCTCAAGAAATACCTCGCTAGTGTGTCGATCTTAACCCGGCCCGAAGAGGTTTTAGAACTATACCTCATGGCAAGCGACGAGGTGGTCAGTTCGGTACTAATAAAGGAAGTAGATCGGGTCAACAACCCATCTATTATGTTAGTAAAGTATTGCAGGGAGTAGAGACGAGATACCCGGAGATAGAAAAGCTAGCATACGCACTAGTAATTGTAGCTCGGAAGCTCCACCCGTACTTCCAGGCTCACACTGTTATCATTCTCACTGACAAACTTCTGAGGAAAGTGTTACTTAAGCCCGAGGTCTCTGGTCGGTTGACGAAGTGGGTCGTTGAGCTCAGCGAGTACGACCTCCAGTACAAGCCGCAAATTGTCATTAAGGCCCAAGCCTTAGCAGATTTCATAGCCAAATGCACATTCAGCTCCGAAGTTCCCAGGCCGGTTGAGTGCAAGGCTCCCACCTTGAGTGAGCCCGGCGCTTCCGGGTCGATCGAGTATGAACCCCGTGAGGTAGTCAGTGTGGCATCCCTCCTAGCTCAGCCAACCGCGAGATGGGATGAGGAGCCTTGGATCCTTCACGTAGATGGCTCCTCGAACCAATAGGACAGGTAATGATTGTTGCAGGAGCCCAGTGGCGGTTATGCCCGATCTCACAAGAGCGCCCCTATAAAAACCCTCAGGGCAGAGGCGAAACCTCTCTGGAAAAGAAAAGACCTCTAATCGCACGAATACAGTGACTAAAGCGCAACCTCCACTCTTAGCCTTCGTTTTCTCTTTTCTTCTCATACACAGTACTAACTTAAGCATTGGAGTATTCCCACTGGGTAAATCCCTGGAAATCCTTCCTTTCATCTTCTCAGGAGCCGTTCGTTGCCAATAAGGAGCCAGTCAGCAGTCAGCTAGGAGTGCTCGGATCGTGCTACATCAAGTAGATATTTGAAATTGGTGTTAGGAATATTGCATTGGTTTTTTATGAAAAATGGTGCTGGGTATGTGAAATTGTAAGTATTGTTTTTTGAGAAAATTGTATTTATTTTTTGTTTGGAACCAGCTATGTAAGCTAATTTTTTGAGAAAACAGTATTGGTTTTATTTAGTATCAGTGTTAATAGCAACATTTTTAACATGGTCTGTATTATTCAACGTTCAAGATGATGCCACATCATTGCACCGCTGGCATCAATGCACAATTTTTCTCAAAAACCATTAAATTTAGCATACTCCAAACCACACTTTCTCGATTTATAATACATGATCTTGGGCAATATTTTTTTTAAAAAATGATACCAAACAAGAAGACGTTATTTGATGCACCACTTTCTCATACCTAGATAGCACCATTTTATCAAAAAATAGTATTGATGCCACTAAAAAATTAAAATAAAACCACAAAATCAAAATAAACATTCTCGATTCCATCGAATTATTTCTATTGGATGGACCCAATCCATAACGGTTTCTTACCAAAATTCCAATCAGACAGCTTAAACATAGACCCGCAAGTGGGTAGTATAAACTGAAGCTGAGGCTGTTTTCGAACACCCTTTACAGTCTTTATTGAAAATATTTCTTCAATACTTTTCATGTGGAGATATTTTCAATGCAAAATTGGAAGAGGCTGTTTTCGAACGGTGTAATTTGCAATCGTTGAAGCCGACGTCCGTAAACTGAATATTTAAAAAGAAAATTACTTTCGATTTAGTTAAGAGGTAAGACAGGGTGAATGTAAAATGATTTCTTCGTCTAAAAATATTACAAAAGAGTATAGGTCGCGTGGATTCATTAATCGCTATTTATTGAATGGCACGTGCAAGTGAAGAGAGAGATTAATTGGGTGCAGAGAGATAAAAAAGTGAAATAAGTGGGGTGAAATTTGTGGGAGGATGCCTAGACGTGAAGCCATAAAAAATGGCATCGGCGTTTTCTTATTTAAATGGTAAAGATATTTATTGTACGGTGCAATTAGAGTGAGGAACTGAGGATGCCTGACAGGTTCATCGAACTTCAACACCTTCAATTATTAATAAACTAAGCCAATCCACGGCCCACGCCATTTTGTGATGCCGACTTAAGCCGAACCAAAATCAACCTGGCTCATTTAAGACGGAGAATAATAAATGATTATTATATATATGTAGGTAAAAGATAAAATTGAAGAAAAAGTTAAAAATTAAACAATCATTAAATACAAGGCAAAAGATAGTGGGAAAGCGTGAGCTCACTCTTCTGAGTCTTCTCTTCTCTCAGAGCCCAAACCTAGACCTGAAATAGAGGAAGGCAGCAGGGGCGAAAAGCAGTGTAATGTTTACCCACCTCCTCTGAACTCTCTCTCTCTCTCTCTCTCTCTCTAGCCCCATCAATGACTTAACTTTTGTTGATTTCTTCTGTAACCATTTGTTTTCTCTTGTTCTCTCTGTTTTGTTTGAAAACCACACCACAAAGGGTAGCAGAGAAACCCATTATGGGCTTTCCGTAATTCATCTTCTCTGTTGCAGTTGCTTTGTTACTCAGATCTATCAGCTTTCCTTCTCTTCCGATTGTCTAGAATTCTCTGGTTATTCTTCTTGAGTGCAAGGGATGAGTAAAGAAGAGTTCTTGAAGATCCAGGTACGCTATTTTATTTTTCCTTTTTTCTTTTTGATAGGCAGTGCTTGTTCTGAACTCAAGCTCTTTGTGTTCTTTCTTTCTGTTGCTTTATCTCTTGGCATAATCTTCTTCTATTTGCAAGTGAAAATTAAAACTGCTCCTGTTCACCAGCTTTATTTTCCCTTGATTTTCTTTTTGTTCACTCCATTCTTCTTTTCTGTCACTTGTCCTTGCAGACTTGTGTTCTCAAGGTAAACATTCACTGTGATGGATGTAAGCGGAAGGTGAAGAAACTGATGCAGAAAATTGATGGTATATTTTCCTTTAAATAACTCTCTTTAGCTAAAAATTAAACACGTAATGCTTATAGGTTGGAAGTACATAGAGGAAAAAAAATCGTTTTCCCGCTGATTTCTCTAGTCGGTTGTTCGGATTTTGTTTGCTATCTTTAAAGTATTTTTTGTTGATTTCTTTTTTTTTTTTCTAATCTTGTTCTTTCGTCTTCATCTTCAGGGGTGTATACTACCACAATAGACGCAGAACAGGGGAAGGTAACAGTCTCAGGAAATGTTGACCCAGCAACACTCATAAAAAAGCTTGCGAAATCAGGGAAACATGCAGAGCTCTGGGGTGCGCCAAAAGCTTCAAATAATAACCAGAACCAGCTCAACAATCAATTCAAGAACATGCAAATTGAGAATGGCAAAGGCGGCAAGGACAACAAGAATCAAAAGGGTGGAAAGGACCAGCAAAAGGGTGCTCAGCAACCACAGCAACAGCAGCAGCAGCAGCTTCTACAACAACTGCAACAGATGAAAGGACTGAAGGATCTGAAGCTCCCCCAACAATTCAAAGACCTGAAGATACCTTTCAAGGATCCGAAATCTGTGAAGTTCGATCTGCCTGAGGATGACGATTTCAGTGATGATGATGAGTTTGATGATTTTGATGACGATGATTTTGATGATGACGAGTTCGATGATTATTTTGATGATCCAAATATTCCTCTGAACAAGTTGAAACCCATGATGGGTAATGGCCTCGGGCCACATGGACTTAATGGGATGATGAATGGCAATCTACAATTCATGAATGCCCAGGCCATGAATGGTAAGAAGGGTGTTGGCGGCGGCGTCGGCGTCGGCGTCGGCGGTAATGGCAACAAAGGCAGTGGTGGAGACGTTAATGTGCAAGTGAAGGGAGTGGGTGGAAACAATGACGGCAAGAATGGCAATGGAGGGAAGAAGGGAGGAGGCGGTGGAAATAACAGTAACGGAGGCAATCAAAATCAAGGTGGTGGATCTGTTAAAAATGGAGGTAAAAGTGGTGCTGGGCCGCCACAAGATGCTAAAAATGGTAATAGTGGTGGTGGAGGAAATAACAAGGTCGGCCATAACGGCAATGGTGGTGGTGCTGGGAATAATGCCAACGGAGGCAAGAAAGGAGGGGGGAAGAACGAGGGGGGTCAAGTAATGAATAACATGCATCATGGGTTTCATAACATCAATTTCAATCGTGTTGGTGGGAATATGGGTCAGATGGGTCAGATGCCCATGGCTCAGATGGGCAATATTCCGGCAGTTCAAGGGCTACCGGCGGCAGCAATGAATGCCGGTGGTGGAGGATACTTCCAAGGGGCAGGGCCCGAGATGCTAGCCGGAAACCCATACCAACAACAGTACTTGGCGGCCATGATGATGAATCAGCAACATGCGAATGGGAACGAGAGATTTCATCCCATGATGTATGCAAGACCTCCACCGGCGGTTACTTACTGGCCGCAGCCACCGATGGCTGACCCCTACACTCACTTCTTCAGTGATGAGAACACCAGCAGTTGCAATATCATGTGAATTGTAGTTCTGTTTTGTTTTGTTTCGTTTGTTGAGGCTGCTGGGGCGGTGGAGGTGGTGGGTGGTAGCTTCTCATCTTCATCAGCTACCTATATACATGGACAAGAGAAGAGAAGAGAAGATGATCTGGTGCATGATACACATCCAAAAAAAAAGTGTCAATTTCCGTTTCATTTTTCTTTTTCAATCTTCATCTTCCATCTTAGGTTGAAATTAGGTTTTCAATTGTCATCATAATATATAAGTCTATATATAATTATATATGTTAAAGATGAGGGAGAGTTGAAGCTATTTGAAGATGGGGGAGTTGTTAATTGACTCTATAAAAAATGATGGGAGAAGAACGAGGGCTGTAGCTTTCTTGTGAGATGTGTTTATATATGTTTATAGGTTGGAAAAGAATAAGAAAAATGATAATGGGCAGAAAAGCCTATTCCCATTCCAATGCTATTCCTCAATATTTCCAGTCTACTTGTTTATTTTTTGTACAATAATTAATAAATAGGCAATTTTGGTTAAATTTTCATTGAAGAGTTGATTGATCCCTGGATGTTATTTATCAAAACTTATAAGCGCGTGTCTTGTGTTCTCCATGATGTAATGGTGGTGGCGGTGGTGGAAAACTACTGTTGATCATGGTGGTGGGGGCTCGGCTCGGCTCAGCTCAGCTCAGCTCAGGTCCATCCATCAAAGAGCAAGAGCAGAGCACCACCAATACTATTTGCCTAATTGGTGGTTCCATCATTTTCATTCCGTAAAGTGTGATAGGTTAGGCCCTCCACCGATCCCAAGTCCAACTCTCTCCAGTGTCCATTTAAAGTGTATTATTTTTTGGTAATGGGTGATTGGCCCACAAGTAGTTAAATAAGTCAATCTTAAATTGATGGGCTCGTGGGGACAATAGATGGAGTTTTGTGGTGACTGGTGACCCCCTGTATGTATTATTATTATATCATTAAGCGTAATAAAAGTGGGTTGTTTGCTAAATCGAGACATTTCAATTGCGGAGGAGGAGCCCGCCACTGCCCCCACTGGGATTCTCTTTCGCTATCAAAATTCAAATCGGAAACAAGGAGGGAGATGGGACTTTGGAGGGGAATCCCAGGATTTGTCGACGAGGACAACCTAACTACTACATCACGAAATTGGCGGGTAAACTTCTTCTCTTTAGATTTCCCACACGATCGATGTGAACGTGATATGGTCATCAAAATTCAAAACCATGTATCTAATGAATGGGACTCGCCGGGACCCAGTAGTTTGCAAAATGCAAAAGCGCCTGAGGCCTAACTATAACATGTTAGGCTGCCAAAGTCACGTGCGCCGAAAGGTTCTGATTAAATTATATCTATCATTAGAGAAGGAGTAATATTTAATAATGGCGGATAACTAGTAACTTCGATGTGGTAGCTGAGCTTTTTACTTTTTTTTTTTTTTTGTTTGATAGATGTGTGTAGTAGACTACTACTAATAGTAGTGACTAGTTGATCTTGAGCGAGCATCTGAAGGAGCATACACGGTGCGTCATATGTGTACACATTAATCCCTATTTGGAATTGGAAAGTGGTGGTCCGTCCACACTCCACACATGCGAGATGCGACACTAGGGCGGACCAGATATTATCCCAGAGGACAGTTTTACCCTTGAATGAACATGAAAGTTAATTGAGTATTGATGGACCTCTCTGCCTCTGGGGAGTGGGGACACCAACGCAGATGAGGATCTGCCAATCTGGATTCTGGACACCGTCAGGGGACAAGGGACAGGCGACAGCCCAACTAAGCTTTTTTTAAATCAGCTAAAATGCAGTTGGAAATCATGCTGGCCCGCTGGAACCAGTGTGAATGTGAATGTGAATGCATGGCTCCGGCGGGAGGAGAGAGGGATGCCGTCTGGCAACATCTGGTGCAACTGAATACAATGCACAATCAGGAAAAATGCAGAAGTGCAAAAGCAAAATAATTCCGGTTGAGCAGCCGGCCAGGGTTACCGCTGGTCGTCGCCTGCCTCTCTACCAAAAACTTAAAATTGTTCATACACTTACGACTTACCCAATAAATTGCCATTGCCGACACATTTACTTGACACTACTACTAATCGGGTGCAATAACATAACAAGCAACAAGTTGAAATGAAGAGTGATGGGAGCCCTTGGTTTTTTGCTAAGGTGTACTCCCCAAATTACTATTAGCTCCTGTCCTTATAGAATGTCATAGTAATTAATAAGTGATAAATGCACCCCAGCTTTCTGTATTATGAACTGGTCCCACATCTTATTTAACACTTTACAGGTTCAGTAATGACTAATGAGAAACGTTACCCTTTTCCGGCATTTCTCACTCTCAGGATTAGGGAACCTCGTCTTACACTGCAAGCAAAAGGTTTTGGAATCAAACATCTGACGGCTGAGATCATGTAATCATCATTTTGTCTATTAACAGGCAGAAGAGAGCAGAAGCCCCATGATCTGGTTTGCATAAAGGATCCGCACAAAGATCCAAACGTGTGCAGAGGCCGAGAGAACGTAGGTCCCACCAGTTTCTTTGTTTGGTCTTCTCCCTGACGGTTGCATCACGCATGTGACGCGGCCCCACCACTTCAAGTCGCAACGTAAAAGCGCAAGGCGGCACCACCGGAACCGGGACGGTGGGGACAATTGGCAAACATCTGTCTCTTATCTGGAACGCTGTAACAACCAAATAGAAAACACAGAGAGAGAGTTTGGGTCGAGGATACCATAGTCCATAGCATATCAGATATGATATTAGCAACGTGGGAAGTGGGAAGTGGACTGGATTGTAAGTTGAAAGTTGAAACCCAACAAATTTAAAACAAATCACCCACCATCTCTAGAAGCGCGCGAAAGCTAAAAATCTCTCTCAAACCCCTCCCGTAGACCCTGTACTCCTCTGGTATTTCCTACTAACCATTAACCCACCCCAGTCCCCAGTGTATTTCACCGGTAAGCGGTAATCCTCGTAAATGACCATATTACCCTTTTTTGTCAATGGATGATGGGTGTTCCACACTCCACCTCGACCTCACTATCTGTGCCAGTGGACAGTGGTGTCTCTTCCTCTCTTTTTCTCTCGCTCGTCCCAACTTTTTGTGCCCGTTGAAATGTTTGACTATAGGCACAGTAGCTGTCACTAGAGAGAAAAACGGGGGTGATGAAATTAATGGGGAATGTGACTTGAGTCCTAACCTCTAAGTCTATAAGTCGTGCAAATATTTCTCTTCTTGGGTATGGGCCTTGGGATTCGATCATCAAGTCCGCTAGATCTCTCTATCTCTCACGGTCAATAAATGCACCACAGTATCACCCAATACAATACAACCGTAGTACTTGTTTGTCGAATATCATGGTGGTGCTGCACCTGCACTTGATAACCATTTGATCTTGAAGCACACCACTGTGGAAGTGTGGAGTCTGGACAATCATTGCATCATTTGAGGTTTAAAAGGATAACATGGGGTTGGGGAATTGGGGCCCACATTTTATTAAAAAAATGGGGTATGGATGGATGCAATAAGAGAAGGGGGGCCCCACTTTAATCACTCTGGACATGCAGTAGTGCTGTACAAGCGAACCCGATATCAGCAACAGGATCTTCTTCAACCTTGAATCTGTTAGCTGGATTTGACAGAACCAGAATCCAGAATAGGACTATTTTCCTTTTCTTTAGTCGAGTGTCGAGTGTCGAGTGACTTGACATTTGGTGCACGTCTCTGGTTCTTCATCAGGCCGTAGCTTACCACTTACCAGTTACCAGCTTTGATATTTTTGATATTTTCAGTAGTACTGATAAAATGATCCAAGGTGGGGGAAAGGCCGAGAGGGGAATATGACATAACAGCCTGTTCATCCGTGAAGCAATTATATATTCTATATTGAATTCATCATTCCTGTGTGAGTTGTGACCATTTATTAAATTGTCGAAGGCTTGAATGCTTCTCATGATCTCATCTTCCCCACGGGAGCAGCATCCATATATGTAATTGTATTTTAAGAGAAAAGGCTAAACGTATACACCAATCAGTACTCACTGAAGGGTGGTTACATAACTACAGCAGATGGTGATAGCAGATCTCCAAATTCATTCCATTCCTTGTTTGAACCTAAAGAAAAGATTTAGCTCTTTGAGAGGTCAAACAAATTAAATGAGTGGGCGCATTGTGCCACTGGTTAGGTGTCAAGTGCACTTCAATTCGTTGTGTTAGTGTTAAAAACTAAGGGCCATCAGCTCTGGAGGCTGGAGCCTGGATCAAAATAACATTACAAGAAAAGGATCCTTCAATCGGGCCAAGTAGGGAAGCCTGGTAGATGACTCCACCTGCTTCATCAGCTTCTGTCATGTGAATGGATACTGTATCCCACCTATATCATCCCAAATAATTAAAAATAGAGGCACCAACTTTTGGATTTGGGCCATTTGGTCATATCTTCACCCTCCACCTCCGCGCACACAGTATATATTCCAAATTTTCAGTAATTCTAATAAAATTCCCTAAGCTAGCTAAGGTGTATTTACATTGGCCATGTGGCAGAAAATTATAAGTTAGCATATACTGTATCTGTATTATTTATGTACTAGTATAAATAAACAGTAACAGATTTGCTAGTTTGGTCAGTAACAAATAGACCCAGACAGCCCAAATCTCTTGGTTGTGAGTTTGTGACAGATGGCTTCATAATTCCTCCAAATCACCTACTATTCCTGAGGCAAGCACATTCAGATATTTCAGCCCATTGCATGACGGTGAAACAAAATCCCCCATTGTACTATATATAAGGGCTATAAATTACTGTAACTAAAGGGGGACATGGGTTTGGGTCCAATAATACATATAATATGAACAGAGCAAATGGTTTGGAGAACTAGATAAAATTACTTTGATACCGACTACAAAAAAAGAAAAAAAAATGTTTTACTTGAGATCCGAACCCTGGTGTATTTGAATAGAAAACGTATTAAGTACTTGATCAATCTTTAATTGTTTGACCGTAAATTTTCATTTTTTTTTGGATAATCCAAGATGCGATGTATATGAATATGCTGACATTTATATGGAACTTGTTTGAGTCAAATTATTAGCCATGCAAATGCAATGCATCAATTTCAACCTCCTTTACTGGTTTTTAAAGCAATTCAGTAGTGCAATTGGTGGTGACTGATGGGGGGGATTGGGTCCCGATTCAAGCTGGTCTGCCTTTGACGATTTAATTTTCGAAAGATAGATAGACGCGTTGAAACTATAGAAAGAAAGTTGATCTCTACTCACTAGCTTAGGAGGGCCTGGTGCTAATTACTAAATAGCTAATATAGCTAGGCTGAGTTCAAAGCAGGGTTGGCGAAAAGCATCATCAATAATTGCTCACACCACCACCAAATCGATGGCCATTTGCTAATCGATTTGATCAGAGTGCCAACGCAGAGCGAGACAAAAGCTTGGGTGGGTTTGGCAGGTTTCCCTGTTTCTTTTATTATAAAAAAGAAATGGGGGCAACTCTAGCTAGCTAGTTGCTACCTGCAGGTTTACAAATATTTTCTGTGAAGTCTGTAGACTTGCTTTTTGTCGTTCAAAACCTTTACCATGTAGTTTTGTTTTTACGCTGTTTCAGAGCACCGGAAGGGTTAAAGGTTGAAAGAAAAAGAAGGACGAATAGAGCAGGTTTCAGCCGTTGTAAGACAGAGATGATAGGGAGGAGCGAATGACCCACCCACCCAGAAACAGCACAATGGAAAACAAGTTGCAGAGACAGATAGAATTGTACAAATCGATAAAAACTATCTTCAACTTTTGAGAGGTGTTTAGAAGTTGTCTCGAAGATATTATTGGGCATGTAAACAAAAGCTGTTTATAAGCTGTTCACTTTTTTCTTTTTTCTTTTCTCCTTCTTGGCTTGCGTTGTTTCTTCTGGTATATGTCTTAGGCTGTTAACTAGCGCCTAGCTGCTAGCAGTGTTCTTTCACGTGTCAGTGGATTAATATTTTCATTTTTGTGCTCTCTCTCTCTCTATTGGATTCCGAGAACCTATTATTTATTACTGTACTGTGGAAATTAAAGGAAACAAAAATGTTGAAAAGAGAGTACACATTCACTTGAGCAAGCACGGAATCATCATTAGTCAGCAATTACAACTGTTTCTTCTTCATTTTATTCACCTTTATTTATATAAGAAATTAACTTTAGCATTAATCTAAATAATCATTACTAATTACTAATGCAACTCATGATCTTTACATACAGAGATCGGGTGGTTCTTCATGGATCGGGTTAGTGCACCTATAACCATATCCGGGCAATGTACCTGCTCTTTGTCAATAGGGAGAGGATGTTCCGCGTCCGACCCTACCAACATTGTATATGTTTTTGAACATATAGAGAGGATATCTGGATATGCAATTATTATATTTTTTCTTTAATTTTTCTTGTATGCCCCTGCGAAATATATACAGTTCCAATTTTCAAAATTTACAAATTAATTAAATCTTCTACTTTTAATGGTCAATTCTCTTTTGATTTGTTTCGACGATGGTCCTTAACTTTCATGTATCCAAATGGTCCCATTTACCTGATTGATCTGTTCGAAAAAAACCCCTTTGGCAGTTGCAACTTCTGGGCCAGATTCAGCTGACCCGTGCAAGTTATTTATATGGGCCCGATTCGATGACAAGCAAGAGATAGGTCCATTTTCATTAGTAAATTGACATAAATACCTTTTTCTTTTCCAAGAGGGATTCTAGTAGAGAACCATCAAAACCCACCATATGGAATGGATGAAATGAGAAAGTTGAGGGGTTCCTCAAAAATTCGCTGAACAAAAGGAAAAAAAAAAAAGAAAAGAAAAGAAAGAAAAACTAAAATTCATATCAAATCAATTTATTATTATTTGTCTATATTAATTATGATATGTTAAGATAAGAATCAAGATGGTTCAAAATAACAATGATGATTAAGAATAATGTTGAACCATGTATGAATGAATCTTTTTTAGATTATCCTGACATACATTGCACTTATGGTGGGGTCCATAGAGACAGAGTTTAGTCTGGAAGGGTAGAGGCCGACATGATGGAGGCCCAATATAAAATGGAAGAGAGTGAAGAGTCCAAGACAACTGCCCTCTTTTTCGGTACAATAGTGAGTTGAGGAGAAGATAAAGAAGTAGTGGTTCTAGTGGCCAATCCATATCCTTTCCAAGTCTAACATATGGCCCATGTGATGTGAAGCATGAATATATAACAAGGAAGAGATAATATAAATGTGAGAATATAAACATGGATGGTCCTGCAAACGACAAAGACAGCAAGTTGAAGTGTGGACGTTTGAGTTTAAACCCGTGATCAACTTCAACTTATTGTCGTCACATCCACACATGATTAAAAAACATGAACACAATGTGAAGAAGATCAGGGAAATGGAGTCAAAGAGTAGTTTTTTTTTTTTTTATTGACGATTAGCTTAAAGTTTGAATAATAAAAATCGAACTCCATCGATGTTGTGCTCTTTATATAGAGAGAGAGAGAGATCAATTTTGAAATATCAGAAGAGGGTAGAACAGAAGGGATGCATGGAGTATATATCGGAGAATAATTGCAGTAGTAGTTCAGTAAACGAAAATAAATAAATAAAAGAAGGAAGTACATGGGGTGGAATCTTGATATTCATAGCACTGCAGGAGTGCAGGATCCATGATGTGAGATGTTTCATTCGTTGTTCATTTCAGACGAATTTGAAATTGACCTCGATCGGGGGTGCTCTCTATGTTGGATTTGACTATAGCTCTTTCCTTTTCACCATTTTTTTTTTTTGCTTTTATCCTTGGATTTTGAGTTGCTTTCACATGATTTCACTTTGCTTCGCTTATACTTTGCTTACATTTTGAAATGATTGGCCTTGATTAATAATTAAACTTGATTATGTTGCAGTCTTTTTTTCAACTTTAGAGTTCAGCTTATGAACCAGGGCCAGGGCCAGGGGGGGACCTTAATCCTTCAGGGATACTCCAATTCCTCCAGCTCAAATCAGCGACTACACACACTCTCTCTTTCTCTCTCTGTGTATAGCTCTGTGGGTCATAGGTCCTATATTTGGCAGACAAGATCCATATAGTATGTTAGAACTGAAGATTCGTAGGCAGAAGGTCAGAAGAAGCAGCAGGGTAGCAGATCCTGTTTCACACAGCATCGCAAGCATTGGCCATGTGGACTGACATTCTTACAGATTCTGATGGTCTGATCCCACGTAAACCTAAGCATTTCCTTGGGATTGAGATGGGGTTAGTGAAATTAATTAACAAGTTAAGAATTAATCAAGATTTATTATGTCTAAATTTCAGAAATTTCAAAAACCAAGTAAATCCAAAGTGCATGCTGCTGATGGCTGTTGGGTGTTGCTGGTGCGTAATCCTCAAGTCTCTCAACATGTTTGTTTTGTTTGAGCTACGTACGTAAACACCCAATATATATAGACATAGATATATATAATTAATCCATTGTTGGCCCGTGATAGAATCTACGAGTTGTGTTCGATACCTTCCAAATTTCCAATTCCATTTATGATTTACCCCCTCTAGCTGCTCACTTTAATTAGGAAGTTATACTTGATGATGTATCTAATTAATTGTGGATTAGCAGATACATACACAACATACATGGTTTGTTGTTACTAGTAACATACGATAAAATCCATCATGCTTCAGGAATCCCAACATAGTTGATCCCAAGTTAGGACTGGTTTGAGGTATCTACCCTGTGCATGCTTGACAAACTAACACAAAGACAAGATGGAAATAATTAATAAAAGAAACTAGGGTGCTTTTCCCTTGAAAATGTAAGAATAAAATACAAAGTCTATCTAACTAAGAATTATAGAGCGATTGATCAATTAATATAATATATATAAATAGGAAGTGTCAACAAAAGAAAGAATATTAATTTTGACCAACCCATATTCTCTGTCGTTATCGGATTACAACATAAGTTTGTTGACAAGCCTCGACTCGATTGATTATTACTTACTAAGAATTAATGACTTGAACGCATGGATTGTGTTTCGGTTATATAAAACTTTAGTTATTGCTACTATTATAGTTAATAACCGAATGCATATGGATGGATAAATATTATAATATTGGAAAATAAAATTATTAATTAATTTATATTGGAAAATAAAATATAAATTCGTATAATTTTGTTAGTGAATTATTTAATAATAATTTAAAATAATTTTTAATAAATCTTCATAATTATACAAATGTAATAAATTTTTTAAAATTTTTCATAAAACTACATTTTTGTAAAATAACATTTTCGAAATTAAATAATTATTGGAATATTTTGGAAATTTTAGAAAATTTTATTACATTTGATAGATTTTGGAAAACTATTGAAAAAGTAAGTAGTTTTCATTGTACTTTATTAAAATTTATTACAGATAAATGAGTATGGGAAAAACGAAAACTATAATTTGAATCAATAATTACACAAATTATTAAGTTAAATTAGTATAATATTGAAAAAGGAAATTATTGGTTAGCTTATATTAGAAAATATAAGATATATTAGTGTAATAAGTAAACCATTTAAAAATAAAATAAATTATTTAATAACAGTTTAAAAATAAATTTTCAAAATTACACAAATGTAATAAATTTTACAAAATTTTCATAAAATTACATTTTTTATAATTAAAGACAATTTGTGTACTTTTAGGAATTTATCATGTGTTTGATCAGTGTATCCATTTGATTATTTTTGTCATCAAATTGAATATTGGGTTGATGAAGAGTGGGTGCCTTGCCTTGAACTCGCCTGACATTGGGGACAAGGTGGAGAAAAATGTTGGATTCCCCATCCTTGATGAGGAGTGAGTGTCTTGCCCTAAACTTGCCCGCATTAAGGTCAAGACACTCTACCCCAGCCCCGCCCTTTCCCTATTGTTAGGTGGGTTCAAGGCAAGGCACCCACCTAACACTAGGGCAAAGACAAGGATGTGGTGCCCTGACTCGAACCCGCCATGTCGTTGTTCCTATATAATTGTTAATTATTAGTGAAATTAATAAAAATGTTACATTTTTTAATTAATTTTATTTATTTAAAGTCAATCAAAATTTTAATTAAAAATAACAAAAATAATAACAGTTATTAAAATTACTACAAATGATTAATAAAATTAAGCTTATTAAAAACATTTTTTCATATTAAATTAACAATAATTATTTTCCTTAAATCAACATTAAATGAAAAATACAATTATTAAAATTTTAAATATTAACAATAACTTTGAATACTTTTAGTTAATTAATAGAAAATTTTGATTATTAATTTATCAATTAATTAATAATACATAAAATTATTCAATCTTTCAGATTTTCCTATGCACCGCACGAGTCCCAGCTAATATATATATATATATATATATATATATATATATATATATATATATATATAATCTCCTTGCTCCATTAACACCACCTTGCATTCTCCTTAACTCTCTCTCCTATCCCCTTCCCATCACTCCAATTAAGCTATGCCACCATTCCCAACCCAACTACTTGAAAAAATTCCTACAACCTATCTCCTAAGGTATCTCTTCTAAGCTGATAGGAATTACCCCACTCCCCAATCAATTCCTAAAACCTCTCCCCACAATCTATATCCACTCTCTCATTTAAAATATACATATTAATTAATAAATAGTTAAATAAGATTAATATTTAATCCGACCCATATTCAATGAGTATTAAATAGTGTTATTACAAAAAGTTAATAAATACGGTTAGTAAATTACTAAAATTTAAAAAATATTTTTATTAATTAACTTATCATGACTTTTTAAAGTATTTTGGGTAAATACTAGTATATTCATGTTAACACAACATTTTATAGAAATTGAAAACTCTTTAACTAATTACTACAAAATTGAGAATTATATTTAAAAATTATAAAAAAGTATAAAACTTTAGTTATTTCTATTATTATAGTTAATAAACGAATGCAGATGGGGGAATAAAATATTATAATGTTGAAAAATCAAGTTATTAATTAATTAATATGGGAAAATAAAATATAAATTTGTGTAGTTTTGTTAGTAGACTATCTAATAAAAATAAATATTTAATAACAATTTTAAATAATTTTTAATAATCTCAATAATTACATAAATGTACTAATTTTTTCAAAAATTTTCTTAAACTACATTTTTTTTGTAAAATAACATTTTAGAAATTAAAAGATATAAAATTTTTGAAATTTTATTTAAAATGTATTAAATAATTATTGAAAATTATTAGAATATTTTAGAAATTTTAAGAAAGTTTATTACATATGATTAATTTTGGAAAACTATTGAAAAATTATGTAATTTTCATTTTAAATTATTGAAAATTATTAAAGATAAATGAGTATGGTAAAGGGAAAACTGTAATTTGAATTAATAATTATACAAAATATTGGAAAAAGGAAATTACTGATTAGTTTATTTTAGAAAATATAAGACAACCTATAAGTAAATCATTTAAAAATTAAATAAATTATTTAATAAAAAATTAAAAATAAATTTGAATAAATTTTCAAAATTACACATTGCAATAAATTTTTCAAAATTTTCATAAAATTACATTTTTGAAAATTAAAGACAATTTAATGTACTTTTAGAAATTTACCATGTGGTGTGGTTGATACTCAGTATATACTTTCGATCATCTTTGTCATCAAAATTCAATATTGGGTTGATAGGGGAGTGGGTGCCTTGCCTTGAACCCGCCCAACATTGGGGACAGAGTAGGGAAAATTCGAGGATTCCTCATACTTTATGAGGAGTTGTGCCTCACCTTGAACTCGCCCGACACTGAGGACAAGGTGGGGAAATTCGAGGATTGCCCGTCCTTAACGGGGAATGGAGACCTTGCCTTGAACCCCCTAACACTAGGGATGGGGTAGAGTGTCTTGACTACAGGGCGGGAATAGGGATGGGGTGCCCCGCCCCATTGCTATTCCTATATAATTGTTAATTATTAATGAAATCGATAAAAATGTTAGCTTTTGTAATTATTTTTATTTAGTTAAAGTCAATCAAACTTTCACTTAAAAAATGAAAATAATAACAATTATTAAAATTACAACAAATGATTAATAAAATTAAATTTATTAAAAAAATTCGTTCATATTAATATAAGAATAATTATTTTCTTTAAATCAACATTAAATAAAAATACAATTATTAAAATCTTAAATATTAACAATAACTTTGAATACTTTTGGTTAATTAACAACTTTTGATTATATACGTATTTTAAAACAAAGAAGTATAGAAATTTTCTCATTTTTTAGAATTTTTTATTTTTATAATTCCATGTCATTTTTTTAAACAACCAGTGAGATGCACTTTCCCAATAACCTAAATAATCTCTTCTCCTAAAAGTTCTCCTAAACTACCTCAACCAGTATATATCCCCCACTTCCTCCTAAATTATCTCTAATTCCTATTTATCCCCTCCCCAACTTTATATATATAAAGAAAGTTTGCATTAAAAAATTAAAGAATTATGTAAATTTTCTAACAAAATTATTTAATATCTTTAAAATATTTTAAAAAAACACAAAAAATTAATTTCATATTTTTACAAAATAGATCACGAAATTATGTACTAAAAATTTAAATTGTGATTTTCTGGATTATCAACTTAAATGTTATTCAAATAATAAAAATTTAACATTAAAAAATAATGGATTATTAAATTCAATAAATAATTAATATTGAAAGTTTAAATATTTTACAAATTATTTAAGTATTTAAATAACTAAATATTTAACATAACAAGATTTTAAATAGTCAAGATAAAGAAATTATATAATAAATTTTTAAAAAATATGAAAATTAGAAAAGTAATTATAACATAATATTGAAAATAATAATAATTTAATATTTTACAAAGTTAATAGTGAAATAACTTTAATAATAATTTAATATAACTAATTTCACTTATATCAATTAATAATTCGAGAAAATAACTTTCACAAAAATTAACATTTATTAATAATAATTTTAAACTCTTAATCTATATTTATTGTTTAATTATATATACTAAAATTAATATTTATTTTATTTTAGTAATCATTTATTGTTTTTTGTGATAAGCGCATTTTCAATAATTATGTATAAATTTATTTTTGTTTTGTTATTTAACAAAAATCTTTCAATAGCTATTGGAGATTAAACTACTATTATTGAAAATTTTAAATTTAATTTATTGTACTTATTGTATTTATTGTATTTTTTATAACATGTTGATTAATATTTATTGGAGATTAAACTATTGTTTAGGATTATACTATTTATTGACTAATTTAATATATTTTTACTACTTATTGTACTTTTATAATTATTGTATTTTTTTATTATCAATATATTTTCAATAATTGTGTATTTTTGCTATATATTTTGAATAATTATTGAAGATTAAACTATTGTTATTTATTAGAGATGAGACTATTAATTTATCTGACATTATGAGTGTTCATGAGTTGGTTTGGTTCGGCCGTAGACTGTTTGGCCAACCAAATTGGTCTGGTCAGGTTGGGGAATTGATCAACTGAAAACCGACTAACCATTTGTGAAAACCAACCCACTTAGGTTGTATCAATTTTGGTCAATTTTTTGGTTTGGTTAGTTAGTTAAAAAGATTTAAACTTATAAATTAAATTTAAATTTAAAAAATTATAGTACAATTATTGAAAAATCAATTTAAAAATTAAATTTATGATATAAAATATTTTAGACAAAGAAATATGAATAATTTCCCATTTTTTCATATTAAAAATTATATTCTAATATATATATATATATACATGGTCAAGTTGTTCGATTTTGGTTGGTTTACAAATGGACAAAGCTAAACTAATCCAACTTGGTCGAGTTGGGAAATTTTGGAACCAAAGCCGACCTAAAATACTAGAAAACCAACCAACTCAGGTCGAGTTGATTGGGTTGGTCGATTTCATCAATTTGATGAATAAATCTAATTGAAATTAATTATTGTTATTTTTGTATTATAAACAATTTATTAAAAGTAGTACATAAAATATGAATAATTATTAATTATTTAAAAAGTTGAAAATATAAAACAATTGTGTACTCTTATGTGTTTATATTAGGGTCACTTACTGGAACACACCTTATAATTTTACTTATTTACTTAAACCTACCTTATATTTTTCATTTTACTAAAATATCCTGTATATTTTACAACTTATTTACTTAGTCAACATTTCATTAAGAGTGTTTGTTTTGCCATTAGGCCCTTGATTTTTTATTCCAAAAATGCCTTGAACACTTTTTTGTATAAAAAACAAAATTGACCAAATATAGCCAATAGAGTGGTTGCTTGTGTCTTATTAGGGGCAAAAATGGCATTTTTATTTTTATTTTATTTTGATTAAATTTATTTAAATGAACATTAGGGTCAACATTGTCATTTTCCACTATCATCTAATGGAAGTTTGTTTAAATCCATTGCAAATTATAAGTGGTGTTTTAGTAAAATACAAACTATAGGGTAGATTTTAGTAAATCCATGAAACTATAGAGGTGTTTTACTAAATGACCCTTTCTATTATTTAGCTTTCGCTTAACAAATCTCATGCATCACATAGGTCTCCGTTAGTAATTAATAGGAAAAATTCTAGATTAATACCCTGTACTTTGGGCATAGTGTCACTTTGGTCCCCCAAACTTTAAAATGCAACAATTCAATACCCGATCTTTCAAAACGTGTCAATCTAATACCTATCATTAACCAGTCTATTAACCAGCCATAAATGGCATTTGAAAAGAGAGAAATGCTTTTCAGGTGTCATCTAATTCTCTTTATCAACCATCCAAACATTGATAAAAGATGAACAGTCCCAAATTCTTGCCTTTTCTTGAATACCCACTAAGACATGACCCCAATTTTAATGAATAGAAGAGGCAAGAATTTGTGACAGTTCATTCTATATCAATGTTTGGATGGTTGATAAAGAGAATTAGATGACAATTGAAGTGCATTTATGTCTTTTCAAATGTCACTTAATGGCTGGTTAATGACATGTACTAGATTGACACGTTTTGAAAGTTTGGATACTAAATTATCACATTATAATATTCAAGGACTAAAGTGGCATTAGGTCTAAAATACAGAGTAATAATCAGGAATTTTCCCTAATTAATAAAATGGAGATGGATGGATGGTAGTGGAACCACAAAGGATAAAAATGCACCACAGGGCCAGCGAATGCATCACCTCTAGAATCACCCCAGTTTACATTGGCACGCCCCACAGAATGCACCCTACAAGTGCCTCACATGTACATCTCAGTTTGTATTTAGAATATCTATTGAAGTTGTCATTTGGGAGATATTCACAATACAAGGTTGAGATGTGTTGTGGGGCGCAGATGTGAATTCGAGTCACCCACCCTTTTCCTAGACATGTAGACCCTGTCCTTGTGAAAAGACACCTTAGAAGATATAAGGCTTGAGGTTCATTTCCTTTTTCAAGAGTCTGACCAGTTTGCACTCTCTCGTTGCTTTCTAGCATTTCATCAAGGGGGCGCTCTTTTTCTAAATTTTGAGAGGGGGGAAAGTTGGTCAATGAGAAAATTCCCATTGACCAAAAATCCTAATGTTCTTTTTTCAGATTTATGTGGGGACCATGGCAAGTTTATTTTCCTGAATATCACTTACCCGGATAAGTGATATCCATCTCCTAGGTGGGTAAATAACTTTCCCACCTTGGGGGAAAATTGTCAATACTTAAAAGGGATAAAAATGCTCCTTATAATAATGGATTTTTATGAATAAAATGGTCATTGCCTTATTTACATGAGAAATAAAAAAAAATGGGTAAATGCACTTGGATAAATCATTCCTGAAAAACAATTAACTGGATAAGTGCATTTACCTAAATAAATAATTTACCAAAATGTGAACGGGGCCAAAAAAGAAAACACCTGATTGGGAATAGTGTGTTCAAATCCTAAGGCTTATTATCATTCGGGCGGGCTTTCTTGCCGTTTCCTTGGTTTTTCTTCTCTTTCTTTGTCTTTTACAATTTGTTAATTATCTTCTGTCTCCCTATTCCCTTTTATTACAGTATTCCCAACTATTCCCCATAATAAACCTTTGGAGGTCTCAAAAGTTTATACAAGGATACATGGAAATTTGAAAAAGACTTTTAAAGAACTTTAAATGAAATGATCATTTCTTGAAGGTGATTAAGCCTGGCGTTTTGTGGGCAAAGGGTGTTGTTAGAGTTGTCTTGTAATTAAGAAAGCCTTTTTAATTTCCTTAATTTTCATGGCTTATTTTTTTGTTTGGAGACGTGTCAAGAGTCTTGAATCTGATATTTGCCCACTCAACAGTACTGAACAAAGGGAGGGAATTAAGTGCTAACTTTGGGAATTGTTTTAGCCCTAATAATGCTCTCTTAAACTTAAAATATTATTGAGTCGTTTTCTGCTGTAAATAGCCTTTTTTAGAATAAATTTTCTTTGGGATAAGGGGCGGCATAAGATGACTAATAATAATCCCACTTAATGTTTATCCAACCTTATTATCAACTCCAGATGTAGCTATTCCAAGTTTCAAACCATAGAATAGAATTAGTTACTATATCTTATGTTATTGCAAATCTTGTTTCTCTTAATTCCTCTCCCGAGTTAAAAATGACATTAGGATTTGCCTCGAGAGAAAATTAATTAATTAATTAATTAATCAAAGCCCAAATAATGGAGGACAGAGAAAATTAGAAATTGAGATAATAAACAACAGTTTCCTCACACAAACCGAGATTGTGAGTAGTGATTGTTAAATTATAATATATAGAAAGTAAGAAGTCAAAGTGGCGAGTGAATTATTCCTCTTCAATCAAGTAAGCAGCAGACAGCAGACTTGTAGAGTAGAGGGGGATTTTCAAGGAAATTTTGCTTTCCAATTCTCAAAGCACAACAGAGGTGAGGAGGAGGTAAGAGTTATAGCTCACATACTTACTGCAGTAACCATATATAGTAGATGCTTCCTCAGCTCTCTCTCTCTCTCTCTATATATATATATAAAAAGACAAAAATGGCATTTTACTAAGGCTGTGTTTGGCTGGTGTGAAGGAAAAAGTGGGGTTGTATAGATTTTCCCAACGTTTTAAAAAAATGATTTGGAAATGGAACCTTTCCGACAATCAGTTTCTGGGTCGACAGCGGGGGTTGGAAAACTGTTGGATTTTCCTACCTTTCCCTTCCTTTCCTTACGTTTTCCTTCATCATAAGTGAAAACAAGTATATTGCACTCGCATTCTGATTCTCGTACCAATAAGACAGTAGTACAAGTACGTACGTACGTTAATGTTGAAAATATTGGATCAGATGCCTTCTATCGTATATACTTCTTCCCATCGCCTTCACAAGATGAGTAAGAGAGAGTACTAATCAGCAGAGCTAGGGTGTGATGTATATGGTCAGTCGTCGTAAATTCAGCAGAATACTACACGTTGAAGTCTCAGTATAAATTAAATGGGTCAACTATTTATTCACGGGCTGATGGGGTTAATATTTCTGCTCTGCTCTCTGCATGTACCAAGTAGTCAAGTACCAACCCACAAGAGTTGTTGTGTCCCATATTGTTAAACTAAACAAACATATCATCAGATGCAGATGCAGGCCCTCTCTAAGAATTTGAATGGCACATCAGTTTGAAAGCTTTCGTAAGCGCCAATATCAACATTTTTCTCTACAATTGTATGGATACGGATCGAGTACTCATATCATGATCTATATATGTATATACCTTAATGACAAACGAGTTACAGTAGTCTGTCGTGAAAAAATCAATGCTGATAAAGAAGCAGTACCCAGAAAAACAGGAAACAACAGTGGAGACTGGAGAGCACACTCTGAAGGCTACCAAATATTATTGACCATTTAGTACGTAGAATCTGAAGTGATGAAGAAAAAAATTAATCATTTTGTTTTATGTATACCATGAAACTGTTGGTACATGTTTCATGTATACCCGTGTTTTTCTTTCGTGTTTTCAGGTCCATAAGGCTTCCGGCCCATGTGTTAATTTCATCATTAATCTCTGTTCATCTGGTAAATTTTAGATCCAATTAAGGCCCTACCCTCAAATTCTTCACGTGGTTATGAGTTCTGCACTCACAACATGGTTATCCGCGATGGACTCAAGCTGGCTTGAAATTTGGGAGTTGGGACACAGGAAAGTCATTCTGGAATCTGACTGTTTTCACAATGGCCAACTCCTCAAGCATACGGACAATATACCTTGGAGCCTATCCAGCCTCAAGGAGGATGTGGACGAGCTACTTCAAACTTCAAAGAGATTGGGAAATCCAAAGTAAACACTACTACTACTACAGAGAAGCTAACAGATATGTGGACTTCATGACGAATTAAGCATGTGAATTAAAAGATAGATTCGGGTCTTTCGTCTCCCCGCCGCCCGGGATTAACCAACTTCTTTTAGCTGATGCTATTGTTGGACAGTTTTGTATGCCTTTAGCTTCAATCAAGATGATGTACTTTATGACTTTATTGTAAATGAATAAAAGTGCATATTTGATTCATGTTCCCTTGGTATGTTTCTGTGTAATACCCTCAAACTGGACACTTAACGAGATTCGTGTTAGTTTAGAATGTTCATAGCCAGTGGGTCGGTCTAGGGAGACCTACCCTGACAAGGCTGACACTGTGGTGCCACCAAGTCGATTGGGGTGGCCTGTCTCAACTGCTAGGGTGAGACCCTAGGCACATATAGTGTAGGATTAATTGAATCTTTGAACTGGACCAGGTTTCTAGTATTGCCCTAGACCTTAGAGATTGATAGGCAAAAATTGGAAAATTATACCCGACCCCTGGACTCGATTATGATGCTGCACTAGGTGTCGGATTGGGTTGTTTTTGATATACCAATCAGTGAGATTCTTAGCGGGGGTCAAAACCTGGGTATGTTGGGACAGTCTGAGAATTCATCTGAGTGGGTGATCATAATGACAGGATCAGCCCCTTTGTCGGACAAAGGTAATGATCGGAGATGCACTCTCACTGATGGAAACCAAGACTGCTGGCAACCGATTTCAATCGTTGAGATTTGTTTTGCAAAATATATTTTATATGAGATATAAAAGTATGTATATTATGGTTTCGAAATGATTTGCATAAGGTTTTAATTCTCGGGATCCATATAAGCTGAGAGTGCAACACTGTTCCTTACAGCCGAGGGAGATGTTATCTCTTGTCAGGCAGTGTATAATCATTAGGGGCTGAGAGGTTAAGTGTAAGACCATTGAGGATAATAGCTGATGGGCTAATCTTGCATCTGCCCACAGTCCCTGGGTGTTATAAGGTGGCTTGGCCCAGGGACCACTTAGGGTAAGTGTTGGGCCCATAGATCCCATGAGATGGGTTTTAGGGGGTGCATTGTCCATAATAGTGTATTCGGCAAGACCTTGTAACAAAGGCTGGGCTGAACCCATGCGGCTGATGTGTAGATCAATGTTTGGGTCCCATGCCATATAAGGAAGCCCAACTGGGTAGCAGTTTGGAAGGTTAAATGAGTACATAACCTTAAATGGGCCTTAAGCCCATTTCGAACTGGGTTGGTTTGATTAGTCATTTAAAAGGGCAAATTCTGAAATGGATCAGTTGATAGGATTGGGCCCAAACCCTTTCCACTTAGAAAGTCGAAGATCTAAATAAGAGTTAGATCTGGAAGCCTCCTAATTAGATTAGGAGATGGCTGATTTGATCTGTAGATAAGATAAGGGTTATCCTTTATCACTTAAAGGGACTTCTTATCCAAATATGATTTGGATTAGCAACTCCTAATGAGATTAGGAGCTGATCACTTTAAGATTATAAAAGGAGGGGGCGACAACCTTTAGACATGCAACCATCACACTCTTGTCTTCATAGCTGAAATAACAAGAAGAGAGAATCCTGTACCCTGCGAATACTCTCTTGCCGCCTCTTCTTGCAACCGCCACCTCCAGCAGTTCGATCTCTTACTCTCTATAGGAGTAATCAAGATTTGATCTTGATATCAATCTTTTGGGAAAAGATTGATTGGAGCTGTATTCACAAGTCATCCTATTGATTCTTGTGAAGGGTCAAGTTCTTTTGGAAGAACACTGTTGATTCTGCTCCATCCTGCACTGCGCCATCTTCAGTGGGAGTAGATTTTGGATCCTTCCTTGGGCGTGAACACTTCCATTGGGAGATATTGTTTCTCTGTATCAGGTACATTCTTCCTTTTACTCCTTTTTGTTCAGATCTGGTTTGGTTAATGGTTCAAGATTGATCATTGAAAAATATGTTTTTTTAAAATAGGGAATTCGATTCCCTACAAAGGTGGGAGAAATTTTTGAAATTCGCCCCCCCTTATTCCGCATTCTTTGGGCGTCCATGTGATGGATATCCTATCCCTTCAGTGGTATCAGAGCCATGGTTCAAATCTTGAACCAATTTGTTTCAGATCTGAACCTGCGCAAATGGGCAGAAGGCGTTCTACCCGATTTGCGCAGATATGGGTTTTGGGAAATTTGTTCCCAAAATTGATGGGAAAATAATCTGAAATTAATTTTCTATAAATCTGGTTATTGTTTAGAATAGTTCTTTATGATTTTCTTGACTTATGGGTTGTTCGTACAAGAGGAGATCGAATTCTTGGTTTGCGCAGGGAACCTGCAAGATTTGCAGTTTCTTGATTTATTCGTTACATTTGGTCTGTAAATAATTTTTTTTAGACTCAATGTATTAGGCATTCGATCTGATGTAATTATAATAGAAAGTAGGTTTTCCTTTTTTATTTTATTTTGGATTGAAGATGGCAACGCAGAAAGGGAGATTTCGTAGAGAAGAAGATTTCGTAGATTGGAGAAATACAATCCGCGATTTGCAGTTTATGAAACTGCAAACTGTGATCTAACCTCTATTTTGCAGGATAGATTGTGTGAACAGCCCTGATTGACTGATTCTTGATTTTCTTTTATCAGTTCTTTAATTTTAGATTATTTTCTTGAATTAAAGATTTAATTAAAGATCAAACCCTAGACACATTCGAACCAAGATTGGTTCAAACTGTTTGGACCAAATCTAGGGTTTAATCAAGGCTGAAAGTCAGCCCTAATTTTTCCACTAATGGGCCTAAGGATTGATATTTAATTAAATAGTTAATTTGGCCCAACCTATAAATGCCCAGTTTTAAATAGTTAAAACTGGCTAAAGCCCACTTCAAAGGTTAAAGCTATGTGGGCCGAACTGGGTAACCCTAATCCAGCCCAAATACCTAGATAATATTAATGGTTAATATTATGGATTTAAAACGGGCTTCCAATGGGCCTTACAGATGATTAATTGATTGGATCAATTTATCCTTGCATGAGACGTATGGATGTGTGATGTGCTACGTACATGGGCTTTAAGTGCTTGGCCCATGCTCAATCGACAGTGGCTCTTGCGCACACCATGGCTGAATGCACATCATTGCCATGGTGTCCCTTTTGTTCATTGGATGACCTCCCTCAGTGGTGGGCCCCACACCTCATCAAGAGGTTACGTGCAGAACCCTAGCCGATTAAGGCCCACCAAAATCTGACTTTATGAAATTCAGTGGGAGCCAGTTTGGTTTGACCTAAATCAAACTAGGTCGTAATAACTGTTCCCTCCAGTTGATATGAGTGCATGTGATAGGGAGATTCATATGATGAACTCTCTAAAGGCCTTCCGCCATTAGCATGAGGATGGGTCATTCAGTAATGAGGAAACGCACCAGAAAATTGGCTATACATTTGCTGTTGGGCTTGTTTGAGTGTTTCATAAGATGATAAGAGTGTCATAGACCAATGTGAGAGGGGTTTCACCAGAAAATGGGAACGCTCTCATGGTACCTTGGCGTTCACGAATATGATGGGTAAGCACTCACTGGACAGAATGGTTTACTTGAAAATGGCTCCGAACCTTGTCTAACAGAGGCCAAAGGGAAAACTCATATGGTGAGTGGATATGATCCTTCACAAAAAGGTGGTGGGGTTATGCAGCTGAAACAGTTGGCTCCATGCACCCTATGTGATTTCCCACATTTCTAGAGACAACCCGTAGTCTCCGTCACTAAGAAATGAGGGAAATCTCAAAGACAAATGAATGGAAATGGATCATAGATTAAAATTCATATCTATGTAATGAACATGAATCAAATTAGGTTGTGGACTGATGTTTGCTCTTTTATCAGAAAATGGCAAACGGATCATTTGCAAAGCTTCTTGACGACAACAAGCTTAAGAGCCCAAACTATGCCGACTGGTACAAAAAACTTATGCTAGTCCTAGCTTCTGAAAAGCTGGACAAAGTGGCAAAGAATCCTGCTCTAGAGCGTCCGGGTGACAGGGCTTCTGAGGCCCAAAGGAGAGACTATCAGGAATGGGAGGAGAAAAACTCCCTTGCCCGGTGTTACATCATAGCCTCCTTGGACAACCCAATACAGAGGTAGTTCAATCAGATCGAACTTGCCAAGGACATATTGGACAGTCTTAGGACGATGTATGAAGAGCAGAATCATTCTACTTGACAAAAGGTCTTAAAACAGTTCATGACCGCACAAATGACCAAGGGCCAACAAGTTCACGACCATTGTCTTCGGATGATGGGATACATCAATAAACTGGAGACTCTTGGATCCAGGCTAGACCTTGCAACCCAGATAAATGCTATCCTTAATTCTTTGCCTCCTTCCTTTACTCCGTTCATTATGAATTATAATATGAACAAGCTGAATGTCAACTTGCAAGAGCTCAGCAATATGTTGCAAAGAGCCAAAGAACTGATTAGAAAGGATGAGCCTGTAGTTATGCTTGTTGAAGCTAGCAAGACAGGCAAGAGAAAGAGGAAGGCAAAGAAGCATCAGAAGAAAGCCACTAAGGGTAAGAAGCATAAGAAAGATAAAGCATCGGATGCCTGTCACTTCTACAAGAAGACCAACCACTGGAAAATGAACTGTCCTGCCTACCTAGAATCCAAGAAAGGTAATTTTGAAACTTGTGCTATAGAAACCAATTTATTGGTAGCTTCTGTGTCCTGGTGTATTGACTTCGGGGCTTCAACTCATGCGTGTAACTCACTGCAGGAGTTCAAGGTAAGCAGAAGGCTGAGTGAAGGAGAAGTCACACTCTACTTGGGGACTACTGCAACTATTGCACCCGCGGCCATAGGAACCGTGGAACTACTGTTTAGAGAAGGAACAAGTACTAAAAGATTGTCTTTATGTACAAAATTTAAGGAGAAATTTGATTTCTGTCTCAAAACTGTGTGCAAATGATTATTCTATCTTCTTTAGTAATACGATTATTATTAAAAGAAATAACAGATTCATCGCATACGGGGAACTAGGGAATGGTCTCTATGTTCTACATCCTTCTCTAGAAATTAACATAACCGAAACTACGTCGGTTGAAATCCCCAAGAAGAGAACCCGTGATATAGTTAATCCCACGTGTCTGTGGCATTACCGACTTGGCCATATCGGTTTTGACCGAATCACAAAGTTGGTAAAGGATGGTCCTTTGGATTTTCTAACTGTAGAAGATCTTCCCACCTGTGAGCCTTGCCTACAAGGCAAGATGACGAAATGGCCATTTAACGGTAAGCCTGAAAGATGTACAGGCACACTTGACCTAATACATACTGATGTATGTGGTCCCTTGAGTGTTAGGACATGAAATCAACACGTGTATTTCATCACCTTTACAGATGATTTTTCACGATATGGTTACATGTACCTAATGAGACACAAGTCTGAATCCTTTGAAAAGTTCAAAGAGTTTAGACAAGAGGTTGAGAAACAGTTAGGGAGAGAAATTAAAGCCTTTCGATCAGATCGAGGTGGCGAGTTTCTCTCTGACGAATTCAGGGACTACTTAAAGGACAATGGGATAGTATCACAATTAGCTCCTCCTATTACACCACAACTTAACGATATTTCAAAGAGGAGGAATAGGACCTTATTGGATATGGTCTGGTTGCTTCACATACACTCAGAGTTACCCACATCCTTTTGGGGTTACGCATTAGAGATTGTGATTTATGTGCTGAATCGGGTTCCAACCAAATCAGTTCTGAACACTCCATATGAACTTTGGACCGGAAAGAAACCGAGTATCAAACACTTGAAGATTTGGGGTTGTCCAGCACACGTTAAAAGAAAGAGTGCAGACAAGTTGGAATCCAAGACCAGTCGTTGCCTATTTGTAGGCTACCCAAAAGGATCTGTAGGTTACCTATTCTATGACCAAAGTGAGCAGAAAGTGTTCTGCAGTTGAAATGCACAATTCTTGGAAACCGATTTCATCTTGGACACCCATTGTCAGGAAGTTGTTCTTGATGAGGAGAGCTCAGGAGCAGTGGGAGATGTCCCATAAGTTCCGGGTAGTGGCCAACCTAGAAGATCCACTCGGGTATCCAGGCCACCAGTCCGTTATGGTTATGACCAGGATAGTTACCTGGTGGAAACCTTGACTAGTGAGAAGGATCCCGTGACTTACGCAAAAGCTATGTTGGACATAGATTCCCAAAAGTGGGTGGAGGCCATGAGAGCAGAGATGGACTCAATGGAGATTAATGGAGTCTGGACTCTAGTAGATCCACCCTTCGGGGTAAAAGCAATCGGTTGCAAATGGATTTACAAGAGGAAGAAGGGCCCCGATGGTAGGGTTGGGACCTTCAAAGCTCGTCTGGTGGCGAAAGGGTACACTCAGAAAGAGGGCATCGACTATGAGAAAACCTTTTGCCTGTGGCCATGCTTAAATCCATTAGGTCCTGCTAGCTATAGCAGCATACCATGATTATGAGATTTAGCAGATTGATGTCAAAACTGCATTCCTGAATAGAGATCTTACTGAAGATATCTATATGCAGCAGCCGCAAGGCTTCATTGCTGCAGGTCAGGAAAACATGGTACGTAAACTTAATAGATCCATTTAAGGACTTAAGCAAGCTTCTAGAAGTTGGAACATCCGTTTTGACTCTGTTGTCAAATCGTTTGACTTCGAGCAGAATTCGAATGAACCCTGTGTCTACAGGAAGTATAGTGGAGATAAGGTTACCTTCTTGGTTCTGTATGTAGATGACATTCTACTCATTGGGAATAATGTAGGAATGTTAATTACGGTGAAAGTATGGCTTTCACAGCAATTCTCCATGAAAGATCTTGGAGAAGCCTCCTATATACTAGGTCTTCGACTCTATAGAGATAGATCGAAGCAGATAATAGGATTATCCCAATCTGCCTACATTGACAAAATAGTCAAAAGATACAGCATGGAAAACTCCAAGAAAGGAAATGTTCCTTTTCGGCACGGAGTTACTCTCTCCAAGAAGATGTCTCCCAAGACTTCTGAGGAGATTGATGGCATGAAAGACGTTCCCTATGCCTCCGCCATAGAAAGCATCATGTATGCCATGCAGTGCACTCGTCCTGACATTGCTCAGGCAGTGAATGTAGTAAGTAGATTTCAGGCCAACCCAGGGCAGGAGCACTGGACTGCTATGAAAAACATACTTAAGTACCTTCGAAGGACAAAAGAGTTTTGTCTAGTATTCGATGGTAGCTCACTACAGATCCAAGGGTATACAGATGCCGATTTCCAATTGGATCCAGATGATAGAAAGTCTACATCTGGATATGTTTTCACGATAGGATCGTGTGTTGTTTGCTGGAAAAGCAGCAAACAGGGGTCCACTACAGACTCCACGACCGAGGCCGAGTACATTGCCACAAGTGAGGCTGCCAAAGAAGCCGTGTGGATGAAGAAATTCGTTCACGAGTTGGGAGTAGTCCCGTCCAGCACATTACCTATCCCATTGTTGTGTGACAACAATGGAGCCATTGCTCAGGCTAAGGAGCCACGAGCCAACTCGAAGTCAAAGCACATCTAGAGGAAGTACTACGTATTGTGGGAGATTGTTGGTAGAGGGTACGTCCTGATTCAGAAGGTAGCGTCAGCGGAAAATGTAGCAGACCCATTGATGAAGCCACTTTCATAGTAAGTGTTTGAGATACACATGGAAAGCATGGGACTCCGACTTGTATCTGATTGGACCTAAGTGCAAGTGGGAGTTGTTAGACAGTTTTGTATGCCCTTAGCTTCAATCAAGATGATGTGCTTTATGATTTTATTGTAAATGAATAAAAGTGCATATTTGATTCATGTTCCATTGGTATGTTTCTGTGTAATACCCTTAAACTGGACACTTAACAGGATTCGTGTTAGTTTAGAATGTTCACAGCTAGTGGGTCAGTCTGGGGAGACCTACCCTGACAAAGCTGACACTGTGGTGCCACCAAGTCGGTTGGGGTGGCCTGTCTCAGCTGCCAGGGTGAGACCCTAGGCACATACAGTGTAGTATTAATTGAATCTTTGAACTGGACCAGATTTCTAGTATTGCCATGGACCTTGGGGATTGATGGGCAAAAACTAGAAAATTACACCCGACCCCTAAACTCGATTATGATGCTACACTAGGTGTCGGATTGGGTTGTGTTTGATATACCAATCAGTGAGATCCTTAGCGGGGGTCAAAACCTGGGTATGTTGGGACAGTCTGATAATTCATCTGAGTGGGTGATCATAGTGATAGGATCAACTCATTTGTCGGACAAAGGTAATGATCGAGGATGCACTCTCACTGATGGAAACCAAGACTGTTGGCAGCCAATTTCAATCATTGAGATTTGTTTTGCAAAATATATTTTATATGAGATATAAAAATATATATATTATGGTTTCGAAATGATTTGCGTAAGGTTTTAATTCCCGGGATCCATATAAGCAGAGAGTGCAACACTGTTCCTTGCAGCCGAGGGAGAGGTCCTCTCTTGTCGGGCAGTGTATGATCATTATGGGCTGAGAATTTAAGTGTAAGACCATTGAGGATAATGCCTGATGGGCTAATCTTGCATTTGCCCACAGTCCCTGGGTGTTACAAGGTGGCTTGGCCCAGGGACCACTTAGGGTAAGTGTTGGGCCCATAGAGCCCATAAGATGGGTTTCGGAGCTGCACTGTCCATAACAGTGTATTCGGCCAGGCCTTGTAACAAATGCTGGGCTAAACCCATGTGGCTGATGTGTAAATCATCGTTTGGGTCCCACGCAATATAAGGAAGCCCAACTGAGCAGCAGTTTGGAAGGCTAAGTGAGTACATAACTCTAAATGGGCCTTAAGCCCATTTCGAACTAGGCTGATTTGTTCAGTCAATTAAAAATGGGCGAATTCTGTGATGGATCAGCTGATAGGATTGGGCCCAGACCCTATCCACTTAGAAAGTCCATGATCTAAATGAGATTTAGATCTGGAAGCCTCCTAATTAGATTAGAAGATGGCTGATCTGATCTGCAGATAAGATAAGGGTTATCCCTTATCACTTAAAGGGACTTCTAATCCAAATATGATTTGGATCAGCAACTCCTAATGGGATTAGGAGCTGATCCCTTTAAGATTATAAAAGGAGGAGGGGGCGGCAGTCTTTAGACATGCAATCCATAACTCCTGTCTTCAGAGCTGAAATCACAAGAAGAGAGAATTATGCACCCTGCGAATACTCTCTTGCCGCCTCCTTCCTGCAACTGCCACCTCCATTTGTTCGATCTCCTACTCTCTACAGGAGTAATCAAGATTTGATCTTGATATTTATCTTTTGGGAAAAGATTGATTGGAGCTATATTCACAAGTCATCCTGTTGATTCTTGCGAAGGGTCAAGTTCTTTTGGAAGAACACTACTGATTCTACTCCATCCTGCATTGCACCATCTTCAGTGGGAGCAGATTTTGGATCCTTCCTTGGGCGTGAACACCTTCATTGGGAGATACTATTTCTCTGTATCAGGTACATCCTCCCTCTTACTCCTTTTGGTTCAGATCTGGTTTGGTTAATGGTTCAAGATTGATCCTTGAAAAATATGTTTTTCTAAAATAGGGAATTAGATTCCCTACAAAGATGGAAGAAATTTTTGAAATTTGCCCCCTCTTATTCCGCATTCTTTGGGCGTCCATGTGATGGATATCCTATCCCTTTAGCTATGGCCTATGGGAGTATCTACGTACCCCAAGACTATGTCTTTCAGACTAGGCTCTATGCCTCTTGTTTGTTAGTTTTCTTTTAATTGGGGCCTGCATTGCAGGGGCTTAGTCATAAACTATCAGGTTCGAGCTCGATTTGAATTAGAGACTTGAGCCCGAGCTCGAGCTCGGTTTGAGTCAAAAGCTTAGAAGTTCAAGCTTGGCCATCTTTAATTACAGGTCTCTCAAGTAGTTGAGGTGTTGAGTTGAGGTTCCAAGTCGAGGTCTCCCTCAATTGCTGAGGTGCCAAATCGTGGTCTCCCTCAACTACTGAAGTGTCAAGTTGATGTTTCCTTAGCAGGTGAAGTGTCGAGCTAAGGTCTCACTTAGTTGACAAGGTGTCGAGCTGAGGTCTCCCTCAATTGTCAAGTTGCTGAGACAAGATCTCCCTTAGTGACCGAGGTGCCGAGTTGAGGTCTCCCTTAGTGGTTGAGGTGTCATCTAGCTCGAGCTCGATTCGAATTAGAGACTTGAGCTTGAGCTCAAAAGTTCGAGCTCGGCTCAGATCAAACTCGACTACCTTTGATTATGAGTCCCCTAATAGTTGAGGTGCCGAGCTGAGGTCTCCCTCAGTTGGAGAGAGAGTGACATTCTTGTAATTTATAAGGAGAGAGAGAGAGAGAGAAAGAGAGAGAGAGAGAGAGAGAGAGAGAGAGAGAGAGTTGGTAGGAGAGAGAGTGTGACAATCTTGTAATTTGAAAGAAAAAAATCAAGAGAGGGGGAGATGGCATTCTTGTAATTTGTAAGAGAGAGAGAGAGTTGATAGGAGAGAGAGTGTAACATTCTTGTAATTTTAATGAAAAAAAGGCAAAAGAGAGAGAGTTGGTAGACAGTGACATTCTTGTAATTTCTGTGAAAAAGGCAAAAAATACTATTAGATTCCATTTCATTTAGGCCTTCTTATGTACAAATTTCAGCTTAATATATTTATATAGATCTTTAGAAACATAAAAAAAAGTCAAAAGTTGCAACTTTTACGATGTGGAAAAATAAATGCTCTAACATAAAGTGTCATGTGGATCTATAATGGGTTACGTGCGTGCCATTTTTATTATAAACGGTTTATTGAATAAATCTTTAGTACATGATTGTAAATATAAAAATACAAAATAGATGTCATTAGGGGTCCATGACTCAGTGGTAGAGCATTTAATTGTAGAGCAGGAAGTCACCGGTTTGAACCCAATTGGGCCCTTTGCCAATATAACTTTTCCTTTCGCCATTCTTTCCTATACAATCACGTTTGGAACCCAAACACTTTTTTTCTTATACTTTTAATTTGAACATTTCTTTCTTTACCAACGGACTCCTTGCTGTTGCTGGCGAATCCAGATCTGCTGGCCACGCTCATGCAACCATACATTTGGAACATCGGTTTCTTAAATTATCCTATCATTTAGTTAATTGACAAACTGTGCCCTTACTATTTAATTATTGTCTTAAACCACTCCTATTGTTTCTGACAATTGTCATTTAATTAGAAATGATGAAATCTCCCATTTGCCCTTAGCCTCTACCTCATTTAACCTAATTCAAAATCTCCCATTCCTTCGATTCAACTGTTATCATCCCCAACTTCATGACGGGAACATTGTGCGTGGACAACTCCTTGTACTTCTTTTCTTCCACTCCTTATACCCCTTTTTCTAATTCTATCTCTCCATCTCTCTCTACATTACCCCCAAATGCCCATCCCAACACCGTTTTTACTACTACAACTCGTTTTGCAGCAACATACCTGGACAAAACTGGCAGATGAGAATGAAATTACAGCCCATTTAGTCCACCATGGCCCATTGTTTGGAAAACTAGATCAATCATGGCATGTTGCTGGTGGGTTATGGCACCAAGGGGTTCTCCATTCTCAAGCTTGGCTACAAGCCGTATTGGACCATGGAGGAAGGAATGGGGAGAGCAGGGGTACTACTACCTTTGCAGGGGCAAGTAAAGAGTCGCCAGAGAGAACGAAGGCATTGTTTTAGCTCTCAAAAATACTCTCAAATAGTTAAGAGAGAACATCTATTGCTTTTCCTCTAGAGACGAAGACATCAATGTTGGAAATATGGGGTCACAGAAACTTGAGGAAAAGCTCTGAGGCATGCCTAAAGATACTATCTTTAGAACGTTATTTTTTCCCACTCAAGTTTATTGAGTTTGCTATTGGGTTACAAGCAAATTCGTTCCCATGACACAACAAAGCCTTGGGCGAGAGTTTACAACCAGCAAAGTTGAAGATTCTCAAAAGAAACGTTGTGTGAAACAGTAACAGATCAAACAAAGAGAGATAAGAGTGATTTTTGAAAAGCTTGTGTGTGTATTTGCTTGATTCACGCTCCTTTAATAATTTTTGAAGGGTCATGGAACAGAGGAAGGTGTTGGTTCAAAAAAAGGCTCATTGAATAGTCACAATTTCAAACATTATGACTATTAAAAAGGTAGTTAACAGTTAATGATTGTTAACTTTGAATAGTGCCTCTTAATCACAATTGATCAAATTGTGTCCATTGAAACATTAATGGTCAACCTCACACCAAAAGTCAAGTCCGCCATTCATAAGCCACGTGGGTGCGCATGAAGTGCGGGCAAAGTGCACCTCTAAAGTTTACTTACTACAAATACAATATCAAGTCTAGTACAAAGCATAGCATACATCAAACTTTCTACTGCACTAGCATACTCAAGTTGTTTAATTGCTCTACCAGAATTTTGTACTAGCTTAATACTAGAGTCATATGGTGTGTTATATTCTTTAAATCTTAAATGTTTAAATTTCTCAAATGTTCTTTCAATATAATGTGATTGGCTTAATGCATAACTCCTACTATGTTTTTTAACTTTTCTTCCCAATGTGGTATCTACTTCTCCTAAATCTTTCATCTCAAAGGCAGAAGATAAGTAGTTTTTAGTTTCATTTATGTCAATCATATTAGTACTCATAATAAGCATGTCATTATGTCATCAACATAAAGACATACAATGACACCATAATTCTTAGTAAACTTTGAGTAAATGCATCTGCCAACACTATTATGTTTAGAACCAAAAGCTAGAATGCAAGAGTTAAATTTCTCATGCCATTGTTTGGGTGCTTATTTTAAACTATATAGTGACTTAACTAGTTTATAGACTTCCTTTTCATTTCCAGAAAGGACAAATCCCTTTGATTGTTCCATATAGACTTTTTCATTTAAATCACCATTTAAGAAAGCAGTTTTAACATCAATTTGATGAATAGATAAGTGATAAGTGGATGATAGTGGTATAAGTGTTCTAATAGAAGTTGTTCTAGACACTGGTGCATAGGTGTCAAAATAGTCAATCCCTTCTTTTTGACTGAATCCTTTAGCTACCAATCTAGCCTTAAAAATTTGTACAAATCTATCAATATTGTATTTTCTTCTAAACACTCATTTACATTTGATTGTTTTTTGTCCTAGAGGCAAGTCCATTAGTACCCATGTGTTATTTGACATTATTGAATCTTTTTCATCGTTTATACCTTTCTTCCAAAAGACAGCATCTCTAGATGTCATGGCTTCAGTATAGGTCTTTGGATCATTTTCAATGTTTAGTACAATGGGTATCTTATTTAAAATCTTTTCTCTATCAGCCTCAACCAAGAATACAACTGACTGAGTAGAGATAAACAGTATCTAAGTGTTTCTCTATTTTTTGTCTTTGACTTCTTCTAGGTTCCATTGTAGGTGATACAGTTGTCATTTCTTCTTTAAGTTTCATTGTTACCAATAGGTATTGAGATATGAGTTTCTCTTCCTAGTTTTCTACCATTTTCTATGGATTCATAGTTTATTTTCAAAGAATTCAACATCTATAGTTTCAACTATTATGTTAGACTCTAAAACTAAAATCCTATAGGCCTTGCTATATTCTACATATCCAACAAACTTACTTCTTTTTGCTCTGAGTCCTAACTTGGTTCTTTCAGGGTCTGAAACTCTGTAATATGTTAAGCACCCCCCACATTTATAATAAATCTAGAAACAATTCTATTATGTAAATGCAGGCCATTAGGAGTGCTTCCCTCAATAGGTTTAAGGGTGTATTAGATTTCATCAGTATACAATTTATCATTTCTATAAGTGTTCTATTTTTCCTTTCATCTAGGCCATTCTATTGAAAGGTATAAGGAGAAGAACTTTGATATACTATTCCATATTCTTCATAGAAATAATTAAACTCATTCTTAAAGTAGTCAACACCCCTATCACTTCTAAGGATTTTAATTTTCTTCTCCAATTAATTTTCAACTTCAGTTTTATATAATTTAAACATGTCAAAAGCTTCATCATTAGTTCTCATAAGTAGACCTATTCGTGGGCCGGGTCGGGCTTTAACTCTTCATAAACAAGATTATGTTAGGCCCAAGCCCAAGCCTAGCCCAACCAACGGGCCTACAACTTGGGCCTGAGCCTGGCCCTAATAAAAATCCCAAAGCCCGGGCCCGAGCTTGAAGCCTGGCCTAACAAAAAGATAGATCGGTGCTTGTGTTTGTGTTCGCTGCCGATGCCTGTGTCTGTGTTTGTGTTCGCTGCCGACCAAACAATAAGAGAGGAATAGAACAAAAGGGCAAAGAGAAATGACTCATTGCCGGTGCCCGAGTTCATGTCTGATAAATGAAATGGACTAAGATTCTAAGAGTGAGAAGGAGAAATGAGAAGAGGAACAACCAAACAATGAAAAGAGAGAGAAAGAGAGAGAGAGAGAGAGAGAGAGTTGGTGCCTTAGTTTGCATGACTCGCATCTGATAAATGAACTACTGAGATCGATTATGAGAGAGAAGGAGAACTGAGAAGAGGAACGAGAGAGAGAGAGAGAGAAAGAGAGAGAGAGAGAGAGAGAGAGAGAAAGAGAGAGAGAGAGAGAGAGAGAGAGGACTCACTAGTCACCGTTGGAATTCATTGGTTGTGCCGGTTTTGTCTTCCTGAGAATGTTTGGCTATGTGAGACAGTGACTGAGAAGGGAGTTTGTTCGGCTAAGAAAAAGAGATGAGTGATAAGAAAGGGATTGAGAAGAGAGAGATTAATATTTAGGGTTAGGGTTTAACTTATACGAAAGTCAGGCCGGACTGGGCTTTTTTAACAAATCCCAAGCCCAGCCCACAAAATAGTCGGTCTCGGGCTTTTAGGCTCGAGGTCAAGCCCGCGGGCTAAATTACATGCTCAAGCCCATCCGAGAGCTAGGCCGGCCCACTGAGCTACCCGGCCCATGAATAGTTCTACTCATAAGGTAGACATAGGTGTATCTTGAAAAATCATCAATAAAGGTTATGAAATATCTCTTACCTCCTCTAGTTAATACACCGTTGAGTTCACAAATATCAAAATAAATTAGTTCTACAAGTTGAGAAATTCTCTCAACACTTGGGAAAGGTTTATTGGCCATTTAAAATTTTACACATATCTCACATTTTTCATTTAATTCATTACTATAAGCAATTAAACTAAGTTTATTCATGTTTTTTATGGATCTAAAATTCAACTGTGCTAATCTATCATGCCATAAAGAGAAAGAATCAATAATATAAGCAGAACATTTTCCTTCATTAATACTCAGTTTGGACATAACATTACAACCATATACCTTTTCAACAAACATCCCATTCTTCACAAGATTAGTGTGAACATGCCACTAAAATTGGGTGTTGCTTCATGCTTAGAGAAGAGCCACCACCCATTAATGACTTGAACAAGGGAGTGATGGGCCTCCCTAGTTTGGAAAAAAAAAAACAAAACAATGATCCTAATCCAAGACAAGGACATGATTCTAGGCACCAAAGGGAGGGAGAGGGAAGGTGTTAAGCATCCCTCGCCCTTTCTTATCTCGTGAATGCCAAACCTAAACACTAATATTAAAATTCAAAACTAAATCAATATAGAGAAGGCTTCCTCTAATTCAATAAAGATGTTAACATGGAGAGAGTGTTCTCTTACATGGTTCAGTCTCATCTTTCCCTCTTTCTGGGTGTGAAAAGCCCTTAGAGGAGCAAAAGGGTGGGTGTGTACTAGGGGTGATCATTTCAGCCCGGCCCGCACAAGCCCGACCTGGAATTTACAGGCTTGGGCATGGGTTTTGTGTTCAGGCCCACATCAGGCCTGCAAATTTTAGGGTTGGGATTGGGCTTAATACTTTAAACCCAGCCCGACCCGCATATATTTAAACTTACACATTTTGTGTATAATGTATACATATGTATACATGTTATTTTATATTATATTATATATTTTATATATAAATATTATAACATGACATGTATAATTTATATTATATGTAATATTTTATATTATATTATGTATAAAATAAGTTTATGTGTGTTATGTCATTTAATATATAGATATGTAATGTTTTATATATGACTGACATTGGCACGGAATCAGGCTCGGCCCAACCCGGGCCCATATAGACCTGGGCAAAGGCTTATGTTTCAAGCCCGGAACCCCAGGCCGGGCTGGACCCGAACCAAATCTATAGCCCTTATCATAAGTGCAAAGACTGGCCCGGCCCAACCCATGATCACCCATAGTGTCTACACACCCTCCCTCTCTTTATCAAAGGCCTTCCACATTCCTACTTGAGGTAGAGAGAGAAAGGACCATGAGGAAACTTCCCTCTAAATTAGATTTACAAAATTAAAGGGGATGAGATCCAAATGTGCTACATGCTTGAAAATCACAGAAAATCGGCCTAGAAATTTTCAATTGAGAAAAGTATGAAAAGAGATTAAAACAACAAAAACAACAAAAAAATCCAATCAGCCATACTAATTCATTTTCGAACAAATTAATCAACAAAATATAATCATAGAAATCAGCCTAAACATTTTTCTATTGGCAAAAAACATAAAAAAATAATCATAAAATAAGGAGCTATAAATTCTATTGAATAGTTACCTCACTTGTGGCTTATCTTTCAAAATGGTAGAATTGTTGTGGGAAAGGCTTCATTGGACGAACTGATAAGTGTGTTCCTTTTTCAATTGACAGTAGGAAGAACCTGAAAGGGTTATGTTGAACTCACTTGAGTGTGCGGCTATAGGGCTAGAGCTGAACTTCCCCTCTTCTTTCCAGCATTCTTTCTTCTTGGGGAGGTTGAGAGTGAGCAAGGAGATTGGGTAATTCGATGGTAGAGATGCTAAGTGAGAGGAGGGAGAGGACGGTGTGGAGGGAGATTTCAGTGATCTAGGGCTATGAATGAGTGTGTGAAAGAAGAGAGGGGAATGTTTGGTGGTGGACTGAGAGATGAGTGAATGAATAAGGGAGAGTGGGAGATGGTGGTCCTATTTGCCTGGAAGAGTCGATCTTTCTCCTCTCTCTTTCTTTCTTCTTCTTGCTTCTTCTTGTTCGTTCTCTTCTTTTTTTAGTTTTTTTGGGTTAGATTGAATGGGGTGGAGGATGTCCAAAGTTTAATGGTTATTAGGTTCAGGTTAAAATGTAAGAGGGAGGAGGAGGAAGCTCTTGATCATGGAGGTTGGGGATGAGACGAAGAAGAAGATGAGAAGGAGGAGATGCATGCTGGTTCGTTTGGTTTTCATGGGGCTTTCATGGTGGAGGAAGGTGGAGGAAGATAATGAGAGAGAGGGAGAGATCTTGGTTTGGTGGTGGGAGATGAGTGTGAGAGAGCTTCAGGGAGAAGGAGATTGATGGGGAAGGTGGTTCATTTCAGGTGAGAGCTTTGAGAACCATGGAGGTTGGAGGAAGAAGAGAGGAAGAAGAAGAGAGGGAGAGTTCGATTGGAGCTTAGGAGAGAAGGGGTGTGGGAGAATGAAGAAGCCTTGGAGGGAGGGTTCAATTCAATCTTTTAGTCTAGGTTTTTTTTTTCTTTTTCTTTTTTTATTGTTTTTTTGTTTAAACCGAATGGAGTTGGTTTGGTTTGGTTTGTTGGAACCAAATTTGAGACAACCTAGTTAGGGTTTAGTTTGGGGCTTGTTAGGGTTTTTAGGGTTTAGGAAAATTAGTCTTAAAAGGATGGAAGGTTGGGATGCTTTGGTTCTAATTTAGCAAGTGGGGCTTTCCTAGAGTTTCCTCATTTTTCCTTTTTCCCTCTTTTTTATTTTTCCTCATTGTCCTCCGAATGGGGAAAGTTTTCAAATTAAAATTCAATTTTTAAATTCATAATAGCTTGACCGAAATTTTGAGAGGGAAATGGAGAGGGGGAGGCTAGGGTTTTGGGGTGTGGAAGTGAGGGTTAGGCTGATCCTAGGGTGGAGAAGAAAGGGGGGCTCAAATCTAGGGCTAGGATTGATTCTAGGTTTAGTAGGGGCTTTGGGTGATTTTCAAAAGTGTGTAGGGTCCTAATTGAAAATATGTAGGGGGGTTTTGTAATGAAAGGGCAAGTCTAAGGGGTATGATGTGTAGGATTCAAGGGTTGGGATTAAAACTCAAGATGTTAGGGTTTATCTCGAACAATGAGATCGCAAGAATTGGAATCTTCATAGATGGAGGGGTAAAATGGGGAATTTTGTAACAAAGTTTTTCAGGGGGTTCTAAGGTGTCTAAAAAGGAAAATGATGGGGTTTGACGGCCTCGAGGGGTGTGTCAAAGTGAGAAATTATGATTTGGAGTGTGTTAACCAATTTGGGCCGTCGAAACGAGATTTTTCCTGATTTTGGGTTTAAAAATTGGAGGAGGATTTATCCGGGTGTTTAAGAATGTGATGGCGCGATCTTTGTGTATCAGAGGGTGTACCGCTATGCAAATCTTAAAATAGGAGAATAGTGGCCAATGAGAGCCTTTGATTTGGAATCTTTATAGATAAAGGGGGTTTTGATAGGTTTTGGAGGTGTCAGATGATGTATAGCGATGGATATCTTAAATTTTGAGAGTATCGAGCGACAAGGATGGTCTATTTGGGATCTTTTTAAACGATGGGCAAAGTGGTTATTTTAGGGTTTGAAATGTGGTGGGTCGTCGATCGAGAGGTTTTGATAGGGTTTGGAGGAATCGGATGATGCATGACAATGGATATCTTAAATTTGGAGAGTGTCGGGTGATGTGGATAATCCATTTGGGATCTTTTTAGGTGAAAGGGTAAAATGGTCATTGGAGGGTCTGAAATGTGACAGATGGTCAATAAGAAGGTTTATGAGGGTTTTGATATAGTTTGGAGTCCTGGATAGTGTGTTGCAATGGAAATCCTGGATTTGAGTAGTGATGGCCAATAAGGATCATTGATTTAGAATCTTTTAAATGAAGGGTAAAAATGTAATTTTAAGTTCTAACATTGTATGGATGGTTGATCGGGAAGTTAATGGAGGTATTAGTAGGTTTTGAAGGTCCTAGATGATGCATCTCATGAAGATCTTTGATTTAGAAAATGGTGGCCAATAGGGATTGTCGATTTAAAATCTTTTTGGATGAAGGGCAAAATGAACATCTTGAGGTCTGAAGTTGGACAAATGGTTGATCGGGAAGTTAATGGAGGTTTTGGGGGTCTTAGATGATGTGTCTCGATGAAGATCTTGGATTCAGAGAATGGCGATCGATAAGAATAGTCGGTTTGGAATCTTTTTGAACGAAGGAGCAAAATGATCATTTTTGGGTCTAAAATTTGGTGGACGATCAATCAGGGGTCTGATAGAGGTTTTAAGAAGATTTGAGTGTCTTGAGGGAGTTTTCATGATAGATATCTATGATTTTGATAGTAGCGAGCAATGAGAATGGTTGATTTGGAGTCTTTGCGTTCGAAGGATAAAACAGACATTTTTAGGTCTGAAATTTTCTAGGTGGACAATCAGGTGGTTGATGAAAGTTTTGGTGAGGTTTATGTGTCTTAGGAGAGGTGTTATGGTAGAGATCTAAGTTTTTGAGAGTAATGAGTGACAAGAATGTTTGATTTGGAATCTTTAGATACAAGGGGTAAAATGGAGACTCTTGGATCTAAAATTTGGGCGGTGAGTATAACGGGGTCCTTGAAGTCTAATGGAAGTGTCTGATGGATTTAGAGGTTTGGGAATCATGAGGATCTAAGTTATGAGTATTTTGGCTAATAAGGGGGCTTGAAATGAAATTTTGGGTTGATTGATGGGTAAATAAGGGAATTTGAAGTTGACTTAGGTGGAGTGGCATGGATTTGAATTACCAGGTTGTTGTGAGGGATTGATCTTGTTTGGGATGTGTGGATCATAGGTTTTAGGCTCGAGAATTGTCGTAATGTTAGGTTCATTGAAATGGAATCTTTGATGAATAAATGGCAAAATCAAGGGATTTAAGGTTGAAATTTGGCATAATTAGATAATAAACAGATTTGTTTCATGTGATGGAGTCTGATCAGGTAACGTGGTGTGGCATAATTGGGATCATCGAAAGGGAATCTTGTGGATTTGATGGTGGAGTTGAGGTTATCTGAGTTGAAATTTAGTTTCCTAGGGTTTTGGCATATTCTAAAGATGTTAGTAAGGTTTGATCAGGCACTTGGAGTATAGAAAGTGGGTTAGAGAGGGGACCGAGCAAAAATTGGGTGTTGACAATTAGTTTATCGGATTCAAAGACAACTTTGAATCCCCTCATACAAACAATATTACTAAGACCAAGTTTTTTCTAATGTCAAGAACATGGAGCACATTCAAGAGAGTTAATGTCTTTTCGGAGGTGAAGTTCAATTCCATGTTGCCCCTTCCAGTAACTTTGGCACATGTTTGGTTTTCCATCTGTACCTCTTGGTCCTTAATCACTTCTTCATATGTCTTGAATAATGACTTGTCCTTACAAACATGGATTACGGTGCCTGAATTAAACCACCATCCAGAAGATGATTCCACCATATTGACTTCAGTAATCATGGCCACTAGATTGTCTTCCATCATGTTTACGGACTTGGTTCCACCTTTTTGATGTCGGTAAACTCGGGCATAGTGCCCCTTCTTTCCACAAACATAACATCATCTTTTCTTATTTGTTGCTCTTCTTGAAGTTCGCGTCCTTCTTTACTTGTAATGCAAGATTAGTCTTCTCCGATCCGTTTTTCACAAAATTAACCTTAGAGTTTAGCATACCAGCCAAGGTCTTATCTCTATTGTCTCTAATCCGAGATTCTTCTTCAATACGAAGGTGTTGCTGAATTTGCTAAAAGGTAAGTTCTTCTGCCCTGTGCAGAAGCTTCTTCCTATATTCCTTCCAAGATAGTGGAAGTTTGACAACTATTGCTCCCATTTGGAAAGATTCAGAAACAATGATATCAATGGATCAGATTCTATTGACTATCACTTGTAGTTCATGAACTTGCTCCATTATGGGCTTATGGTCGTTCTTGGTGAAGTCAAAGTATTCTATAATAAGATTATTATTCATACCTGCTTCAGCACCTTGTATTTGAATTTCAAAGCCTTCAAAATTTCTTTTAGAGATGAGAGTTCCTTGTAGAAGTTGTAAAGCCGGTTTGATAAGGCATTCAGTATATGTCATCGGCACAAAAGTGAATCATCTTCTCATTTTGCTCTTTCCTTCTATAGCTTTTTAGTGTCATTGTCAATGTGTTTATTAAGTTGTTGCAAATTCAAATCTAGGAGATAATACAGTTTCAATGTGCTTAGAAAGAAGATCATCTTGTCTTGCCATCGACTGAAATTTGCTTAATCAAACTAGTCAAGTTAAACAAGGTCTTGGTTCATTATCTTGATCGAAATCATTCTTGCTTCCGCCTTCATTACAGAATAACGTTCTAAAATTGTTGAAAATATGGGGTCACAGAAACTTGGAGGAAAAGTTCTGGGGCATGCCTAAAGACACTATCTTTAGAATGTTATTTGCTCTCACTCAGATTTACTGAGTTTGTTGTTGGGTTACTGGCAAATCCGTTCCTAGGATATAACAAAGCCTTGGGCAAGAGTCTGTAACTAGCAAAGTTGAAGATTCTTCGAAGAAACCTTTTGTGAGACAATAACATATCGAATAGAGAGAGACAAGAGTGATTTTTAAAAAGCTTGTGTGTGCATTTGCTTGATCCACACTCCTTAAATAATTTCTGAAGTCATGGAGCAGAGGAAGGTGTTGATTTAGAAAAGGTTCCATGAGCAATCACAATTTCAAACATTATGATTGTTAAAAAGGCAGTTAACAGTTAATGACTGTTAACTTTGAATAATGCTTCTTGGTCACACCTGATTGAATCGTGATCGTTGAAACATCAACAGTCAGCCTCGCACCAAAAGTCAAAGCTACCATTCGCAAACCACACGGGTACGCTCAAAGTGCGAGCAAAGTGTGCCTCTAGAGCACCTCATTGCACTGCACACATGTGCATACACATACGAGCAAATTGCGCCTCTAAAACGCCTCATTGCGTTGCACACGTGTGCACGCATGTTGCATAGTAGCAAGCCTCTATACTCTCATTTTTATTTCTAAGGAGTGTAAATAAGCTTCTATTTATAAAACTCAAAACAAGTTTTGTAATTTTCCAATGTGGGACAAGTTGAAAACGGGTTTTAGTAAGAGAAAAAATTATTTTCCAAGACATGTATGCAGGTGTGTTTTTCATGTAATTGATCAATCAAATGCCATTGGATTTAATCTATAATGAGATTAAAATCCAACAATCAAGTCCTGTTGCAACTTGGATAAAGCATTCAACAGCAACACCTCTTTTGTGCTTGCGGTTTCAAGCGGAAGCGTGGCAAACATCGTTGGAGGTGTATCTGCCATTAACGACGGTGTTGGGCTCTTGAGGTTGCTTGCACTGTGACATATTGTTCATGTTGTTACGGATCGAACCCTCGGTTACACGAACACCGAACAACACAAATCCACCAGATTTCATGGTAGCACTGAAGCCGGCCTCTGCATAAGTACGGTAGGTCAGAAGTTGCAGGGGCAACCATTGCAAGCAATGGTAATGGTGCTCCTCTACTCCGACACTTTTTTCATTTGAATTAACTTGTGACGAGGTTGAATCCTAGTGCTCTCTCTCTCTCAACGGACGTTGGAGATGATCGGTTTTAATGGTGATGGAATCTAGAGGCGGCAAGGTATCCTAGCTCTCTCTCTCTCTCTCAACGGATGCCGGAACTGGTGGGGATTCGTTTTGTGTATTGGATTTTTTAAAAAAATTATATATCACGTGTGGTATCATGTGTATGGATTTTGACAAAACATTGACGGATGTTAACCGTAGGGGTAGAGTTAGTCAATTCTAAGAAAACTTAGGAATACTCTAAGGTGGTGTTTGGCATCGATGTCGTTGCTCCAGAAAACAGTGACACATCAGTGCCATATTAGAAAAATCGGTGCTCCAGAAAACGGTAACATGTTTGGAACCGTTTTCTATAAAAAAAATGGTGCTCCAAACTACACCTTAGAAATTGAGAAGGCGTAGTCTAAGGAATGCCAAATTTGCCACTTTCTCAATTTGGAGCTCGTTACTACCAATGAAAACATAATGTTGCAGTGACATGGACTTCCTATAATGAATACCAATACTAAAAACAGATATGAAGCATTGTTACTGATGGAGCGCAATCCGGCCGGTCTTAGCTGTCAACGAACTCGCCTCTGAGCTGGAGCGTCGAGGAGCCTGAAACGGGAAAGAAGAGAGCTCCGAGGGGAACCCAGTCTGATAACTCTGAAGCTCAAGTCAGTAATCTCTCAAAGGCAGAGTGTAGACCAGATAGCGCAAAGTTCACATACCTTGTTTGTTGGGGGCAGGGGGTTCTTATAATCACTTCGCGCACTCGCTCCGAGGCCCTTGTCAGGTCGGGTATGATTACTCTTGCGTCCGTCAATTCGGTCGTCGTCCTTTCTGCTGGGACAGAACTGCCATTGCCTAACCGCCTCTCTAACTGGAGATGGCGGTGTCAAGTGGCAGTGGCAGGTGGCCGTTTTAGAGTGCGGCCGTCAAGCGTCAGATCCCAAGTTAGTCGGGTGCGGCGCCCTCGGGTACGGACTTCCTCAGTGTCAGGCATGATACGACTTGTTTGGTTTTGGTGCCCAGAAGGTGATGCGGATTGGTGAACGAGGCGAAGTCTTGAGTTCGGAGGTATGTATAGGGCGGGCCAGTTCGGCGAGGTGTATCCCGAACTGCTACAAGGTTGGCCAGTTCGGCGAGGTATATCCCGAACTGATAAGGTAGGCCAGTTCGGCGTGTACCCCAAACTGTTTACAAGGTTGGCCAGTTCGGCGAGTTGTATCCCGAACTTTTACAAGGTTGGCTAGTTCGGCGAGGTGTCCGAACTGTTACAAGATCGGCCAGTTCGGCGAGGTGTATCCCGAACTGTTACAAGGTAGGCCAGCTCGGATTACTTTCTGGTTTGGGGCCAAGGGTGAGTTCGGGCCCCTAGTAGGGAGTTCGGTCCACTGGTGTCCCCTTGGTGTTCGCTCTTTAGGCTTGCTTTTGTGTCGAATTGTTGTCTTTTCCACGTGTCGCATAACTGTGAGGTTGGGCCAAATCTTCCTTCATCAATTGCCCCCCACTCCTCGTGCCAAGGGTCTTGCCCTGGTGCGGGGAGTTTTGCGAGGTGGTAGGTGGATTTGTCCCATCCTTTGAATCTTGACTGCGCAAGTTGCTTTTGCGAGGGTTCTTCGGTTTCCGAGAAGGCGGGAAACTGACGGCGCGTTTTGAATTTCAAAAATTCACGTCGCTGGGACGTGACAGCGGGTCAAAAAAACGCGTTCCACTGCTGGACGTGCGCTGGCATTTGTTAGGGAGACGTGCGGCATAGTCAGTTTTAGAAAGACGTGTGTCAGCGCGACGTCGGTTTCAAAAAGACGTGCGCTGATGTTTCACTTTTTTCGGAAAGATGTGCGCCAATCACATCTCGACCTCAGGGGATGTGCGGTCAGCGCAAATGTGGGCCGTCGGATCACCTTTGATCTGCACGGTCGGTTCTTGGTTACTGTAGCTATAAATAGTGGGGGACCCCAATCGATTTGTCACTTCTGCGATTTGCCTATTGAGCTCGCGTCCAACTTTTCAACCCGCGTTCAAGTTTCTTCAGCTCGCGTCTAGGCTGGTTACATAGCCTCCAAGGTTTTTTGGCTTGTTCCCATCTCCGGAGCCTTCAAAACTCTCTTCCGGTGAGTACTTTCCTAAATCCACCTCCTTTCCTCAATGTCTAGATTTGATAGCTCAGATGACTCTTCAAGTAGGACTGACGTAGGTTCTACAAACTGAGTCGTATCCCCTGACTGCCTCAGTGATCCTGAGGTGGAATCCGAGGACTATGAACCAGTAGGCCGAGCCGCTTCAGGCAGTTTGGCGTCTACCTCTCGCCGAGGTCGGATGCTAGACCGGTTTGGTCCCTCGATCATGAGGCCTAGGGGGTATTCATATTTTATTCCTTCAGGTAGCTTTCCTTAGGAACACGGTCCTGATGAGATCATGATTTTTTCGAGAGCAGCTCGCTGCGGGGTTGCGACTTCCTTTCCACCCCCTTCTCGTCGAAGTCATAAACCACTTCGGTGTCACCATTGGCCAACTTCATCCGAACTCTATTCGGAACCTGGTGGGGATAGTCTCCCTTTTTTGCGAGCAGAATTTCCCTTTAGACTTAGAGATATTCTCCTCCATCTTGATGCTCAAGAGACAGGCGGGTTCTCTTCCTGGGGGAAGACGGGCGTATTACCTTTCTCCTCACCCGGGCTTTAAGCTTCTACATGATCTTCCTAATAAAGTCCTGACGTGGAAGCGGGACTACTTCGGTGTGCGAAGTGCACAAGGATGGCCCTTTCAGACCGGGTGGGGTGAGGCTGCTCCTGATTCAGGTGGTACTCTCGACAAAGAGACGGTGAAGGGCCTCTGGAAATGGGCACAACTAGGTTTGAAGTGCCATTACTACTTAACGGAGGCCAAGCTTATTGCGGTCGGCCTGAGTTCGGGTAGATTTCTAGTTCTGCGATTTCTTGTTGCTTTGTTCCTTTATTTTTTCTGATGTTGAACTCGTTTTTGCAGGTGTGATGGACATGGAGAGAACTCGTGGGGGCGTCTGTTCCAAGGTATGAAGAGGAGGAAGCGGGTCACCAAGCGAACTCGTACCGAGCTGCCCCGGAAGAGGAGCCTCAAGTTCCAGACAACACGCTGGAGGATCTGCCTAGGGAGCCCGAGGTGACTCCACCGATGCATGAAGCTGTCGGGGCGCCTTACGCTGAGACCACTTATACGGGCGCTCCTGCATACTCAAGTGCTCCTGCTCACTCTGGGTCTGCTCATACGCGGGCTGGGCCCTCGGGTTCGGGAGCTCAAGGGGAGTTCAGGAGCATGTTGACGCCGAACTACGCTCTTCAGAAGAGTAGGGAGGCTACTTTCCCTGAGGAGATCGCGACGTGGACCGATCTTCCTTTGAACCAGGTCGCCTGCCGCGCCGTAACTCATGCTATGGTGGTAAGTCAGATTTCGTCTGCCTTTTTCATTTTCTGTCGCTTTTGCTGTCATTGCTCACTTGTTTCTTTTGGTAGGTGAATTCTTCAATTCATGCCTTAGCAGCCCAAGTGGAGAGGAGCTCGCAACAGGCGCGAGCTGCTGAGGCTGCCGCTCATGCTGCTAAAGAGGCTTTCCGTACTGCAGAGACGAATACCCGAGCTGCTGAGGTGGCCGCTTATGGGGGTCGTAATGGCCAGGCAGGCGAGGTCTCTGTGTGATGCCGAGGCCATGGGGGTCGTTGTCAAGCACATGGCAGACTTGAAGTTGGATTTGCAGCATCAAGTCGAATATCTTCAGGAGGACATCAGGGAGAAAACGCAGATTTTTTCCCAAGGCATTGAAGATGCCAAGAAGAAGGTCGTTGAAGACTACATTGCCTCTCCGCGTTTTGACGATCTGATGGTGGATTCTTACAGGAGGGGGTTCAAACTGAGCCGATGGATGATCCAGAACACGTACCCCAACCTTGACGTTAGTGCCATATCCACTTCGCATATAACTCAGGAGATGGCCAATGCTGCCGATGGCGAGCCGAACTCTGAAGGAGAGGCAGGGCCTTCGGGTGTTGTTGAAGTGCCTTCTGATTGCGAAGAAGTAGATCCGGGCATGTAACAAATTTTTTTTTGTAAGTGCCTTCTGATGGCCAATGTACTGTTTCTTGCAATGGAATAGATAATCTTTTTGCCCACATGTTCCTTTTTCCCGAACTGTTTCTTTGTCGAGCTGATAATATGCCACTTGTCCGGGTTATTATACTTTCGTGACCTGTTTTGCCGCGAGTCTTTCGCAGCGAACTGATTTTTTGTCGAGCTGATAGTATGCCCTTTTCTTTGCATGTTTACACCAATGTTCCTCTTGGCTCTGCATCGTGGCCCATAGGACCTGATTTCGTCCACTTCGTTTGGCGGTTTATAGGTAGTATCGCCTTAAGTTTACGATATTCCATGCTCGAGGTACTTGTTTGCCTTCCAAGGTTTCGAGCTCGTATGCACCCCTGAGCGCTCTCTTTACTTTATAGGGCCCTTCCCAGTTTGGTCCAAGTTTGCCCACGCCAGGTTCGGGCACCATAATCTTACGAAGGACCAGGTCGCCGACTCGGAAGCTTTGTTGCTTTACTCTGGCATTGTAGTAGCGAGCTACCTGCTGCTGGTAGGCCGCTGTCCGGATATGCACGAGGTCCCTTACCTCGTCCAGTAGGTCAAGGTTGGTACGTAACTCATCTTCATTTGTCCGATCGTCGTACGTTTCTAGTTGCAATGTTGGTACTTCGATTTCCGCCGGGATCACTGCTTCAGTGTCGTAGGTGAGGTTTGAAGGGGGTTTCTCCCATGGTGGTTTTTTCTGTAGTTCGGTGAGCCCACAAGACACTTGGTAGCTCTTTGGCCCACAGTCCCTTAGCTCGATCCAGACGTGCTTTCAGTCCGCGCAGGATGGCTCTGTTCATTACTTCCGTCTGACCATTTGCCTGTGGGTGCGTGATTGATGTGAAGTTTTGTCGAATCCACATGTTCTGGCACCACTCTTGGAACTTGATATCCTCGAACTGTTTTCCGTTGTCGGAAATTAGTATCCGAGGTAACCCAAAACGACATACTATGTTCTTCCAAAAGAAGTTCTGTATGTTCCGGGTCGTAACAGTTGCTAGAGGTTCGGCTTCTATCCACTTCGTGAAGTAATCTAGTGCAACAACTAGGAATTTTCTTCCACTTGTTGCTGGCGGGAATGGTCCCAGGAGGTCAATGCCCCATTGTGCAAAGGGCCACGGGCTGGCGAGGTATTTTAGGTCGGAAGCAGGCTAATGGTGGATATTGGCGTGTTTCTGATACTTGTCGCATTTTCTGACGAGCTCGACGACTTCTGCCTTCATCGTTGGCCAATAGTATCATTGTCGAAGTGCTTTTTGGGCGAGTGCTCTGCCCCCCAAGTGTCCGCCGCACAGGCCTTCGTGAGTGTCGCGGAGTACGAACTCGGCTTCGGCAGGTCGTAGGCAACTGAAGTAGAGGAGCGTGTAGGACCGTCGGTATAACCGTTCGTCTATTATGACGTATTTGGCTGCCTGGCGCTGCACCTTCTTGGTCGCATTGCGTTCTACAGGGAGGGTTCCGTCTATCAGGAAGCTCGTGAGTGGGTCGATCCAGCTCGGCTCTGCTTCGATGACAGGAGTGACCTCCTCTGCCGCCCCGAGAATACTAGGCCGAGGTAAATCCTCTATGTACACGGTTCTCACGTTGTTGTGACTTGTGCTGGCTAACCGGGACAGAGCATCGGCCTCAGTGTTCTCTAACCTCGGAATTTGCCTGATGAAGTGTGACTGGAAGTCGAGCAGGGCCTCTTTTACTTTCGCCAAATATGCGATCATGGAGAGCTCGCGTGCTTCACACTCGCCCATAACTTGGTTGATTACGAGCTGGGAATCGCTGTAGATGACCAAGTGCTTTGCCTTTACCTTTCGCGCTAAGTTCAGCCTGGCAATCAGTGCTTCGTACTCTGCCTCATTGTTGGATGCCGCGAACTCAAAGCATAGTGCGTATTCTAATTTTGTGCCGCCCGGGCCGCATAAGACTATTCCATCCCCACTGCCTTGCTGGTTCGAGGAACCATCCACGTGAAGGATCCAGGGCTCCTCATCCCAGTTCGCATTTCGCCTGACCAGGAGAGATGCCACACTGGCTGCTACTTCACGGGGTTCAGACTCTATTGGCTCGGGAGCTCTGGGTTCGCCCGAACTGGGGACCTCGGGCTAGACCTGTAGGGCTTCGTTGCTGAAAGTGCACTCGGCGATAAAATCTGCCAGAGCTTGGGCCTTAATTGCGGTCCGGGGTTTGTACTGGAGATCGTACTCGTTGAGTTCGACGGCCCATTTCGTCAGCCTACCGGAGACCTCGGGCTTCAGCAAAACTTGTCTTAGGGGTTTGTCGATTAAGACAACGACGATGTGAGCTTGGAAGTATGTGCGAAGTTTCCAAGCTGACATCACTAGTGCGTAGGCAATTTTTTCTATCTGCGGGTACCTTGTTTCTACTCCCTGCAGAATTTTACTAACATAATAGACGGGCCACTGGACCCAATCTACTTGCTTTACTAATACTGAACTGATCACTTCGTCGCTCGCCAAGAGGTACAGTTCTAGGACTTCGCCCTCCTCGGGTTTGGCTAAGGTTGGTACGGTGGCGAGGTAAGTCTTTAGCTCGTCGAACGCGAGCTGGCAATCTCAGGTCCATTCGAACCCTTTGCTTTTGATTGCCTTGAAGAAAGGCAGGCAGCGGTTTTCTGACTTGGACATGAACATGAAGCGGCTCAGATCGGCTATGCGGCCGTTTAGCCTTTGAACTTCTTTTAGTTTCTGAGGTGGTCTCATATCAAGGATGGCCTTTATTTTGTCCGGGTTGGCCTCAATGCCGTGCCGGTTAACAATATACCCTAGGAACTTACCCGAGGTAACACCGAATACACAATTGTTTGGGTTTAGTCTCATGTTATACTGACGCAGAATTTGGAAGACAAAATCCAAGTCTCTTATTAATTCTCGCGAAAACTGTGTTTTGACGACCATGTCGTCTACATAACATTCGATTTCCGTGCCAATTAAAGGCCAAAAAAGTTTATTTACAAGTCTTTGAAAGGTCGCACCAACATTCTTTGGTCCGAAGGGCATGACCTTGTAACAGTACAGGCCAAACTCGGTAATGAAGCTAGTTTTTTCTTGGTCGGACTGGTCCATCTTAATCTGGTTGTAGCCTGAGTAGGCGTCCTGGAAGCTTAGCAGCTCGTGTCCCGAGGTCGCGTCCACGAGGTGGTCAATTCGGGGTAGGGGGAAGCAGTCTTTTGGGCAAGCTCGGTTTAGATCGGTGTAGTCGACGCACATGCACCACTTGCCGTTGGCTTTTTTCACCAGCACTGGGTTGGCTACCCAGCTCGGGTAATGAACTTCCCTTATGAAGTTCGCTGCGATGAGCTTTTCGACTTCGTCATCGACCGCACTCCAGTGCTCCGGGGCTAAGTTGCGTTCCTTCTGTCTAATGGGTCTGACTACAGGGTCAGTGTTAAGCTTGTGAGTTATGAGGCCAGGGTCAATACCGGGCATATCTGTCGTGGACCATGCAAAAATATCTAAATTTTGGAGTAAGAAACTCACCAGTTCAGTTCGCAAAGGCTCTTTGACGGAGGCGCTGATCTGTAGAGTTCGCGTTGAATCTATAGCCGAGGTCGGGACTGCGACTGTTTCCCTAGTGGGCGAAGCTCGTTCCTCGCCCTGCTCCGCAGGTAGCTCTAGTTCGAGGTCGTCGGCTGCCTTGTTTTTTCCCTTTAGGGTGGCAACATAGCATTTGCGGGATTCGAGTTGGTTGCCCCACGCTACCCCCACACCGAAGTCCGTGGGGAACTTTATTGCCAGATAATAGGTGGAGACCACTGCACGCAGAATATGCATAATTGGTCGCCCTATTATGGCGTTGTATGGGGAGGGGGTCGCGACCACCAGGAAATCGTGGTTGAGTCTTACCGTGCACGGCCATGTGCCGATTTCCACAAGTACTGTTATTTTTTCCAAGGGCCTGACTTCTTCTCCACTGAAGCCTACCAGAGGAGTGTGAGCGGGTTTCAAATCGCTTTTCTGCAACTGCAATTGGTCGAATGCCGATTTGAATAGTATGTCCGCCGAACTGCCTGAGTCGACCAACACGCGCCGGACTTCGAAGTTGCTGATCCTTAGCTTTATGACGAGCGTGTCGTCGTGGGGGTAGTGAACACCTCGCGCATCGTCTTCTGTAAAAAAGATTGGTTCTTCCTTCTTCGGCCTCTTGGGAGGGTTCTGCTCCTCTCGGGCTGCTTCGCGAACTGACGTCCTTGCTGCCGCCGAAGTGCATCCTGCCACCACCAAACCGCCCACTATCATGTGGATGGTTCCCCGGACTGGCCTTTCTTCTAGGGGAGGTCGCTGCAAGACTTCAGTCGGTCTGTTGCTTGGCTCGGGGACATCCTTCCCATATTCTCCTTATCGACCTGCTTTATTACTATTGTCATAGTGTACAAAATTCTTAAGTACCCGCGACGGATGAGTCAATCTATCTCGTCGCGGAGATTATTACATTGTTCGGTGCTATGACCATGATCTTTATGAAAACTACAATATAAATTTTTGTTCCTCTCATTGGGATTGCTCTTCAGGCGAGGTGGTCACTTTACGTAAGTCACGTCCTTGATCGTCATCAGAATCTCAGTGTGCCTTGCGTTCAATGACATAATTCATCCGAAGTGATAAGGGAGCTCAAAACAGCTGGTATTACCTGTCAAATATATAATAAAATAATAGTTAAATGGTATTGGAAGGTAGTTTAAGAATTTTGCCGTTTTCTTTTTTAACTAGTTTTACAGTGACGCATTCACACTATAGTCCGGACAAGACATAGGATGCAGGAGGCTTATCTCTCAGACGGACTGGACATAGGATGCAAGAGGCTTATCACATACGATAATACACAAATTATTGATACCAGGATTGGATTGGAATGAATGGCCAAAATGGGGGAACACCGAACACGATGGTCGATGGGCACGCACAACACAAAGACAAGCCCAAAACTGTTTGCCTGACCGAACCCATGTAATGACCAAAATGTCCTCACATTTTGTGCCAGAGTGCCGAAGTTGTACCCCTCAAGGCCTCAGTGAGTTACTGACATGACCTAGTCTATAGGTGCTAGTAACCCCAAAAAACCAAGTACAACGAATCATGTCATCATTCCTCAACTCAATAGGTTTAGGGTGAGCTTGTTTCCTTTATTATAAACAAAGATCAGATAACACGGTAGCGGAGCAGTGGTTGCACCTGCACCCTCATAGTCAGTCATAGTCTTCCGCCGTTTAGTAACTGGAAGTGTGGCGTATGTAGGTAAAATAAAATCATAACCCATTGATCAAGATTTAAAATGCCTCTACACCATATGATGGGTATTCGTTTAAGATTGATGATGTGGAAGAATCAAAGATAATTTGTGTTGGGTAGTACTTTTACATCCAGTAATTTTTAAGTTTTTACAAAGTCAGTCAGTGCCAAGTACTGTACTTGGGAACAAGAGGTAATTTGGTCATTTTGTATAGAAGTCCTGAATTTCAGATACCGGATTCCGGGAAAACCAGAACGCGTCACGCGTGAGATGGGGAGAACGGAACATCCAGCCCAGCCCAGCTTTTGTCTTTTCTACACTGTACTCGGTACTCGTATAGAAGAAATGGGGATGAACGAGTTTAGTCGCATAGGCATAGCCGATAAGCCGAGGCCGAGCCAAGCGAAGCCGAATTAAAGGGTAGGTCAGTAAATAGCAACACGTAGAAGTAGAAAACCTAGATAAAAATAAAATAAAATAAAATAGTTTAAGGATAAAGAAGACTTAACGATGACGGTAGCTCCTTTTAACGGCGAAAATTGGGAGACATGGAAAAGTTCAATTTCTGACTATTGACTCTCTCCCCTTTATGGCCTTCTCTCTCTCTCTCAATGACACAATACACAAACACAATATACAGCCTACGCCTACTATCATAGACCAAAACTTTTAGTTGGGATGAGTTGGGATTATAGGGGTTAGGCTTCACCGAATCCAAATCAAATGGGTTCCACTTCCACACTAGAATTAGTGGGATTTGGAGTGATACATCATGATATGAGGTCAATCAGACTAGATAGAATAAGAGGGCCCAACCTATAACTATGCATGTTCCTCTATGTTGGCTTTGAGAGTTTGGGTGGACCGGTGGACTTGGCTTATTCGGTATGTAGCATCTGCTACCATCAGTTACATAGGAGACTGTGAAATTAATGTCGATAGTGAGCTGTAGTTTCATTATCAAATGAAACCAGTTGCCTATTTAATAAATGGGCCTCATAATTAGGCCAACGCTCCCATGAGAGAGGACCATTTCAGCTCTGCCCTTTGTTTAATACACAAGTTGGATATACGAAAAGTAGGTATTTATAATTTTCAAATTCCTAAGATGATAAAATTAAAACAAGACGGATGGAAAGGCTGTTGGCATTACAATTAATAATGTCTGGCATATCATGAGTTCATGACTCGTTGGGCCTAACTCTCTGCTTAACAAATGAGTTTCCAGAGTAGGTTGGAGCCCATTGGGCTTATCAGAACAATTTACCATGGGCAGACTAATTCGCCCAGCACAGAGAATGGTGATTAACAAGCAAAACATAGCTAGTAGACAACAACTACTCTCCATTTCAACCACAATCCAAACAAAATCAATAGATATTCAGTTTAGAGACGCGATCGAACCGAGACTGTTACAGATTATGAGCTTCTCGTCCATAGTTTTCAAAATCAGACCGGATCGGACAGTCAGACCGGAAAAACTGAGAACTAGTCAGGTGATCAGTTTCGGTTTTTCCCAAAATCATTGATTTTGGTCAGCAAACAGTTGATTCGGACAGTTAACCATTCAAACAGTTTTAACCATTTTTTATTATTTTTTTAATTTTTTTTTGTCAGAACGGGCCGACCATTCGACTTGGTAATTGAACCCTGATCGGTTCGACCTCCGAGTCATTTTTAAAAACCATGCTCCCATCCCACCAGAATATCTTGTTTTGAATAAAAATAGGACGATTTAAAAGGTCTGAAGATGCACAGTAAGTTAGCTTCTTCATATAAAACAAGAACAAACTAGCTAGCCTACTGAATTTTAAACTCAACTCTCCTTCATCTTTCTCCACAAATATTCTAGGTCAACTATTCCAAACCGTTGAATCAATACAACCAAGTCACACATGACTCATTCATCAGTCAATCCAATTTTTGCTCCTACAAACCAAGTAGTAAATTAGGGAAAACATTTTTATCTCCTCTCTCTCTCTCTCTTCTCTTTTTTTTTTCTCTCCTTGGAGGAAGTGAGCGCATTTTATGCTCCATCTCACTTTTAGGATTACTTGGTCAATAGGTGCATTTTATGCTCCATCTTAATAGTTGCCTCTTGATTTGAGAATTTTTTATCATGTTCTTGGAGTTTTACTTCTATAGCATTGATGAACTTAGAAATCATTTCTTCCAAATTACTCTTCTTTTCTTGTGGGGGCGGCTGTTGTTGGAATCCCATGGGTGCTTTTTGCTGGTTGTTGTTCCATGAAAAATTTGGATGATTTCTCCGCCCTAGGTTGTATGTGTTTGAGTAGGGGTTGAAATTCGGCATGCTAGTATGGGGGATAAAATTAGCATGCTCATGTGAAGCAAAAAGATTACCTAATAAACAGTCAGAATTAGTATGTCCTATTTGACCACAGAAATCACATGGGATGCTAGATGATGTATTCATTGCTACAATATTAAAAGTATCAATTTTTTTTATTCAGACTAGCAAGTTGGGCAGATACGACTGCAAGGGAATCGATGTGGTGTACTCCCCTTCGATCGATTCGATCATTATTCCACTCGTAGCTGTTCGACACCATCTCTTCCACTAGATCATAAGCTTCCTCTTGTGTTTTTCTCATGATTGTGCCACCTGCAGCTGCATCAATAATGGAGCGACAGGATGGAGTAATACCATTATAAAAAGTTTGAATTTGATGCCAAACTGGTATTCCATGGTGAGGATACTTCCCAAGCATCTCTTTAAATAAAGAAAAAGAAAAAAATCCAAATTAACCAAGGTTAACAAGTTCTAATATTATTTTAGGATTAAATCCCCAGCAATGGTGCCAAAAACTTGATAGCTATGATTATAACCCTAGCAAGTGCACTAGTTATCAAGTAGTATAAAAATATCGTTCCCACGAGGATTTAACAAAATAAGTATTAGAACTACAGCCTTCCTTAATTATTTGGACAATCGAAATTCAGATCCAACAACAAGAACTACTAAAAATAAAAAATAGAAAAAAGAAAATAAAAACAAGGGTAATCAATAACTGAATATGCAACGATTAATTGAAATCACTAGGACCATTAGTCTGCCTAACCATTCCAACGAATATTAATGGATGAGATTAACCAAGATAATTTGTCATTCCCATAAGCTGAAGTTTTTCCAATTTTATTTAATATTCTTTTCCAATATATATTAAACCTACTTCTATCAAGTCACCCCTCGATCCCTCGACTAGAGTTCTTAAGATAGAAATGCATTAAGTGCAAGAAAAACTTATGTATTCAGATGAATCATTTGTATATATCCCTATATACCATTCAATTCACACCATGAATTATGTGGTCTAATATATGAATTCCTCTCCCGATTCATTCATAAAACCTAATCAATTAAGAGATGGCCAATCCTAATCACATTAAGCTAATAATTCATAGACTATATGGAAATCACGATCTTGGATAAATCATATTGATAAAAATATATCCATTATCATTGTTAGACTTTCCACAGCCCTAGCTAAAAACAAATCAGTTCATGATAAAGGAAATAAAGCAAACAAGAGGAAAGAAAGAACTCATGAATTCGCCCATGGTGCTGAGATCTCCTCTTCTCCTTGCCGCCACCTCCTTCTTGAAGCTTTCTTGATTTGCTAATTGATTGCTCCTCTACCTTCTTGATGCCTCTTTAGTCCGCCCCTCATCCCTTTATATAGCTTAAAGGGGAGGGGGTGGTCTCCAACTCCTTCTTGGAGTTTATCTTTCAAAAATAGAAAGTCCTAGTCTAATACTGGTATCATCTCTTTATCTAGTTATCTCAATCTCTTTATCTTTCTAGGATTACATCACAAATTTAAATTTGATAGGACTCTTCTCAGTTTCTTGTTCTTGCATTCGTATTAGGCTTCCTCTGTGAATTGGGCTGCTACAAGGCTTTTCTGTAAGTTGGGCTTCAGCTGCGAATTGGGCCTTCCTGCGAAATTCCAAAACATGAAAGTTGTAGATTTCTCTCTTATCTTTCCAATGAGTCTTAAATCAGCCTAATCGGATCTCGGATACGAGAGTTAGGCCCAAATTACTAAATGATGCTGAAACTGTGAAAAATCATCCGATTTGCCTTGCTTTTCTCCTGATGCCTTCTTTCATATCCTGAACCGAAATACAAGAAATATGAGTCCAAATAAGCACTAATTCAGTATAAAAGACTGAATATTTGGGGATAAAAATACGATAACTTTTATTCTCATCACTCCCATCCCGCCAGAATATCTTGTTTTATTCTCATCACTCTCATAACTTCTTCATATAAACGTCCACACTTTGAGGTATTAGGTTATCAAAAGCATGCTTAAACCAACTTTTGCTCTCTCTCTCTCTCTCTCTCTCTCTCTCTCTCTCTCTCTCTACTAATTTTTCTAGGAGCAGGCTTTGCAATATAGGTTAGCAGATTTCCATATCTCAAAGGATTTTTTAAATACATAGTCAAAGCCATTTATTAACCTTTAATTTTCCAGTTACAATTATTTTGGAGAAGAATTCTGAAGTTAGTTCATACTTCTCAGAGAATCATTTAATCTAAAAGGTTAAACTGTTAAGTGAGGTCCTTGAATAGGTTTTATTCTCTAACATGCCCCCTCACACTAAAGCCCATTAGATTTAAAGCATGGACAGCATAAGTCGACCCATATCTTGTGCTGAAACTTAATTAATTATAATCGGGGTGACAAAAATCAAACACTAGACCAATTGGTCAAAATGGCAGAACCATTCAACTTAAAAGGTTAAGCTGTTAAGTGAGTTCATTGAATAGGTTTTAGTATCTAACAATACTCAACTGTTTAATACTAGTAGGAAAACTATTGATAAAGAGTGACAAAGTATGACTCACGTGATAATTGAGTTCTCATATTCTTTCCGTCTATGATATGATGGGTGGCATGGTGTGCCCTTTGTTTAATTGGGCTAACTTGTTTTGTTGGTGTTCTTCAAATCTGGTTTTAGAATTATTAAAAAATAAGGAAGATCTCTTGCTTTTTCTAAAATGGGGTCTAATCGCAAATGCTGCTGGTTGAATCAAATTCCACAGACGTGTATGATGTTACTGAAGGGCTTAATTAATTTCCATGGTATATTCCTCCCTTGTAAGGGATTCAAGATATATAAGCCAGTCCAATCCAGCTCCGATCTATTCATGGTGCAAAATATATAACAAGCAAGAACTTGATTTCATTTCTCATAAGTTGGTATATGGTTGCATACGTTGTCTTATATATACTTGGTTATGGTTAAGTAGATAAAGCATCTAAAGAACATATATTCATAGAGAAACAGACTCATCAGGTTCTTTTGACTCCCATTTGTATCGAATTAAAACCTAACCATTTAACTATCACTTGACCTGTAAAAACTATCTATCATCTCAATTCATCACAGAAGTAAGATCTTCGCAGAAGCTTTGCTGAACCTCATTCGCTAGGTCTTCCACACTGAGCTGGCATTCCAGTCCAATCTGTTTCACAAGAGGAAGGCTCCAAATTATTACTACTGATTTCACTAAATGCCTCAGCAAGGTTCTAATGAATAATAAAGGTGGGAATTCTTTATATAGAAACCCAATTTATTTAGCTAGCTAGCTAGCTAGGAACATCATCTGGTAATACCAATGGAAACAAAAGTAGAAATGAAGAACTAATGCAGTGCAGGACAATTGTAAGTTCATAAAGATAAAAAAAAAGTAGAAATTCATTAAATAGTTTGAGTGGTTTTTAGAACCAAACCATGTTGTATGGATTTTAATTTAATTATAGTAATTTATGATACAGTACATATATCGATAATTGGTTTGGGAATTTGATGTATCCATGCGTAGTAAAATGAATATTATTTCTATCTGCAATTAAAATGATTATATGTTCTACTGATATTCAATTAATATGCATTTATAACGTATCAGCTGGCTGTAGTTCATATGACAAGGCAAGCCTCCTACAATGCATATAGATACAGACAATGTACTAACAGATACTCTCTTCTATTTACCTCGACCTTGTATTCTCCTCCAATTTGTATTATTTTTATTATTTATTTTATATATATATATATATATATGAAGGAAAATCTATAAAAAGAAAATTAAATATATGCATATATTAAATATTAGCTTCTAGAGATTTTTTTTTCTTTTACATCAATCATTTCAGTACTGTGATCATGATTCTAAAGCATTAAAGTCAAAATAAACAAGGAAATTTCTCCTAACAAATGAAAAATCATGTTGGAAGAGAAGTAGTCTCGCTTCTAATAAAGGTGCAATTAGACACCATTTTCTACTTTTGTTTGAAAAGGGGTCAAGGGGCCATTACGAGCCCAATGTTGGTCACAGCTATCTAACGTCTTGGGAGGGATGAACTGGACCTAAACCATTTTCAAAAAAGAACACACACACCAAACTCACCTATCTGCCTATCTGTGCTTCATTTCTTCTTTAAACATCTGTAGAAGAGTAGGCTGGAAAACAAAATTCCATATAGATAAAATGATATTTATAGTCAAATTTCACCGAATAAACCCCAATAATCAACTATTGTGTTCATCATAAAATCAAGCATTTACCCAATTATATATGAAAAAAAACAAAGTGACATTCTATCATAATCTAATGTTTTTTGGTAGAAAATCTAATAGAGAATAATATGGGATATAAGGTCAAAAGAGATATTTGCTTTCTTTTTCGTTTTTTTCCGATGGGAAAACAACGTTAAGATAGATTGGATAACGTAACAATTGTTCAAGGAGTAGCAACATTCGATTGTTTGGGCTTCATTAGCCATGCAATTTTGCATGACTAGGTGCAACTACCAGTGCAAATAGTTGTAAGTTTTCTTACATGGAATTCTAGTTATAACCAGCCTGAAGGTATGGATTCTTTCCAAATTGATTTACTTAATAGATTAGGATGTAGTAATTAAGATAAAGAAATTAGTACGCTTAAGAGCTCTATATATTAGTTCTATATCAGTATCGATCGCGTCAAACCTTAATAACAAAAGAGTACAGAACCGTGTCTTCCATGCTACTGATGTTGAGATGGAGTATCTCAAACGCAAGTTTTTCCAGGATAGTAATAATCTTGACAATTTGGCCTGGAATTCGCCTGGAAATTGTTCTCAGGATAACGTTTGAGCCGGAGAGTTTTGCCTCAACGTCCGCAACTGGAGAGTTGCAGCATGCTCCAAGTTCTTTAACATTTTCGAATACAAACGGACTGTCAGGTGGGGGAGGAGTGAGTTGCAGTGGCCGTGGGCTAGGGCTAGGGCTAGGGCTCAAGCTCTTTCTTTTCTTCTTAGACTCCAAAGACTGTAGAACTTGGTGCAACTCCTTGATGAACTCTATAACCCCACCTATAATGGATGCTTGGTCTCCCTTAATAGACATAAACAAATCAAAGTTCAGAAAGTGAAAGGGAGATACAGGAAAATCAAAGTTATATATATATATATAGAGAGAGAGAGAGAGACCTTTTTGACATAGAAACATGGGGTCAAGGAGCGTAAAACCTTGAGATGCTCGTTCATTTGCTTTCTTCTGTTCCTCTCCACGGCTATATGGGACATATTTGCGTGATGGGATTCTCTGCTATTCCTCTTCTGCCTTTGGGATGTTTGCTCTTCTTTATTCTTATAAAATCGTATCGTGGGCACAATTCAGTCAGTTCATGATTTTATATACTTGCAACTGTGGACGCGGGAATAAGTGAAGTGTGTGTCATGCATCTACCAATCTCTAGAACTCGCCTTGCTTTCCTTCAAGTCCCGATTTTCTGCCCATACAAACTCTGTCCACGTTTATTCACACATCCCAGCCACACATCAAGAATATTTCATCCTCCTATATAATACTGTGCAGTGGGTGATATTCCCAATTCACAGGGATAATATTTTCTGAACAGACGTGGGCAGAATTTGTGTGGGCAGGCGATCATGAGTCCTTTCTTAATAAATGCTTATGTTGCACTCTCGTGAGACACCCCCTCTCTCTCTCTCCTCTCTCTCTCTCTCGTATTACATCTCACGTTTATTATCTTGGCTTCATTACGTGAGCAACGTGAGACAAAAGGGAGCAAGAACTATCGAGCTGCTCATCTATCTCATGCCCATGGCCTGTTTCATTTCATTATGCCACGTGCATGGCATGATCAGACTCTTATTAACTGACTAAGCTTCCATTTGTTAATAACAAGCTTTAGGTGAAGGTGATGCAAATAGGAAAAGACCCCAAACCGAACCGACCCCTACCCCTAGGTTGAGTACTTTGGCTTCGTATTTTGGATTTTAAGCTAGCCAACAAATAAAACAAGTGAAGCGAAGCCGATTGAGTTGATTGGTTAACTAGTAAATCACATATTCGGATTGGATTCCCTTAGCTTGTGGGATAGCTCAGGAAGGATTTCATCAAGTGATACGAAGCAACTACTTTTGTATAGCCGTGAAAAGTGGTTTCATACGAAAGTTGTCAATGGAAATTGCTTGCTTCTTAGTGGAACCAGTAATACAAATAGATAGTTAGATAATAGCAAGTCAAATGAGAAAATACCCGTGAAGGAAATGGGACTGAATGTACAATCCCCCTTCACATGCAAATTAAATGGTGTAAAATCATTTATTGCTCCATGGGATGGATCATCGTCAACACCAAAGCCTCTTCTAGCTGCTAAGCTCAAACACTTATTCCATGTTTGATGGGCGGAAGATTGTGGGATATTCCTATAGAGATACAGGTCTTATTTCCCAATACTTTAACAGCCAAGAGCCCCACTACATGGAAATGGATTGAAGAGAAAATAGATTGGCTTAAAATCCCTAAATACCACACCCCCCCCCCCAAAAAAAAAAGAATCCTAGGATATAACTAACGCAAAATCACTTTCAAAATGCTCTACAGTCTACACTCAAATATAACCGAGAGATAAGAGCTAAAAACAAATAAATAAAATAGACAATTTCCAAATAATGATCCAACAGAGACCATACCATACCATTTCTGACATGTAATGAGATCGCTGCTGTCTGATTTAACATTTCATTAATTAATTAATTATTTTCTTTTATCTGAACAAAACAAATATCCGACATTTATTGGAGATGTTTCATTCTGAAGACATCCAAATAGGCAATCAAGGTCATTTAACCAGCTTAGACACACTATTCTGATCGGATGAAAAGAGGCTTTTTAATGGACCCACTGGCTACAGGGGATGCACGTAATAATGCAGACTCTCCTGTTACCAGCAAATCCTTAGCATGTATATATGTATATATGTCGACGTAGCAGTAGCACTTTATCAAGATTTTTCGCCATGATAAACAGTCCAAATTTTAATTTCAGTTATCGGACTTCTCTCGAAGAGATAGTGAAGCCAACTTTGAACTCTTTTTAAGCAGGCAGCTGTAAGATAGCAGGTTCATCTCAGTTCAACTCAGAGCAGCTGAGAGGTCAGAAACTTGTTATAACTTAACACCATTAATTTCGATGAAATTGGAATAAATCATCGCCCGAAAATGTAAACAGAAATTGTCTAATTCAGCTTTGCTTATTTAATCTCCTTGGGCATTGACCATTGTCTGTTTACAAGAATCATATTCATAAATAGATTTGATTGGCATAGATGACCAGCTAAGTACCCTGGAATCATGAAATAGTGAAAACATTGCTTGAAAATACACAAGGTCCCATGTTAAGTTGTGCACGTTCATTCACCCGTCTCTCCATCTTCATTTGCCATATCAATCGCTGCATAGGGAAAATGAACAGTTAATTATTGAGAAATAAAATCATTTAAAGCCACTAGATGACTAGAGGATGATTTGAGTGTAGAAAACAAAAATATCGTTCAAATATACTGCCTATGATGATTAGAACTACAAAAACAACTGCTTCCTCCAAAGATTAGTACCGAAATTGAATCATTAATATATTTTACCATAACCAGCTTTGACTGAAGATGAATATAAATTTGAAACTGTGCCTGAACACAAGTAGGCAGAAAAATTTGCAGTTCATGAATGTAATCGTGCAGGATCTACATGAAGCCATACTCAAGACTAATTGGTCTAGCTATGCTGACACATGGATATGATGCCCACGAGTTCACAACTGCGCCCCATAGAACACCCCCACATGCACATCTCAGCGTGAATTGGGAACATTTCCCTTACTTGTCATTGGGAGATGTTATCAATACACGGTTGGGATGTTGTGTGGGGCGCTTGTGGGGAGCAGATGCGAATTAGATGCCCAGACCTGGGACTTGGCACACCACCTTTTTAAGGAAAAAATTGAGATGTCTAAATTTCACAGCTTGGGCTGTCAACAGGGCTTTACATGCATGACACGTTAGTTCACATAGACTCCTTGTAGTAGTATCAGTGCTGGATTTGTTGCCGGGTGAACTACGTTTCCTCACACACCCTGTTGACAACCCAGGCTGTCTAATTTAGACAGCCAAAGTTTTCTCCTTTTTTTAATATGCCGATATTGTTCTAATAGGAAGCCAACAAGAAACATTGGCACTAAATACTCTTAAACAACGTATTACCATAAGAAAGCTGAGTCCAACTATGGTCCTGAAGAGATATCTAACTTGAAAAACTGATAACCAATCAACAAGTATTCATTCAAATTGACGTGCATATCCGTTTGGCTTAAGATAACATTGAAATTGCCAGGAGAGGAAAAACACATGTAGCACCTTCATTGGCAAGGTTCTCTCAATTTTGATTTATATATGACCATGTCCCTATGTCATGACTGTTGTGTCATACGCCTGTGGAGTGTTGACACCTGAATACTTGGCATTTGTGCCCACATACTATGATAAAACTGCTTACAAGAATGAATCTCAGACTCAATGCACGTAAGCATATAGGGCAATGGAGATTTCTCCACCTGTAAAAGAAATTAGGTGAAAGATCTTGGTTGGCACCATAGGCCTGCCTGGAAAACCTATATTCACCTTAGCAAGTTGGCACAATCTGCTTGCTTATCAAAAAACCATCAAGTGATGTCCACAAAAGAGAAACACCTATAAAACCAGAAAATGATAGTGAAGGGAAAAAAATCAGTATGAGACATGACTAACAGCTTGGAACTACTGCTCTCCAGGGCATTGTTATAGTAGCTAGTATTGTGCACTACAATATCTAGTTTGAGGGGAATGAAAGAGAGAGAGGCATAAGTGTCTGTCTGACCCCAAAACATTGGGACTGATGAAAATTGGTCCACCTATTGGTAGGATATATGGGCACATTATATGTTGGACAATATTCAAGCAAATTATGTATAATATTTTAGATGCATTCCATTAACATCCCAAAGAGGAAATAAAATTAGAAATGAAAAGAATCCTTACATGATACTTAAAATATAGAAAATCCAAGTCAACATGATTTTAAAGGGGCATTACCATGGATTAAAATATCAATATGCCCAATAAAACTGGGTATCGCTGCATATTGATATCACCAATACATTCATTTTTATTTTTATTTTTTTACTTCTTTTGTTTTCTAATATTGGGGGTTGAGGTCCATATCTCTAAAGACCCAAATTTTATAAAAAGGCCTTTGTAATGGTGTATCTATGCATATATGGTACACCGCTACAGATTCGATATACCTCAATACAGGTGTATTGTATTGACATTTTAATCCTTGGGCATTACTTGTTAGAAATTGCATACACCAAGTTTCAACATGAAGTTGCAATATCTTTAATAGGATTAGTTAATACATTAGGTGTTTGTTAAAGTGGATATGTACCAAATCCATCAGAACTTAGCATTAAGATTACTTTAGAAGTTCTAATAAAATAAGAAATCAGGAAGGACTTAACTGATTGAGGTCAATTTCTGAATTGAATTTGGCTTGGAAATGTTACATAAATACTCTTACTCGTCTATTTCCCTTTTTATTTTGTTACTTCTTTTATCTTAGAAATTGTAGCAATTGAGCAACCTATTATTTCCAAGTATTTAGATCTGGTATGGTGAAGAATGAAGATATTGCAACTCAGGTACAAAACTACTAATAAGTGGTTCAGATAAAATCTGTTGGTAATTATTGCCTATATTTAGTGCTGTTTTGTTATGATCTACAGGCTTGTTGGGCTACAACACGTGTTCTTCCTTAGTTGTTAACCAACTAACTAGAGAAGTAGAGATCTATTTGGAACATGGATATGCAATTTATTATATCTGGTTAATTTAAGTTGACCTATAGCAGTTATAACTAGATTACTTGATGTGGTTACATGGTGTTCTATGATCATACATAAATTGAGGGAGATAAGAGAGTAATTGGTTTAAGGATTCAGTTTCTTTCCACTGACAACTTTTAGTCCAGGGTTGCACTATATCACTTCTAGCAGTTGATATAAATAATTAAGTATAGGTCATAAAAGGTTCAAAACGACAAATGTAATTTCGTGGGTAAGAAGAAATAGTAATTAACAGAGCTCCGTTGATGCATTATAGATATTCAAGGCTCAGATAGAAAACTATGCATGAAATTGACAAATGTAAGCTCTGAACACACTTCAAACAAGTATGGCATCAAACTGAAAGACATTCTGTTAAGCATATTATACCTGTAAGGGACTTCTCAAAGTTGTGTAGCTGCATCATGAAACCAGGGTTAGGAGCTGCTTGTGCCCTTTTACTTTTTACATGTTCTAGAGCTTGAGATAGACCCATGTGATGTTTTTTCATCAAATAAGCAACAATTATTGTGACACTACAAGATAAACTCAACTCAATTACTATCTTCCTAAAAGCTAAGAATCCAACATAGAATATAAATCCTCAATTCCCTTCAAAAATTTTACTTAATTGATTGTAAGTATCGAGAAAAAAAAGTACTCGTTAAGGGCCTTGTAGAGTCCAGGGCTTTTCCCATAATATGTAAAAAGTTTAGCATAAAAAAAGAGGAAAAAATATCCAGCAACATGGTGGTATCAGTAAGTGGTTTTTCAAAGAGCGTTGCACATGGAGATGGGCACTCTGGAAAAATCAATACCTATGGAAACTTTTAGGAAAGAACATGTAATCATGAACAGAAGTAATTACTTGTTTTCTTGCTTGAGTGACTAGAAATAATGTATAAGAACTAAGAAATGTTAAGAAAACTATTTTTGTCATCTATATTAAGAACTAAAAAGTATTTCCTCCATGCATCAAGAACTGGTGTGATACAAAATCACCAAGGAGAGAAAAAGACACTATGACAAGTATCCCCTGCCCTAAGAGAAGTTCAAAAAAGACCACTGTCCGATGCATATACTCTTCTAATCCCAAATATATGAACAACCCAACATCCCGAGTAGGAAAAACAGGCACCCTTATCATTTCACACCAACCAAAAACACCTAAATCTTCAACTCCCCAGCTTCAAACGCTATGCCATCTAAAGTAGGTCCCATGCTATAGCCTATAGACTTCTTCAACATAACAAAATAAAAGTCAGAACCACCTTAACTCATTACCTCCTACAAAAGCCTCAAAACAGGTACCTCCATCCCCTTCCTAATTATATCTCCCCCTCTTCATAGAATATTATGGGAAATTATGGAATTTATATCACACATTAGTAACTATCCATATTTTAGTCTTTTGGAATGATAAAAATTTCAAAGGGGCTTCTCAGAGCAAGTTCAACTTCCAATCCATGATTGCAACTTTTGTTATAGTATATACTATAGGATATACAGAAATTTAATAGAGATTATATTTTGAATGGTTACAAATTTGGCTGTTGCTCAGTTGGTAAAGTGGGATTGATTTGAGTTTTTAGCGGTGCCTCTCTTTCTTCTTTTTCTGTTTTCTGCTCTGTTTGAGGACTGAATGCCTTCGACAATTTCTAGACACCAGAAATAAATCCCTTTTTCTTCAACAATGCAGATGCATCTCAGAGTTATGTCATACCTCTTGATCAACCTTTTGTATTCAAATTTCTTCACTCCAATGATTCAATCACCTTTTGATAGAAAATTACAGGATTTTTAATTGTAGAAAATGGGATATTTATCACATGTTAATCAAAATAGGACCTGATTTCTTAACTTGTCCTCATACAATTGTTTTTCAATTTAAGATGCAAAATGTGCCAACAGCTAATTGTCTAGATAAAATAGTTCATTCTCTTTGCTTAATGTGTTCATTACTCTGTTGCTCTTTATATTCTTCCTCTGTTCGCTTATTTATTTTGGATATATTATGTCATAGTGAATTGTGAATTGTTCACTTGCACTTGCATACAAAGTCTGTAGTTATTGTCTCCTTGAAAAAGTTAATCCAACTATGTTGCATCTTAGTTGGAAAGGATCAGTTATAGGGGACTGACTTCGAGCACAGCCATTGCTATGTTTGCATCTTAGGCTGTGTTTGGTTGCAGTGCAATTTTATTTGCACTAGTACAAATACATAGGAGTGCAAATGAAAAAAAATGCATTTTCTCAGTTAATTTTGTTTTGGGTTTTATTTTATTCTTCTTCATGTCTTAATTTACTTCATTTATATTGCAATCAAACAAAATAAGCTAAAGTTTGAAATAAAAATAGGTTAGAATTTACACTCAAATCATTTGCACTGCCATGGTTTTGCATCAGTGCAAATTTATTTGCATTGCAACCAAACACAGCCTTAATTGCGAAGGTTGTGATATATTTGATGCTTCAATTTACAAAAATGCATTCCTATGCTTTGTCAACAATCACCAATGGTAAGCCGTTCTTCTAGCCCATAATTTTCTTGTCAGTTTGGCTAGTTGGTTTGATCAAATTATCCTTGGAGAAAGGAGAACATAAAATTGCCTCATATAATGCATCTCTTAAGGTAGGACATCTAATTAATCTCAATTTAACTTTAATCTGTCTATTTGCAACTTAAAATTAGAGAAATCATCATCATGTAAAGCACACAAAACCACAAACATCTTTGTAGGTGTTTCTCTGTTACATTAATCTTTATCTTCACCAGCATTTAGTAGACCATATCCAAAAAAAACTTGCATTTGCATGTGCATGCGTTTCCTTTTTTTTTTTTTTGATTGGAAACAGTAACTTTCATTAAAACAATATATAAAAAAAATTCAATGTCAACCACTCACAGCACGAGTATTGATCCCATATTTTATCCCAAGGTTTACAACACAGCCCAAAAAAGGTTCTCCCTAATGATCCCCTGCTTTGCCAAAGTATCAATCAAACCATTTGTTGACCTCCTTGTCCAATTAAAGTGTGTGCATGTGTATTTATGTGTCTTTGCCGAGGAAACTGCATATTTACATCAATTACAACACTGATCTGAGCTCCTCTTCATTCTAAGATAAGATTGTAAAAAGGAAGTATAATATTGTGGATGTAAGGACAATTACTTAAATATCACTACCCAGCACTTAAACCTCTTGCACATTTTGCTTAAAGACCACAAGAAAAGAGGCCTTTTGAAAGAAGACAACGCAGGCAAAGAAAGAAATATTCACCTTCTTGATTTTCCCATAAAACAATGAACTAACACACCACCACCCATTCTCTTAGCTTCATCAATAAACTTGAAGCAGGCATCAAAATGCTGAGCTATATCTGTTTCTTCCGTGTCAGACACTACAACAAATTACAGATAGCAAAATAAGAATGAATGAAGTTTCCAGTATTCCATGATTACAATTACATCATGACAGTACAAGCAAAAATATCAAAGAGAACTGCTACTGAAGTAAACCAACCAAATAGAAGATTCGCCAACATAAGAAAATTTCTACAAGGATCTCATTAGGAAAAATCACCATGATTAGGGGTGCAAGTTGGGTACCTAATTTGAAGAATTTACACTGCATTGGGCCTGGCCAAAGATATTCAAATTTTTAAAAAATGTTCAACCCAAGCCCATCCAAGTTGCAATCCTAATCTTGATACATTATGTGCAAATTGCATTCTTTTCTTCCATTACTGGCTTTTGAAGTTGGTGATATCACAGCTTTCTTGCATGTGAAAAACTGCTATTTGGGCTGAAGCATGCCACTTGGAAAGAGGGTTATGCAGATAAACATAAGATCCTGCTGAGGAATTCCACATCAGCTGTCACATTTAACAAAAAAAATGTAGCAACAAAACTTCAAGCTCTACTGTCTTCCATTTCATGGGTCGAGTTGTATTGGGCTCTCTGAAATTAGGTCTAACTCTTCTGACCCTTTTATTTTCCCTTCCTTCTCTTTTCTTTTGGCATATTTTCCTCTTTGTTTCAGATAAAAAATTATAAAAAGGAAACCTTTGAAATACAATATCAAGGGTACATGAATCACATGCCAGACTCTTTTATATGTTAGCATAAATCATATCCATTGCATCATCAAAGGTGATATCTATATGCAAAATCACTAATATTATAACTAAGCATTTAGATAAGAAAAAAATATCTTCAGGATTTAACATTTTTAATCAGTCAAGAAAAGAAACACTTTATAGTTATCATCATCATTGTCAGGTGCCAATGTTTCTATCCGATCTCAGAATCAAGGAAGCAAACAGGAACAGGATACACCGTAAAGATGAATAGATTTAGAGGATTAGTTAGCATATAAGGCTAAAGGTACGCTCAAGGTAATTTATGGATGGGTAACAGATTTAATTAGCTAGAACATAACATATCGGTAAACATAAATCAAGAAGCATCACTTTTAAGGGATCAAAATTTGAAGGATTGCTCACCTTCAATTACTTTATATATGAATTCATTTGCATGTGACAGATAGCCCAGCCCTAATAAATTTCCCACGGTTAATATGTGAGTGATATTCATACTTTTCAGTGCATTCCTATTAGATGCAGCTCCAAGAGAACCCAGAAAGAGGCCCTGAGATATCCAAGAAAAAGACTAATAAGAGATTCAGTATTGGTCGTACATTAATCCCAGATAGATAAGACAAACAAATGAGTAATAAAAGATATGGTACTACATCTAAATTAAATCACCTCTTCAATTTTGCACGGAATATTGTCATCTTTTACAGATCTTGTTGCATATAATGCCCTTGTAAGTGCCAGTATTTTGTCTTTATATGCTTCATCAATATTATCCATTGCTATTAAGTTCCTTCTCCAATAAGCGCACAAAGTCGTCAGGAAGTAAAGCTAAAGCACCTACTGCGATTCAGAACTTTTCTTGAAGTTTGTCAGTTTCAAGTTTGCAGAAGAAAAAACAGAACCGGACTGTAATGTCCCAGTAAGGTTAAAGTTTGTATTCTCAGAACTCCACGGGCATACGGATAAGAAACGCTATCCCCACTAGGAAAGCTAAACTGTTTGTTTGGGAACTGAATGGGGAGGCACAGAAAGATCTAAAGCAGCCATGATAAACGTCATTTTGTTCCTATTAACAGCCTAAACTACAATGCCTTTCAATCTTTTGCTTTTCTTCCCAAATCCCACCTAAAGAAGATCTAATTGTGAGTACCGAATGAATCTATTGACATAACAGGAATCGATGTCAAATAGATCGCATTTAACAAGACAAATTTTGCTCAATTTAAAAATTAAACTTGATACTAAAATTAAGAAACTACAACAAGTATGAGAAGAAACACTACCTGCACTCAGCTTTGAATTTGCAAATCGCCGCAGCTAGCTTGTAAGAAATACTAGCAGGATGCGTATTTAGCGCACATCAGATGGTGCGTTCGTGATTCGCAACCATGATACGCAATGCTGTGAAATGCCAGCGTCGTTGCCAAACACAGAAACACCTTCCTCAGTAGAGTACCTCAGCGTGGCAATGGTACTTGTTGGGCCCCAACGAATAAAAATAAAGAAATTACTCGAAAGGTAATAAAAAGGAACCTGCTGCGTTTGAATTGCTCATTGCTGGAGCGGTAATTGGATATGGTTTCCCATGGGACCCGAATCTCTAAAATGTTTTCAAATAATAGTATTTTTTAAATAAATTTATTTAAAATAAATAAAATTTTAAATTATAAATAATGTTTTAAATATGTTTTGATATACATATAATATAAATAATATGATAGTATATTTAATATAAATAACATTATATATATATAATTGGGGTCGAGTCAGGGCGGGGCAGGGACCTCAATCTCCATCCTTGACCCCGACCCTGACCTCGACTGGAGATTCCTATTAATCTCCATCCCCGTCCCCACCCCGCCAAAAAGGGTAGTCGAGTCCCTGTCAGGGATAGGGAAAGTTGTCATCCCTAAAAGTGTGTTCTAATAAATGACCCTAATAGAAACACATAGGAGTATATAATTGTTTTATATTTTCAGCTTTTTAAATAATTAATACTTATTCATATTTTATATATTATTTTTAATAACTTTTTTATAATACAAAAATAACAATAATTAATTTCAATTAGATTTATTTATCAAACTAATGAAACCGGCCAACTCGATTAACTCGACTCAAGTTGGTCAGTTTTCTATTATTTTAGGTTGGCTTTGGTTAAAAAATTTCCCAATTCAACCAAATTGGGTCACTTTCACTTTAGCCATTTGTAAATCAACCAAAGTCGAATGACCTAACCATGGATATATATTAATATTGTATTTTTTAAATGTAATTTTTAATATGAAAAAGTGAGAATTTTCTCATATTTCTTTGTAAAAAGTGTTTTATATCATAAATCTAAATTTTAAATTTATTTTTTAATAATCTCACTATAATTTTTAAGTTTAAACCTTTTGAACAGACTAACCAAACCAAAAAACCGACCCAAACCGATACAACTTGAGTGGGTCAATTTTCACAAAAGGTTAGTTGGTTTCAACTGACCAACTCTTTGACCTAACTAGGTCAATTTGGTTGGCCAAATAACCTACGACCAAACTAAACCAACTCATGAAAACTCAGAATTTCAACTAAATTAATAGTATTATCTCTGATAAATAACAATAGTTTAATCTCCAATAGTTATTGAAAATTTATAGCAACAATAAATAATTATTAAAAATATATTGATAATGAAAAAAAAAAGAATAATTATAGAATAAGTACTAAAAATATATTAACTTAGTCAATAAATAGTATAATATCAAATAAGATTTTAATCTCTAATAAATATTAATCAATAACTAATAACAAAAATACAATAACTACAATAAGTACAATAAATTACATTTAAAAATTTTAATAATAGTAATTTAATCTCCAATAATTATTGAAAGTTTTTTGTTAAATAACAAAACAAAATAAATTTATACATAATCATTGAAAATACATTTATCACAAAAGAAAATAAATATTAATTTTAGTATATATAATTATATAATAAATACATATTAAGAGTTTAAAATTATTATTAATGAATATTAATTTTTGAAAGTTATTGTCTCAAATTATTATTTGATATAAGTGAATTTAATTATTTACAATATTATGCAAAAGTATAAATTATTATTAATTTCAATATTATGTTATAATTATTTTTCTACTTTTTAGATTATTTTAAATTTATTACATAATTTCTTTATTTTATCTATTTAAAACCTAGTTATGTTAAATATTTTATTATTTAATTACTTAAATAACATATAAAATATTTAAAATTTAAAATATTAATTAATTAATGAATTTAATTATCCATAAAATCATAATTTATACTATTATTACATAATTTCATTATTAATTTTTTAATATATTAAATTATTATTATTTTCAATATTATGTTATAATTATTTTTCTACTTTGAAGAATTTGTTTTAAATTTATTACATTATTCTTTTTTATTTTAACTATTTAAAATCTAGTTATGATAAATATTTAGTTATTTAAATTAATAATCTGGAAAACATTTAAATTATTTAAATTGATAATCCCGAAAAATTATATTTAAATTGTTAGTACAGAATTTCGTGATATATTTTGTAAAAATATAAATTATATTTTGTGTTTTTAATAAATATTTTAAAGTTATTAAATAACTTTGTTAGAATATTTAAATAATTATGAAATTTTTTTAATCCAAACTTTCTTTAGATAGATATAGATAAAAAGTAGGGGAGAGGATAAATAGGAATTAGAGATAATTTAGAAGATAAATAGGAATTAGAGGTAATTTTGGAGAAAGTGGGTGAGGTTAGGAGTAATTTTAAGAGAATATATTATTTAGGTTATTGGGAAAGTGCATCTAATTGGTTGTTTCAAAAATGACATGGAATTAAAAAAATAAAATTATTCAAAAAAAGAGAAAATTTATTGACCACTTTGTATTTGAAATGTGGAAATTATCAAATTAGATGGATTTACAAGTTCAGTTCTGCCATTTGCTAGCAGTCTATCACTTTTTTTATGGTCTTTGTTTCTCCATCTCACCTCACGTCAAGCTTGAAACTCCTCATTCATCTTTCACTTTAGGCGAATGGCATGTTGAGACTATTAGTTTACTTTATTCAATTACAAGTTGTAGGTATACAATACTCGCTCAGACCCTTAGAGAACATAGACATCAAAAACTAACACCACAAAGTCACGTGCGAGCAACCCACAGCTAACCCTCATGCTACGATAAACCCACAATACACCATAAACTCTACGATGAACTCACAACATGTATCGCAATACCGCGATAAACCCACAGTTCATCGAGTCAACTCGGTGCCTGAACTAAATAAAACAACAATCGAACCCATCCAAGGACCTCAAGCCTACTCAAACGTGCGATGAACCTATGTCCACCAAAGCGTGTGATAACCCGGTGGCTTACAAGCCCACTTGCGACCTAGATCAAGATGAATCCAGGTCAAGCCCATGGTGAGGCCCGCGTGCGCCCGAAGGCACATGGAGCCTACAACAGCAAAAGACGTAACGGGAATGCCGCGTGGAGTCAACAAAGCGCCGCCCGTTGAGCAGTGACATCATCAATGCCATGTAAGTTTAGTTAAACCGCACAGAAGGTAATAGCACGTGAATAATGAAAGATCTTGCGGAGAAGGAAAGCTGATCCTCAGAAAATCTTTACGAGACACATGGCAAAACCCTAGTGACGCACTTAATGATTGATAGCAAATCTAATATTCCCTCCGATAGGAGACAAGCATCTTTATCTCCTACATTTTAGGATCCCACAGTCTCTCCCATAAATAAAGATCCTCCTCGTACTGAAAGGGATCCATTTGATCCTTAACATTTAACACCCAGCACTCAAGCACACACTCTCTCTCTATGTTCCCTTGCCTCAACATCCCAAACCCCATAAGCTTATTCCCTATTCACCAGCCTCTCTGTCTTTCAAAGAGACCACTCCCCAACCAAGTCTTACCCTACCTACACAAGTTTACAACTTTTTATTGATCCAGGATTCAATAAGAGGAAATAATTCTTGCAATTTCCTAAAAAATCATAGATGTTATTCATTTCTGAATTCTGATCTCTCTCAAAAACAAAATAAAATAATGCACACATTACACAAGAATTGCTTTTCTTTGCTGTAAAATGAGAGAAAAAATAACACACTACACACATCAAACAAAATTCCTCTCTCACAATAATTAATTCCACAAAACTATCTCCTTTAGTTTCAAAAATCGACCAACGGCCCGGCCGTAAACATAAAGAGAGAGAGAGAGAATTCCTATTTCCTATTTCCTATTTCCTATACCTTATTTTTAAGGCAAGATCAAGATGCATGAAATCTGGGTCGGTTCACGGTTTGGCAAGGGTGGCAGTCGATGTGCTCGTGGTCTTGGTGGAGCCAAATAGCCAATAGACACTAGACAGGGATCTCATATTATTAGAAGACGCTTGGATGTGGAAATTCCGAAATTGTTCCAATGAACAAACATAAAAAAAAAAAAAAAAAAAAAGGCTTGTGAAGCAACATTTGATTCATTCATGGAAGACGAGTTTTTTCTCATATGAAATTTTCCTACCGTATATCTGGCACATAGAATGATGAAGAGATAATATGGTCAATCAGCACCGTTCATCATATGGGGGACCCTTTAATTGGCCATTCGTCGTTTCACTCCTCTGTCCACAAACAATCGCATTCACAGTTTCACACCTGAGTTCATAGATTCATTAGATTGGTTAATAAGATTGTGACTAGAGTACCTACATTCATTCACGCTTACACTCTTTAATCAAATCGATATTGCTTATTGTCATTCTCTTCTATCTATATATAAATTTTTTGTACAGGGAAAAGGTCTGGTTCGTATGGCCAGAGCTACACAAATGGAAAGTGGATTGGCTGTAAATGCTGACCTTATGAATTCAATCACCAACAGAAACGGAGCAAGATTACGAGATCAGACAAGTGCAGTTTTAGAGCTCCATGTCACAAGTACAACTGTGTGCATCCTTTCTTTCATTCTTCTCATCTTCATTCACCATAGCATCATTCACTACATGGTTGGAAAATGAGCAAATAAATAGGGGAATATTATAAAAAGCTCTCAATGCTACTAGAGACTGATTTGAGCAAACAAAACAGTGTAACCCCTTCAATTAATACTGCTCATAGGAAATTTGAACTAGAAATTACGTAACTATTTGCTTCCAAAAATTTATTTCCAGATATCGTTATGAAATATAATCTCTTAAACAGTTTTGAGTGTTAGTGTTACGGTACAAGGGTATTTTGGTCTTTTGGTTTATCTAGTTGAAAGTGAAAGGTCTTCTTTGTTCAAATTTAAGTTATGTGTCACATCACTTATAAGGGACAATACTGTCTTTTCGTAACTTAACCTATTCACACAAAGTGGGTCACTTTTTCCACAACAGCTGAACCCTTTCTTTTCTTCTCTTCTCTTCTCTTCTTCTTCTTCTTCTTCTCCTCATACTTTAGGTCTGAACTGAATAAGATTGATTTACATGGTATTAGAGCGAATGTAACAAGTTCAGACCTGCTCGTTTTTTTTTGTCTGATTTACCCAATTTTTTTTATCACCCTTTTCTCTAGGGTTTTACAGATTTCTCAAGAATCACTGGGAGATTAGGGAAAGGCTGCAAAGGAGTGATCGTTTTTCTCTGTAGGAGGCCTTCATGCCTCTGGTTTGTGGTGATTGGTAGAAAGCTCTCTA